>NW_024543093.1:6077500-6677500 GCF_018167655.1 Microtus oregoni | reverse complement strand
CCTGCTGGAGGGGAAAGTGTGAAGCCCTTTGAGAAATCCCTCAGAGGTCAAGCTGCCACACCTGTCTGTCTGCTGCTCTCTGAATGGCCTGGCCTGGGGATGGTGTCACTGCACATACTTTGTCCCCTTCCCTGGAAGGTCCTCTGGCTTCCCCTGTGCTCCAGCAGATGCACTGTCTGGATGGGACCCCATCTCCTTGCCTCTGCAGCATCTTCATTCATTCCCATGTCCAGGGATGCCGTGTGGACCAGCTATGCATGTGCAGTGGGGGCTCGGGTGCTCACCCCGAGGCTGCTTAGCCATTGATCTCAGGGTGGCTGTGGTGACTCTGTTAGCTTGTGATCAGGTGGGACATCAGCTGGGAAAGACTTGCCCAGACTCCGAGGACCTGGAATTTCTAGAATTTTCAAGACGGTTTCCTCTGACAGACTCAAAGCGAGGACCTGCTCAGCAGATCGGAGCTACTGCTCCATCCTCATAGCCCGGTTGCCAGGCTGCGTAGGAAGTGGGTTGCTTCCTCATTGGGTTTTTATTTTTAGGGAAAAGTTATTCTCGGATTTCCTTTTTCTTCTTTATTTTGCACAAAATATCAGTTGGGTAGCAACAGGCTACTTGTGGAAAGTGAATCGCTTGACCTTTTATGGACATGAGCTCTATAACCTTCCGAGATGCAAGTCTTCCCGTTTCCTCCTCGGTTGAGGGCTGGTGTGGGCGAATGTGGGGGTTGTGTCCTCACATGGTTCAGTTCATACTCGGGAGACAAAACAAAGCCTGAAGGAACCTGGGGTCACGTGTGTGCTCTGCATGTTGTGCAGCCCTTCACACTGCCTCTTCAGGTGCCCTCGCCACGAGCCCTCGCCACGGCTGTCTTCCACATGGCATCTAGACCCTTAGAATGACTTCCATGCACCTTAATTTTGCTATTTCATTTATTTTTGCTTGTTACATTTTGTAGTTTGTTTTTTTTTTTAAGTATTTTGTTGTCACCGTTTTTTAATTTCATGCAAAGACAGGCACTTGTGTCCCTGGAGCATCTAAAGATTCGTCTTCTGCTGCTGGAGAGGGAGGGTGCTGTTCTGTAATAGCCAAGGGAAATAGGGCAGCCCTTGGGACAGTGACTAAAGGAGGCGGCGACTCTCTGAGGTGGTGGCTCTCTCGGAGGTGGGAGTGTGTGTTGAGTTGCCTTGCGCTTTGAGAACGTACTGCTTAGAGCTGTGAGGGCCAACAACTACGCTGATGAGGCTTGGGAAGAGGAGATGTGGAGGAGTGGGTTTTTGTGCCAGGAAGGGGTGGGTGCCATGGGCAGACCCTCAATAGATGGGGTCCCCATCCTGAAGCGATGGTAGCTTGACTGTGGGGCGCTTGGCACAGTGTGTGAGGTCCAGGAGAAAAGATCACATCTAAAGAGTTCCATTTTCAAGGCTCGAAAACTGTGGTTGAACCGGCTAGAAAATGTCCAATAGGAAGAGAACAAAGTCTGATTTGGTAACACCAGTGATAAATGCCCTTTGACTAAAGCGTGGAAAAATGCTAACAGGCTTTGGGGACACTGTGAATGTCACAGTGACTGACGGACGGAGGTCACGGAAGCAGCCCTTGAGCTCCTTCCCTTTGAAGCTGCTGTGGTGTCTGCCTGGTACCCTCTAGAAGGAGGGCACAGATGGATGGATGTTTGAGAGTCAGAGCAGGAGTGGGTGGTGATATTATAGGTGGATTCATAGGTTTGTCAAAGATGAAAACTGCATACTTAGCCCAAGTTTGCACCTTCTGCGTGTACTCTCCAGGAAACGTGTGAGAGCCAGGCTCCCGAGCCCCTGACTACACCCTTGCTCTCTCCGTCTACCTTGGGAAGAGTTGCCAAGCTGCAGATGCCCAGGGCTGCGCACCTGTTCCCTCCCCGGGTACCGCCTTTTCCTGTACTTGCATTCCCTGCCTCCTATGTTTATCTCTTCCTCTCTCTCTTGTGACCTACCTACATTACCAGAATGCGGAGTGAGGAAGGGAGTCATTACATAAAGAACTGTAACTAAGGCACAGAGATCACAGGAGCTCACAACAGGAGCAGCCCACTTTCTGGTGCCCGTGGCCCTTCAGTTCTTCAAGATTTCCTTGTCAATTTAGAAGCCCAGAGAGGCAGGGGACCTGACATGTTTGCTCTAACTCTGGCCACAAATACCCGGACAGGTCACACTGACACGGGGACATAATTAATTGCTATCCAGAAGCATGTTCTGTGTTTAGAAACATTAAACACAGGTAAATATCTCGTCACTTATGTTGAGTGACTGGCTACATTGTTTTCACGACCCTTCTGTTTTGTGGCACACTTAGGGTGAAAGAGTCTCATGGGACCATCAATGACTTTAAAAGAAAAAAAAAAGAAAAATTACCTAAGTAAATATAGATGTGAGACCCAGGTCACTTTCTTCCCACCCCCCAGATTTTTAGTTATCATTTATTTTTTAATTTGTGCGCGTAGGTATATGATGCTTGCATGCCTTGGGGTGACCTGAGGTCAGCAGACAACTTGGGGAGCCGGCTCTCTCCTTCCACATTCTCCTCTGCTTCTGCCTCTGCCTGTGCGTCTGGCCAATTAATTCTCTTCTCTCCTCACCGTAGGGGTGCTGGGATTCCGCGCGCACGCACGTCACCTCTGACATCTGGCTTTTGCTGAAGGTTGTCCAGGAAGGGTTGAGTTCTGGTTGCCTGGCTGTTTAAGTTACTTCTCTTTCTGTGATGGAACAGCCAATGAAAGCCTGCCACGGAGGGGAGGTTACTCCTGCTGTGTGGAGGCGGAGTCTGCCAGAGGGAAAGTTTCAGGTAGCAGGGGATAGAGGAGCCAGTGCTGGCTTTCAGCTTGCTTTCTCTTTTTCATTCTATCCGGGACCCCAGCTCACGGAATCGTGTCCCCACGTTCACGTTGGTCTTCCCTGCTTGGCTAAACCTCTCTAGAAATAAAAGCCCTTGCATCCATACCCAGGTGTGAGTCTCCTAGGTGATCTTAAATCCAGTCAGGTTGACGGTGACGACTGGCTGGCATGCTTTGGGGCTGTGCTGCAGACTAGCAACTTTGCTACCTCTCCTGAATCCTTTGTCTTAAGTGACCTCGCAGCCCTGAGTCCCTCGCTTTAGGAGATCCCTTTTGCTAGCTAACCTTTGAAACCCATCCTGCTTTCCTTGTAGGTGGAGCCCGGCCATTGATGTGTGTCAAAGTTGCCCGGTATTCCACTTGACTGTTTCCTAATAGAATTCTCTAGTAAGCGCTCTGGTTTGCACCTTATGGCTTTTTGGCCTCAAAGCCCTCACTGCCACTGTCCAGGAAGTCTAGTTTCTATTTTCTAACTTAAAATCAAGTCCTCTTTTATGTGGGGAAATGTTCAGCCTTATTGCCATTCCTTTCCAGTTTGTTTACAGTTTTGTCATTCTATTCTGGTTTTGCCAGATCATGCGCGGTTCTGTTCTTCCAGGAACCCTGCCTCCTTCCCTCCCATAGTCTCATGGCTAACAGCCTCCTCCCCCATGACACACAATCTCTGCTTTTTCTTTCCCCCAGTTTTTTCCAGGATGGACTCAAAGCTGTAGAAAGCCTCAAGCCATCCATTGAAACACTCTCCACGGATCTCCACACAGTGAGTAGCCTCCCTCTGTATGGGGTTCAGGGCCCATTTCTGCAGCCTTGTGCATGCCGGCTGTGCTGTCCGGCAAGGACCAGCTCTGGTGTGTCGAGGGATGGTGTGAAGGCCATCCCTGCATGTGCTCGTGTGTGGAAATACCATGATCCGCAACATCTAAGGGCGCCTTAGTCTTACTTTTCTCTGCTTCGTTTGCTCTTCAAAGATCAAACAGGCCCAGGATGAGGAACGACGGCAGCTGATACAGCTTCGGGATATTTTGAAATCGGCTTTGCAGGTTGAGCAGAAAGAGGTGAGGGGATTTAAGACTGGAGGATCACTGTTAAACACCCCCCCCCCCCCCCGCCATGCCTTAGAAGCTTTGGGCTGAGGACTATGACATCCGTGTTGACGAGGGCTCACAAACTCCTCTGGGACCGTGTTTATTAGCCTGAAATATCTTTTGCTTTAGAAATCTTAGTGTTATAAGGCCGTCTATTTTAGGATACTTCCTTCTAGGAGCAGCAACCACTATGGGCCTGGAGTGGCCAGGTGTGATGCTTCTCCTGCTCTGTCACAGTTCAGTCTGTCACATTTAGACCCTAAGTCTGTCCCCAGACTTTGTGATTTCCCTGTTCTGTGTGTGTGAACTGCTCCCACTGTGAACCTGTCCCCTGTGTGAACTCTCCCCTGTGTGAACTCTTCCCAGTTTGAACCTGTCCCCTGTGTGAACTTTCCCCTGTGTGAACTCTCCCCTGTGTGAACTCTCCCCTGTGTGAACTTTCCCCTGTGTGAACTTTTCCCTGTGTGAACTCTCCCAGTGTGAACTTTTCCCTGTGTGAACTTTTCCCTGTGTGAACTCTCCCAGTGTGAACTTTCCCTGTGTGAACTCTCTCCTGTGTGAACTACCTCCAGTGTGAACTCTTCCCAATGTGACCTTTCCCCTGTGTGAACTACCCTCAGTGTGAACTCCCCCACTGTGAACTTTCCCCAGAGTGAACTTTCCCTGTATGAACTGCCCGCACAGTGAACTTTCCCCTATGTGAATTCCCCCACTGTGAACTTTCCCCTGTGTGAACTCTGCCACTGTGAACTTTCCCCATATGTAAATGCTCCCCACTGTGAATGTTCCCATTTGAACTCTGCCACTGTGAATTTTCCTCATGTGTGAACTCTCCCCAGTGTGAACTTTCCCAGGTCTTTGGAGGAGGGACAGAACAAGTTCCCTTAAAGGCCTAGCCTGTTCTGTCTTTGAGGAGTTAGGTTGGGTGTAGTGGCGTGGATTTATAATCCCAGCATGGGGGAGGCTGAGGCAAGAGGATCTCAGCATGGGGGAGGCTGAGGCAAGAGGACCTCCGTGAGTTTGAGGTCACCCAGTGCTGCGTAGTAAATTCTAGGATAGACTAAACTATATAATGATGCCTTGTGTGAAAATCAAATGAAAGATGAGACGAGAGCTGGTAAGATGGCTCAGAGGGTGAGAGTTTGAGTTCAAGTCGCGAATACAACGGTGGGAAGGGAACCAACTGAAAACAGTTGTCCTGCAACTTGCATGCGCATCTCACAGGTACATATCACACACACACACCACCACCACCACCACCAACAACAACAACAATGCTTTTTTTAATAGTAAGAGTTGGGGCTGGAGATATGGCTCAACCGTTAAGAGCACTGGCTGCTCTTCCAGAGGACCTGAGTTCAATTCCCAGCGCCCACATGGTGGCTCACAACCATCTGTAATGAGATCTGGCGCCCTCTTCTGGCCTGCAGGTGTACATGCAGAGCTCTCAGACATAAACTATAAATAACTTTTAAAAAGAAGATAAGAGTTATCTTTGCATATGGCTCCACTCCAGTGGCAAGCCATCCGTGGTTCTTGTCTGTTTCCCTGGTATGGTGGTGTCTTTGTGTCCCCAGACATCTCTAGGTGGTGATGATGCAGCTTTGGGATTATAATGAGTAACTCTGTCTCTAGTCCATCGTTGAGGCTAGCCCTGAACTCCCAGGCTCAAGTGACCCTCCTGCCTCAACCTCTGAGTAGTGGGATATAAGGGGAATTTAACGTAAATCCTCTTCCTTTTCGGTAAATTTAAATAACTGCTTATCAAAGCATAGTTCTTAGTCTGTAACTGCATCTTGTTGTTTTTCTCCCAAATGCATTTACCTTTTGTGACCGAAGTCTAGGAGAGTAAGTACCCAGTATTTTCACAGATGGCAGTTTCGCATGCTTCATTCGTAAATGTTTCTTCACGTAGCTTGACGGCTAGTTCACTTCAGCTTTCAGTGTCTCGTCTTTCACTACAGTTGATGGTTTTCCTTAAAAAGATCATAGGATTTGGACACATAAGACAAATGAGATGGAAAATCCCCAAGTTTAGCTTACACTTCTGCTGTCATTCTGCAAGGCCTTCTGGTCCCTGCTGAGCCCTTTCTCAGCAGGGCTACCCCCGAGTGCCTTCTCCATGATGCTGCTTTGCTAGAGATTGCTACAGCATGGTGACTTTACCTGGTCCAGAAAGCGCAAGCCTGTGACGTGAGCCCCACCGCCGTGAGATGGCTGCTCCCCATAGCGTTGGCGTGAATGGTGGAGAGATGTTTTTGTCTGAAGAGGCTCTAATCCAGGCAGAAACGACCCAGTTGGAAATGAGGAGACATGGCTGGCTTGGCAGCCGTTGGGGTATAGAGACTATGATGGTTTTGACTGTGCAGAATTTGAGGTCTAAGGAGACCAGCTTTATCAGAGAGCTGTTGCCGATGGTTCTGCAGAGGTATAAAGTCTGGTGGCTTTTTTTCTGTGGTCTGGACTAGCCAGCTCATTTGCCCCAGTGGCCTGGGGCTGTGCCAGCGGAACCTCCTTCCTTTCCCCTGGCTTTGTGCCTGCTGACTGCTCTCAGGCCAAATTCTCCTCCACGCCCCTGATTGTGAAGATGTTTCGTGTATCGATTGCTGTTTTGGTGCTGATGCTGAGACCGTGGGACAGTCTGCGGACACAGTAGCACCTCGTTAGCAAGTACCAAGACGTCGGATCGTACGTCTTTCCCTGTGATGTCTGGGCATGGCTGCTTACCTCTGCTTCCTTCAGTTACGATCTCCCCTGTGACCCAGACTCAGTCGAGATGTTGGGTGGATTTTAGCAGCACTGTGTCAATTCTAACTCTGCCTGTGCACTGGAGAATGGCGTGGACATTCAACCATGGGCCCACAGACCGTGACTTTTAGGTTGGTTGGAGTGGAGGCTTCCTGCTCCCTCTGCTAATGTCAGCTTAAGTCAGTACCGAATGCGGCCATCAGTCGGTGGCTGCCAGCTGCTCTTCCTTACCACCTTGTGGCTGTCCTTCAGTTTGGAGTCCCATCTTTTATCCCAGTGTTCCTCACACCTCCCTGGTTAGACTGTTTCTCTCTAGAAAGGGTACCTCTGTGAGATCGTTCCCATCGGGAAGAACCTCACATAGAGAAAATGTGAAAACTGAGTATCTGTGTCCCATGCTTGATTTTGGGGGAGGAATTCTTCTTCCAGGGGGTCCTGGTGTCACATGCACCTGTAATCCCAGCTTCTTGGGAGACAGAAACTAGGGATCTCTGTGAGTTCAAGACCTGCTTGATCCATAGAGTGAGTGCCAGGCTAGCCAGGGCTACACAGTGAGATCCTGTCTCACAAATAAATAAATAAAGCCAAGGGTGTAGAGCACTTACGAGCATGCACAAGGCTCTGGGTTTGATGCTTAATGCCCCCGGTGCCCCTGGATATTGCATGCTCTTTCTGTCAGTCACTTTTGTCTTCTGTTTTCTCTGTCCTGTGTACATCTCCATGCCCCCATCTCAGTGAGGTCCACATGGGTGGACCTGCTGGGATGCCGCTGCTAATGAGAGCCTAGATGTGATCCCGCAGGATGATCAGGGTCTGGGAGGTGGTCTCAGGGTTTAGCCGGAGCTCTCGGTTGTATGAGTGCATTGCTCTCTCTCTCTTGCGCGCTCCCTCCCTCCCTCCCTATCCCTCTCTCTCTGATCTCTGCCTCTCCTTTCCAAGTGTCCCAGTCTGGTGGCCAGTGGTGGAGCCTTTGGCTTGTCAAGTAGCAGGCCCTGCTCTGATCCTTGTCTCTCTCTGACTGATTTTTCCGTCTGGATTTGTGACCTTATGCTCAGCCCTAGCTCACTGCTGGCCTCTGTCGAGTCCTGAGCAAGCCTGCCCCGGTCTTGTCTGCCCCGGTGGGAGGACGACTTGCCCAGCACCTGCAGTTCTTGTTTCTTAAGCGATACACTGCACAAACACCCCAGAATAAAGTGGGCGCAGTGCTTTCTACTACAGGAGTAACATTCTAGACGTGGGGGTGAGAAGGGCGACTTGGGGTACAGCGTGAGAGCTTTAATGGGGGCGTCTGCCAGTGGCCACACAGTTTCTGAGCCAGGACTTTTAGACAATAGCTAGGAGATGTCCCAGTCTCAGGGGTGAAGCAGGAAGTCTGGTTTCTGATTCAGGACGAGGGTGGAGCAGAAAGGCTGAGTCTTCGTCTTCCATCTTTGCCCGCACGAGAGTGGCAGGGTCTGGGCCTTTCCTGCCTCCGTCTCCGCAGAACAGGAATGATGTCCATTTCTGCAGTCGTTAGGATGGCTGAGAGGTTGTGTATGCCGAGGTCTCAGGTCATTAACTTAATACACAGGGACTAGTTCATTTATTCAACCCCTAGATGCAGCAGGGAGCCAGAGAGGCCATAGCTTCTCAGGCCAGTGTGCTCACACTCGGTGCTGGGCCATGATGGCCAGCTGTCCCTGCTTTTCTTAGTCCTCTCTGCCAGCCTCCTCTCACCACCCTTAGCCCAAATAACTTTGTTTCTCACTTTGTCCACGTTGCAGTGGTGGTCTTTCCCAACACTCCAGAGGAACATTCTTTCCCAAGGCCTCACCATCACAGGATCTCCTAGTCATTGCTGGGGGCCAAAATACAACCTCTGACCGCCAAGGTGGCTCATTAAAGTCAGTTTAGAAGTGCCGGTAGTACAGGGGGAGAAGAAGAAGCTGGGATGGGACTGGGTCACCCACCTGGGCAACAGTACCCTGCCAGTCCTTTCCCCCAGTACCAGCTCTAGAATTACTGATGCTTGACATGCTCTACAGCCCGATAGGTGGCTTTATGAATTCCCCATTTTATCTCTTTTCTTTTCTTTCTTTCCTTCCTTCCCTCTTTCTTTCTTTTCTTGTGTGTGTGTGTATGTGATGAGGAATAATTTTATAGTAATATTAAAACATTTAAGCACATGTTTCTTTTTTTATGTAGTGCATTTTTTAAAAAGTGGGACTTAAACATTTTTAGGACTCACAACTTCGCCAGAGTACAGCATACAGCTTACATCAGCCTCAGGGAAACAAAGAACACGGCACAGAGCGGAATGGGAACCTGTACAAGAAGAGCGACGGGTAGGTGGCTAGCCCGCTGGGTGCCGAGTTGGGATGTATGCGGTTACTTTCTGTGTCAGTGTCTAAACCCTCCTGTTCTCCTCAAGGATCAGAAAAGTGTGGCAGAAGAGGAAGTGTTCGGTTAAGAATGGCTTCCTGACCATATCGCACGGCACCGTGAGTATCTCTCCTGATTCAGTCTCTGCTGGGGGTGGTGGCTGACGTCTGTTCTGTGAGCTCCACTGTAGTGAAGAGGTATTCTGAAGTTTCCCCACTAGGAAGCTTGTGCCCTCATTTGTGGGGTACCCGCAGCCTTGGTGTGTTCTTTTGGTCACGTGTAACCTGGTTGCCAGCTTCACCAAATCCAGGACAAACTGGTCACTCCGGTCACCTTCCTTTAGTAGCCTTTGACCTCCAGGAACTGTCAAATCCGCTGTGCTTGCTAGCGTCAACCTGGACTTCCTCCTTACAGAGAATTCTGCTGTTATTAAAGGAATAACCTTTCTAGCCATCAGAATTTTGGGAACCAGATCTAGAAGACAAAGGAATTCCCTATCTTTCTGGCAGAAATCTCGGGTGCCGTGCCGAACCTCAGTCAGTGTTTTCTCTCTATCATCCCGTGTGTAAGTGAGCCCGTGCCATGTGACAGAGGCCGGGATGGGCTTGTGTGAGAACGGAGTGTCCTTCAGTCTAGTTTTCAGAGACCAGGAACTCTGTCACAGCCCTTTGTCCCCTCACCTGGTGTGGCTGGGGCTGGTGAAGCTGGTCTGGTGTCAAGGCCATCAGTTGTCCTTTCGCTGAGTGCAGACGGTCTCATACTGCATGTTTGTCGGTCATGACCGTGGGTGGTGGTGAGTCTTTTCTTAGTCTCCCTTTCTCCGTCCTACAGTCCCCTTAAGAGGCGGGATCGGGCAGAAGCACAGATAGAATTTTTTTTTTTTTAGCACTTTTGCTTTTTTTTTTTTCCCCCGAAGCAGGGCTTCTCTCTGAAGCTTTGGAGCCTGTCCTAGAATTAGCTTTTGCAAACCAGACTGGCCTCAAACTCACAGAGATCCACCTGCCTCTGCCTCCCGAGTGCTGGGATTAAAGGCATGCGCCACCACGGCCCGTCTTTAGCTCTTTGAGTAACCAAGAATACTTCACCTAAAGATGTCACAGAAGCAAAGTCGATGCTGTGGGAGTCTGGGGAAGGGAGTATCCCCTTCACTTTCGATGAGTCCATTAAGGGCAAGCAAGGCACTAGAACTGATTTGTACCAAGCAACCAGGGTCTCTGCTGCTTCGGCCCTGGGGACTCACTATATCTGCCAAGGTCACCCGTCTTCTCATAACCCAAACCGCACCTCACTCCTGAGCCTCGAAGTTTGGACTTGGATGCTCTGTTTCCACACAGCAGGTGGACAGGAGTGACTAAGGGAAGCAAGCGTGTTTAACCGTGTGGAAGGTCAGGAGAGCGGCTGGGCCTCACCCCCTCTGCTGCTGTGTTTCCTTCCCACAGTGTCCATTCGTTTGCTTTAGTTCCAGCACACTGCCTCGACGCAGAAATCATTGTCACGTGAGGGCCACGTTTCCTTGCTTACACTTAGAGCGCCCATGTCACAAGGAATATTTGCTTTCTTGGGGTCCCTGAGGGGCAGAACCTCCACTTAAACCAACTACGGGGGAGGGCAGGCCTGGTGATTCCTTGCTGAGTTGGTTCTGAGTAACTTCCAGCGTTCCAGCTTCCTCTCCAAAGGCTTTACAAGAATTCTTTAAATTTTGATGTGTTGCCCCAGTTTTGGAGCAGACAGTAGTTATAATTATCTTCACGAGGATGCTGCTGCTTCTCCTTACGGTGTATGTATTTTTTAAGAGCTGTGTGCTTTGAGGTGAACCTTCTCAAGGAACCTCCTCTTGGGGGAGGCATTCTCTGCCATTAACAGCCACTTCCTGCTATGTCTGTAGGTGGGTCCCGGCTCAGCCTCCACCTAACTGCCTTGGAGGAGCCTGCGTAGCCCGCGTGTTGTTCTGTATGCCCTGGCAGTCAGGCTCCTGAGGGGTCCTCCGTGTTTCCACTCCACCCAAGTGTTTGCCTGTTGTAGACATGAATTGTCCGAGCTGAGAGTGAAGACTGGGAAATGCATCATTTGAGGGTTTTTGTCTGCCTCCTGTGTAGCTTGCCCCTCTGGCTAGTGGCCACCGTGAGAAAGGAGCAGGTCCCCAAAGGTGGGTCTGGGAAGTGGGGATCTAAGAGGAGCAGCGCCTGACACAGCTGGGAATAGGGTCTGTGGAAATGGGAAGTTCCTGGGGCATGCTCGCACTACTGGGAAGACAGGCCCTTCTGGAAGCTGGTAGCCTCCGAGAAGTGAAATTGCTGCACTTTTTGCTCCCACGGTAACCATCTGGGTACGGGTACCATCTGGGATGGGTACCGTGAGGGTCAGCATTAGTGTCGCCACACAGGCTGTGTTTCTGGAACTGTGACACTCAGTCTTGGGATTAGATGCTCTGATTAGGTGTCTTCTTGACCGAGTCCACAGCATTGCCACCCCACCAAGACCTGAGGGCTGCATTGTGCCCGAAGAGTTGCCTGCTGCCTCTTAGAGGGCCCAACATTTTAGTATGTCTGTCTGTATGTCTGTCTGTATGTATGTATGTAGTTCATCTGTTTCTGCCTCCTGAGTGCTGAGATTAAAGTTGTGTGCCACCATACCTGTTAGCCCAATAGTTAAAAAAGTAATTGTCATTCATTTGGAAGGAATAGCACAAGTTTGTGTTTTGAAGGTATTCTAAGGACTAGAAATACAGGTTAGTGGTAAAGAGCTTGCCTTACCTGCATGAGGCCCTAGGTTAAATCCTATGGCATCAATCAATAAATTAGTGGCTTTTATAAGCCTGGGACATTTAGTAGAAGAAGAATCACTAATAACCTCTGCCCTCGCGCTGACAGCTCCAAGGCTGGTAGAACTTCCCTATTGCTAAAGTTTCCTACTAAACCTAGACTGCTTCAGGAAGGAGCCAGCACTGCTCTCCAGCTAGATCGAATAATGACTTTGTTTCTTTCCACATGGCAGTGAGGCTGGGGGTGGGGATGTTAGTGGATAGAACTTTCTCTCTTAAATTCCCCTCGCATCTTTGTTGGTAGCTAATAATCCGAACGAGCAAATAGCAAGTGGTTATTAAACTGAAACCCACCAGGGCTGGTAGTGTGCAAGATTGCCCGCCGAGGGTCTGTGGGTCCTTCTTGGCCTCCATCTTTAATAGGTAGCTATATTTATGGCCTTGAGTCCCCAGTCCAGATGAAGGCCTCAGGTCTTTTCATGAACTTGGTTTTCCATTGTTGTGAGTGAGAGTTTGTCTTTGGGCGTGATTACCTAGGTAGAGAGAGACAGTGACACAGCAGGAAAGGGAGGTGACAGGTGGGGAGGGAGGAACTGTCATACCTCTTCGTGGTGGCTCTCAGGTGTCCTGGTAGGAGCTGTGGTTAACTGTGTGAGACTGTATATGATCGAGCCCGCTGCAGTTCTACCATGGATGGGGTTGATCGTCTCTAGATCCTATCCAGTTCTGAGTTGCTAATTGTTGTCTATATGGCTGTACCTGTGTAGTTGTAGGTGGAGGGGAAATCATCTTCATTGGGAATGAAGCCACTGGTGGTTTCCTGTGCTCCAGTGGGTGACCCCAAACCTATACACATTTGAATAGCACTAATTGGATTTAGTGGGCTATCCATAGAAACCTTGTGTGCGTCCTGGCAGAGAGGGCAGTGACCCTGCCTCCTGCAGGGCTGAGACACAAGGAACCCCAGCATTCCTGTGTGTCTTGTCCCTGATACAAACTTCTGCAGACTAGAAAGGTGTCTTCTTTTGAGGACCTTCTCCCATTTCCCACTCACCCCGTTTTTTGCATTTGTTTCTAAACAGGCCAACCGGCCGCCCGCCAAACTCAACCTGTTGACCTGCCAGGTGAAGACCAACCCCGAGGAGAAGAAGTGTTTCGACCTCATCTCACGTAAGGTTCTTTCTCAGACTGTGCAATGCTTACTTTACACGTTCCTAGAGAATCAGCCTTTTGAGGAATTGGTCTTCAGGTGGGTGAGGCAGGAGGATTATGAGTTTGAGGTCCATCTAGTGTAGGTTCATGGTGAGACCGTTTTCAAGTGGCCTGCCTCTTTTGTTTCCAGTGGTGACTGATGTGTGGCTTGCCAGGACTTTGGGTTAAGATTGGCCTTTGGAGAGCTCCCGCTCCATCTGCTCTGTAAACTGAGAGCCACCCTCTCTGCCCTGAGTCTCAGCTCCCCCACCGGTAGACAAACAGATTGTATTAGGTGAGCCCAGGCCTCAAATCCTCTTCCCTGCTTTTTTTTCAAATGACAGTTTTATTGCCTGGACCTTCTATCATTTATGCGTGTGATGTTTAAAATGTCATAAGCGGAGGCCAGGGAGATGGCTCAGTGGGTAAAAGGCCCTTGGCTGCCAAGCCTGACAACTGTGTTCTATTCCTGGATCCCATATGGTAGGAGTGGATCTGTCCTGCAGGTTGTCCCCTGACCACACACTCACACCACAGTGCATACAAGTCCCCTCTCTACCCAAAACACACAGTAATGTAAAGTGGTACTTTTCTTTTTAAATGCTCAAAATGGAAATGATTAGGTCTTCAATAAAGCCCTTGAACTTTAGTGATTTTTTTCCCCTCATGTTTTTTTAAGTTGTTTATTTTTCCCACTACAGAATTTGTCTTCTTCTCCTGTGTATTCCTCTCCTTTATGGTGCACACAAAGAAACTGTCGCAGAACCAGTTGTTACAGCAAATGTTTACCCAGAATCCTCCAAAACCAGGAAAGGGGTTCGTGATGTCTTAAGGAAAATATGATTGCTAGGTTTTGTCCTTGGTCATTGCACGCGACATGATTACAGTTCAGGGACGGGTGGACCAGTATGCACTCTAAAGTGGTGCCCCCAACTGTCCAGGACAGCGGTTGACACCAAGCTCTGACCTGAGGGGCGTAGGCAGGTGGTATATCCCGTCATCCTTAGCACCCCTTCCTGCGATCAGCTGCATTCTGACCACATTGTTGAGACCTTGTAGCTAGTGTCATGTGATTTAACACACACACAGCAAATCGAGAAGTGTGGCCATGCTATCTGCGCCATCTACTGGATTTCCTTTTGTAGACCTCCTGCATCGAGCTGCAGGGAGGGAAGAGCTGTGTGATATGGGAAACCTCTGGGGACTGCTGGTCGTTTATGCTGGGTTGGGAGATTGCTCAGTGGGTTTGGGCGCTTGCTCTGCAAGCCATGGCCATATGCGTGCCCTCAACCCCAGCACTGCTGAATCAGGTAGAGATAGGAGGATCATTGGGGCTTGCTGGCCACTAGGGTAGCCCCAGGGTCAGAGAAAGACCCGGACTTCAGGGAATGGAGCGGAAAAGGACAGTGGGATACCTCCTCTGGCGTTTACACACACACACACAGAGGGGGCAGGGGTTGAGGTTATGCTGCTTCGAGCTCCAAACCTCAGTCTGGCAGGTTCCATGTGTAGCAGCAGCAAATTCTCTCTGTTACATCTACAACATAAAATGCCGAGCCTTGACTCTGGTTTAAAATGTGACCACTGTGGGCCACCTGCCTCTAGACAGCAGCCAAAGCCAAAGCTTGAGTTAAAGGAAGAAAACTCGATGGTGTCGTTAGATGTCTACTCGTGGCTGGAGAAGAGTTTTTTCCAAACCTTTATTTTTAAAAAAGAAGTAACCTGTTAAAAAGCTGGCTGTTACCATCAGCGTAATTCGGCGTAAGATTCTCTTGGTGATTGAGCTTCCTGGGCTTTGGGCATCTCAGCCAGGTGGGGACAGCACCTTCCCCAGCTGTCACCTTCAGCATGACTGGCGGGTTCAAGTGAACAGCACAGGTGCAGAAGCAGTTGCTATGGAACTTTCCATACTGGGCTCATCAGGTAGGGGGAGGGGCGGGGCACACACATAATGAGGGCTCAGATACCCCCTCCCCTCCACTAGGGTGTGAATTTTTGCATCCTGAGGATGTGGGAGAAGTGGCCAGTGTGTGAGTCTGGCTCTGGCCCGAGCAGTGCTGTGGACTTCGCCAAGGCCCCGCTGCTGACTTTGTGGCATCTTCATTCAGGCTTATGAATAACCCCGAGAGGGCCCGTGAGCTGCTCTGTGAACTTGGCTGTAGGCACAGTTCCTTGTTGTGGCCTTGCAGAGCCTTAGTTATGTTGAAAACCTGTCTCACCCACTTCCTCTGCTTGGTCTTCAAGGGGCAAAATTAATTCCAGTCCCTGCCTAGTTTTTAACTCAGCAGATTTTTAAGATGCTCAAATCCTCCAGGAGTGGCTTTATGCGGGGCTGCTGGGGCCTGAGTCCCTGTGAAGAGAAGAAAGTTATCGAGGAAATGCACTAGCTGAAGCTCTGGTGTGACTGTCATCCTGAGAAAGTGAGGGGGACCTGGCTCGGCACCCTGTTCTTTCCTCATGCCTCCTCTGCCTCCTGACAGGTGAAGCAAATGCTATCAGGTGTCTTTGAGCTTAGCAAAGTTGGGAGACAACCGGGCGCAAGAGTCCAGCTGCCCTCCAGGGCCCCCCCATCCTCACTGATCATGCTGCCTTGAAATCTCTCAGAATGATACACTCAGCCACCGCCTGTAAGGCTGTGATCTTGCTCTCCCAAAAGAGGGCTCCCCATTTTGATCAAGAGGCCATGGGAACATGCCCCTCAAGGGGGGATTTGTCTGTTGTAAAGCCAACCCTTTGGGCACTCGTCCAGTCTCATGCCCTCAGGCTGACTTCCCCTCTGTAAACCCAAGTGTTGAGCCTTTATCCTTGACCCACACGGGCACCCTAGGAAGGGTGGTGATTAGAACTGAGCCAACTTGGCCAGCTCCTGAGCAGGATGGGGCACAGGAACCCTGGTGGCCTGCCTGTCTACATGGCAGAAGCTCATGCGGATATCCAGAGAACCTGCAGGTAGAGCATTGTTTGGACATTTTCACACGGAATAACCTCCCACTTCTCCGGTCAACGCTGGCAGAATTAGCCAACAGCCAACCCAAGCCGTACCCGATCTGGCTGTGAAGTAGCTCAGTGTGGGCCCGGGGCACTGGCAGGCCCTCCAGTCTCAGCTTCCTGAGAACTCTGAGCTCCGTGTGGCAATTTCCCAGCTCGAGCTGTGGATCTGCCCCTCTGGCCCTCTTCCTAGGAGGCGTGCCTGGGCGTAGAAGAAAGTGGCTGTGTCTCTTTTCTCACTCAGTTGGGTGCAATCCAGTGTTTGCCTGATGTGAAGTAGTTTTCTACATCCGTCCCTCTCTTCAGTGACAGGTGGGACATAGAAAGGTATTATTTCACTCCCCGCCCCACCGCTGGCTTGTTAAGATTTTAAAGAAGCAAGCAAAACCAAAAACAAAACCACGACCTGGATCCTCCACCCTGAACTTCACTTGTGTCCGTACTTGACCCCTCTTGATGTTTGGCCCCCATCCAGGCAGTTTCTCAGGAGCCCTCCTGAGGCCGGGACCGAAAGTGACTATTGCAGAGCCGTGTCCACCCATTATCTTTTTAAAAACATTTTATGTGTGTGTGTGTGTGTGTGTGTGTGTGCCCATTTGGAGACCAGAAGGCGACTTGTGGAACTTGGTTCTCTCCTCCCACCCTGTGGGTCCCAAAGATGGCTCTCAAGCTTCCAGTCTTGGTGGCTCAATGCTGAGCCCCCTCCTCGCCCTCTGCTTGCTTTTAAGGTCATCGATATTTTCTTGTGCCAGCAAGAAGAGTGTCACTCTGTGTCACTCGCAGAAGTTAGACATTTTCTTCTCTTTTCAGACTTAATTTTCTTTTTTAACTTTCTTGTTTTGACCGATTCTGTGTATACTTTGTGGTGTGCGTGCGTGTGTGCGTGCGTGTGTACGTGTGTGTGTGTGTGTGTGTCTATGTGTGTGTAGATATTAATAAGCCAGTATGTATTACTAAAGAAATCCACACTGAGGAAGAACCCAGGCATAGTACTGTGAAATCCTACCCAGAATGTTTTTTACTCACATCCTTGTTCTGGTCCCATGATTCCTCGCCCCTCAGGCCCCCACATTGCATTAAGATCTTATTTAATCTTGGCCCCCAGTGGTCTCGTTTCTGCCCTCCTCCCTTGTCTGTGTTGACCTCTCTGTGTCTTTTGAACACTGCTGTCTAGTCTTGTTTTGAAATGTCTGTCAAGTTAGGTTTTCCCGTGTTGTGAGGACTTAACTGAGATTGCACATTTTTGGGTAGCACAGAAGCAGAGCTGTCCCCCCCCCATGCGTCCCCACTGTGCGCAATGGTTCACAGCCCCCCCAACACTTGTAAAACACGGCAAGCATCTGCTGCGTCAGGGTGACCCTGTCTCTTAGATCATTATTTAACCGTGTCTTTTGGGTTAGTTATGCTTGTGACATCGGACTATCAGAGTGTGGTATTCTTAGAATTTATGATAGAGTATTAATCCTTTTTTCTAAGAAAGCCAGAAAATGTCTAAGATAGCATTTTCTCAGAAAAGGCTCTTGTTCGCCAGATAGATGGTCCACTTCTTGCATCCTGTTGCTAAGTAAGCACAAGCAGGCAGATCTGTGTGAATTCAGAGCTAGCCTGGTCTAAATAGGAGACCCTGCTTCAAAAAGTGGGAGGGGAAATGCGCTTATCAAAGGACTTTAACAGTTCCTTGGGGGCGGGGGATGGCTGTGATGAATAGAAAAGTTTTGGAAGTTTGGTTTCTGTTCAGTAGCCTCACTTCTCAGGAAGCTGCGTGTTTTAGACTAGAATGGGCAGGTTCATTAATTTGTATTACAAAGTCACAGTGACTGAAGCATTGGCACACACACCCATGCATGTACACGCAAACCTGGAGGACTGCTCAGCTTTGTTAATACGGTGGAGAGCACATGTCATTGATGCCATAAAGTCCAAGCCTGGCCTCACGGTAATAAGTCTCCCCTTGCTGTGCAGATGACAGGACGTACCACTTCCAAGCCGAGGACGAACAGGAATGTCAGATGTAAGTACCGTGGGCTGGGCTGGGGCCAGGGGTGGGAGTGGCTGTGCTCTCCCTCTAACACCCGAGCTGTGGCTGTCTGTCCAGATGGATGTCTGTACTGCAGAACAGCAAGGAAGAAGCTCTGAACAATGCATTTAAGGGCGACGACAGCACCGGGGAGAACAACATCGTCCAGGAACTGACCAAAGAGATCATCTTGGAGGTGCAGAGGATGACAGGCAATGACGTGTGCTGCGACTGTGGAGCGCCAGGTGACCTGGGGACCTCCGCCACGCAGCTCTGGGGCGCTCGGATTCCGCAGGCTTGCGTAGAGCCCGCCCATTGATTTCCAACTGTCATTTCAAACATGAAATCGGTGCAGCTCAGTCTGCTCATCCATTACACAAATGCTTAATGAACTGTGCAGAGCGCAGCGGGGCCCATGGGTGGGAGATGCTGGCCTGCTGGGCCCAGGGCAGGACCATGGGAAGACAGCCTGGTGCAGATGAAAAGATTGCAGTGCTCTTTGAGTAGCGAAGAAAACTGAAGGGCGCGGTGGGGATGAGCTGAAGGTCACCGGTCTTACAGGCTCTGAGATGCTGTGAAGGTCCGTTAGGGACAAACCTTTTGAAGCCACTTTCAGGCACACTCTGGCTCTGACACCAGGAAGAGAGCCACAGACTGTCAGACAACTGTAACATGAGCGACAGATCTCTATTATCTGTTTGCATTTTAATATAGTTTATCAGAGGGTTCATGTTAAGGCACATAGTATCCTTATGGATATTAACAACCAGAACTTTACAGCTTGAGGAATTGATGTTTAAATTAAGATAGGGGAGGGCCAGGGAGTCAGGGTGGACACAGTACTTGTCTGAATGCTTGCTTACCCTGGTTTCCCGTTCCCTTGGTTCTGTGACAGTTTCTATTGAAAATGCAACTGCAGTAGAGTGGACAGTTAGAAACGCCATCAAGTTCTTGTTTTCCTGAGCTTCAATTGGTCTCGGATCTATTAGAACTATCTTTGTGGCGGGAGCAGAGGCAGCAAGGAGAGTGTGCTCTTTCACAGGGAACAATAAGAACGGTGGAGTACTCAGATGCTTAGAGCGTCTTCATAAAGAGACTATGCTGTCGAATGCTAAGGCCACACAGATGGTGTGAAACATGCTGTGTTATCTGAACGTGTATTGTGCCCCCAAAGCGGGAGGCACACAGTATAGCTGAGGTGCCTGCAAACAGGGATGCTAGTAATAATCGCTAATGCGGGTACAATTGTGTGTGTGTGTGCATGAGTGTGTGTGTGTGTGTGGTGTGTACGTATGTGTACTGGGGATTGAATTTAGTGACTTCCACATGGTAGGTAAGCACTGTACTTCGGAGCTAAAGTTCTAGCCCACATTATTTTTTCCCCAAGATTAATCTGTTTGTTTATTTTCCTTGGAGTTGTGTGTATCACTCTGGGTGAGTTTATGTGCACCATTTGTGTGTGTGTGTGTGTGTGTGTGTGTGTAAGAGAGAGAGTGTCTGGGTGAGTTTATGTGCACCATTTGTGTGTGTTTGTGTGTGTGTATGAGAGAGAGAGAGAGAGAGAGAGAGAGAGAGAGAGAGAGAGTGAGTCTGGGTGACTTTATGTGCACCATTTGTGTGTGTGTGTGTGTGTGTGTGTGTGTGTGAGAGAGAGAGAGAGAGAGAGAGAGAGAGAGAGAGAGAGAGAGAGAGAGAGACTGGGTGACTTTATGTGCACCACATGTGTGTGTGAGCCTGGGTGAGTTTATGTTCACCACGTGTGTGTGTGGTGCCCATAGAGGCCAGAAGAGTGCATCAGATCCTCTGGAATTGGAGTGACAGATGGTTGTGAGTAGTCACATGGGTGCTGGGAGCAGACTTCAGGTCTCTACAAGAGCAGCGGGTGCTCTTACCAGTGAGCCATCTCCCCAGCCCCTCTCCTCCCATCCCCAATTGTTAACAACCAGACAGTTTTTAAAGAATTTCATGATGACCTTGGGGGCAAGATCGTCATGCTTGCCTGTGGAGAATTTCTAAAGGGCAGCAAACACTCCTAGGACATCGTGCTCCAATATGTCTTATTTTCAGTGCTCTGTAAATTCTGCATTTGCCTATCAAGTATTGGCTGGGTCCACAGTGTGCGCTTAGCACCTGGTAGGATACTTACAGTGAGGAAGTGAATGTCCCATGTGGAGAAGGCGTAACTCGAACTTGGGGAGACACTGCACTAGCTAGCGACAGGCCCTGAGCATACAATGAGATAGTGTGCAAAAGTACTCTGATGTCTGACACTTGCAGTACGATTGACTCTTCCCCAGCCTGGATCCTGAGCACAGCCCTTCACAAGCATGAGTATTCTCTGTTAGTGGTGGTACCTGGAGACCTTATCCATCCCTGCAGCACTATGCTCTTCCTGCTCCATTCTGTGATATGGTCAGGCAGAACTGGGGTAGGTGCTGCTGGACTAGCCCTTGCGGTCACTGCAGTGTATAGAGGGACAGGGTTGGGAGGAGAAGAATGAACACCTTGTCGTTGGTGTAATTTTAGATGACCAGGGTACCAGCTATATCACGGGTAAAATACTCTTGTTCAAATCTCCGTGTTCAGCAGCCTGACCGGGAGAAACTTCTGTCTCCTGTTGTCTGATGGCTGACTCATGAGGACCTCTTCTCTTTGGCAGATCCAACGTGGCTCTCCACCAACCTTGGCATCCTCACTTGCATCGAGTGCTCTGGAATCCACCGGGAGCTGGGGGTCCATTACTCCAGGATGCAGTCCTTGACCTTAGATGTATTGGGAACGTCTGAGCTTCTGGTAATTTGATTTAGAAACTTGTTGATAACGACTCCCTCTTTACTACCAAGGAGCGAGGGCACGTCTTGTTATGGGATGTTATTCATAAATGCAAAGAGTGGAAACGTCCCCAGACAAGGGTCACAGGCTGGTGGAGGAGTCTTCTGAAATGGTTGAGGTGGCAGCGGAAGGCCCATTGCTCCCTTCCACTAACCAGGCACAGAACCCGAAGCCTAAGGGCAGTGAAGGGTTTACCATGCCCAAGTCATCAACCAGTTTCTGGCGAGACTGTACCCGTGTTTGGCTTCCCGCCCCCGTTGGCCTTCCTGATCTGTATTAGCCCTCTCAGGAGACATACTGGCTTCTGTTGTAGCCCCTCGCTTTTCTAAAGTAGTCTTCCATGCCTGGCTCACTGCTAATATGGATGCTCTGTGATAGAGGGCTGGGGAGATGGAAGTGTGTTTTGAGAAATACCTTTTGGTACTTGATTCTGTGGCCTGACTAAATCATGAGGCCAATTGCACACTTACCTGGGCGTTGGTGCCGCTTCAGAATCTGTAGTTTCTATTTGGAAAGCAGTGCTCGAAACCATTTCTTGGGAGGACTGGGCACTGGGTAGTAAATAGTAAGTGGATATTGATTGCCATTGATTTTACTGTCAAGAGCAATAATCTTGACAGAAGATCTATTCACGTGGTCAGTAGTATTCCTCTCACAGGGCCCTACATCTTCTTGACATCTCCGAATCCAGTGTGTCCGTTTTCCTGATGCTTCTGGCTGTCTTGGGGAAACTGCCCTGTCATTCTGAGGAATTCTTTGTTTGATATTGGAAGGCAAGAGTGAGGAAAAGCTAGTGTGGATCTCAGACACCACCGTCATTGGTTACACCTTACAAATGAAACAGACTCAGTCCCTCCTCCGGGTGCTCTTGCTTATGAATACAATCCCTGCTGCTCATATTAGGGATCCTGGCCCACATCTCAGAGGTGTTTGAATGTACAGCATCTCTGGGAAAACTGATTATGGCTCAGTTACTGAATGGCCACACCAAGTTCCCGAGGAAACGGCATCTCGGCAAACTGATGGACTGTGGTGATTTCTCCTTTCACTGGTTGGCTTAGAGCAGAAGGACACATCCAGTGATGTATGGTGAGATCATGGCTTATGCCTTAGATCATCCGATCTCTGTGACTCAGCATCTTTGGTGTAGGATCTCCCACTTTACGGGGAAGCTTTGTTTACAATACTTTAATGTACCCCTGTTCTATACCCGTTAAGTTAACCCACTCATTTTGAATCTGTCTTAGTTCATACTCACTTCTGAGACTCCTGGGATACAACTGGCATTTATGGTGGGTTTTCTGGCCATGTGGGAAACATGTGAGCCCTTGATTGAAGCCCGCCTATTTCCCTGCTGTAAATGCTTCTATCGTCGCCAGTTTTGAGTTACTCTTATGAATTGCTGACTGTAGAGCTGGCAAAGGATGTTCAGAAGCACAGTGTTCTAGCATGCATTTATCACATAAATATAGTGCATATAAGCAACTCAAAACACTGATAATTGGGAAACGCACTAAAATTTAGAAATGATAAGATTAGTTTTATTTGGGTTTGGGGGGAACAGGGTGTCACTGTGTAGCCCAGCCTCTCTCCTTTCTTCTTCCTCAGATCCCTGCATACTTAGAATTCAGGTGTGCCCCAGCTTGCTCAGTGAGATAACGAGTCTCGAATGCCCAGGGTCGTCGTTGCTGACATGATTTATCATGCGTTTACACAGTACAGTTTTTAACAGTAGCAATGTTTAGCAGCTGTCTCTCAGAATTCCTAGCCATCTAGTAATTAGCTTTCAAGAGCTGGTAGAGCCGTGCTCCAACACCGATTAATTAACTGTGTCTGAAACGCGGGTCTGGAGAGATGCCTCAGAAGATGATGTCAGGTACCCGTGAGCAGGAGGTAGAGGTGACTGATGTCGCTGAGGTGGATGCTGGGATGCCGGGTCCTCTGTAAGAGCAGTGTGCACTCTTAACTGCCGAACCATCTCCCCAGTGTACTTTTATTTTATTTTTCTAAGACGTCTTCATAGATTCACCGGTGGTGTATATGGTTCTCTTCTTTCTCACCCTTGATGCGGTTTTTGATAAAAAGCTTCTTAGTATGAGGGGATGTGCCTGTCGTCCGCGTGTTGCTGGAGTTGGCATTGCTGGACATTGGTCTTGTTATCCAGTTGCTGTTTCGTGTCTTTGGTCCTTTGCCCCTGAGTCAGGACTGTCTGTATTCATTCTGTCAAGCTATTGAAGCTCATTAGGTATTTTTGGTTCTGTCCTCATATCAGGTGTTTTTCTATTCCGTAGACGGCCCCTTCACTTTATTTGTGCAGAGCATTTCCAGTTTTCCAGTTTTGCTTTCGTTGGTGAGCCGAGGCTTTTAAAATAACCCGAGAGAGGCAGCCAGCCCACAAGCAGGGCCTGAATGTATTTCATTTCTCTTGGGCATTCTGTCTTTGACTAGGAGAGAAACGCTCCCCGCTCCTGTCCTCCGACATGACTTCAGCAGTTTCCTCTCCAGAAGAGTCCCTGCTCAGTTCTGTGGATTGTGGCCTGGTTTGCAAAGTTTGTCTGACGCTGTGCCCTGGCTGTTTCTCCACTTTAATTTGCTGTTGTTTGAAAGCACACTTTCCTCGTTGGCCCGCTGGATTAGGGCAGCATCTGTGAAGGTGGCTGGATGTGGATAGTGACCACCTCTGCTTTCAGATCACTTTCTGCTCACTGAAATGGAAGACAGGAAGTTGGAGGGCTGTTTGGTGAGGTTATGCCACCCCAACCACTTTAGCGGGTCCAATTCCCTTCCACAGGGGCTTCCTAAGACCATTGGAAAACACAGGTATTCATATTATGATACAGCGATAGCAAAATTACAGATATGAAGTAGCAGCAAAAGTAATGTTATGGTTGGGCTCCCCACAACATGAGGAACTGTACTAAAGGGTTGTAGTGTCAGGAAGGTTGAGAGCCACGGCTCTAGAGTCTCAGTGAATCTGATTTCAGAAACGCCTGGCAAGCCCGGGTTTTAGAGAGGTGAAATTTCTCCTTAACTTTGAAGACCATTAAAAGCAGCTTTTTACTGGAGGGAGTCATCTGAAAAACCACATGACCTCCTAGGGCACGGGTGTCATGTGACCCGTTTCACTGTCATGTGAAAAGTTACATTCCGTAGTTTGAAATTTGGTTTAGAGTGGGGTGTGATGGCTCAGGCCTGTGAGCCTAACTGTGGAGGCCAAAGCAGGGATTGCTGCTGCTGCGAGTCCAGCCTGGGCTACACAGCGGGCTCCAGGCCATCCTGGGCTACAGAGCGAGACCCTGTCTGAACAGAATGAAGGACATTGACTTTGAAAGCTTTCCGTCATGCTGGAGGAATGTCGGGAAGCCTCGGGAGTTGGGTAGCTGACTCGGCTGTCTCTTGCGGTCTCTCAGCTGCACTGTCAGACGCCAGGGCAGCGCCAGTGCAGCCTCGAGCCCTGGGTCTGCTGTCAACGCTGGCATTTGATGGCCCTGAGTGAGCTAAGCCGCTCTGGGTAGTGGCTGCGGCTGCTTAGAGCCATGAGATTGCCGTCAGCTGCCATCCACTGAATCACATTCAGGTTCCAGGCATTGCTGTGACTGGTTTTTTTATTTGGTTGTTGGGTTGTTTGAATTTTTTTTTGTTGTTGTAGTTCGTTTGGTTGTTGCTGTTGTTTTTTTTTTTTTTCTTGTTGTTGTTCTTTCTCTCTGGCCTAAGTGAGGCTCAGAGTATGAGAAAGTTGCCCATGTAGTACACGTGTAACAGTCCTTCCACAGGCCGTGTGCAATCCTGTTTGTAAGTCACGGATATGTTTTTAGCTGCAGGCAAAGCCAAGTCCACAAGCATCTGTGTATATTGTCAAATAGATAAGAGAACCGGCAAGGTCCGCATAAGAGTGTGGCCTTCGTTCCTGCCCTCAAGATGTTCATGCTCCGCCCTTGTTAAGCTCTCAGCATCTCTTGACTCTGCCCCTACTGGTCACCCCTCTGTGTTCCTGGGCCCTCGAGCACATTTGTCAAGAAGTATAGCCTGCCTTCCAGCCTTGTACCCTGCTGGGCAGAGCTGGGGATGAATTGAGAGCTAAAACAAACCAGAATAGACCCAGACTGTAGTTGGCAGAGGCCCAGATGGCTACATGGTGCCTGCGTGTGGTAACTGTGTGGTAGTCCACCTCACTGGGCAGCTTGACCAGATCAAGCCTGGAGGAGGAGGAGCCGGCCTCACTGTTGTGACCCCTGTGGGACCTGAGGGACTCCAGGGAAGTCTGGCTTGTGAGGACTTCTGAATCCTGTCTTCAAGTGAGGGCAGAGAGGTGGAGAAAAGCTAGCAGAGTTGATATCCCTCCTTATGGGAATAGGAATCAGGAACTCTGCTTCAGACCATTCCAAACTCTAACGGCTGAAGGTTTGTAGAGGCCCCATTTCCCTGCTCTGGGTGTGTATGTGACTCACACACAGTCATTGTGGCCGTGAGCACTCTGCCTACCTAGACTTAGGGACTTTCGAGGCTTTGGGGCAGGAGCTTCTGTTGCCTCACCCCCAACACTGTGCTGTTTTTACAAATGTATATTTGTGTTTTACAGGACAACTTTCGGAATTCTCTTCTTGTCTTCCACCCTGTTGAGTGGGTCATTCTTGCTTTTTTCGGAGGGAGCAGCGCTCCAGAAAATCAGATCATTCCTTAGGGATTGCTCCTGGTCCCACTGCCAGTGACCCCACAAACTGCCCAAGCCACCCACTGTCACCTGCTTTCGGGGGGGCTTGATCGGTCTTACGCAGGTTTCCTGGTTGTCTGTCCAGAATCAATGGTCTCCCTCTAGTTCGGGTCAGCTTTTTCTGTGGGTTTCTCCATCATGGTCTTGACCCCTTTGCTCGTGTTATCACTTCTCCCTCCTTGACAGGACTCAGGAGCTCGGCCCAGTGGTTAGATCCACAACTAACCACCCTGCATCTGCCTCTCTGCTTCTGCTTCCATTGGTTATTGGATGAAGGTTTTAGGGGATCGTGTCTACTTCCCCTTCCTAGGCAGATCCATGTGTGTCTCTCTTAGGGTCCTCTTTGTTGCCTTGCTTCTCTGGCGTTGTAGACTGTAAGCTGATCCTTTGTTTTATGCCTATGGGCCGGGCGGTGGTGGCACACGCCTTTAATCCCAGCTCTCAGGAGGCAGAGGCAGGCGGATCTCTGAGGTTGAGGCCAGCCTGGTCTACAGAGAGAGTTCTAGGACAGGCTCCAAAGCTACACAGAGAAACCCTGTCTTATTTCTGCCTCTCTACATATTTTAGGCCATCTAGCCCATGGGCTTCTGGGTAATTCCTATGTCTACCCCTCCTTTCTTGCCAATGGGGTGCTAAGATTACAGATTTATGCCTCCACCTCCAGCTCTTTTGGGTCCCAGGGAACAGACTCCGGATTTGCAATGTAAGCCCCTTTACCCACTGCACCACATCCCTGGCGCTGCTGCTTCTGCTTCTTTTTATTTATCTATTACTATTGTTATTATTTTATTAATTTGTCTCTGTTGTTGGCCGAGCCAGTAGAGAATGACATGATGGCTTATGCCCAGTGCCCACCCCAGCTGAGGAGCTCAGTTACTTGAAGGGCTCCTTTGTCATGAAGCAGTAGAAAGGGCAAGGGATGGGTGTTCAATTTCACTGTCTTAAGTGATGATCAGATGGCCCTCTGTATCCGTGGGTTTACCATCTACATATCCAACCAACCTGAAGTCAAAATTATCTGAACTGGGTGCTGGAGAGAGAGCTCACTGTGGAAGAGCACTTGTTGCTTTCGCAGAGGCCCTGGATTCGGTTCCCAGCACCCACACAGTGGCTCACCACCATCTGTGACTCCAGTTCCAGGGGGTCTGATACGCTCTTCTGAACTCCATGGCTGTGGTGCGTACACACACACATTGAGACAAAGCAAACATTCATGCACACGAAGTAAATCTATAATGTTTAAAAGAAAATTTAGGAACTTCTAAAAGAAAACCGAAATTTCAGTTTGCCTCATTCCAAAAAGTCAATGAAGTGAGGTGCCAGCTGCAGTGTCTCTTCAAGGCCCTCCAGCTCCCTGACCCTTGGGCCCTTGTGCCGAGCCCGCTAAGGTGTCATCTGGTCGTGGGCACGTGCAGGCTGTTCTCCTTGTTATTCCCTCCACAGTGTCAGCTGGCAGCTGCTTCCCTGGCATTGTCTTAGGAATTAGAAGCCATCTAGAGCCGTGAAGGATGTACCCGGGTACCCTCGGGTCTCCCACCTCCAGACAGGGAGAGACATCTGTGCCATTGAACACCCTAGCTACCCCCCTGCTGGCCAGAGTCCCACCTCAGCACATCCCACACTGCCTTCAGGGGCAGTGACAGCTCTTGTGGCCGGAGCGTAGGTTAACGCCTAGTCCTTTGCTCTGAGTATGCTTCCCAGGGGTCTGCTGATCCCCTTCTTCCCCAGTAGGATCCTCTGGCCTCCAGCTTCCGGGGGCTTTGCCTCTGTTCCAAGTGGTTCCCTGTAGGCTGTTTTATAAATTTTATAAATTGGGTCTTAGCTGATATAGGAGGCAATACGTTCCTCCATGGGTGTGTGTGTGTGTGTGTGTGTGTGTGTGTGTGTGTGTGTGTGACATATAGGTGTGGCCACTCCCTGGACCAGCTGTCCTGGCTAAGCCAGCCAGACCCAAGCAGAAGGAAAGCTTTCTGAGTCCTGGTAAATTCTCTCCTCCCATCCCTCATCCACTAAATGCAGACTAGGAGGCACTGGGATGGTCCCTCACTCACAGGAGACAGTGTGGCTTCAGTCATTACTTACTTATTTATAATTATTTGTTTGTTTAAATGATTAAGCTCAGTTAAAGAGTGGCGCCAACATTCTGTATAGCATAGGGTGCTGAAGCAAGCGAGCTGTCTATACCAGAAATCCCATTATTGATATTTGGTTCCATGACTACTTCTTGCTGTACAAGAATCCTTTGCGGGGCATTTATCTTGTGGTCTGTGTCGTTGGAAGGTTTGTGCCCCCTTCGCTGTTTGCTCTGAGTGTCTGCATGTAGGAAACGTCAGTCTGGCTGCCCAGATTTTGCCATCTTCCCACTGTTTGAGGCCCCACATTCAGGTCTAAGCAAGGAGGAGCAGATAATGGGTGTGTCTGGCTCACTGATCGGATACAGTGTTAAACTAGCAAGGCTCACCACTTGAAGGGCAAGCTGCCCATATTCTATCACTGCCTTTACTGCCTCAGTCTAATGTGACTTCATGCCAGGGAGTCCCTGCTTTTTAACCGAGATCCCTTTGGATCTGAACCTAAGGTAGTATCCCCTAAGGACTCTTCTGACAGGACACACCTCCAGAATGTCCCTGCCTACCCTTTGTCTGCACAGACTGATTCACTGTGTTGTTGTCAATGAAGAAATTGAATAATCTCTTCTTTCAAACCCTTATGCAAGATGCACCCTGTCCATGTTGTTTCGTGACATATTTAAAAATCTGACTGGTGGGCCAACCTGCAGTAGTGGCAGGAATCAGACGTGGAAGCCCAGTTTGGTGCTTGGAATGAGGTGGAGACATCCCCGCTCTGAAGGAGTTTCTGGTCGTGCAGTTCTTCATTTGTCAAATGCCAGGTACCACGTTGTCAAGATAGCATGGCTGTGCCTGGCACAACAGTACTTAGTGAATATTGCATGAGAAGGTATGGCTTGAATATTGAAAAGTCAGAAGACATAGGGCAATATCCCTTTAATCCCAGGTAGAGGTAGGCGGATCTCTGAATTCGAGGCCAGCCTGGTCTACAGAGTGAGTTCCAGGACAGACAGAGCTGTAGGTCTCATGTGACATCACAGTGTTTCGGTTTGCTGAAGGTTTTCACTGAAGGCGCCCCATTTGGTCACTTTTGCAACCCTCTGAGGTAATTGTCCCCCTGGTTCCATGGATAAAAACTGACTCTTCCATTCGAACCTGGGTTTTGGCTTCCTGGCCCCGTATATCTCTGTGGTGCTGTCCCTCCCAGCTGGCGTCCGAGTGAATGTCTGTGGCAGAGCATGTGGGAACGGAGACTCACCGTGGCTCGTGTTCCTGCTTTTCTTGAGGCTGTGGTGACTCGGTCCACTTTCCACAGGATCCTCTTCTGGTCGTCTGTGCGGTCCCCCTTGGGGCTTTGGGTTTTGTGCCTTTTCATTAAAAGCAAACCACTTCACCGCTCTGTGTCTCAGTGGCTATTAAATAAATCATCAGATCGTGAGTAACGGGCAGTAGTGGAGGGTATTAATAATTGAGTGTCCTAAAATAGACTTCTGTCTTTGCAGCTTGCCAAGAATATTGGGAATGCAGGCTTTAATGAGATCATGGAGTGTTGCCTGCCATCTGAGGACTCCGTCAAACCCAACCCGGGCAGCGACATGTAAGTATGAGCAAACGGTTGCTCTTTGCTGAGCCCTGTGTGCACAGGGACAGGTCTGGGGACACCTCAGTTGTTGCTTACCACTGGCTGAAGTTTATTTGTTTTCTCTTTGATTTTTTTTTCTTTTTTAGTCGTTTCTGTGGGTCCAAATAGAAACACGGTGTGATTGGTTTTGCTAGGTGACCAGAGGACAACAGGCTTTTTAGCACCTGAGAGACTTCCATGTACCTCTGTGCCCCTTGCCATGGTGCTTTCTCTCTGTCCGCTTTCCCAGCGTGGTGGATTGTGCCTAGTCATCACAGACAGGCGACATGTGCCATTCTCTCTGTCAATGTCCTTCAAGATGTACGACTTGTTGTCCCCTCCAGAAAACCTTTTTGTGTTTCACTGTTGATACGAACTGTGTGACCCACAAGCTAGTGTGCCTCATTGTGGTTCCAGCTGGCCACTGATGGACCATATACGTCAGGGATTGCCTGCTGGTTTTATCAGTGTTTCCTTCGAACACACTGCGCTTGAGGAGGTGGACAGGGCAGTGCCATGCTGCCTCTCAGACCTCATCCCTGTTTCTTAAAATGGCTGGCTTGCCCACAGGAGGGCTTGGGGGTGGTGTGCCTGCCATACCAGAGTGTGATGCAAAGCGAGGCAGGTAGAAGAAGAGGAGGACTGGGTCTGAGGCCTGCAAACAGACACCGCCTGTGTCTGAGCAGCACGACAACATGGGGAAAGTAGAGAGGATAGGGGAGAAGAGGAAGCTTTGCCATCTGTAACACAAACTACGTTTCACTGGCATGGGCCTGGAGTTGAGTTAGTGGGAGAACAGTGTGTAGGGTTTGTGCACAGCAGAACACTTAGGTCTTTGTAGCTGTTCTATTTGGGAAACTGAGGACGCAGAAGGGTAGGACCTGTGTTGCCTTGCACTCTGATCCACTGAGGACATGGAAACATTCCAGGGGGCGAGTAGGAGGCTGTCATTCGTTGACCACACCTGGTCTCAGACCAGCTGTGAGCTGGTGTTTGGTTATAGTCGGTCTGTGTTTGCATCCCGTCATAAGTGAGCATTTGGGACATAGCTTCTCCCAGAGATTGGATAACATGGTTGTAAAGCATTGTCTTCTGCATATGAGATGCTAATTTCAGATCTGACCTGGAAAGCCAGGATTTCCCATTCTTTTTCAGGCCACGGGGTGGGGCAAGTTCTTTGTAGTTTGAGTCTAAGCCCCAGTTTCTCCCATTAAAAAAAAGGAAGAATATGCTGCCCACCTCAGAGAGGTATTGGGGAAATCAGAAAGATGGTTTGCAGTGAGCCTTCTCTTGGGATCCACGGGTGCACAGTACCTTCCCGGATAACTGGAGGACCACATTTAATGAAGGAAATGCCATGGTCCAGCATGCTGAGTTTAGTGATGACTGGCACTTGCTGGCTTTCTGGTTGTCTCTCTTTGTGACACCAGTCTCCTGGGAGGCTGTAATGCCAGTCAACTTTAAACAAAGACTATAGTAACTTTTCCATACCAGGATTAGAGACTGGAGAGGTGGCTCAGTGGTTAAGAGCGCTTGCTGCTCTTGCAGAAGACCTGGGTTTGGGTTCCAGCACCTATGTGGTGGCTTCAGCAAGTCAAAACTCTAGTACTTGAAGCCCTAATGCCCTCTTTCTGGCCTCTGCAGGCACCAGGAAATGTATATGGTACACATACATACATGCAGGCAAAAACATTCATACACATAAAATAAATAAATGAATCAATCTTTTTTAAAAGAATTACTTATAAAAGCAGAACTTTAAAAAATTACTTATGAAAGCAGAACATCTGTTTGTTCTAGGGGTAATTGAGCCTAAGAATGAATACCACCTCTCAACATCTGTGCTCAATCCTCTGCGAGGTGCACACACGCACGTGCACACACACACCCTTGACACCTCTCACAGGAAGCTTACACCCTCAGAAATGGGGGTGAATGGCTGTTACAGTGATGAAAACACGCTCCCAGTCATTCTTTCGCAAGTGAGATGAACCGCATGACCAGCCGTGGTGGTCCATGACCATAATCTCTGCAGTGGCCAGGTTGAGGCAGGAGGATTATGTGTCTGAGGCTAGCCTGGACTACATAGTGAGTTCTAGGCTCACCTGGGCTACATAGTGAGTTCAAGACTAGCATGGGCAGCACAAGGAGACCCTTAATCCGACGACCCCCACCCGCCCAAATAAAAGACGATTAATTGTATGACTTTGTGCCTCCGGAAGCCAAGCCGGCTCATTCTTATAGCATTCCATCTCACTTGACAACATATTCAGGTTTCACATACCGTTCTGAGAAATTGTATTCCATCCATTTTTGTATTTGTCACCACAGTATGTTGCTTGTAGTGATTCGGTAAATATTTAATGGCTCAATAAATCAAAGAAACAGCCCCTGCTCTATGCCAGCTTCATTCGGCGAATGTTTTACACCTAGGTTTGATAGAGTGAGCTGCTTGTAGCTTGAAGTAAGTACACATGATCTTCAGCCATATGCTGAAGGGGAAACCAAAGGCACGCACTAATGGCCTGTGAACCCCCAGTTGGGAGTGGAGGCAGAAAGCATGTGTGACCGGGCCACCCAGAGGCCAGACTGCATCTGCTCATAGAGGCAAACTGTTTCTGAATCCCCGAGAAGCAGCAGGAAGCCCCACCTCCACTCCCCACTCCCACCCCCAAGAACACCAGATGGATAGGTCTGTGGTAGTCTGTTGCTTCCCACCACACAGCTCAGTCTATGCATTTTTTAAAAGCCGAGAGCACATTAATAACACAATCTATCTCGATTCAATCACGAAACGAAACAAAAAAAAAAAAGCCTAGAACTTCAGACTGGAGAGATGACTCAGTGGTTAAAAGTGCCTACTGCTTGCCAGGTGATGGTGGCGCACACCTTTAACCCCAGCCCTTAGGAGGCAGAGGCAGGCAGCTCTCTGTGAGTTAGAAGCCAGCCTGGTCTGTGGAGTGAGTTCCAGGACAGTCTGGGCTGTAACATAGAGAAACCCAGTCTCAAAACACCCCCTCAAAAAAAAGAGTGCATACTGTATTGAGTTGGGTTCTCAGCACCCACGTCACGGTTCTAAGTCTGTACCTTTTGTTTGAGGGCATCCAAAGCCCTTGTCTTCGTGTCTTCCGTGTGTCCTCCCTACCTCGTTTCCTGTCCTTCTGGAGATGAGAGGTCATTGAGCATTGGCCTGCTTAACTCACCAGCCTCCCAATGCTGGCTTCTAGGAATGGCGTCCACTGCATCTCACAATGCAGGTGTTGCACGGCCCAGGCTTAGAGACATGCTGTCTGTGAGCAGCAGCAGAATGGCAGAGAGCTGCCTGCTTCTGTCCCTTTCTCACCTGGAAGGAGAGGATGTCGGGAGTGTTTCAGAATGCCGAGCGGACCCATGCACTCCTGAATCCCAGTGTCTGTGGGCTGGGACCCCTGCCATTTGAGGCATGGTAACTGAACATTGTCATTTAGTTTACACTCCCTGCCACTGATGAGTGAGTGATTTTTATGGCACGCGTGAAGACTGCAAAGGAGAGGGTGTAGATATGGCTGTCTGGTAAGTGGAAAGGCACAAGGAAAAGGCCCAGAAGAGGGCCCATCAGGGCGACCAGCCCATGTGAGGAGGTGGCTTGGGACAGCTGAAGGAGGAATATGTGGAGATAGGCGAAGACACAGGTTACGTGCAGGGACCGCAGTGTGCTGAGGCAAGAGCTCAGGGTCACAGGAAGGACAGCAGCAGGCAGCTGAGAGGATGTGAAGAAGCCACACCCTCAGCGTCTGTCTTTACAACCGGGTGAAGCCCAGGACCGCTGCGTGAAAAGAAAGAGCCCACAGGGCCCCAAGAGGGCCGGGTCACGTTGAGATGATGGGCTAGGCGGATCGGCAGAGGCCTTCAGTGTCTCACCTGTTAGCTATGTCTGGTTTCAGGACCGCGCGGAAGGACTACATCACAGCCAAGTACATCGAGAGGAGATACGCAAGGAAGAAGCATGCTGACACCTCGGCGAAGCTCCACAGCCTTTGCGAGGCCGTCAAGACCAGAGACATTTTTGGCTTACTCCAAGCTTACGCTGATGGTGTGGACCTGACAGAAAAAATCCCACTGGCCAATGGGCATGTAAGAGGGGCTGCAGAAGGATGAGAAATTCGGGGTGAACAAGGGAGGTGTGTTCAGCCATGTTATCCTCCGTTATTGTGCCCTCTCTGGACAGAATAGGTGGCATGTTTTCTTTTCATTGGTAAATTAATGTGCCAGTTGAACATATTTTATTCTACTTGCTTAGGCCAGAAGTGGTTTTAATTTGGGACATTTTTTTAGGTATGGAAATACTTGCTATATAGTGAGATCTTAGAGGTTGGCACAGCCAGCTTGTGTCTCTCAAATGCTGCACACATGGAGGTGATTTTGTCCAATACTGCCGCCCCCCCCCCCCCCCCCCCCCCCCGTTTTGACATCTGAGCTCAGGTATGGGATTTTCTGCCTGGCACAGAGTTTGGGGTTGTGTTCTGTTTTAGATTTGACTTGCATTCGGGGCGCCCAACCTGTTTACCTGCAGCATTGTGATGTGCAAACATGGCATTTTGATGTAGATTCACAATGTGGAATGGCCACAGTATACGTCATCTCTTATACTTACTTTTGCCCTGGACACATTTCAAATCTACTTGACAATTTTGAATTTATAACTCAGATACATTATTAACTATAGCTGATACTATGCAACAGGAACTCTCCTCACACACACCCTTTTTTTTTTAAAGGGTCTCACTCAGCTAACAATCCTCCTGCCTCAGCGTCCTGGGTACTGAGATTACATTTGTACACCACCACACCTAACTGACTCCTTTCAAATGGAACCTTTCTATGTTTTATTATTTTTTTTTTAAAAAGGCTTAATTTAATTTTCTGTGTATGTACCTGAGTGTATATATACACCTCGTGCATGTAGGCATCCTCAGAGGGCAGCAGAGGGTGTCAGCTCCCTTAGAGCTGGAGTGACAGGTGGTTGTGAGCCTCCTGTATGGGTGCTGGGATCTAAACAGAAGTCCCTATGAGAGCAGCAAGTCATCTTAACTGCTGAGCCGTCTCCTTAGCCCAATCAGTTTATTCTGAAGCCAAATGTGTAATGCCAGATGTTGAAGAGAAGCCCATCTGAGGTGGAAGGACTCCATCATCAGAAGCTTAAAAGCCTAAGAGGACCCTCCTTCCCGTAGACGGGTTAGTGTGGCAGCTGGTCCCAGAGCATCTCTGGCCAGGACCATCTTGTAGCTCACATTCTTGGGGTCCTCCCAGAAGGGATGGATACATCACCCCCTCCAGCATCCAGATGATAGATACTCCTGGGATTGTGTCTGTGTTACACTGCTGGTACCTAAGGACCTGTCGAGTCTCCTGGTCTTTCTGACAGAATCCCCATGGGCACATGTTCCAGGTCCAAAGAGCCTCCTGGTCTCAGGACTGGGGTCCTCATCCTGTGTGGTCAGCTACTAGGTAGGGCCATCATGTTTGGACCCAGGCTCCTAGGCTAGATCCCACGGACGGGAACATTATAGTGTAACAACATTTTCTCCTAGTGACACAAGCTCTTCCTAACATTAGCCACTGTCACTCCCATTCGATCTGAGGAGAAAACTCAAGCCCTGTGACTAGGGCAGAATGTGCCCACACTGCCCAGAGGACAAGTAAAGAAAGAGGCAGCCACCCTGTTCGTGCCTTTGGCGTTTTGGATTTTTGCCTTTCCTCTAATTGTGACCCACCCACCCACCTTCTCTCTACTTGTGGTATTGATGTCGGGATGGGGACACAGCTGAGATGATTTGAACCTGAAATGCACTGCATTTCTCAGGCCTTGTGGTTAGGAGGGAAGGGACCAACCTCTAAGGTACCCTGTTAGTGTTACTCAGTTCCTTTTCCATGTCTGTGATAAGACACCATGACCAAGCTCCTTATAGAAGAACTTGGTATTTGGGGCTTCCGGCTGCAGAGGGTTAGAGTCTGACCATCATGGCGGGGAGCATGGCAGCAGGCCGGGAGGTAGGTGCTGGGGCAGTAGCCGAGAGCTCACAGCTTGAGACAAGGCAGAGGCAGACAGACTGGACTGGAAATGTCACAGATCTTTTTAAACCTCAAAGTTCACCCCCAGTGACAACACCTTTTCCACCAAAGTCACACCTTCTAAGGCTTTCCAAGTTGTTCCACTAACTGGAGACCAAATATTCAAACTGTGATCCTATGGGGGCCATTCTCATCCAATCCACTAGATACACCTCTTGCTGTGGTGGTTGAAACATGGGCACTCTGCACCATAGGTGGCCGTTTTGGGGGAAAGGACAGTCCTGGGGTTAAAAGATGCCACTGGAATTGCAAATGTCTTGGTTTGAATTTCAGGAGCCAGATGAGACGGCCCTTCATCTTGCTGTCAGATCTGTGGACCGGACTTCTCTTCACATTGTGGATTTCCTGGTCCAGAACAGGTGGGTGTCACACTAAGTGGATGTCTTTGTTCTTATTCTTGGGGCTTCCCAGCAAGGGACCAGATGCTGTCTCTGCTGCTTGGGCTCTGTTGCCAAGATACTCATGTCTCAGGTTTAAATATGAATTATGGGGATTCCCTAGAAAAGCCCAGAGTAAAAGAGAAGGCCTTCATGGTACCTGTAAGATCCAAGATATAGAGTCTAAGAGAGGCCCAGGGAACCGTGGCTGCTCAGATCCCAGCTCTGGGGAAGACCGTGTGGGGGCCAGGGCCATCAGCTGTGACTTGAGCTTTTCTCTGGTTTGTCATGTGGGTGGGTCTTCCCCCTATAAGTCCCCACACAGCATCTCAATAGCAGAAAGCTATGAGGAAGAGAAAATGCTTTAGCCCCTGGCCTAGGCCAGGAATTGTATATCAGGAGAGACTTGCGGTACCATCAGCCCTAAGAAACAGTGACTGCTTGTGAAGCCCAAGTTCATAGAACTCAGGGTTGAGTCAGTGAGACATGCTCTCCTCTGAGGCCAGCCCAGGGCCTGATGTGGGGTGCTGGACGTTTGATAAGTAGCCAGTTTGTATCTCCACCTCTGCCTGAGTTCTTCTGGGACAGCAGCCTGGTTTGGCCTCTTCTGAGATAGAAGGGAGACAGCGATAAGGATAGGAGGCAGTTTGGGGTGAGCTCAGTGGTAAGCACTTGCTTCACATGCCTGAATCCCGAGTTCCATCTCCAGCACTGCACAAAGAAAGGAAAGGAAGGGGAGGTGTCTGAGGCGTCCCTACACTGAGGCAGCTGTTTTCCTTTTGCTGGGAGCAATGGGTACCATCCCCAGGGTGCTTCTGTCCTCATTTGTTAGCCTATGGATGCAAGGATCCTGTCCTTTCTCAGCAGCGGTGACACTTCGGGTGCTAATCGCTTTTATCACATATGTGGAACACATGCACCTTTGGTTTTGGATAACCTGGTCTCCTTCTATGATAGAAGAACACGTGACAATCTTCAAAAGTGTCTCTCTTCACCTGCTTTCAGGGGCCTAGGGCCAGGCTTGCAGGAGTCCCAGGACACTAAACTCAAGAGTAGCATTCCCTTCCCAGACAGAAACATCAGGAAACAAAATGAAGGGGAGAGATGGCTCAACTGTTAAAAGCACTAGGGGCTCCTCCAGAGGACCCGGCTTCAATCCTCAGCACCCACATGGTGGCTCACAACCGTCTCTACCGCCCATCCTAGGGAACACAATGCCCTCTTCTGGTTTCCATTGGTTCCAGGCATGCACACGTGGCTCAGACATACATGCCGACAAAATACCCATACATGTGAAATAAAATAACCTTTTTTAAAAAAAAAATGAAAGAAAAGAAAAGGAACAAAATGGAAAGTTTGCTTCTTCTCTGGTGTGACAGGAGGGACATTGCTTCATAACTATAATTTTGCTACTGCTGTGAATCGAATTGTAAGTATCTGACATGCAGGCTGTCTGATACCCAACCCCTGTGAGAGGGTCGTCTGACCACCAAGGCGTTGCAACCCACAGGTTGGGAACTGCTGCTTTAGCCCAAACTCAGCAACAGCACGGCCACCTTTCATTGTTGGTCTTCTCTGCCTTTGTTGCATCTCTGAGCCAGCTCGTTCCCTGACCGCCTTCACAGTGGTACCCACCCACTGTGGAGATGACTGTTCTGCTAATGCACGTCTCCCCACGCGGGGCAGTCCTCTGGCCCGTGACTCTGTTGTTTTATCTCTCTCTGTCCGTGTTCCGAGCAGCGGGAACCTGGATAAACAGACAGGCAAGGGCAGCACGGCCCTGCACTACTGCTGCCTGACCGACAACGCCGAGTGCCTCAAGCTGCTCCTGCGGGGAAAGGCGTCCATTGAGATAGGTGAGCTGCCCGGGGTGCACTGGAGTGTGGGTGAGGGCTCTGCTGCCCCCCCTCGACCTCCTTTCTGCAGCTCTGCACTTCTCCCTACCTGTCAGAGTGTCAGAGTGACGTGACAGGCTCCGCCTACTGTCTGTCTTAGCCTGTGGCCACACCGGCAGCCCTCAGGAATGCTGAGGGTAGGCCTCGCAGAAGCCCTGAGCTGGGTGAATCTAGAGCGGCTGTGTAGCAACCCTGGCTCACCTCCCAAAGTCAGACTAAGCCTTTTGACGCGGAAGGTGCTGTCACTGCCCCCTCCTTTCATTTGTCGTCCTATAACAGGTCCTAATATTCCTTGCCCCTTGTTCCCCTCGGTTGCCGGTCCTTGACCCGCTGATCCAGCCAAGGCACAGTTTTCCCTGAGTCATCCAGCTGTGGCTGGTTCCTGGGGAAGTATTCGGAGAACTGTTGAACCAGACGAAAGTAGTTGAAAAGATGCATTCTGCTCGAAAGCCACACTACAGAAGCTAATCAAGGCAGACGTGGTGGCACATGTACGTGGAGGCAGAGGCAGGGGGATGACTATGTGTTTGAAGCCAGCTCAGTCTCTGCAGCAAGTTCTAGCAAGGCAGAGCTATTTAGAGATACCCTGTCTGAATTTAAAAAGAAGGGGGAAGAGGAAAGCAAAGCCCAAAAGAAGAATGGGCCAGCTCAAAGTCTAACCTACAGAGCTCACTACCTTCTAGTGTGTGTGTGGGGGGGGGGGTGGCACCCACTCTGCATGCTCTTGCCCTCTGGATCACTTGTAACTGGAGTCACGGCTTTAGTTGGTTGGCTGCCTCAGTGGTTCTTAGGTAGTGCCATTCTTTCTTTCAAAACCATAGCTTCTCTACGCTATTGTATCCTGTACGACTAAGTGGCAGCTAGCCCTGCCCAGGTTAACCTGACTGCATCCCGTGGCTACCGCTTTCTTTAGTGAGGTGTCCCCACACTGCACGAGATAGTCTTCATTATCAGCTTCATGGGACTGATTCATTGGGATCACCATGGAAACCAGTCTCTGGGCGTGTCTCCAAGGGTGCTTCTAGTGGGATGGATGACAGCATCCCCTGCGCTGTGGCCCTGGACCTACTGAACTGAGATGGCGCTACAGAACTCAGCAGAATTCCCAAGCAATGAAACACAAAAGGCTGAGAAACGCTTAATGATGAGTTCAAGATCCAGGCACCTCCACAGCACCACCAGCTGGGGACCAAGCCTTCAACATCCGTGTCTTTGCAGATGTTTTATATGCTATGCGTAAGGCCAAGTTTTGATGTCTCCTTACCCTCCCTTGACTTTCAGCCAACGAGTCAGGAGAGACGCCGTTGGACATCGCCAAGCGGCTCAAGCATGAACACTGTGAGGAACTGGTGAGCATCCGCCATGGACAGATGGCCTGGGACGTGATGGAGTCCGGGGCGGGGTGGGGTGGAGTCGAGCCCGGCTCTCTGGACACTGACAAGAACAAGGCACACACAGCAGTATACACCTGCTGGGGTAAGCCCAGTGCTCACTGACCTGGAGGAGCTCTCAAGAGCCTTCAGAAACCTTCCTTATCCAGATGGCTACCCCTTGTGGTGAAACTTGTGACTCAGTGTGTGCTTATTGGCCATGATGGTAGCCCCGGCTCCCCAGGCAGCCGGAGGAAAGGATGGACCTCCCACTGTGTGGTACCCATGAATGCCTGGCTCTCGCCAGCGTGTGCAGCCGGCTTTCCTACTTGTATCCTTCAACCCAGAGCTTGCAGGTTTTCTGTGCTTTGTTTCTCTTGTGGAAGTAGCGTAGCTGCAGACAGTGGAAGGCTCCCCAGTCCTGGACTTGCAGTGGGCTGTGCCTCACTACAGCTTGGGGAACACCCACCCAGGCTGTTTCCTCATTTGTAAAGCTGAGTTAGTTGTACCTCTTTGCAAAGTTATCGTCAGAATTGCTGAATTTTATTAACGCAAATACACTATGAGTACTCAGCCTCCATGCCGCACAAGTAGACAATAAGCAAAGGCGCTGGTGTAGACTCCACCCATCAAGTTATGTAACCTATCATCCCCCGTTTTTGGATGAGGAAGCAGGTATGAAAGAGTCAAGTGACTCACCCAAAGTCACACAACTGACTCGGGAACAATTAAGCCCCAAACATGAACTACACATAAGAAATTGGCGTACCTCCTGTACAGATGGAGTGGATTTAATCGGCCACTTTCTGTGAGAGGACTGAAGAAAGGGACATAATTTCCTATAGGGCTTATTTCTCTTGTTGTGAGAAGACTGGCTTGGTAACGAACTCATTCCTTCTGAGGTCCAGTTTCTCCCATGCTGTACTAATACCTGTAAGATGGTTATCACCTTTTAGGTCCCTCAATCCCTTGCCTGTGTGGCATACCACATGGTTTCCAGAGAATCACTGATAGGGAGGTTTGGGTTATCCTGCATATCAGGTCCAGGGACCGCCAGGAAGAGCGGGGATTTAACGAGCTGTCCTGGAGCAGAGTGGAATCTTCCCATGAGTCCTCCAGGCCCTCCTCCATGACTTGTTCGTTCTTGGCCTGGACAGCCATAAGTGTCTGTCCTTTGTGGTTGAACACGGGGGTAGCAACACTAACTGTCCCTCCTCGTCCTTAGCTGACTCAGGCCTTGTCAGGAAGATTTAATTCCCACGTTCACGTCGAATATGAATGGCGATTGCTGCATGAGGACCTGGATGAAAGCGATGATGATGTGGACGAGAAGCTTCAGGTCTGTGCCTCCCTCCCTCGTGAAGTGTTTCTGTGGCCTGATGGTTTCCATGGCCTGATGGCTTCCGAGGTTGGATGTTTTGTGTGCTCATTGATCTCTGTGGGATCCAGGCTTCCCCTTCCTGTTTCTCTCCCTGCCTCCTCTCCAGCCCACACCAATGGAAGAACGGGCCAGGCGTTCTATAATTGTAGGTGGCTTGTGGGGGAGAGCACCCTGCTTGCCATGGAGCCATTATTATACAGCATCAGGTCCTGCAGGCAGGTGACACTGTTTATGTGGCTAGTCATGTTTACCCGGGTGACCTTAGAAACCAGCACATGGGAACTACTCAGCTGCCTTTAGAGTTCACTGGATTCAACTCCTTTTATTGGAGGGGGACTTCAGAGTCTCAGGAGAGGCTGGCTCAGCCTGAAGGACATAAGTGTTTTCACACAGCCTTGGAACGAGCATAGGGCTGTAGTCCTAGTCCAGTTCCCTCACACACACAGCCAAGCACACCTTAGGGGTACCTCAGGACGATGCCATCTTCACACGGGTCTGTGGTTGCACAGCCAAGAATAGGCAGCCTCCCTCCAGTCCTTGTTATGACCCTTCTTAGCTCCCTCCACAGCACACTGCCAGGTGTGCAGTATGTTCTCTAGGAACATGAGAGGAAGGACCTGGTCAAGCACATTTTCATGGTTTAATGTCTCTTCCCCCATACAACTTTAATGTTCTAATGTAAAGTATAATACATGATCAATAGATACAAATGGAAGAAAGCATTTCTGAGGGCTGTTGAACCATCCGTGATAGAAAAGCCCATAATATCCGTTCTTAGTGTTTCCTACAGTATGGATCTATAAATGACAGAACATGGTTGTAGCTCAATAAATATTTTTTCCTTTTTTCTTTCTTTCTTTTTTTTTTGCCTACAGGATATATTCTTGACTCAATAAATCTTTATTGATAAAAGCACTAAGGTACTTCTGCCAGTCCTGAGGACCTGAATTGGATCCCTGGGGCTCACATGGTGGAAGGAGAGAACTGAATCCCACAGTGTCTTCTGGCCTCCACACGTATACCAATACACATACACAAAGAACACACTATTTTTTTTTTTGAAGCAAGCGATAACCCAGGAATCAAGACTTAACTGCAGTACCCCCGATTTACTGGGCCTTCAGCAGCTCAACAGTTCAGAGGAAAGTGTAAAGGACTTGTTCATCTGCGCTGAATTAAGCACAGTATTGGTAGAGAGCGAGCACTGCTCGGTGGCCAGGGCCTTCTGGCCCTTAAGATAGTGTGTTAGGGAAGGGATCTTCAAGGATAGCATGTAGCTAGGCTGAAGTAGCTGGTTGGTAAGATGAAATAGCTTCTGTTTGAAGTCCTTCACAGAAGAAGGACTTGCAATTAGTAAGCCACGACTCTGTAGGTGTGTGTGTGTGTGTCTCGATTTTTTTTTTTTCCTGAGACAGGGTTTACCTGTATCTTTGGAGCCTGTTCTGGAACTAGCTCTTGTAGACCAGGCTGGCCTCGAACTCACAAAGATCCTCCTGCCTCCGCTTGCCTCTGCCTGCCTCCAGAGTGCTGGGATTAAAGGCGTGTGCCACCACCGCTCGGCCATGTCTTGATTATAAGACAGGAGATGGATGGGATTTAAAATCCTGCAGCTCAAATGAAGTGGCATATGTCAGGCTGAAATGGTGCCTACCACGCAGCTGTGATGGCTGCGTCTCACTGTTCACAGAGCTGATATCACGCAGGGAAAGCCATACCTCCAGCTCATGCTCTCACCCTCGGCATTTCTCTGCAGCCCAGTCCTAACCGGCGAGAGGACCGGCCCGTCAGTTTCTACCAGCTGGGGTCCAGCCAGTATCAGCCCAATGCCGTGTCTTTGACCAGAGATACCGCAAACCTCACCAAGGACAAGCAGAGGGGCTTCGGGCCCAGCATCTTGCAGAATGAGACCTATGGAGCCATCCTGAGTGGCAGCCCGCCCTCCTCTCAGTCGTTACCCCCCAGCACCACCAGTGCACCCCCGCTCCCTCCACGGAACGTTGGCGGCAAAGGTATACGATTTTGAGTCCCCTTCAAATGCCTATGGGCTTTGACTTTGAGAAGTTTGATGCATGGGTGTTTATTCTGTAGCTATTTTCTCTCTGCTGCCTTAAGGAATTCCCTCGCTCTCACCTTGCCAAACCTGTAGAGTTTGTACTTGGGTTCTTACTCTGGCAGAGGAAGTGTGCAGGGTGATACAGGGCTGTCCCAGGCCAGCCAGAGGTGACAGCTTGCAGCTGGCCAGCTAGGATGCCCTCCACTGCCCGTCACGCTGTGCTCTCATCTGCTCCCCTCTTGGTCCCCTCCCGGTGTCCTGATGATTCCCTTTCTTCTTCCTCAGGGCTAGCTTAAGACACATGAGGACTTTGTGTGTCTAGCATACCTTTGAAATGAAGGAGTTAAAGTAGTAACTTGGGGGACAGTGCTCAGCCTAGTTGTAGGAACCTCAAATGTTTGAACCTTCCTGATGTCTTAAGTGTGAGCAGCTCAGGAACCTACCCCGTCTGAACATAGCAGGTCCACTCAACAGGTGACTTTTTTTTGCGTGTGTGTTTGTTTGCTTTTTTTGCAAATACAGAAACACAAACGCGTTTGTCTGATAGTGAAGAGCACCCAGCCACTCTGCTTCTTGAAGTGGCCAGCAGATGGCCAGCCCAGCTCTGACAGGCTGCCAGTCTTAGGTGGTAGTCTTCGGGGCCTTCAAGGTCAAGGAGGGGCTTCCCTGGAAAGAATCGTAGTTTCCACTTGCTGTCTCTGGGCTGTGGCTGCCATGCATAAAAACATTGCAAATGTTCCCTTGCTGCAGCCGGTGGCGAGGAACGGGTGGGCAGTGTATGGTGGTACTGGGTATTGAGTGTCCGGAAGAGCAGCTGGACAGACCACATGTGTTCCTTCCCTGCCTTAACACTCCAGGAGGCTAGTGAGTCACTGAGGAGCAAAAACATGAAAAGCAGACCCTCTACTCCCTGCTTCCACGGGCACCCCCACCTTTGATTCCTTCTGGACATTATGAACACTCCCTGTCGCCTCCTACAGGCTGTCCAGGGCAGTGCAGGTCCTTACAGACATACTACTGGTTCTTTATCCCAGAGATGTGTGTTAATTCTGAAAGGCCGAGTGTCACAGAGACTGGGTATCTGCATTCCCAGAAGCAGCTTGTGCTGACTCTGTGGCAGGAGAGATTTCTGTCATTCTGTTGGATAGTAGGAGAGGATGGCTCAGCTCCTCATATTGGTTTCTTGCAGTCCTGGAATCGGAGGGATTGCTTTTTCCATTTTTTTGGCCATTCTATATTTAGCTCTATTTTCTTTTCACATGGAGGAAATTGCGCCCTTATCTCGCATCTTCCCTGCCCCAGGGTCCATGCTTGGCACGAAGATGGTATTCTCACACCCCGGGATGGAGAATGGAGTTAATGCTGCCCTGTATGCCACAGCAGGGCTCAGAACTTCCTCACCATAGGGCAGTGTAAAGGCTGCAGCCCTGGGGCTGGCGTGGGAGGGCGTATCTCCTCTCTGCCACGCCCGACTCTACCTTAGCCACCCCTGTGCATTTGAGTAAGTGGCAGACGGTGAGAAAGACCACGACCAGGGAAGTGCTATCACTTTAGGGGTCACCTGAAGCTACCGGATCATACGTGCTGAGTTCCAGGCAGATATATGTTACAGGAGGCTGGGGAGAGCCCCGGCCCTCGTGTGTGGAACACTTCCTCTTGCCCATACTGGCTGAGAACAGGGTCTCTCTGGGAGGTAATAGAAGGGCAGAGATGAGCAGAGGCTCCAGAGGCCCTGAGTGCAGTGCTCAGTAGATTTATGGCTTTTTATTTCCTCCTGCGAACCGTGGCATTTTAAAAGCTCGCCATCAGATCAAAAAGGCCACCTGTGAGGATGTCCTGGAGCAGCTTATTGTTTTATTATTGTCGTTAGGATTTCTGGGTGCGTCTCCCTTTCCCTACTAGGGAAAAGAGTAAATCCTCAGGGTTCTGTTGCTGTTCTAGAAGGCTCATGTTGACCATTTTACGAGAGAGAGGATCAATAACAAAGTGTTTTGTTTCTGTTTTTGTTCTGTGTGTGTGTGCGTGCGCGTGCCTGTGTGTGCGTGTGTGTATGCGTGTGGGTTTAGTTCAGGCAGCCACCTCGGCTAACACCCTGTGGAAGACAAACTCTGTAGGTGTGGACGGTGTCAGCAGGCAGCGATCTTCGTCAGATCTGCCAGCTGTCCACCCACCGCTGCCCCCTCTGCGAGTGACGTCTACCAGTACGTTTTTTTTTTCCTCCTCCTTTTTCCTTTCTTGCCAGTGAGCCTTATGAATCTGGAAAACAGGGGGCACTGTTGGCAGCCACTTGGGGGAGACCACTGAGGGCTGCCCACAGTTACATACCAGATGTTGCCCGTGTGGCCCCAACCCTTGCAGTCTCTACCTCAAGCCCCCATCTGTTCCTTCACTCCACTCCCAAGATGGCTCACTCTTTTCTCTGTCTCGCCAGCATTTAACAACATTCTCTCCCTCTCCACACAACATCCTTCCAGTTCCTTTAGCTGTAAAGTGATTTGGGGGTGGTCATTTCAGTCATGATCTGGCATGAGATTCTTTTCATGCCAGTGTATAGTTGGCAGTTCCCCACGCTGGGAGCCAGGCAGTGGGAAAGGGCCTTTCTCCTGCTACAGAGCCAAACGTTTTGGTTTTTTTTTTCTACTGGGTGAGTGACACCAGCCCTGTCTGCTCCCTGCCCCCTGCCTTGGCCTAAGGAGTCTCTGAATCTGTTGCTTCTGGGGCACTGGAGCTCTTCCTAGGCCACGGTGCCTGCGGTTTAAACAGAAAGCACCCTAGCCCTTCCGCAGGGATTGCCAAGAGGGAATATGTTAGCAGCTGCAGCAGCAGCGTGTGTCCAGGAAACGCTGCAGAGAATCTGGGGCAGGGTCCAGCTGCAGTGTCCTCAGGTCAAGCATTAGGAGGGCTCACGACTGCCTTCCCTTCTGCCTCTCAATATGGTGCTCCTGAGCGTTTCTGTTAAGACAGAAAAGGGAGAGAGGAGAAGGGACCGTGAACTAGATCCCCCTCCTTCTTGTTCCATATACGTTTGCTCCCATCTCGAGCAGCCGTCGACAAGGCCTGGCACTCTGTTATTTTTGAGATGGGTGGGGTGAGGGAAGGCCCAGACACATGACCTCACTCTGTTGGTTTTGATTTTTTTAAACGTCTCTGCCCACTCTAGCGGAGTCAGTTTGCCTCTGAGCCACAGTCTGTCATCTAGACAATACAGAGAGTAGTAGACACTGTCACCTCTCCCCTCAGACTGGGGACCCCATACCACGATTGTCACAGTTTGTCCTCAGAGCTTACTCCGCCCCCCTAGAGGCCAGTAGGGTATATAGAATTCAGTTCCCGTTGGGTGGTGGGTCATTTGATGCAAGAAGAACCCTGGCCCAAGCATGCTGGGCTCCCCAGGGCAGATGCCAGCCTTAAACCTAACCTCAGACTCTGGCTTACTCTGTTGGTTTTGGGGCAGTCTGCCACAGAATCCAGGGCTGGCCCCAACATAGGTTTCCAGCTAAACACACACAAACCTCAGCTAAGTTTCAGTAGTAGTTGAGGCTCGCTTTCCTCATAGGTTTGTGCCTCGCAGTTTTCCAGAGGAGACAAGCAGCCATGGGTGTTCCCAGAAGAATGCTAGAGAGGGAAAAGTCTCCAGAAAGAGACTAGGTCTGTGACCTGGGTAGCTCACGCTCTCTTTCCCTCCCCCGTCTTCTCTCCACAGATCCCCTGACCACCACACCACCCCCGCCTGCGGCTAAGACGTCAGCCGCACTAGAAGGCCTGAACCAGCCAAGCAAGCCCTCCCAAGCCGGGGCCTCGCAGAGCAAGCCCCCACCCCTGCCGCCCCAGCCACCCAGCCGCCTGCCTCAGAAGAAGCCAGCTTCCGGGTAACCATTGCCCCTGCCTGGCCGCTCTGTGCCTGGCCACAGCAGCCAACACTGCTCCCGTTCAGAGGGCTTCCAATGGCCTTGGCCCTATTTCTGCATCTCTTGGGATTTCTGTGTGAGCCCTGGAAATCTCCCGTGTTTCTGCCACACTAGGGTGAGAGGCCAAGTGCTGTGTAACTTACTGACCAGCCCTCGAGGGTCTTAACGGTAATTCTGCGAGGAGGGTTTAGCTGAAGGTGTATTACAAGCTTAGATCTTAAACCTGCATAATCAATTTAGATTTTTGTGCGTTAAACACTGGGATTTTTGGAGTCAAGTTCTTAAGAAACTGAGCTCCCACTGGTTCTTTGTTTTGCTCCCTAGAAACATCATCTTGAATGCATGGTCCTTCCACAGGGTCACTGAATGTTTCCTATAGACAAGGGCTTTTTCCTTCATGCACACACTGCAGAGGGATCCAGTTACCTTTTTGAAAGCATTTAAAATTTTTTAATTTTATTTTATGCTTATGGGTGTTTTGCCTTCTTGTATGTCTGTACCATGTAATCTCTGGTGCCTAAAGAGGCCATATGAGGGTGTCAGAGTACCCTGGAACTGGAACTAAAGGTGGTTTTGAGCCACCATGTGGGTGCTAAGAATCGAACCGGTGTCCTGGAAGAGTAGCCAGTGTTCTAAGCCACTGAGCTATCTCTTCAGCGGCTCCCCATCTCTGAATCTATGCTTTTATAGTAGAAAGTAGATTTTGTTTGAGTCTTCTTTTTGTGGATTCGCTTCTAAGGTGTGCGGTCTGGGTGAGAGGTGACGTGGTCAGGGCTACAGGATACCTATGTCTGTGTACACACGCTTTCCTTCATCTCTTTCTGTGGTCTCTCTATTGGAACCAGGAGTTCATATCACCATATCCGCCTCCTCTCACAGAGACGGCGCCAGTACTGCATGTTATGAGACACACTCTCTTAACTCTGTGCATGGTTCATGAGTCCCGTCACCAGGGTTACAGGGTGACACACTGGAGTAGTTTGTCTTTGCCATAGCTGGCACACACACACACACACACCCCATAGGATGGAAATCGCTTGGTAAAGGCAGGTGTCTGGAGGACTCCCCACTTAGTGGACTTGGAAGCTGTTGCTGCCTCAGCAACACTTCAGCCAGACTGCTGACCACAGTGCCCTCATGCATACGATCTCTTCCGGTGGTGTGACTCTCTGAAGACCTGGGCCCAGGACAGGCCAGGCCGTGTTACTTTGCCTTATTATTTGCATGATCGGTGCTGGGTGTGTGGAGGGGGTTCTGTTGGGACACAGGGTAGTGGGGCCCTGCATTCATCATCTCAGGCCCCCACTTGCCACTCCCTTTCTCAGTCATGCAGTCGCTCCTTCCTGAGAACATTCTCCTGGCTCTGCCTCCACCCGACCTAGAGGCCGCTGAAGCCTTCTTTCCCTGCTTGGGTCAGGTCAGCTCCAGTTCTAGCACCAGCAGCCTCTAGCGCCACCCCCACCCCCCCAACCGCTACCCAGGCCATCTGTGCCCTGCTGGGCCACTGTCTTCTCATCTCACCCAGGTTGGATTTTTAGTCTGATCAGAAGATCACTCACCCCCAGCTCCCCCCCCCCCCCCGTCTCTTTTAATATAACTCCCACTTCTCAGCTGTGAGCCGCATTGGCCATTCCTTTAAATGTGCCATCTTGGTTTTATCGAATTATCCAAATGTTCCGGCAGCTTCCCCAGATCCCAGAGGTGCAATCTGGGTACATGTGCCTGGTTGATCCCCAGACTCAAGGCCCCACGTCTTTCTGACTCCTCCTGCATTGTCCTTTGAAGAGGAAAAGGGATGGGGGCAGCATGTTAGCTTCTCATACCCGTCACCAAAGCCTGCCCCCTAGAGGTGGGGCCTGGAGCGCCATCCCCAGCTGGATTCTCCAGTAGTGGGCATTCTGCCACCATCTTCCTCAATCCCCATGTTGTTTCTGTGCCTGTTTAAAATACATATACTTCCAGAGGGGTTTTCTCAATTTTGTCTGTTTAGTTTTCCATTTCCATCCTCACAGGAGATCGAACTTTCTTTATAGCATCCGGGTTTTGTCTCATGGGGGCTCTATTATATCTCACTTCTTAAGAACTGGATGATTTGGGGGAGGGATGGGCACTTGCCTTGCTGGCTTCTCGGGTTTGGCCTCTGTGTGGTAGAAGTCGTTTCCTGTAAATGTCCCTGTGTGCCTCTGTCCTGCATCAGGTGAGACCTCACACCCTCAGGCCAGGTTGCACATGATATTTCTTCACTGTCACAGAGGCTCAGGAGAAGCAGTGTGAAGGAGGGGCTTACTTTGGTTCACAGTTCAACCAAGGGCCACTTGGCTGCACTGTGGTTGGCCTGTGGGGAGGCAAGCATGTCACAGCGGCAGGGACCAAACTGTTGACCTCATAGCAGCAGGAAGCAGGGATCTGGAATGGAGAATGGGCCGTAGCCATCTAGGCCCTGCAATGGCATGCCCCTAGTGGCCCTCTCTACTACTTGCTGTTTCCCTTTAATGAAGCATGGTTAAATAAAAACTCAGAGAGAGAAATTTGGGTTCAGCCTGAAGATCCGAAAAGCAAAGCAGCCAGCTACTTACCTGGCTTTTACCTCAACCTCAGTCCGAAGTAGCGATCCTGCCTCCAGGAATCTCAGAATGAGAATGTTTTTGAGATCCGTTTCCTTCCATTTTATAATCTTCTTTAGGGCTGGGATTATAGGCATGTTCCACTGTGATTAAAAACATACTCTGCCTGGTCGGTTCCTATGACAATGAGTGTGGCTACTGGGATTAAAGGTGCGTGTTATTGTGGCTACCAGGATTAAAGGTGTGTATTACCATTACCTGGTCTGTAAGGCTGACCAGAGGGGCTGCTTTACTCTCAGATCTTCAGGTAGGCTTTATCTATTAAAGTACAGTTGAAATGACACTACATTAACACCACCTCCCCAAAGTACATCATCTGGCAACTGAGCATTTAACATGGGGACCTTCTGAGGGATTGTTTCATATCCAGGCACTAACAATAGGTTTTCCTAGGTGGTATTGCTGTTTGTCTACAGATCTCATAGTCTGAGTGTTTTGTTTTGTTTTGTTTTTCACCCTTGGGCAACCTAGGTTCAGTATGTCTGCCTAAAAGGTATATGATTTCTGGGAGTCACGTTAAAATTAATCTTACACTTAATCCCTCTGCTTTGAAGATGTTCTCCCCAGCTGCCCCGGTGTCCCTAGGTGAGATGTCCTATGCCATGCCCTTCCTGGAATGGAAGCTGTCTTCAGTGCACTGGGGACGGGTAGCTGGAAGTCCAGGGACTTGCCGGTTCCTGATGTAGCTTTGGGGATTTCTGCTGTCGTTTGCTCTTGGCGAAGCCTCTTGTTTATTGCACAGCCTGCTGCGTCTCCCACTTGCAGAGGCTTTTGGCCTGACAGGGATGTTACTGTATACCTGGGGACTATTCTAAGACTTCCCCTAGCTTGATGTAAGCGTTTCCTGCTTGGTCAGCTGGGCTAATCACAATTCTTTCTGACATTTCTAGACATTCTTTCCTTTTCAGGTCTTTGTTCATTTGATTTGGATTTTCACTTTTGCTTGGGGGAGTGAAAGGACTTTTATATGCTATCACTCCCCCTCCCACCTTCTTCCCTCTTTATTCCTCTCTCCCCACCCTGCTTTCTTCATGATACTGGGGCTGGTACCCAGAGCTTCATGCCTGCTATGAGTGTGCTCCTCACTGAACAACAGTCCCAGGCTACAGCATGACATTTGAAAATCAGAATGCTTGTGTACCGCTTTGCCAAGACATCTTGCTAGAACAAAGTGCACACTTGCACTGTGATATTCTTAAACAGTGGTTTGAAGCAAGGTTGGCTGCTGAGTTAACACCGTGACAAATATGCTTCCCCGGCCCCTTTGCTAACAGCCGAGGGTTGTGCCTCTCCTGGTCCCTGTGTGCCCTTCCCCTTCCCTCTTGTAATGTTCTTGGATTCTCTGCCTCCTGTGTGCTACTTTTTATGGTGCCAGGTCATGTCTTGAAGTTCTGGACAAGAAACAGTGGGCTCCTGGCACTCCGAGGGTACGTGAGATCAGTGGTCCTAGCCGGCAAGCGTCAGGTCATGGCATCCCTGCCAGCCGCTTCCCTGGGGCTCACAAGAGCCAAGCTAGGGCTGCAGATGAGTTTTCCCACTGGTTTTAGTCCAACTGAAAGAGAAGGTGGGGGATGAGAAAGCAGATGATGTTAGGGCGTACTCATCCGCGGCAGATTTCCATGAATGGAACCAGGCTGTCACTGCTGGTAGAGTTCCAGTTTAAGGAAGACATGATGTATAGTCTTTGCAATGGAAGCCCACTCCTCCCCTAACCATTCTGAACAAGATACAAACCTATTATTTCGTATCTGTCCTCTTAGAGCAGGAGACAGCCAGAGCAGGCCCACAGGCCGGCTGCCGCCACCACTTATGCCCACGAGTCCCAAGCTATTGGTGGGTTTTGCGGCATGTGAGATTTCTTGCGCTTGCAGGTTTTAGTGCCTGTATCCTCGTTCCTTTTTTCTCTTGCTGTAAAGAGACACCGTGGTCATGGCAACTTACAGAAGGAATTCATTGGGGCTCATGGTTTCATGGTCTGAGCTCATCATCATCAGGGTGGGGCGTGGCAGCAAGTAGGCAGGCGTGGCCCTGGAACAGTGAGCGCTCACGTCCTGAGCCACAGGAGCGAGGCAGACAGGTGGAGGACACTAACCAGGCCTGGCATTGTCTTTTGAAACCTCAGAGCTTACCACCCCTAATGACAGACTTCCTCCAACAAGACCACACCTCCTGAGCCTTCCCATTCAGTTCCACCAACTGGGGACCAAGCAGTATTTAAATGTATGAGCCTATGGGGCCATTCTCACTCAAACCACCACAATTGTAAGTGACATTTTGCTGGCATAGCAACACCATCCATGGTACCTTCCCACCTCATTAGCAGACAAAGCTAAATGGTTGTCATAGAGACTAACTCACAAAAATTTGGCCTTTTACTTTTTATGTATTAGCCTAAGTTAGCCTTGAACTAGTGACTCTTCTTCTGTTTTACCTGGCCTTTGAGGGCAAAGCTGGCTGACTATGGTCCTCTGCTCAGTATCTCTTGGGAGCCCTTCGTTGACCTCAGAGTAGGTTGTCGGCAACACAGCTTATAATGTCTGCTAGGACATATGTGCCCAGAGGCAGTGGGGATCAAGTTGGGTCTTTGTTTATGGTTTTTCAGCCCCTTGAAAATAAGAATACAACCAAGTTGTGTTCTTTTCCCTCTCATCCTGAGTCTGTAGACCAGCACCCAGACAGACTCACTGGGGCTGCAGAGGAAGTGACCTGTTGTGGAAAGAATGCCATCCCAGGCTGCCTCCCTGTTCCTCAGCCCCTCCCAAGGCTCGCCTGCCCAATTGTTTGTCTGACTTCCTGCTAGGTCCCCCAGCATCCCTAGGCTACAGAGGATAAGGCCCTCTTAGCCCTCCCCAGACCCTGGTCCCTTTTCTGTTTAGAGAATTTGCAGAACTAGTGTTCCATCTTCTGCAGGTGAAAAGTCTCTGCAGATTCCCCAGTGGTGAATCTGAGTAGACAGAGCCCCCCTCTGCCAGCTGTGAGAGCCACTCCTGTCTGTCTCTACTACACGGCTAGAGGAAATGCTGGACACAGGGTTCAGTGGGCCTGCCATCAGCTACATTGGTTCCCAGAGCATGTGTGATGTCATGATGCTGTGTGTGACTTGTGGTGATGTGATGTCTGCAGAGACCCTGGCAGAGCCACCCAGGCCTGATATTAAGCTCCAGCCCCTCCCCTTTCACGGGATGATGGAGGCTCAAGCCTGGGCTGGAGTAAGCAAATGAGTGGAAGCAGTGATGGGTGCTTAGCGTCTGCCCCAGGCCACTGTGAGCACGGGTCCCTGCCATGCTGGGTTTAGGATCAGGATGTAGTACTTTGCTCTGGACCTTTCCCTTTTCAAGGGTGGGGCTGGGTAGCAGGTTATAGCAAGCACCAGCTGAGCACAGATCGGGATCCCTTATCAAGGGCATAAGGTCGGAGCAGGTAGCCTGGGTGATCAATATGTCTGTATTTCCTTCTTTCTAGGACTGACAAGCCTACCCCACTGATCAACAAAGGCCAGCCAAGAGTGCCTGGTAATTATTTAACTTGGAACAGGTTGATTTGTGGGTGGGTGGGGTGGCACTTCTAGATAGCTGGTCAGCCCTGGTCAGGGCCTGGAAGCTTAAGTTTCTCACACTGTAAAGCCGGGAAGTTCTCTGCCTTATACAGGATTTCTCTCTTGATACCACAAAATACACGGAGAGCCCTGCTTTTAGACACAACTCTGTGGCGCTTACAGCTGCTGTCTCAGAGTTAAAATGGATGGGGTAGGGCTGGGGGTGTCTTGTAAAGTTGCTTTGTCGTGGCCCTAACGCAGAGGATTGATCTCTTTGAACAGAAACTCCAGGTCCTCTGACCAATGCCATGGCCCTGCAGCCCCCAGCACCCATGCCTAGGAAGTCACAGGCGGTAAGTGAACAAGCCTGCTATCCTGTCCCTGGCTCTACCCATTGGGATTGCTCCAAGGCAACCACGCTTTCTGTTTCTCCTGGGCGGAGGCCTGAGGACTTTTTTCTGGTGCTGTTTCTTGACTGGGGAGCTGACCAGCTTGACCATCTGTTCACTGCCACAGTATAGTCCCCACGAGTGCCAGACCCCGGGTGTTTCATTTCCCAGGCTTATCCCGGCTTGCCTGACCTCTGTGAGTTTCCCAGCCCAGGTGCATGGCTCATGAGGCAAGCAGAAGAGAGAGGCTTGTTCTCTACCTACGACCTTGTATTTCTCTCACACTGGCCCCTGCAATAGCCCCTCACCCTTTCTCTTCTGACACAGACCAAGGCCAAGCCCAAGCGAGTCAAAGCGCTTTACAACTGCGTGGCCGACAACCCAGATGAGCTGACTTTCTCTGAGGGGGATGTGATCATTGTGGATGGAGAAGAAGATCAGGAGTGGTGGGTGAGTCTGGGGGCCGTGGGGGCTGTGCACAAGTCAGGGGGGGGGGGGTCATAGGGCCTGTGCACAAGTCAGGGGGGCATAGGGCCTGTGCACAAGTCAGGGTGGAGCCGTGGGGGGCCTGTGCACAAGTCAGGGGGGGCATAGGGCCTGTGCACAAGTCAGAGTGGGGCCATGGGGGGGCTGTGCACAAGTCAGGGGGGGCATAGGGCCTGTGCACAAGTCAAGGGGGGCATAGGGCCTGTGCACAAGTCAGGGGGGCATAGGGCCTGTGCACAAGTCAGGGTGGGGCCATGGGGGGGGGCTGTGCACAAGTCAGGGGGGGCATAGGGCCTGTGCACAAGTCGGGGGCATAGGGCCTGTGCACAAGTCAGGGGGGGTCATAGGGCCTGTGCACAAGTCAGGGGGGGCATAGGGCCTGTGCACAAGTCAGGGGGGGCATAGGGCCTGTGCACAAGTCAGGGGGGGCATAGGGCCTGTGCATAAGTCAGGGTGGGGCCGTGGGGGGGCTGTGCACAAGTCAGGGGGGGCATAGGGCCTGTGCATAAGTCAGGGTGGGGCCGTGGGGGGGCTGTGCACAAGTCAGGGGGGCATAGGGCCTGTGCACAAGTCAGGGTGGAGCCGTGGGGGCTGTGCACAAGGGAAGCCCTCAGCCTAAGCTGTCTGGGTCTGCTGCTGCCACCAGATTAGCATACGGTGCCTTCCACATCCTCTGGTGTCTTCTGTGTGGACATCCTCTAAGTGGGCCTGATCTGTCCTCGGGTGTAGCTAGAAGTGTTCACCATCCCACTGGTCCCCCTGGACTGGTTTTCCTCTGCTTGCCTGTTCCTGAAGCCACTTATGAAATATATGAAATAACCATTCTGAGGCTTATTATCAGTTACAGTTGTTTGGCCACTGTCTTAGGCTTCTTACTGGCTAGCTCTAACTATTAAATTAACCCATTTCAATTAATCTATGTATCGCCACGAGGCTGTGGCTCACTGGTAATGAATGTCCTGGCATCTTTCTCCTTTGGCTGGCTACATGGCGTCTCCTTGTCTCCGTCTTCTGTCTGTCTCTCTGTATCTTTGTTTGAATTTCCACCCATCTTTACTCTGCTAAGCCATTGAAACAGCTTTATTCATCAACCAATAATATTCAGAAGGACATCCCCCGTCACTTAGGTGAACGCCTCACTATTATAATGGATGGGCCACTCGAGCTCCATTTCCAGAGCACCCTTGACCTGAACTGGGGGCGTCGTGGCCATAAATTCCACACGCAGCCCTCCACTGCCAATGTGTGGAGCCAGGCATCCGGAGAGCTGGGCTCAGGGCAGAGTCCTGTGTCACTTTGATCCCAACACAAGCTACACCCTGCTCAGCATCCAGCTGGTACAAGAGCAGCGTGGGTACTGAGCTTCTCCCAGAAGCCCCTGTCATTCAAACTCAGCCGCTTAACAGGCGGGGGACCTGGGCAGCAGGATCTCCGAAAGGGAGTCGTTCACAGCACTGCAGCCGAGATGCCATGGGGATCAGCAGGGATGATATGGGTGGTAGGCTGGGGATGAGGGTGTAGGGATGAACCCATGGAATGGAGTGTGCATAGAAAGAGCTCGGCACGGACTGCCACCCAGTGGGCACTCGGGGCCCTGCCCTGTAGATACCAAGTGTTTCAAAAGGTCCCTTGGGACTTGGGGAGGCACTTTGCTTGTCAGCCACAAGGAGTTTGACCTGATCCATCTGTAGCTGCCTGTCCCTGCTGCAGCTTAAGCCCCAAGTTCTCTGGTGGGTCTGTGGCTCCACCCTGCAGCATCACTGCTGGTAGTTTCTGTCACGTTTCTTGAAGCCACTAAGGGAAGAAGCCCATTCCCATCACTTTCCTCGGCACCTCAGCTCCCACACACCTTCCTCCTGTTTGCTGAGGAACTCCCGCGCATGGCTGGGCCTGGGCAGAGTCCATCACTGGGCTCCGGGAACCTGGCCTCACCCCTCCACATGCACACCCACCAACACCTACCACCAGGAAGCAGGATTGGAATCAGACTGTATTTCATCCTGTGTGGTGGATGGATTCCAACCTGACCCAGTCTTAACCCAATGGAAAGCGTCTGTTTCCAAGAGCATGGAAAATCCGGACAGCCACAAAAGAAGTAAATGTTACCATGACTACAGAGCCTGCCTCTCCTGAGGACCCAGGGTTCTCGGTGGCAATCTGGGAAAAAAAAAAAGTATAGTTTGACAATTTGCTAATATCATGAACATGGTTGAGATTACACATGGGATTATACATAAAAATTTATGCTATTTACCCAGACTGAATTTTTTTAAAGCCTTTCTACAAATGCCTGATGAAATAGGAATGGGGCCACATCATTACTTTGGCCAAGTTTTATGACTTTGAGTACAGTTTCTTCATTCACAGACGAAGTGGGAGTGGATCCAAGATGACTCCCCTGGTGTCTTCCGTCCTGCTGTGGCCCGGGGGCAACATCTCTCTGCTCCCCTGTAGCCGTCTGAGGGTGTATGAGGCTTGTGGAAGGAGGCAAGCACAGGTGGGAAGGAAAGAAATGGCTTAGCTGTTTTTCCGTCATTCTCGGGCAGAAGAAATTCCTCTGCACAAGCAAGTATGTGCTGCCCCTCTGAGTCGCTAACGTTTATGACCCAAACTTGCTCGTTTCAGATCGGCCACATCGATGGAGACCCCAGCCGCAAAGGAGCCTTTCCTGTCTCTTTTGTGCACTTTATTGCTGACTGAGTTGCTACTGAGCAGAAGGCCTTTCTTTCATCACGACGTTCCATTTTGTCATTGATACCAAGATCCTGCCGTATGGCCGCCCATCGTCTCACAGTACCATTTTGTTCTGAAAACTCAAAGGCAGTTTTTATATTCAAGCGGATTCTTTTTTATAGGTTGTGGTTTTCATGCAACATTGCTATACTTTTACTAGGAAAAGCCAAATGTCCTAAGAGCAAGGAGGCAAAAGGCTATTTTAACTCTAGACCCAGGATCCTGCATTTTCAGGAGTAGCTAAGCCTAAAACTGCTTAGACGAATTTGGGGATTCCTTAGCTTTCCTTGGCGTGGTTGTGCCATTGCTTAGCTTTGGCACTGTCGGCTCAGCAGGCCGGACCGTGCCGCTTCAGTCTGTTGCCGTGCCCTGAACTTTGTCCAGAGATGCCATCCATTCCCCCGTAAGACATATTCCTCTGAAACCCAGCCAGTGTCTGTTTAAAGCGACTCGGCAATTTACACGTTAGCCTTGTACTTTTCCGGCCCCAGCCCAAGGTGGCAGCTGCCATGATCTCCTGCATGTATGTGTGACCCGTTGTCGTGAGCAGTCGTACCTGGCATACTACTGATGGGCTAGTAGGACATCGCACTCTTAGCAGTTCTGCACCAGTATTCTTAAATTGCAGTTCCTGAGTTTGGTTGAAAACTGAGGATGATGGATTGCAAAAAGCCCTTGAAACCAGCTTGTGTGCCCTAGGTGTTTTAGGATTTGCCTCCTTCAACGTCCCCCGTCACTCAGAAAGCAACTGTATACGAGTAGGTGCGGACCACAGTGAGAGGCCGATGCCTCATTGTGTCCTGGTGTGTGCCACTGCCTTCCCCTCCCAGCCCCCAAGGACACCTGCTCTGCTTAGTGTCTTGTCTTTAATAGGATTCTCCAAAAGGAATGGTAGCCACACTGTTTTTAGCCTGTTCAGTTGTTTGTATTCAAGAGCATATCAGAAATCTGTAGATCCTGGGGAGCCCAGTACCCCCCAGACATCCCAGTTACACTATGTAAGGCCTCACGTAACTTTGAAACTTACAATATGTGGGGTGGGGGTGGGGGACTAGGTTGTATATGATAGAAATCAAAACTCATTTGTTTCATGAACTTGACTGCCATACCTCTATTAATAACTGTAAGCATAAAAGTCACGGTAGAGAGATGGGAAATTCTGGCACGCTTTCGGAATAAAGAGGCGAGTATAGGGTGTGAACCGGAGCTGGAGTGTGAGCAAAAGGAACGGACTGAAGTGTAGGCTTGGCAACAAGGCAGTGATGCTGTCGAGGTAACACCTGATTGAAGCAGCTCCGTCTGTACTCTCTGCGCAAGGCTCTTACGAGCACGGAGCTTCCCTTTCTTTGTCTCAGAGCAATCAGGACAAACTGGAATGTTTTATGATGCTATATAGTGATTGCCTCCTGTCTTTCAGATTCTGGGTAAAAACATGTTAGATCTGTATTTAAGGTCAGTCTCTCCCCCGCCCCTTCTCAACACTACTTGTTACATTCACTACTCTCATTTCTGTCGTTTAAGCCCTTCTAGCCACTCTTCTCGTAGACCCGAGAGGATGGGCAGATGCATTTGCACAGTGTACCTCTTTTACAGTGCCCCCACCCCCCATGCATCTGTATTGTCCTTTTGGTGACCTGGTGCCAGCTCTCTCTCTGAGAAATCACGTTGATGTTTATCAACATTGGAACTCCGGTCCCAAGCTAACCTATCAGGTTCCCTGGTACTTAAATGCCTAGGAAACATTTTCCCACTTTCTGGTGGTGCTACTGTGTGGTAACGGATAGTGCTTTCTACCAGAAGAGAAATTTAATCGACTTCCCTCCTATTATCCTTTCTTATTTGCTCTCTGCAAACTGAGAAGAAAAAGTAACTGAAAGGAAAACATTGTAGATATCTATTTATATTTAAAGTTTACATTTCATGAGTGTTGGCCGTGGAATTCGGGCTTCATTTTTATTTTTATTTTATTTTTTTGCCACTTTCCATCAGGTCTGACTTGGAGGGAAGAGGACTCAGAATATGGTGCGCAGACTAGTGTGATCTGTTGAGGGTGAGGATGAGCTGCAGCCTAGAATGCTATTTTGAGATGTGTGATACTCAATTCATTCACTCGGTTTCTTTGGTCTAGTTGCAGCGCAACTGTATATACTGTAGAACCTAAACGGATTATTTTCATTGTCCTAATGCAGTGATTTATAATTAGAGCATGTTTAATAAATTGACTTCCTGTTAACCAGTCATTTGACTGGAAAAAAAATAAAGTACTTTTAAATGGACATGGTTTTCCTCTATCAAGTATTAGCTCTTGGTACTTGGCAGAGAGGGTGTGAACCATAAGATCCTTTTAAACCCATTTGTGAAAACCAGCAGATGCCCTCCAAGGTCCTCTGGACTCTGAGATGAACTCCCGTGTGCTGGGTAGTATACGGATGGGACCCTTCAGTTAGGGTGCTTTTCATCTTGACACTGCTGTCGCTACTCCAAGTCATGTGAAATCGAGGTCCCTAGTTCACGCCTATGCCTGCCCCTAACCCAGACTTCCAAGCAAGTAACCCCGAGTCTCTGGGTCGGTACAGTATGCAAGTCTCATTCAGTCGTCTGTGAAGATGCAATTGTCTATGATACATCAGTATTAAGTAAGTCTGGGTACATTTTAAAAAGACAACAGAAGTTTCTTTATCTTATTTTTGGATTTTATTATATGTATGCATTGACTGGCTGCATGTATGTATTGTACACCACATGTATGCCTGGTACCTGAGGAAGCCAGAAGGGGAAGTCAGCTCTCTTGGAACTGGAGTCACAGGCAGTTTTGAGCCACCTTGTGGGTGCTGGGAACTGAACCCAAGTCCTCTGCAAGTGCTCTTAGCCATCTGTCCAGCCCCAAGGTTTCCTTTTAGCCCAGAAAGTAGGTAATTTATTGGAAGTTATCCTACTGTTCGTGACACCTTTGCGTGGCCACTGATATTTCACACGTTACACTTCCTTTAGAACACTGGGTCGGGGCTTTACGCCCTCTCATAGGTCACCACTGCAGATCCAAAGCAGAAAGATGCAGGACCAGGCGAGCTCTCAGATGGGCCAGTTTCCATGGGACTACAGAGGTCAGGACTTGTCAGATGTCAACACAGAGTCAAAGGCTGTGGATAAGACCTTGCAGATTGCTTGGGCTTGCTCCTGCATTGTACAAAGAGAAACACTGCTGCAAATATGATCAAAACAAAGTGCACAGAATTCTCAAGGAAATGGACAAAAAGACAGAGTGAGAACAGAGATGACACATCTCTCTGGAAACTACCTGACTTTCCCGAATTCCTCATTACTTCCCCTGAAATCTACAGCACCTGCCCAGCCCGTGAACATTCCTGAGATGGGCAGACAGTAATGGCTGCTACTAAGCCCTGAGCCTGAGAGGATGGCAGCTCAGGAGTGGAGGGAGCCCCGACCCAGCCCGGGTCAGTGTAGCTTGCTCGGCAGGAGCAGTACCCAGCCTGAGTAGCTGCTGACCCAGGGTTTACTCCTGCTTGCTGATGACCACTTGGGAGAACCTTTGCAAGCTGTGGGAGAGTCACAGTCACCGTGTCACCTGCTGAACAAGAACAAGATGTCTCACCAGGCTGTTGCACTGGTAAACCCACAGGCTGTATTCTTCATTGCTTGCATCTGTGGTCTTGAGTGCCAGCAAGCTCTTCCCGGCTCCTAGGCCATCGTCGTAGCACACCATCCGGATGATTAAATACAGGGCATGCCTATGCAGAACACCCTGTGGAAATCACAAGACCTTCAGAAAGCTGGGACATGGCTGCCAGCGTTTCGCAGTTCTCAGAAAACACATTTTCCCCATGTAAAGTGCACTGGGAGGCTTGAAAAGACGGGTCCGTAGATCTGGGAGAAAGAACTACACAGCTTCCCAGCCCAAGGGACCCTGGTATGCCTAGTTATGGGGTGGCTTGCTCTCGGGATCCCATTTTCCTGTTTAGACCCAGAGAAATAGGAACAAGGTCAGCTATACTGTCCTCACCTCTGGCCTCCACGTCAACCAGCAGCTACTTTCAAATGACATGGAGTCCCTACATGACACACACTGGTGCCTGCACATATGTGGGAAATACAAAAGAAGCCCCTGCTGTCCCTAAGGAATAGGCAGAGCTTAACACCAGCAACCACCCAGGACCCGGGAGACCCAGGTCCAAGTGCACCCTGAAAGGCTAGGGCTCCCGGTTCCCTAGAACGGGCGCTGCACTTACATGCTGATCTGTGGTTGAGACTTTTATGCCATACTTCGAAACGCCCAGAATAAACTCCTCCTCCAGGGGAACAAAAGGCAACTTTCCATCTTGCTGCAGAGTGGAAATAAATCACAGTGCACACATTAAAATGGCACAGTCCCCTCAAGTTTGATTAGTTGCTTCTGGTCTCTGGTTGTCACAGCCTTGGGCCCTTTAGGGTTCCGTCTACACAAGCATTTCCCCCAAATTCAGATCGATCCTCTCTGTACTTTTCTGTCCTTTGTGATGTAAACCCTAATGATAAATGGAGATCCTAGCCACAGATCCTGGTGACATTAAAATACTTACACTATTAAACCAGGAATGTTGGCACAAGCTTTTAGTCCCAGCACTCAGGAGGCAGAGGTAGGAGGATTTTGTGAGTTCAAGGCCAGCCCGGTACGCAGTTTCAGGACAGCCAGGACTGTGTGTGTGCCTTGTCTTAAAAGAAGCAAAATTTACACTATTTAGATTTACAGATCCTCAAAGCTCATCTTCACGTCAGCACAAGGAGTGAGGAGGAAGTTGGGTAGCGGGGGACATGGTGTTTTCTGACTGCTGAGATACATCTTGCTAGCTAAGGATCCCAGGGCTCCAGGTGACAAGCTGTTGATGAGTTAACAAAGCTCAGAAAGTCATCTATCAGCAGGATGAGCTCTTGAGAAACAAAGCAGCGGTGATAACCGATCATACCCATCAGCCGGCCCCATCTACCTAAGAATGCTGCCTAATTTGTCTTCTCTCAAGAAGATATTGCTGGCAGATAATAGGTGTTCTGCATTGCAAATGCTTTTGTGGAGTTGATGAATTACAGTAATTGAGCCATGGCCAGATGCCTCAATTCCTGGCCCTCTGAGTATCTGTAATGCCTTGCCAATCATTCTCACAGATCTCAGACTCAAAATAATGCGGCTATCAATAATGGCGCTTTATCAAATAAAAGCTCTGCAGTGGATGAGCCATCCGGCCATTCTCAAAGAACGGAGGGAGCGCTAATGTAATTTTGAACATCTTTCGTATAACAGAGTACTTGTCACTTAGGCTGTTTGAATGACCATATTCCAAGTCTTATGCAGTGATAAGAACAGGCTCTATCAAAAGTTCTGCTAAATTGCAAATTAGAGTCACTATTTTTCCTTGTAAGTACCTTTCTTTATGGCTACAAAGATAGGAGTCAGTAGGCCCAGTCTCTGTGACTAAGAGACTTTGGGTTCTCTGTGTTGTCCTGGATGTTCTGGGGCTCTTCCTATACAAACCATGATGGCCTTGAACTCACAGAGATCCACCTGTCTCTGCCTCCTGAAGTGTAAAGTTATGAGTATAGATCTCATATTTATATATTTATTTTGGGGTTTCTGAGACAGGGCTTCTCTGTGGAATAGTCTTAGCTGCCCTGGAACTAGCTCTTGTAGACCAGGCTGGCATCAAACTCATAGAGATCTGCCTGCCTCTGCCTCCCAAGTGTTGGGATTAAAGGTGTGCGCTACCACTGCCCAGCATAATTTTATTTTATAAACAGTATGGTGCTACCTTAATTTTGCTACATGTAGAATTTTGTAAGATATATATATATATATATATATATATAATTACAAGATATCTATGTATCTATCTATCAATGTATGTGGGTGTTTTGCCTGCATGTATGTATATGTGCCATGAGCATGCAGTACCTGGGGAAGCCAGAAGAGAGGGTTGGTCCTCTGGAGCTGCAGTTAAGGTGGCTGTGAGTGCCATCTTGGTCCTGGAACAGAACCTGGGACCTCTGCGGAAGCAGCCAGAGCTTTTAGCCACCAAGCTACCTCTCCAGCTCTATGATAATTTTTGTATTTTTATTTTCCTGACCTGAGTACATTTTTGAAGCCCCTCTCACCTTAATTCTTGTAGAAATGGATTATAAAAAAATGAGACACATGCTGGGCTTGGTAGTACACACCTTTAATCCCAGCATTCAGGAGGTAGAGGCAGTTGGATCTCTGAGTTCAAGGCCCGTCTGATCTAGAGTTCCAGGACAGCCAGAACTACAGAAAGTAACTATCTGGAAAAAACAAAACAATAACAACTAAAGATATTTTTGGTCCATGACATGAGTTTTTAAATCAGTGAAACCATTTCAGTAGAGAAAGGCTTTGACAGATTGTTTTAGAAGAATCTATCGTCCAAGCAGTGAGCACAATCAGTTCTTCAGTAAACCAGGAGCCAGGTCAACCAGATAATGTAAACGTTTTAAGCCTGGGTAAAGAAACTTTCCCCCATGCGGCTCCATGTCAGGGCACCTTGCACAGTCTAAGACTCAAAGCTGCCCCAGGATGAGCGCCAGGCTCCAGCCACAGATGGTGAGCACCGTGCAGTGGACCCAGGGAAACATTCTCCTTCAACATACGTTCAGCACCAGCACAGCCAGAGGCTTCCACTGGAGTCAGGTTTTGTTCTGTCACTCACCTGGGCGACATCTATGTAGTTTATCAGGTCTAGTGGTCCTTGGAGACTCTTCCCCTGAGACAGGTCCAGTTTCTCGATGGCACCAACATACTTTATTCGAAACTCGGCACACGTGTCTAAACTGTTGCTTTGTCCTAAGATTATAATAGAAACGAACAACAGTGCCTACTTTACAGAAGGTTTTCTCTTTTTAGAAGATTTCTTTTGATTTTACTTGTGCAGGTGCTTTACCTGCAAAGGCCAGAAAAGGGGAACGGATCCCCTGGACATGGAGTTGCAGACAGTTGTAAGCTGCCATATAGTACCTGGGAATCAAACCAGGGCCCTCTGCAAAAGCAGCCAGTGCTCTTAGCCTCTGAGCCATCCCTGGCCCGTTTCAAACAAACCAATTTTGAAACAAACTCCCTCTGTTCACCAGGATGGCTCAGAAGCACAGAGAGCTGCCTGTCCCAGCCTCTCAGAGTGCTGGGATTAAAGGCGTACACCACCACCAAGTTAGCTTTTTGTTTTTTTTAACTGGCTTTCGAAGCAGGGTCTTAACCGTCTAGCTCTGGCTAGCCTGGAACTTACTATGTAGACCAAGCTGGCCTCAAACTCATAGAGATTCACCTGCCTCTAAGCACTGGGATTAAAAGTGGGCACTTCCATGCCTGCGTCTGCACCCAGCTTCTTAGCTACTAGTTTCTAAATGGAAGATTTCTTGGTATAACAGGGAGGAACTTAAAATTTTATTAACACTCTTTCCTCAGCGATCGACTGATATAGAAAAGCCTCAATGACTAGGGCAAATAAATACTGATAACCTTCATTTCAAAATGAGTAAAAATTTAAAAGTCAATTAGATAGGAAATGCTACCTTATAATATATAACTACTACTTTGGATTCCTTCTACTTTATTTCATGATTCAGGACGCCTGCTCTATCATTCAGATCTATATATTTAAACATGTATATATAAGATAAAGTCAGAAGTCCCGTAACAGAAGGAAACAAACTCTAGCTAGTTCGGAAACTCCCACCAACCACTTGTGACACCTGCCATGCTAAGGAAGTGCAGTGCAATTATGTTTACTCTGTTTGTGTATGGAAACAATGCCAACCTCTTGACACCCGGAGGTCAAGATAATGACTTCTATGTGACAACATTAGTTTAGGTGTAGTGAGAATGAATGCGCTGTACTTCCAATTACCAGCTATTTATAGAGCTCGATTAGGAGTCTCTTAATTTCTAAGGCGCTACCAATTTCATGCGGCTGTGTCTGGGACAAATGGCCTCATTTGCCTGTGTCAGCTGTCATCTCAGTGAGGGTCTCTGGAGGCAGCCTTTGAGGTTAGTGGGTCCTAAACCCTTCGCCACTAACACCTGCCCAATCTCTAAAACCATTTAAGCCCAAATATAATTCAGTCTCTGCTACCTATTAAAAGGCGGTTTTAAAACTGCTAAGTCCTTGGCCCAGATGCTTTCAAATGCTTGCTCTCAGATGCACTGAGGACACTTTGTCTGCGTGCCTTTGGCAGGCTCCTACCACACAGCCCTTCCCCTGTCTCACCAAGTCTGAACTGCCCAGAAGTGGCAAGGGGAGAAAAACCAGGAAAGGAGACCTAGCTCTGCCACACAGAGCCACGAGAATAAACACAAGGTCAGCCATCAGGTCACCCGGCCCTCATACCTGAGCTTTTGGTGGAGTCTGTATCAAGGCTGGCGACAGTGCTGGATCTTGAAAGACCCCCAAGGCTGGAATCCACAGACTGAGAAGAAACACAGTAAGACGTATGTATGTCTTCTCTGATGCAAGTTCTTACTAAGCTGAGCTGACACAGTATCTGGTCAAGTGTTCAAGCAGACTGACTGCAGCTGAAGACATTTTCCACAGCAACACATGACACATGACTGCTCTGGAAACCACGTGACAACAGATATACATGTGGTCAGCATCTTCAGTTTAGGGCTCAGCCACTAGCTCCCCTCTCTGACTCTGCCTTATACTCGGAGCCTCTGCTGTCCTGTTATTTCCATGGAACCTCAAAAGAACCCCTGTGTAGAAAGCCAGCCGGTGAGCAACGTCCCTGTCCAGCTCTGAGAGAAACCGAATGTCCCCGTTCCTAATCTGGTCCTATGCAATTATCCCCCTAGTTTCTGGCTGCAGCAGGCTCGCGGTTGTCAGACAGCATGGCTGTAGATGTAAACAGAACAACAAAACGGCATGTTTGGTTCCACCGGACTCCACTGTTGGTGTCACTGTGTCTTTAGAAAAGGCGCTCGGGGAAAGCCTGATTTAGAAGGTGTGTGCTCCATAAATCCGCTGGTACTGCCAGGCAGCCTTCAGTCTCTGGTCCATAGGACTTAACTGAGCTTGCTGTGAGAGGCTGTTAAGTGCACAACGAACCCTAGACTCCGGGAGATCTCACCCCTCAGTGCCTGCAATTTCTATCTTTTAAAGATAATATTTTATGAGCTGCTGAAATGGTACAGCTTTTCTAGAGGACCTGAGTTCAGTTCCCAGCACCCACAGCAACTCAGAACCATTGCTCCAGTCTCTGGGTTCCAGTGCCTTCTTTTAGACTTTGTAGGCAGCCACACTCCCCTGCATATAACTCCCCATTTATACAGAGATAACTAAAATTAAATCTTGAAAAAATAATTAAAAAGTATAGTCAGGCATTTTGGCCCATGCATGTAATTCCCGCACATGGGAGGGGAGGATCAGGAGAGGAAGGTTATGCTGCAGGGCTCCTTGCTGTGAGTATGAGGCCAGCCTGAGCTACCTGGGACCCTATCTGCAGGAGGAGGAGTAGAAAAGAGGCTGCATGCAAGTCACTGAGGTAAGGGCACTTGCTGCCCAAGTCTGACAACCTGAGTTCAGTCCCTACACAGTAGAAGCTGTGATATGAACAGAAATGCCCCCCACAGATGCATGTGTTTGAATTCTTGGCCCATAGGGAGTGGAACTGTTAGGAGACGTGGCCTTGTTGGAGGAAGTGTGTCACTGTGGAGGCAGGCTTTGCGGTCTCCTATGCTCAAGCTACAATCAGCACACAGTTCACTTCCTGTTGCCTGCAGAGCAAAGATGTAGAATTCTCAGCTCTTTCTCCAGTACCATGTCTGTCTGCCTGCATGCCACCATGCTCCCTGCCATGATGACAATGGACTAAACCTCTGAACTGTAAGCCAATCCCAATTAAATGTTTTCCTTTATAAGAGTTGCCATGGTCATGGTGTCTCTTCACAGCAATAGAAACTCTAACTGGGACAGAAGCCTAGATCTAATTCCTGCCAACTGTTCCTCTGACCTCCACATGTGTGCTGAGGCACACACTCACCTCAATCTCTCAAACAAAAAGTTTAAAAAGTATTTTTTTAAAAAAATATTAAATCAGTGTGTTTTAATGATACCACACATAGCTTTAGTCCCATTTAGTTGAATGAATTTAAGAATTTCAGAAAATTACCAAAATAATAAAGTTTGAGCAAACACAGAGTGTCAGGTAAGGTGATGACTTGGGTCCTGGCATTGCCAGCACTCTGCCCAGAGCCAATTAGGAGTGCCGCCCTCAGCGCTCTGTGCCTATGACCGCCCTCTTCTCTAACCTTGCTCTTTGTGCTGATTTCACTGCTCTGGGAACTGCTGCTGCTGTGCCGCTTCTTGCCTTTGCGAAACATCTTTCACCATAGCTTGATCCCAAGATGACGCCCTGGAGGAAGAAGTGTTTCCAGTGCTGTCAAGAAAAGCAACATCAGCCCGGTGGAGGCGCACGTGCCTTCAATTCCAGCACTCGGGAGGCAGAGGCAGGCGAATCTCTGAGTTTGAGGCCAGCCTGGTCTATACAGTGAGTTATAGGCCAGCCAGGGCTACATAGATCGGGTCTCCAAAACAAAACAAAAAAAAGCAAACAGAAGGAAAATCAGCAACAGATCATGTTCCACACAGCACAGACAGAAACCATCAGCCTTTCCAGGCCTGTGGATATGTTCGCCTTACTTCCCTCGGGTGCTGCTCTGGGAATGTGGCTTTGTGGTTCAGCACTTGCCCAGCAATGTGTGAGAACCTGGCTCACTCCCTATTGCTCCCTTAAAGACTTACAGAAGGCAAGGAGAGTTAGAGTGCCTGCCGCCTGCTAGAGGACCTGATTTCGGTTCCCAGCACTGACCTCAGGTGGCTCAGAACCACCGCAGTCCTAGCTCCGGAAGAACCAGTGTACTTTTCTGGTCTCTGATGTTTAACTGCATACCTATTGTGTATACACACAAAGGACACATACACATTAAATACATACATATATGCATACATAAAATTTACAAAAAACCAGGGTAGCAGAGTTGGCTCAACGGTGAAGAGCAGTTGCTGAGTTCAGCTCCCAGCACCCATACGGCAGCTCACAAAAGTCCACAACTCCAGTTCCAGGGAATCCAATGCCTTTTTCTGGCCTCAGGCACCAGGCACACATGTGGCTCATATACATACATTACAGGCAAAACACTAATACACATAAAAACAAGTAATTATTTTAAAAATTTACAAAATGTGAACAAACAAAAAACCCTGTCAGCAGTCATAGCTGAAAAGTACTTTTTTCTCAGACAAACACACATCACCCAGTTCTCAAAGATCCAGATAGATGCCTTACTTTTCAGTTGATTCAGAATGACGAAAATAAAACATATGACACATTATCAACCAAGATACTGAGATCCAGTGACCTCAGGTACTTGGGAGAGTGGCAGGGTAAGAGCATCTGCACATCCTAGATGAAGACTGTGCCAACACTCACACACACACACACACACACACACACACACACACTCATGCCCCTAGTATTGTGAGACATGGTCTCTCAGGCTAAGCTGGCCTTGAACTCAATGTATGACCTAGGATGATCCTGAACTCCTGATTCTTCCACCTCTGCAGAGATCTAGGATGTAGAGATTATAGGCATGCACCACCACACCCCTTGAGACAGAATCTTGCTGTGTAGCCCAGGCTAAACTTAAACTCATGATCCTCTTGTCGGAGCTTCCCAAGGGCTGGGGTGACAGGCAGGGACTACATTTCATGCCTGAAATGTGCCCTTTTCTTTCCATAGAGAAAGGCCTTTAAGTAAAAATCCAACATAAAAAGCACTCCTAAGAGTCAGCTCCTCACCTCCCTGCACCCAGAAAAAGCAGGAGCTTAAGGAAGGTGGGTACAGTCTACATTTTATAGATGAGGGAGTCCTGACCCGATTTTCAACTCAGAATTTTTGAGGAAGACAATCCTAATACATTTTGCCTAAAACTGATCTCGATAGATCATGTTTTACCAGAACCAAACACTTACTTGGTGTTGTTCTCCAAGGTCCTGCACACAGCGATTTGTACAGCAGCTCCCCTTCCCCTGATATGCCCAGTCCCTTCCAGGCTGAAGAGCGGACCTGGCAGAGGGAGGAAACAGGTAGTGGGTAGAGGACCCAAGTCAGGCTCAGAGCTTCTGCTTGTTCTTGTAGCACCCACTCTCCACCCACCTTCTGGGCTCCTTGCCATGGCAGCCTGCACCTGAGCCTTTGGTCAGCCTTGCACCCAAGCTCCTTCTCAATGCTCACTTTATTTGTAGCAAGAAGGGCTGACTCGTTCACTCAGTCCTGAGTGGGCACTGTGGTGGTTCCAACAGACATGGCGCTCTTAGGAGGTGTGGCCTTGTTGGAAGAAGTGCTTCATTTGGAGGCGGACTTTGAGGACTCCTATGCTTAAGATACCACTCAGTGTTACAGACCATTTCCTGTTGCCTGCAAGACGTAGGACTCTAACATATTTCTCCAGCACCATGTCTGCCTGTATGTCGCCATGTCCATCATGATGATAATGGGCTGAACCTCTGAACTGTAAGCAAGCCACCCTAATTAAATGTTTTCCTTTATATGAGTTGCCGTCGTCATGGTGTCTCTTCATAGCAACAGAAACCCAAAGACAGGTAACAAGCACCTAGGTGCTGGGGACTCATGGCACAAGGACAAAGCTGACCCAGGAGTGTGTGTGTGTGTGGGGGGGGGTGTTCATTTTTAGTGGGAATGAGTAGATCAATAAGAAAAATCCAACTATTGGAGAACAATAATTCCCATGAGGAAAACTGAATGTGAAAAGGCTGTTGACTCCGGGGCAGAAGTTGCCGCACAGGATGGCTCCATGCACAAAGACGCCTGTAGGGAGGGGCTGACAGCAGGAGCCCCTATTCCCAGGCCTGCGCCCACCTAGGTTAACCCAGTGGCAGAAAGCACCATGAAATTGTTGCTTGGTGACATCCGTAGGTGCATTATATTTAGTGCAGACCTCTTGGTATCTACAGAGGATCCGTTCCATAACTGCACCAAATGCCTATAACCCACACGCACACACCCTGCCCTGCACCACACCCTGCCCTGCACCAAATGCCTATAACCCACACGCACACACCCTGCCCTTGCACTTTACGTCACTTCTAAATTATTTAGTGTAACTAGGCAAGCACGCGCCACTGAGCTGAACCTCAGCTTATATCTAATGTAAATGCTACAGAACTAGCTGTTATGATGTATTATTTAGAAAATAACGGTAAGGGGAAGGCTCCGCTTATTTGGTACAATGGGATGTCGGTCTTGCTTTCACCATGCAGCTTTAAAACTGGCACAGAGCCGGGCAGTGGTGGTGCATGCCTTTAATCCAGCACTTGGGAGGCAGAGGCAGGTGGATCTCTTTGAGTTTGACGCCAACCTTGTCTACAGAGAGAGTTCCAAGTCAGCCAAGGCTGCTACACTGAGAAACCTTGTCTTGAAAAACCAAGAACAAATAAATGAAATCTGGTTCTATTGTTTGTAGAATCCTGAAGTGTACCCACAAACCCTTGGCAATGATTTGGATATCATGAAAACTTACTTCCCAGCATCAATCCCAGAACTCGAGGGGGAAAGATTATTGGTTAGTCTTTGGTATCTCCTGCTATTCTGGATGCATGTACTTAAGCAAATTACTCTTGGTTCTAAGTTATTCACATATAAAAATGAGCCTGGGGATGCTGTGTCAGCTGGGTGTTACACAGGTTCACCAAATGCAAAACTGTCAAAGACTGAGCATCCCACCCTCCCTCCAGACATGCTCCTCCCTCGTCTCTCCTACTCAGGCAATTAAGCCATCACTGATAGAAGCCAGAAAGTCACCAGTCCCTCCTTGATCTTCAGCCCCCACATCCAATTAAGCACACGGGTCCCAGAGTGCACAGCAGAGCAGAGCTCTCTGCCTCGGCTCTGTAACCAGCCCCACATCTTTGCAGGATTAATGGCATTCTTTGCAACATGAAGGTGATGAATCCTCAATCTACAGAAAATGCCCAAGTACACAATCTGACACATTTAAGGAACCCACAAAGATACTTTGTAGATAAGATGTCTTTACCTTAAAAACAAAAACAAACAAAACACTGCATAGGAGTAGGGTCCCCCTGGAGCTAGTGTTAAGCCACTGGATATGGGTGCTTGGAACTCAGCAAGAGCAGTAGAGGCTGGTAACCACTGAGCCAGCTCTTAGGATAAATGATCGTGTCCTACAGGACTGGACTGCCCCCACAGTTTAGCCAAATCAATGGCAAAGACTTCCTTCAAATACAAGTCAGAGAGCCTGCAGGAAAGCGTTCACTGGCTCCTCACATTAACGGACTAAAGAAGGTCAGATCTCTCTGGCAAGACACTCAAGGCTCTCCACCCACTTTTAAGCTTGTCTTCCACAAGCTGCTACACACTCACTTCATCCCTCAGGAACGCGAAGCACTGCGCTCCCCATGTGCTCTTAGGCTGTGCTCCAACCTTTCCTCCCACAGAACTTATTTCATAAGCCTCCTGGCAGCTACTTGCCTCTCACAACTTACTTCAGGCCTCTTCTAAGAAAGCCTTCCTTGGACGTCCAGGTTGGACTAAAGGACCCACAGCTTGAATGCACATCAGATCACTGTATTTTAAAAAATGCCATACTTCTACTGAAAACTCTCACTCTCAACGAACTAGTCCAAGGCGGGGCTGGGGTTGTTCTCGGTGGATAGATAAACTAGCGGAGGGTACCGAGTATTGACTTGGGAGGTGATTATCCAAAACACAACAAGTACTAAACATCCAGCATCGCCAAAAGCACGCTCTAAAAACTGCTAGCCCTCCCTCCCGCCCAGGAGGAGCAGCCGGGGTCCGCCCGGGTCATCTGTGCCTTCAGCGTAGTGGGAACGCCCAGCTGCGTACACAGGAGGCAGCCGAGCCAGAGATGCAATAACTCGCCCCACAACACAAAGTTAACTTGGGGCCCCAGGCACGAGCAGGCTTCCAAAGCTCTCTGCACACACGCCTCGCACAAGTGAGGATGGAGACAGCCAAACCCAACCCCAGTGTCGGGGTGCAGCAGCAGTGACAGGGAGGCCTCAGGGCCCTCTCGCTGAGCCTGGTCCTCGGGGAGGCAGGCGGCGGACCTGTCACGGGAACGCGGGTCCCTCCCTGACCCGGGCACCGAGGCTCCTCTTCCTTCTCCCGCTTGGCACTCAGTCGGTGTCTCTGCCTCGGGATGTGGGGTGGGGACGGCGGGCTCCGGGGGACCCCACCCAGGGGGACCCCACCCACCCGCGCCACTCGGCCCAGTTCTCACCTCGCCGCCTGGGCTCGTCCCCGGGCCTCCGGCGCCTCGCGGGGTGTGGGATGGTTCGGCAGCGGCGGCCGGTCTGGCGGCTCCTCCAGTTCGGAATCCAGCTCCGGCTTTGCCACTTCTCCTGCTCCGGTCCGCTAGGCCACGCCCCAGTTCTGCGCAGGCGCAGTCCTTAGGCGTTCCTAAAGGCGCGGAAAGGGGAACCTGCGGAACCGCTGTCTCCGACCGGAAGTTGACGAGACGAGCCCAGCTCTGGGCGCAAGAGCGCGCCGGAAGTTGTGTGTTGGTGGTCGGGGGTTTTTCTTCCTTTGGTTCGCCGTGGCTGTGTTTTCAGTTTAGAGACTGCGGCAACGGGTTCCTGGTCCACGCTGCTCCTGAGACTGCCAGGATGTCCGCGATTCCTGCAGAGGAGAGCGACCAGCTGCTGATCCGACCCCTGTAAGGGACGAGCTAGCGAGGGAGCCTAGCCCCCGGATGTGGGAGAGCCAGGAGGGGTCGCCGCGGAGGCAGCTGCGGGCCCGGTCTCCCAGGCTCACGGGGTTTGGAGAATGTTGATCGAGGGGCTTGCTAGGTTGAATGTCATTTTACTTTTCCTTCAGTCCCAGGGGAGGGTATGTCGGAGTTGAAAAGAAAAGAAAAACCAGGTCGTTGGGCGCTTTCATAGAGAAGGGTTTGCCAATTAACACAAGCCTGGATCTCGCACAGGGAACCGACAGGTAGAGGAGGGCAGTGCAAGGGAGACCTGCGTCTGTTTAATGATCTCCAGACCCCACGTGCGCTCAGATGGCCGGGGTAATAAAGACGTGGTTTGTGAGTGTGCGCATTCAGAGCTCAGACCTGAGCAGAAGGCGGGAGGAAAATGCAGAGGAGAAAGCATAGTTGTCACGAAGGGAAAGTGAGCGCTCCGTTACCGTAAAAGTCTGGTTTTAGTGGAAAGGGCTTTCAGCGTTCTGGAATGCTGGCAGAGAATTGCCTCACGCCTGGAAAGGTCAAGAACGTACTGGTGCAGAGGAGCGATTTGACTCCACACACGATTATCGTTCAGTTTTAGATACTAGCTAGCACCACATGAATGTGTACATTTTTCAAAAGAGAGAAACCAGATCCTTTATCCATTCATTCGGCGAGATTTACTGAAGCTGGGCGGTGGTAGCGCAAGCCTTTAATTCCAGTACTCAGGAGGCCGAGGCAGGCGAATCAATGTGAGTTCGAGACCAGCCTGGTCTACAGAGCGAGTTCGAGGACAGGCTCCAAAGCTACACAGAGAAACCCTGTCTCAAAAAACAAAACAAACCAGGGGGAAAAAAAACTACTGAGCGCTTACCAATGATTGCACACAAGTGTCCGTGCCGTTCCCCTATATACACTAATCAAGTATCAGATACCTCATATTCAAGTATCAGATACCTCACCAGGCACAGGGTGAGTTCACTGATGCCACTCCTTTGGTTAAATTGTAGAGCAAAGTGTGTGTGTGGGGGGGTGGGGAGGTGCTGGAATGAGTTTGTAAAAACAGGAGCCAGCTACCTTGGAGTCAGACCTGAAACCCAGTCATTCTATTTAATAGGGAAGTAGCCTTCATGAAGCCACTTCCTCGGTTGTGGGGGGAAGAGCTCATGGGCTGCGCTCCTTTGACGTGTTACAAGGGTATGGAGAGGCATTGTGTTGAGGGTCAGAAAGGCTGCACATGGGACTTCCTGAGATTGAGGCAAGGATATCTTATGCACCCTGGAAATGGAATTGATGTACAACCCGGGTGTTAAAGAATTTGTAGAAATTAAAGGCAGTGTAGAAGCCAGAGTGTTCCAGGGGAACATGAGTGTAGTTCCAACTCATGGCCAAGTTCCTCTGGCTGTGGTTAACAGCAGATGACTTGGGACAGGCTGTCAGGTACCACCTTAGGAAGGACCTTGTGGAGATTCTAAGAGTATTTATCACACCAGTTATAGTAGCCAAGAGATTTGTGAGGTTTTTTTTTTTTAATTAATTTATTTTGTATACAGTGTTCTGTCTGCATGTATGCCTGCAGGCCAGAAGAGGGCACCAGATTTCATTACAGATGGTTGTGAGCCACCATGTGGTTGCTCGGAATTGAACTCAGGACCTCTGGAAGAGCAGCCAGTGATCTTAACCTCTGAGGCATCTCTCCAGCCCCCTAGCCAAGAGATTTATATACAAGAGATATAGTATACAAGAGATTTGAAGCAACTTTATAATGCAGTGGGAATTACATTAAAATGTGGCTACTTCCCCTACCCCCTTTAGAAGCACACGTGGGCCTTTTGCTAGTGACCCACTGAGCCATCAAGAAGGGACAGTAAAAATATCACTTTGGGGTGAAGTGGCAACATATGTTATTTGCTTCAATCATCACTGTGACAAGAAAAAAGCGAAAACCAACTCCACTGTGACTGAAAGATGGATTAATGAAGAAACTCTGGTTGGATGTCATTAAGCTGGGGCAGTTCTGGGTGACAAGTTATTTGTAGCCGGTAAAAGGATGGTGACGAGGGAGGAAGAATCGGGTTTCCAGAGATGAAGTAAAGTCTTGAGGAGTTTGTAACTGCTCAGGTGTTGTCTGCAGGGACAGTCATGAAGCACAGGGGGTACATTACAGACAAGAGGACAGACGGCGCAGCCGGGACAGAAAGTGTACCAGAGGAATTTTATAACCTTTCTTACAACTGCGGTACCTAATTCCAGAATATTTTCATTACCCCCCCCCCCTTTTAAAGCCCATTAGGAATCATACTCATTTCTCCCCACCCTCCCTAGCCCTCAGCATCAATCTATTTTCCTTCTCTGGATTTGCCTTTTTGAGGCATTTCCTACAAATGGAATCATACAAGATGAGCCCTTTGTCTTGGTTTCTTTCACTTAGCAGTCCTAAGGCTTCTGATACGGGAGTTTGGCAAACATTTCAGACCCAATAGCTGCACAGCAGTGGACAAGACAGATGTGAATCTTAATAGTGTTGCCATTGTAATATGTGAAGTACTCCGTAAATGTATCTGTTGCACTGCAGTGAGGTGGGGTGGCTGGCAGATTGAGGCTTGCAGTAAAGGATGCATTAGAGTAGGCAGTCAAGAAAGGTTCTGAGAAGGTGAAGCCTGAGCTGAGACTCAGCCGATCTCAAGGAGCCAGTCCAGGAGTGTAAAAACTAGCCTGGCATACTGAACATGCAGTACCTGGCAGATGCCCCAGTAAAGAGGCTTAAATGTCAGGTGTATGTGTCAGAACAGTCTGGGCTGTAGAAAGAACCTCTGAAGTCATCGACATGTCAGACATGTAAGGACCATGGAGCTGGGAAGAGATCCCAGGAGAGACTTCAGAGGCTAGAGAGTCAAGGCAGATCAGTGGGGGGAAATGGGAAAGCCAGCGAGACAGACTGGAGTGTGGAGTCAGAGAAGCTGGGAAGTGCTTGGTACTTGAAGGAGCCCTTAAACAAGGGAGCTAGTAGCTGCCAAGGGGACCAGTTAAGTAGAGCTGCTTGCTCTTAGCAGCAAGGACAATCTCAGAAAAGCAGCTGGGAGCAGCTGGTGAGTGGAGTGGATGGGAGGGGAGGAAATGCAGAGGGACAGCTCTGTGGGGAAGTTGGCTTAGGAATGAAATGGGAATTCCTCTGGATAAGAACCCAGGAGTTTAAACTGGAACAAAAAACGAGCATGGCATTTATTCACTTTTAAATTTGAGATGGAGGCTCCCTGTGTATCCTGGCTGTCCTGGAACTCTCCCTAGACTAGGCTGGCCTCGCCTTTACCTCCTACGTGCTAGGATTTCAGGAAAGTTCCACCATCATTTCTTCGTCTCTTAATCCGTGGCTAGCCCAGTGTGGATGGGTGTGCATGGGTCCATCTCCTACCTGTTTGCTGCCAGACCACAAAGTCTTTGAGGTCTGATTACCTCATGGTGTCAGGCGCACATCTGTTCTGGGCAGTTAGTACCTTGCGTGAGAGCACTGAGTGAATTGTGAGCTAGATTTTTGGGAAAAGATAACCAAGAAGCAGTTATGTTTAGCTTAAGATGTGCGAGAAAGGGGAGGTCTGAAACCATGGGTGACCAGGCTGCTTGGTACAGTGATCTGCAGATGACAGGCTATGATTTGGTGACTTGATCAGAAATGGTTGTTCTAGAAGTGCTGTGTGACTCTGCTCATGTAAATCCTAAATGTCCCTCAGCTCCCAAGGACCACTTTTCACCCCTTCCTATCCCAGCACTCATCCTCTGTTTGAGCTCTGCAACTGTCATCTGTCTCAGAAAATGACCACTGCCATCGTTCGAGGGCTGTTTAAGTCATGAAAGAGTTTTAACTTATGTTGAATGTTACTGGAGTGGAGTGAGATAGGCTTACTGAGCACTGATTTACTCACTGTAGCTTCTTAGTGCTGGTTTTGTAGGCATGTGCTTTAATTGCTTTTTAATCATTTTTCCATTTGAATGTTTGCAGTGGCGCTGGGCAAGAAGTGGGAAGATCATGCATTATTTTGGAGTTCAAAGGGAGAAAAATCATGGTAAGTATTATTGGTGGTATCATTGCTGTTTGGTACTGGAAATTGAACTTGGGGCCTTGTGAATGCCAAGGACATGATCTGCCCCTGAATCATACCCTAGCCTGGTGATCATTTGTTCAGTTAAGAAAACAGTGTAGCTCTTCTGTACTGTCTGTTAGGTCTGTCCTAGTGACCAGTTATCTCTGTAGCACCAGCCAAGAGGGGTGTGCATGATGTATGTAGTCAACACTGTGACGAGAGAAAGACTAACACTTTTGTGCTTAGTAACTAAAAGCATTAAGTAACCTAAAAAGATACCTTGTAAGACTGTAAAGCTGCCAACTACATCTGCCAGACTATTGTCTCTTCCACGTCCTTGTCCGCTCCCAAGGTGTGTGGATAACCTGCTGACCCCACCCCTTTGGAAGACATCAAGGATTTAAGTGCCCTGAATGTATGTCAGCTTTCACTGCCCATGAGTGGCTTCAGTCCAGCTGGCGCTCTGCCAGGTCCGTCTCCTTGCCTGGCAGGTGAAGGGCTCAGGAGCCCTGGTTTCTAAGGTCCCAGTAGAGAGGTGGGGCACTGGCTCTTGTTCCTTTGTTCCCCTCTCTCTTTGTTACACTTCTCTCAGTCTTCAAAACATAGCAATATGTGCCTAGAGTCACCAGTTTTAAAAAAATCATTTATCTGAATGGGTGTCTGGCCTATACTGATACCTATGCACTGTGTGTGTGTGTGCCTGGTGCCCATGGAAGCCAGAGAGGGCAGTGGATCCCCTGGAAATGGAGCTGTAGTTGATTGTAAGCCTCCATGTGGTTGCTGGGTGTCAAACCAGGTTCCACTGGAAGAGCAGCCAGTGCTCCTAACCACTGAGCCAGCTCTGTAGCTCCCACCTGAGTCATTCATTTAAGGATTTATTTATTTTTGTTTTATTTTATTTTATTTATTTATTTGGTTTTTCGAGACAGGGTTTCTCTGTGCTGCTTTGGAGCCTGTCCTGGAACTAGCTCTTGTAGACCAGGCTGGCCTTGAACTCACAGAGATCCACCTGCCTCTGTCTCCTGAGTGCTGGGATTAAAGGCATGCGCCACTACTGCCCAGCTATTTAAGAATTTATTAACTTGGCAATAAAACCCCATAGAGTAAATCCCCAGTCATCAGCTCGTAGGAATGTGTTGATGCTCTCCCTAATGGGAGAAGTACTTCACACCTACAGACTGGAAATACCATTTGGTAACAACGAGCTTGAAGAAGAACCCCAGTGATGTCTTGTGTTCTGTATCCCGTGCTGCTAACTGTGAGCTGTGTCTTAAACATGAGAGCTGCTTTGGGCACAACCTCGTCCGAGTGCCTACTCCGAGTGCCTACTCCCTGGGCTCCTCTGAATGTGGTCTGTCTGCTGCATGGGTGTTCATCAGATGTGTAGCAGCTTGAGATCTGTTTGCTGAGATTTTCTTCCTTCAGCTGGACTGTGGGATCCACCCTGGCCTGGAAGGAATGGATGCTCTTCCTTACATTGACCTCATCGACCCCGCTGAGATCGACCTCTTGCTAATCAGTCAGTAAGTTTCCCTTTATTGACAGTGTCACTTCTCAAGCCTTTCTGTGAAGGTCAGTCTTCCCAGGATTTGGTGTGGGGTTTTGTTTACATTTATTGTGTGTGTGTGTGTGTGTGCGCGCGCGCACACGCACGCACTTCCCGCAGTGTTCATAGGGAGATCAGAAGACAATGTGTGGGAGCTGCTTTTCCCCTTCCACTGTGGGTCCTGGTGGTTCAACTCTGTGGTCAGGCTTATTGGCAAGTACCTGTATTCTCTGAGCCATCTTGCTGGGCAGATGTTTGTTTTGTTTTCTAATAAGCTGGGAGTGGTGGCAGAGGCCTTTAGTCCCAACACTTAGAGGCAGAGGCAGGCAGATCTCTGTGAGTTTGAGACCAGCCTGATCTTCCCTTGAGTTCCATCAGTCAGAGCTGCATAGTGAGACCTTGTCTCAAAAATAAAATGAAAGAAACAAAAGTAAATATTTTCTATTAGGAAACACAGTTTGGGTCTCTAAGTCTAAACCAGCACCGCTGTGTGAGGCTAGAGATGCTGGCTGGGAGATGTGTGTGCCGTGCAGCGAGAGGTGGTGGAAAGCTCGTGTCCTCTGTGGCCATCCTCAGCTGACACCGACGAAGTCTTCGCTGTCTTGTCCCATCCCTCAGTAAGAGCTTCACATAGGTGGCACACGCCTGTAGTGCCAGCACCGGGAGGCTGAGGACAGAGCATTGCTATGTGTCTGAGGCAGTGCAGGCAGCACAGCAAGACTGTCTTGAAGAACTTCATTTAAAGATGGTGACAAGTATCGATTTTATTCCACTAAGTTGTTTGTTAAAATGCTGCCAAGTGTAGATTCGTTTTACATTGTCCCCCTCGAATTGATTACTGATAGAGGGAGAGGGAGTATCGAGAAGGCCCAGAGGTAGAAGTACTAGCTACCGAACCCGCTGAGACCCCTGTGGGAAAACGAGAGAATGGACAAGCATCTGCTTGGTCTCCTGGAAGCGCCCTTATGTGCTTGGCACACGTTTGTCCGCTGAGCAGAACCTCGCTGGGGTCCCGGCCTCTAGTGTCCAGAGCACTCATGGCCCCGTTTCCTTGTCAGCTTCCATTTGGATCACTGTGGGGCGCTGCCCTGGTTCCTCCAGAAAACAAGCTTCAAAGGACGGACATTTATGACTCACGCCACGAAGGCTATTTACAGATGGCTCCTCTCAGACTACGTCAAAGTCAGGTGAGTCCTTATCCATTCTTCGATCGAGGGGCATTTAGGTTGTTTCCAGGTTCTGGCTATGACAAACAGTGCTGCTATGAACATAGTTGAGCACATGTCATTGTGGAACAGTTGAGCATCCTTTGGATATATACCCAAAAGTGGATCTTGAGGAAGGTTGTTTCCTAATTTTCTGAGAAATCGCCACACTGATATCCAAAGGGGCTATACCAGCTTGCACTCCCACCAGTAATGCAGAAGTGTTCTCTTTTCCCCACAACCTCTCCAGCATAAGTTATCATCAGTATTTTTTATCTTGGCCAATCTAACAGGTATAAGATGGAATCTCAGAGTTATTTTGGTTTGCATTTCTCTGATGATTAAAAATGTTGAGCATTTCCTTAATGTGGTACATTTGCACAGTAGAGTACTACACAGCAGCAAAAAATGACAACATCTTGAATTTTGCAGGAAAATGGATGGAGCTAGAAAACATCATTTTAAGTGAGGTAACCCAGACCCATAAAGACAATTATCACATGTACTCACTCATAGGTGGTTTTTTAACATAAAACAAAGAAAACCAGTCCACAAATCACAATCCTAGAGAACTTAGACAACAATGAGGACACTAAGAGAGACTTACATAGATATAATCTACATGGGAAGTAGAAATTAAAAAAAGACAAGATCTCCTAAGCAAATTGGGAACATGGGGACTTTGGGAGAAGGTTGAAGGGGAGGGGAGAGGCAGGGAGGGGAGCAGAGAAAAATGTAGAGCTCAATAAAAGTCAATAAAAAAAAAGTCACCTCAGTGGGTCATGCAAGCTGCAGCCCATCCTCGCAGGTCAGGCGCAGGCCGCGTTGTTTCAAGGATGCCGTAATCTAGCTGCAGAGTACAGTTGTGCATCAGCACCATCCGACTTCAGTCTGTGTGTGGTTTTGCGTCCTTTCAGATCTGAGTAAGGGTAGAACTGAAAAGGTTTGACAGAAATGCTCTGTGAGTAGCACTTGGCCATTCTGTTATTTAAGGCTGACTACAGTAAGCATAGGGGTTCTTTGGGCAGTCTGACCGGGTGATGCTGTTCTCTGGGGAAGTTGGCACCAGTTGTAAGAGAAATGTCCACTCCTCTACCACAAAGAGTCCAGCATGTTTGTGACACCCCCAGTGTGAAGTGTTGGCCTTCAGCAGTCAACTTTTACTTGGGTAGCTACCACGGTGTTTGTTACTCCTCATGTGTGAATACAAGGGGATGGAAAGAGCTTAATAATGCTAACGCTGTTAGCCAGTGCCCGGAGTCCTCAGTGCCCAGCCCTCTCACCCTCAGCAGCTCATGCCAGCTCCCCTGTAAATCCCACTTTACAGACAGAGCATGGGGACAAGTGGGTTGTTTACCTAAAGCGGCCCGTTAAGAGACAGCCTGACTGGTGAAGCCATCCATTGTGGCTATAGAGTCTGTGAAGTTCTTTTTTATAGTTTTCAGGAGATATTATCCACAACATTAAGAGAAATCCTTTTCCAGGCCAGCAGAGAATGTCCACCTCGTGTCCATGTGTATAAACATGTGTTCATGTGTATAGAAGTTAAGAATACCATATTAAAGAGTGATTTGTGTAGCTAGGCCTTGTAGCACAAACCCATGATCCCACCTAAGGCTCATATAGGGAGGTTACAAGTTCAAGGTCAGCTTGAGCAGCCTAGTGAGACCCTGGCTCCACAGGGTTAAAAGGGTTTTGAGTCACACTTGGCTCACAGTTAAGCTTTGTAGCCATGCACTCTTTTGTACTGTAATTATGGAAACTGTCTGAGAGTCTAAGTGCTGTAGGCTTTGTTGCTGTTGAGTTTTCAGTATGGGGACTGAGCCTGGAGCCTGTGCCTTCCGGCAAACGCTCTATCCCTTAGCTATAGCCCATCTCTATGGACCGCGGCATTAAGGAAAGCTGTACCCATATGTCATCTCCAATTTCAGCAACATATCAGCAGATGACATGCTGTACACGGAGACGGACTTAGAAGAAAGTATGGACAAAATCGAAACCATCAACTTCCATGAAGTTAAGGAGGTCGCGGGAATCAAGTTCTGGTGTTACCATGCTGGCCACGTCCTGGGAGCGGCCATGTTTATGATCGAGATTGCAGGTGTGAAGGTACGCTGTAGCTTGGATCCTTCTCCCCAAGAGCAGTCAGTGTAGAGCTTCCTGCCCTGAGAGGTGTAGAAACTTCCCCAAGCTTTGCAGAGAGTTAGGACACAAAGAAGCTAAAGCTCCGTCATTGCTGTTCCCTCCCCGTTATAACAGAGCTGGTTCCCCAGCCGTTCACTGCAGGCTTGGACCACTTCAGTGGCTTCAGAAAACTGGTTAGGGAAAAACCATCTTAGCGACTGCTTCTGTTTAAAACTCAAACATGGATGGATGAGATTGCTCAGCATGTGGAAGTGTTTTCTGTATAAGCTTGAGGACCTGCATTCAGTTCCTAGAGCCCACAATAGAAGGAGAGAACCAGCTCCCGAAAGTTGCCCTCTGACCTCTCCCATGCTGTGGAATGCACCTACTCACCACACACACAATAAAGCTGAAGTTAGTTAACTAAATTAAAACATGATTTCATGTGTATGTCCATGATTCGGAAGGGTTCAGGTAAACATCTGACCAGAGTAGCCTGATTTCTCTCTCTCTCTCTCTCTCTCTCTCTCTCTCTCTCTCTCTCTCTCTGTCTCCCTCTCTCTCTCTCTCTCTGTCTCCCTCTCTCTGTCTGTCTCTCTCTCTCTCTCTCTCTCTCTCTCTCTCTCTCTCTCTCTGTGTGTGTGTGTGTGTGTGTGTGTGTGTGTGTGTGTAGGTAAGAGGACATCTTTGGAGTTATTTCTTCAACCATGTGAGTTCCAGGGCTTGAACTCCAGTCTTAGGCTTGGCAGCACTGCCCTCACTAACAGCCATCTTGCTGCCCTGGACTCTAGACTGCAGAGCAGCTAGCTGTCTGCATTCTGGCGGCAGCCCAGAATCAGCCAAGCAGCTTTTTGAAAATACCCATTGAATAAGACCTGGAGGGGAAGCCTTCTAAGTTTTCAGGGGTTCTGCTTTAGACAGCAGAGAACAAGGTTTTAGTGAACCTTAAAGTTGTTCGTCTGTTTGAAGTGTCTGCACATGAGTTGGACAGTGCCATCAGGTTGCTTATTCTTGTCCTGTGCTGCAGGGCACCAAAAATAAGCAGGAAATAGCAGGGTGCACATCTCAGTTCTCACTGGGAATTAAACTGATGTGGGATATATTTTTCTGGAAAATTGGGTAATAGGAACACAGGGTGACCTTCGTGACTTGGTTACACATTTAGAATTAGATGCAAGCATTGCATCTAAAATTCCTCAAGTGTAGGCAGGTGGGTTTTCTTTTTTAAAGTCAATCTTACTATTAGACTTCAGGGATCAGCTGCTTACCAGTGCACGGAACCTTTCCCAAGTCTTGATTTTTTAGCTTTGCTTTCTCACAGCTGTTGTATACAGGCGATTTTTCAAGACAAGAAGATAGACATCTCATGGCTGCTGAAATTCCTAATATTAAGCCAGACATTCTTATTATTGTAAGTATTAACAGACTGGGTTATAGTTAGTACAATGGAATCAGAACTTTTTCTAGTGGAAAAAAATCACATGAAAGTTTATGTTTTTTTTTTTTTTTAAGATTTATTTATTTATTATGTATACAACATTCTGCCTCCATGTATGCCCACACACCAGAGGAGGGCGCCAGACCTCATTACAGATGGCCGTGAGCCACCATGTGGTTGCCGGGAACCAAACCCAGGACCTCTAGAAGAGCAGTCAGTGCTCCTAACCACTGAGCCATCTCTCCAGCCCAAAGTTTATGTTTTTTTATGTAAAGATTTTCTTGGCTCTCTTGGGACCCCTTTGCTGTGAAGTTAATTCTAGTCTAGTTTTAGAAACATGGTCACTCTCAGCAGTGTGGGGAGACAGGGTGTGCCTACCTGTGGCCTGCATATCTTTTCTAGTGAGGCTGTTAGAAGGGCATATTAAACGGTGTTAGAGATGTCCCACTGCCTTTGCAATGCTGCTGGCTTTGGCCTTTTCCGCGGGACACTTGTCACATTTTCTTAGTTTTCAGGTCGCAAGGACACAAGAGGATAGCTGTCTTCAGAAGCACTATGAGGGAGTGATGGCTGGCACAGTGTCAGGGAACAGGCATCCTCTGGGCCTGTCATAGACGCAGGAACATCAAATACCTTTGGTCCCTTTGGCTGTGGCCTGGACATGAGCTGCCCGAGTGTGGCGGGCGCCTGCCTGGTGCTGTGCCTGTGTACTATGCAGAGCAGGCTCCACGTGGCTTAGCTGGTGCTTCCTAGCACGGCTTCCCTGGCTTATGGCCCAGCTGCTGCTGCAGCGAGTAGCCGGCCCTTGTCATCTGCATTCAGGATGAGTCCGGGGAAAGCAGCAGTTCCCGAGTAATGTCACCTGAGTACCAACCCGGGAACCATGACCCACGTCTGCTTATGGAGCTTTGGCTTCTCCGGGGTTGGAGGATAAAACATCCAGCAAAGTTATCCTGAGGGAAGAACATTGTTTTTTAAGATTTATTTATTTATTATGTATACAGTGTTCTGCCTTCATGTATACCTGTACACCAGAAGAGGGCATCGGGTCTCATTACAGATGGTTGTGAGCCACCATGTGGTTGCTAGGAATTGAACTCAGGTCTTCTGGAAGAGCAGCCAGTGCCCCTAACCACTGAGCCCTCTCTCAAGCCCCCAAAAGGAACAGTTTATGCTATTCCCTGGCTCCATTTCTGTAACATTGGCCTTAAGATTGGAATTCTAATTTATTTACTGTTTTTTTTTTTTTAGTTATTACTATAACAGCATATATTCAGGTTAATGCCACGTTGTTGAAGAAATGAATCTCAACCTCAGCTTTTGTTCTGAATTCTCCAGGGTAAAATGGTCTTGATCTTACACATGTCACCTGTTATTTAGGAATCTACCTATGGGACCCACATCCATGAGAAGCGCGAAGAGCGAGAAGCAAGATTCTGCAACACTGTGCATGACATTGTCAACAGAGGGGGCCGGGGGCTCATTCCTGTCTTTGCTCTCGGACGAGCTCAGGAGCTGCTACTAATTCTAGGTATTTGGGTGACGGCGAAATCCACCTACTCTCACAGCCTTGTAAACAGCATTTCATCTTTCTTTATCCTTTTTTATTTTTTTTATTTTATTTTTATTTATTTATTTATTTATTTATTTTTTGAGGCAGGGTTTTTCTGTAGCTTTGGAGCCTGTCCTGGGACTTGCTCTGTAGATCAGGCTGATCTTGAACTCACAGAGATCCGCCTGCCTCTGCCTCCCAAGTGCTGGGATTAAAGGTGTGTGCCACCACTGCCCAGATCATTTTTCTTTTAAAAATTCACTTTGGTGACTCAGTGGTAGATCACCTGCCCAGCAAGCATGAGACCCCAGGTTCAGTCCCCCGTGCCATGGGAGCAACATGGGGACCTGGCATCTCACGTCCTCTGATACAAGAGCCAAGCCGCTGTGCCGCTGTGCTTCCCATTGGTGTCAGAAGCCTTCCAACATGAGCACTTCTAGAGTAGCAGTGACACTGTCAGGACACAAAGGGAGATAAGCAGTGTGTCCTCTTAGGTGTGTCATTATTATTTGAGGGTTTTCATGAAAGAAGTCTGGGATGGAAGACTGCGTGACCTTTTATTAATAGCAAAATCCATGCACAATGACTCCAAGACAGAATGGGGAATCTGGGCCGTGTTACAGTGTCACCTGCTGCTCCGCTGTTCCCGCTGGGGTCCAGCTCTCTGCTGCTGCCACTTCCTTGTTCCCAAGGGGGATGAGGAATCTGAACCAAGATGTAAAATCGTGGCTTGCTGCCAGTCTGTCTACCTTCCAAGAGCGTGCAACCCGCGCCCTTTATTCAGAGCACGCAGTCTTCCATCCAGCTCAGCCCCTTGGCCAGACGGCCCTCACAAGTGATCAGTGGAGCAGTGATAGAATTCCAGACAGGGTTTGTTAGACTTTACTATACAGCCCAGGTTAGCTGAGAATGGGAGCCCAGGCCTGACCCTTCAGCATTGTTTTCAGGAAATGCCACATCAGTGAATGTAAGAAGTCTCAGGACGGATTATAGATTTTCAGAGTACTAAGTGTGCAACAACAACAAAATAGGACTCAAAAACTACAGCTGCTGTGCTTCTGTTTAGGTGAAAATACAAACACAAATGAATCAGAAATAGGTGTGATTTTCTTTTTTCTGCTTTTCTGTCTTCCAAAGACTTCGGTCAGTTTGCACAACTTTGAACCAAGACTGGTGTGCATTGTGCTGTGAAGTTGGCCTGTCCTGATTCTATGAGGGAAGCATTCTCGTAGACGTGGACGGTCAGCCCTGTGTTGATGGAGTGTGAGGAGAACTAGAGGGACTGCCTCCTGCACACTCAGTGCTGCCGCCTCCACTGGGGACAAACAGTGTTTTTGTCGCATTGAGTGGAAAACAGGCAGAGGAAGATGGGCTGACCCAGCTAAGGGCCAGTCAGTCCCTCCCAGACTGCGCTGTTCAGTCTAGCGAACCCGATGGTGAGTCAGGTCGGTCTATCAAACAGTGAGGAAGAGCGGCTGGAACCAGCAGAGTGTAGAGGCGTGGATGTGGTGCTGCCAGGTGACCCTGTGAAGGGTACCAGGTGTCACAAAAATGTCCGTTATCCAGGCAGAAGACTATTTACAGGTATCATGAATGACCTCTCAGTGTTAGCGCCCCATAGCGCATGTGTGCTCCAGATCCTACAGCCCTCACGCTAAACAAGCATTTCCTGGGCGTCCCTGAGCAGCTGATCGGCTGCGCTGTGTATAAAGTGCTGGGATGAATGAGTTCCCTGAAAACAGGCCTTCGTGTGAGGGTGTTGTTCACTGCTCTCGGTAATTAGTAATGAGTGGTTTGTGTAAAAGGTTTTTGGAAATATAATTATAAATAATATGACTGCAGTTGATAAGCTGTTTAAAATAATAATTACATTAATAATACTTGTATTAAAACCTCGAGAGGAGTAGGAAGTTACGGTCTATTAATCAGCCTAAATTTAAAATGAAGTATTTGTTGAAGCTTCCATATCTTTGACTTACTGTTACAGCTTTATTTTATTTTTAGATGTTATACCAGTATTTAGATTTGTAGTTTGCATTAATAAGAAACAGGGTAGTTTTTCTCAAACTTATTTAAATACAGTTGTAGGGATCTTCATTTCTCAGTTGTTCAAACTCTTTAAAGTTAATTTTGTTATCGTTAGTTATTTGAATTTTTTACCTCATCTGCCAAGTGATGTCTGCCTCTCATACAATCTCTGTAGACGAGTACTGGCAGAACCACCCAGAGCTGCATGACATTCCCATTTACTACGCATCCTCTCTCGCCAAGAAGTGCATGGCGGTGTACCAGACCTACGTGAACGCCATGAACGACAAGATCCGGAAGCAGATCAACATCAACAACCCCTTCGTTTTCAAGCACATCAGCAACCTCAAGGTGATGCCTGTGGAGGAGGGGAGGCAGAGGGGCGTGGGGCAGGCAGGGCAGACTGCAGCCCTCCTGCCGAGGCTTCCTACTTACTCCCCTCGCCTCGGTGCTAGGGTGCTGGGACTCACTGTAGCTGGGCCTGCATCACAGTGCTGGAACTCGCTGTAGTTGGGCCTGCCCTTGTTCTGGGTCTCCACATGCCTTCAGTTTACAGCTATAACTTGGATCTCTTCTGCCACAGGAAGAAACTCCTGACAGGAAAAATATGGCAGGTCACAGGTTTAGATTCTGTTGTTCACATCTGGTCCTTTTTGATTGGCTCTGCAAGTTCCATGTATGAATTTATAAAACACCCGTGTTTGGCTTTCCAAGATCAATTAAATCAAATCTGTTTTCAATATATTTACAACCAAATGCTTTTTAAATAACATGTTTACAGAGCTAACGTGCTGATTTTGTTCGTCTGGTTGGTTGGTTTTGGTTTTTTGAGATGGTCTTTCTACATAGCCCTGGCTATCCTGGAACTCTCTCTGTGGACCAGGATGGCCTTGAACTCAGATATCCACCACCTGTCTCTGCCTTCTGTGTGCCGGGATTAAAGGCCACCATGCCTGGCACATTTTCATTTTAAGACTTGGTGTTTAAACACAACTCCTCCAGCAGTGTGATGGCCCCCGGTGAAAACTGCTTTGACTCCTTCCTTTGTCTCTCAGAGCATGGATCACTTTGATGACATTGGCCCCAGTGTTGTCATGGCCTCGCCAGGCATGATTCAAAATGGCTTATCCAGAGAGCTGTTTGAGAGCTGGTGTACAGACAAGAGGAACGGCGTCATCATCGCGGGGTACTGCGTAGAAGGGACACTTGCCAAGGTCTGTTCCCATCTTGGAGTGTGAGTCAGTATTTCATCCAGAATGCTGGGATAAGTCATGTATAGGTATAGTGCGATTAATAAAAACCAGAGACAGAAATTGGGGTTCAACTTGAAGGTCAGGGAAGCAAAACAGCCAGCCACTGGCTTTTACCCCTGCCTCAGTCTGAACTGGCGATCCTGCCTCCTGGAATCTCAGAATGAGACTTTGAGCGAGAGCTGTCTCCTCCCGTCTTATATTCCTCTCTAGGGCTGGGATTAAAGGCATGCACTGCCCGGTTTTTATGGCAAACTAGCATGACTACTGTGATTAAAGGTGTGTGTTACCACTGCCTGGTCTGTTAGGCTGACCAGCACAGCTGTTTTACTCTCTGAACTTCAGGCAAGCTTTGTTTTATTAAAATACAAACGAAATATCACTACATTCAGATTGTGTGACTTTTGATTTAGGGTTATTTTGTGTAGACTTTACCAGTAGAGCATCCCAGGCATTTTTGCTTAAAAACATTAGATTTAGAATTTTTCCAGACGAAGGATTCACAGCCTGTGACACGGACGTCTACAGAGCTGTATTGGGTGCCTGGGCTGGCTGCTGTCTTCCTGTAGGTATAAAGTGGCCGTTCTTAGCCTAGGGTGTACATATTGTCGATAACAGTGCAGAACTTTAGGTGCAATTAATGGCTGTCCAGACAGCATGTTCTCTTGTCTTCTTGCTGTTAATATCTGTATTAGTTTAAACACAGAGTGGTTTCTCAGTCGGGTCATTTTCATCCTTTGCCACATGCTGTGGAGTCAGTAGAGAGCTTTTGCACAGACGGCTCCAGATTGGAGTTGTGTGCCTGTGCCCTGTGGGTCCTGGTGCCTGGAAGGAGCTGCAGCAGCAAGAGCTGGGTGCAACTTTATTGACAGCTCCAGCTTTCACTGCCAGCTCTGGGGGCCCCGAGCTCTAGTTATTTTCTGACTTTTCTGGTTAAATGTTTACTCAATGAAAATCATAAGTGTTTGGTACTTGCTAACTCATGAACATCAGAATGACTTTGATGGTTAACACTAGAGATTGTGACTGTATAAGACATAACCAAAATGCACCTTCTGTCATCTAATTGCACAGTCTGTTTTTCTCTTATTTGTTTCCGACAGCACATCATGTCTGAACCTGAAGAAATCACTACCATGTCTGGACAGAAGTTACCACTGAAAATGTCGGTTGATTACATTTCTTTCTCTGCTCACACAGATTACCAGCAAACCAGTGAATTTATTCGTGCTCTGAAGCCACCTCACGTGGTTAGTCTGTGAATGCCATGTCTAACTGTAAGGTGCATGAAACGCAAGGGCTCTCACAAACCTAGCATCTCGTTGTGAACAGAGCTCTTGGTTTAGCCATTATCTCTCCTTCTGCACTTGTTTCTTCATTTTACACTGACTGCTTCAGGCTTACCAACCCTATTCTAGTGTTCGCTGTGTTTTCTGCTGCCTCTCCAATAGCCTAAGAACCAGGGTAAAGGGTGTGACTACTTGCCTTGAACCCCAGCTCCCTCCTTTGCCTACAGTGTATCTTTGTGCTTTATAAATAAGGGTGATAGCAATTTATAAGGTCATTGTGCAGACAAAATAAGTGAGACTATGACGTACTTGACAGTGCCTGGCCCATCGTGCACTTTATGTGGTTATTAAATTGACAGTTCAGACTGTCATTCGAAGAGTAAATGTTCAAGGTTTCCATAGATATAGATGGAAACAAATACTGAATTAGTTCCTTACTAGTATAGTTTATACTTTTTAAGTATCATGAACAAAATAATAATGGGTCAGCAAGACAGCTCTATGGGTAGACGTGCTTGCCTCGGAAGCCTCGTGACCTGAATTCAGCCCTCAGAACCTGTGTGGAGGCACAGAGAGGACTGCCCAGATCTGCCCTCTGACTTCACGTGCATACCCAGGCCTGGGCACCCTCTAAACTGCTGCTCCTTTCAGCCTTTTTAAACTATTACTGCTATCATCATCACGCGAGCGTCTGTTGGTGGAATCTGGAAGACTTTTAAGCTGAAAACTGCTGGGTTTTAATCGGAAGTGGAACAAGTATCCATGGAAATAGATTAGACCCTCCCAGTGTTCTGAAAACTTGCTCAGAGGAAATGGCTTTTCGCTATTGTATTCTGTTTCTTTATCAAATGTTTTTATTGTGCCAAAATATGTAAAGCATGCAGTTTGCAGCTTTCACTGCTTTTAGGTATGAGATTCAGTGGTCTCACCTACGCCCATGTCGTAGCCCCTACTTCTGGTTTCAGAACTTCCTGCCCCTCAAGCAGAAGCCTGTGCTCTATTTTACTCTCTTCTCAGCCCCACCAGTCTTCTCTGTAATTGCTTACTGTCTCTCTGAATATGACAGTTGTTGTATTTCACATAAGTGCAGTCATGAATTTTCAAGGTCCAGCCATGCTGCTTGTCTAAGTAGGCCAGCAATAGCCTGTTGATTATCCTTGAGGCTGCTGATGATCATTTTGGTTAGTTTGAGTGACATCTAGTGGCTGATCATGTCCTTAGCTTTTGAGCACTTTGTAGCATGCTGGTCCTCCTAGGTATTTTCCCTCAGCCCTTAATGAACAGACTCCTGTATGGAGAAAATCATTCCCCTCCTCAGCATCATGTATAGGCTGTAGAACTTGAGCGCAGTGTAGACCCCATCACATGCTTCTGCTGTGTGTGTAACTGATTCATGATCCCACCTCATACCTTGAGGCCAGGTGGAAAAACTGTTCTGCTTTTTCAGCTGCTGGCCTCACCTTCATTCCCTTGTATCTCTTGGCCATCTGGTTCTGTCTGTGCCGCTAGTCTAAATCCTCAGCGGATGTTTACTTTTAATAGCCAGCACTCTCCAGTGTGTGACTGCATGTGAGGTTACACTGGTAGTGGCAGTAGCATGCATTTACTGCATATGGAGTGCCAGGCCGCTCATGCTTCTTATGCATGCACTTGCTCAGGCTTGGTATCCGACGCTGTTGTGGAACCGGGGAGTTCGGCCAGGGTTACACAGTACAGAGCAGTGCTACGGTTAGTGTTCAGGCAGCCCAAACTGGGCCTTGCACCTCGGGTGACAAGCCTTTGCCCTGGAGTAATGCTGGCTATGCTTCCACAGGCCAGATAGAAGCTGTCTGCCAGTGGTTTGGAGACGAGATGCCCACCATGGAAGACAGAGGAGTAAAAAACAAAACAGATGGATGGACAGCCAGTGCAGGGTGGCGGATGCCACTGTAAACAGATGGATGGACAGCCAGTGCAGGGTGGCGGGTACCACTGTAAACAGATGGACAGACAGCCAGTGCAGGGCGGCAGATGCCACTGTAAACAGATGGACAGACAGCCAGTGCAGGGCGGCAGATGCCACTGTAAACAGATGGACGGACAGCCAGTGCAGGGTGGCAGGTACCACTGTAAACATTGCATCTTACTTTCAGTTGCTTTACTTAGCAAGAAACTACCAGAAACCTAAAGAAAATGGATGGTTTCCTAGCAAGAGAAAAAGAAGTCCATTTAAAGCTGGAAGAGCCTTGTAAGCCATCTGGTTCAGCCTTCAATGTGAGCTTTGGAACTAGAGATGACAGTGCACATTCTTCCATCAGTGCTTAAAGCAGTTCCTTTACTTTTTCTTAAAGTAGGTGCTCCTAGCATTGAAATAGGAAAGCAAGATCCAGAGAGTTGATGGCTCAGAGCACCCTCTGCTCTTTCCAAGGACCTGTTTGGTCCCCAGCACCCACATGCAGAGGTTTACAGCTTGCCCGTGTCTGCAGCTCCCCAGCCTCTTACCGCCTCTGCCAGCTCCTGTACTCAGCTACACCCCACACAGCCATAGATAGAAATAAGCTTTAAGACAAGAGGACCGTTTCCACAGTTCAAGTGTGAATGTCTCATGAATTAACTAATGTTCTTATAGACAGTCCTTTGCCTGCTGAGGGCTCCTCTATACTCACATATCTATTCTGTGCAGATTCTAGTCCATGGGGAACAGAATGAAATGGCCAGGCTGAAAGCAGCGCTGATCCGGGAATATGAAGATAACGATGAGGTCCACATCGAGGTTCACAATCCGCGGAACACAGAGGCTGTGACCCTGAACTTCAGGGGAGAGAAGCTCGCCAAGGTACAAGGCAGCAGGTGCTGATCCTAACCGTGTTCTTTTCAGGGAGATACATTCAGGGAGAGAGAGAGAGATTGTCTGCTACCTGAGGAGTCAGAAGAGGGCATCAGATCCCCGGAACTGGGGTTGGGGTTATGGGTGGTCATGAGCTACTAGTTAGGTACTGCGATTGAAACATGGGACCTATGCAAGAGCAAGAAATGGTCTTCACTGAGCTATACCTTCCTCGGTGGCACAGGCTTACGACTCCAGCTCCTGGGAGCCTGAAGAACATTGAAATTTTAGATGCCATCCTGAGCTGCAGTAGTGAAACCTGTCTCGGAGTGACAAGAAAGGACTAGAAAGCTAATTGACTGGTGGAAAAGACCTTGAGACTCAGGGTGTGCGGCTTTGCTCTGAGAAAGGGCTTTTTGTCTGAGCCGTGCTGCTCACAGTGAGGCTCAGCGTACTTGCCTGGCTACGTCCCCAGATGGAGCCCATAGCTCCACCAAAACATTTACAGCGTTTTAAAGCATTAGCATCTTTATTTTCCATGTGTCCACACCACCGCACTGAGTGCAGCCCTGGAAGGGCCGGTGAGACAGCTGTCTCCACAGTGAGTCAGAGCCAGGGTACTGCCGTGTAGCCGCTGCGCTCCACTGCCTGGCTCCAGCTGCTCCAGCACAGACGTCAGCATCCCTGGGAGCCCTGGCCTGCAGTGAGAGAGTTTACACTCCAGGATGGTGGGCTCCCGATGGGCATGGCCCATGCCTGTATTCTAGCACTTAGGAGATGGAAGCAGGGTCGAAGATTCAAGGATAGGCCCTGCTGTATAGTGAGGACCAGGCTAGGCCTGAGCTACGTAGTACATTAGTTATCTACAAAACAAGCCAAATAAGTAAATAAAATAAAAAGTTGGTAAGGTTTCTGTATTTGAGTGGTTGAAAGTGTTGCCTCAGACTGGAGAGGTGGCTCAGCAGTTAAGAGCACTGGATCTTCTTCCTGAGGTCCTGAGTTCAATTCCCAGCAACTACATGGTGACTCACTGCCATCTATAATGGGATCTGATGCCCTCTTCTGGAATGCAGGCATGCATGCAGATGGAGTACCCATACACAGAAAATAAGTAAATCTTTAACAAAAAAAGAAAGTGTTGCCTCAGTATGTAATTCCATCCTTACTGAGCTTTGTGTTCAGAGATGCTATCTCCTGTTGCATAGCTAGCACACTCCCCAGTTTGTCAGAGCAGCCCTCTACACGTCCCACCCCATGTGACGAAAGCCTGAAGCCTTTTTCTTTGACACCACTATGTGTTCTGTTTTTACTAGGTCATGGGCTTTTTGGCAGACAAGAAACCAGAACAGGGACAGCGTGTCTCTGGAATTCTTGTTAAAAGAAACTTTAATTACCACATACTTTCTCCCTGTGACCTCTCCAGTAAGTACACTGTTCAATGTGGGATGCAGTCTCAGTCTGCGTGTGCGTGCCCGTGTGGTCCTATGTTGTCGGAGGCTGCTTGTTTGTTTCTGCTTGTTCATTTCCTGGCCGCCCTGACTCAAAATAATCCTCAGAAAACTATATTATTTGCAATACTGTTTGACTTAAGCGTATTGCTAACTAGCTCTTATATCCTAAACTAACCCATCTCCATTAATCTGTGTATCACCACGAGGTCGTGGCCTACCAGCATCTGTCTCCTGTGGCAGCTACATGGCTTCTCTTCAACTCTGCCTACTTTCTATGTATCTTTTCCAGTCTGGCTATGTTCTGTTAAACCATTGGCCAAAAGCAGCTTCTCTATTAACCAATGGCAATAAAACATATTCATAGTGTACAGAGGGGAATCCTACCCACATCGTATGTGCGTGTTTGTATGTGTCAGAGGACAACTATCTGTGTGTGTGTGTGTGTGTGTGTGTGTGTGTGTGTGTGTCAGAAGACAACTATCATGGGTGAGTTCTGTTAGCTTATGAAGCTGTCTGTCTCTGTGGGTCAGAGGACAGCTGTCAGGAGTGGAATCTCCTTCCCTGTGTGGGTTCTGGGGATGGACCTTGGCTCGTGAAGCTGCAGTGACAAGCTCCTTTACCTGTTGAGCCATCTGGCCACACAAGTGGTCAGATTTCAGTTACCAGCTAATCAAGTAGGACGGGAATGTAATCTGAATCGCTCCATGGGAAAGAGCCTTTCCCTGACAAGCTGTTGGATCGTTTGAATTACTCCCCAGATGACAGCTTTGAAGAGTAGCTCACGTGTAAGACCTGCCTTGCTCAGGCTGCAGCGCCCTTCTCCTCTTCTCTGGTGGTGCAGGGCTTTTAGTTTCTGGAGTAGCTTTCTGCACTACCCCAATTAGCTTTTGTTTTTGTTTGGTTTGAGCTGCTTGATGTGGTACTGGGGGTTAGCCTTAGTGGCTTATGTTTTTGCTAGGCAAGTGTTCCACTACTTAGCTACATCTGACCCCTTTTCATTTTTTATTTTGAGATCGAGTATCACTGTGTAGCCCAGGCTGCCTCAAACTCACAGTCCTCAACCCCCTGAGTAGCTAAATTGGACATACAGGCCACCATGCTCAACCAGCATTTTGTTTTTTACATTTGTTTTAATTCAGTGTGGGTATGGTATGAATGGAACCCCTTGGCCCTCTGGCGAGCATGCTCAGGCCCCAGGTACACCTTGTTCATTTATGACCCAAGCTTTCCATAACTTGCTTGGTTTTTTAATTCTTTATCTCTAGAAGAATGGCCAGGAGGAGAGAATAAAGCATTTGTAGTTTCTCTCTCTCTCTCTCTCTCTCTCTCTCTCTCTCTCTCTCTCTCTGTTGTTACTGTTTTTTGAGATAAGGTTTTTCTGTGTAGCCTTGGTTGTCTTGGAACTTGCTCTGTAGACCAGGCTGACCTTGAACTCAGAGAGTTCCGCCTGCCTCTGCCTCCTCAAATGCTGGGATTAAAGGAGTGTGCCACTACTGCCCGCTAAACATGGGGGTTTGAACAAAGCTAAATAGGACTGCGTTTATGTTTGTAAATTGCTTTTCCCCAGTATAGAAATACTCCCATATGAGCTCTGATCTGTGTAAAGTCTGAGCCATTGATGAGTACTGCTTTCCCAGATGATGCAGGTAGTAATAGAAGAGACACCAAGACAGGGGTTTATCTCCAGGTCAACAGTGCGCTCACACTCGGTGCTGTTGTGTGCTGCCATATCGTAAGTGTGTCGTGAAGGAGAAGGCTAGCATAGTTAGATGTTAACCTGTGAGACAGGTCACCTTTCAGCTACGATAACAACAGATAAATGGACAAGCTGGGTTTTTTTTTAACTAATTCTTTTTAAAAAATACTTTCTTAAAATTTATTTTTATGATTTTTAAATGTGTGTGCACACCTGCTGGTGCCTGTGGAGGCTGGAGGTGTCAGATCCCTATGGAGCTGGAGTAACTGGCAGGCGACCCAACCTGGATGCTGGGAACCAAACTTGGATCCTCTGCAAGAGCAGTGTGCACTCTTAACTGTTGACCTCTGTCCTGCCCCAGTGAACTCCCACTCTTAGGCCAGCCTCTGGGCTAAAGCTGGACACTGACGAGTTACTGAACATTGTCCTGGCTGGCGGTGACAAGTCTAGTGAGGACCAGCGCACAGAGGGCACAGAGGAGACTTCCCGAGAGAGTTGGAGAGTGTTTCAGGTCAGGAGCATGCAGGCCAGGTAGTTATAGAGACACCGAGCAGAAAAGAAGTACAGGTGGTTGCTATACTTGCTTGGAGATGTACAAGAACCTAACACGTCCAGAACCCAGACCCACCGGAGTGGCATGGGATAAGTGTAGGGAGTTAGCCTGGGAAACAGAGCAGCAGCCTGCCAGTTGTGGCACAGGTGGGCTCATCCCTCTGGGCCTGGCATGGGTGCTGGATCTGCTAGGTTTTCTTAATCCCTGGTGTGTGTTTGTGCAAGTTGTATTTTGTGTTATTTGTTTGTTTTTGAGCTGTTGTCTCACTTTGTTTTTTTTTTTTAAATATTTATTTATTTATTTATTTATTTATTTATTTAGTATACAATGTTCTGTCTGTATGCCTACAGGCCAGAAGAGGGCGCCAGACCTCATTAGAGATGGTTGTGAGCCACCATGTGGTTGCTGGGAATTGAACTCAGGACCTTTGGAAGAGCAGGCAATGCTCTTAACCACTGAGCCATCTCTCCAGCCCCCCTGTTGTCTCACTTTGTAACTGAGGCTGGCACCAATCGCAAATTCTCTGCCTCTGACTCCCAAGTGCTAGGAGTATGTGTTTACCACCATGCTCAGCTGGTCTCTTAAAATGTATTTATTCTCATTCTCTTTTCAGATTACACTGACCTGGCCATGAGCACTGTGAAACAGACCCAGGCCATCCCATATACTGGGCCCTTTAATTTGCTGTATTACCAGCTACAGAAATTGACAGGTGTGTTTACTGAAATTCACATCATTGCATTTTTAGTAAGAATTTTTTTTAAAAAAAATGTACTTCACTGTAATAATTGTCTCAGAATTCCTATGTACTGCTTGGTCATTTTATCGCATAAAAGTCAACATTTTATTTTTTTTTTTAATATATATTTATTTATTTATTATATATACAATGTTCTGTCTGTGTGTATGCCTGCAGGCCAGAAGAGGGCACCAGACCTCATTACAGATGGTTGTGAGCCACCATGTGGTTGCTGGGAATTGAACTCAGGACCTCTGGAAGAGCAGGCAATGCTCTTAACCACTGAGCCATCTCTCCAGCCCAAAAGTCAACATTTTAAAAACTACTCACAAACTTTAAAAAATCCCACAGTATCTTTGATCACCTACAATCTTAAAAATATCAGTGGTCTTTTCTCCTTTGATTTAAAATCTGTTTTAGTTACCTATACTTAAGATTTTATATATTGCGTTCTCTGTTCTGCCAGTACCAGTCTGTAGTCGGCTTGGTAAAGCCTCGGGGAGAGCATAAGCCTGTGTCTCTCATTCTCACCATTTTAGACAGAGGATTCTGTCTTTACCCAGTGTCAGGTGATGCCTGACGCCTGATGGGGGGTGGGCTCTCTGAGGAGGTGGGAGCATGCCAGCCTGTGACATGCCTGCTGCTGCTGAGCCCTCACAGCCCCTGAAGCAAGGTGCTGCCCTGCAAGAAGTGGGGGAGGAACACCTGAGATTGACCTCAAACAAGAACTATGGCCAAAGAGAAGAGTCATGAGTTAATGGTTGATCAGTTAGTAAATTAAGTTCTTGAGCACTAGGGGGCTTCAGCAGCTGGACTCCCCAAGCAATGATTGACTTGCGGTGGAGGTGGGGAGCTGGCCCATGAGGTTCCCACACTTCGGCTGAGTGCTGTGGAATCTGGCCTCTCTAGCTGATGGCCCAAGTGTTGGTGCCTGAGGGGCAGGTGTAGAGATTGTGTACTGCGGTGTCTTCGGTGGCTGTGAGCTGTTAGCTTAGAACACAGCCATTAAATGTTACTAGTTTTCCCACTTACAGCAGCTCTATCTTAACTATCTCTACAAAGACAAATGCCTCTTAGAGTCTATAAGAATATCATATGAATCTTACAAATTTTTTCAGGTGATGTAGAAGAATTAGAAATTCAAGAAAAGCCTGCCCTGAAGGTGTTCAAAAATATTACTGTCATCCAGGAGCCAGGCATGGTGATTCTGGAGGTGAGGCCCAGTCATCCCCTCACAGAGGGAGTAGGTTTCAGATACACACATGTAATCACAGAGCATTGTGGTTAATGGTCTTCCAGGGAGCCATCAGTTTTGAAGAGGGAAGTTCACAGACTCAGCCCTAGATAAACTGCAGGCAACTGAGGATTCTGGGAGCTGGAGAAAGTCTTCCCCAGGGAAAAGTTCCTGATGGGTTTTCCAAGACCAAGCGGTCAGGCCTGAGTCAATTACATACAAATAACAGTATACATGCTGAGCAAGCTGTGCTTACGTGTTTAGGGAAAGAGATACAGCAACAATTGAAGTGGAAGAGGCCGTGAGTTAGAGACAGAGTAGTTGGTGGTGGGGTTGACATGGGAGAGGTTGGAGGGAAGAAAGGGAAAGGGGAAAATAATGTACCTGTATTTTAATTTTTTAAAAAATAGAAAGATCTGGGGGCTGGAGAGATGGCTCAGAGGTTAGGAGCACTGCCTGTTCTTCCGAAGGTCCTGAGTTCAATTCCCAGCAACCACATGGTGGCTCACAACCATCTGGAATGAGATCTGGTGCAAAATACAGTATATATAATAAATAAATAAATCTTAAAAAAAAATAGAAAGATCCTAAAAGGGAAAAGGTTGAATTCTGGGGGTTGGACACAGCTGACTTGCCTGAGCCAGCCCAACACATAATCACAGGGGCTAAGCAGTAATAGCTAGCAAAGCCCTGGTCAGACCCTAGCTTTTACCCTACCGTGTAAGTAGGTCATCCCACTGCTTGGAAGGTGGAGGCAAGAGGATCAGAAGGGCAAGGTATCCTTGACTCAAAGATAGTTCATATTCATCCTGGACTTTATGAAACCCTGTCTCAAAAATTTTTTTGTTGTCTGGGCAGAGGGAGCAGCACTTGGGAGGCAGGGGCAGGTGGATCTCTGAGGCCAGCCTGGTTTACAAAACGAATTCCAGGACAGCCAGGGCAATGCAGAGAAACCCTGTCTCAAAAAACCAAGCTAAAACAAAACAAAACCACAAACTAATCATGCTGCCTTTCTTTAAAAAAAAAAAAAGGTGGTATTTTCATGTTTTGAATAAACTGTAAAATAACTCAAGTCCAAAAGGGTTAGACATCATTAAATCAGGTTAAGACAGACATATAAAAACAGATTCTTTTCTTTAAAAAGACAAACATCTGGGCTGGAAGTGTCAATCCCCAGCTTCCACATGGCCATGCATAATCAACTGTCACTTCAGTGCCAGGACACCGACAGTCTCTCTGAGAGGTGACACACAGACGTACAAGCTGGTCAGATACCATTACCAACGGTGGGGTGGGGTGGGGATACACTGGTGAGACCCAGTACAAACACAAAGCCAGATGTGCGTATGCACGCACCTTGTATTTCACCCTCTTGTCCTGCTGTCTGTGCCCCTGGTGCAGGTGTGGAATTGGAGTTTCCCAGCACCAGCAGTTATGTTGCATGGGGTAACTTTGGGATCAGGTTTCTTTTTTCATAAATAATTGGGGAAATTAAATGGCAATTCATGGAAAACCTTTTGCCACAAAGGGGGTGCTTAGTAGGTTCTTTTTGCTGATTAAAAGGAAGTTAAGGGGAGGTCTCACGTGACCAGAAGTCAGTTGATTCCCAGCAGAGCTAGAGCGGCAGCTCCCCTGTGACCTGCGGCCTGACAGGCAGAGCCCGCAGCAGTATGGCTGCAGCTCCCCTGTCCTGACTCCACCTTTGCCTTGTAGTGGCTGGCGAACCCCTCTAACGACATGTACGCGGACACAGTGACTACCGTGATACTGGAAGTTCAGTCGAATCCAAAAATAAGGAAAGGTACGGCCTTGCCTATGCTTACCCCCCCACTCCTCCTCTCCCGACTCGTAGAACTAAAGATCAGTGGAGCCCTGAGTGGAAGTTCAGTTTCCCTGTCTTCTTTAGTGTGTGAGTTTGAGTTAAGAACACGACGGTGCAGATCTTCAGTGGCCCGTCATTTACACAGTCTCACCAAGGTAGATTCCCGTGTAGTCACAGTTCTCTTGGGCCCCTGAGCAGAGCCGCTAAAATACTGCTGAGCTGGCCTCATGTTCAGGGGAAGGTGCTGAGCAGAATGGCGGCCCCAGCCAGCGCGTGTGTGCGCCGTGGCTGGCAGCTTGCCCCTGCGGCTGCACCGTGCACTCCAGTGCTCTCCAGATGCACCACCAGGCAAGGAGCCACCCTAATGTACTCTGGGGGACGCCCCCACGCTGTGCCCACACATCATTCCAGGGCCTGTTCAGTATAGAGTGTTCTAGACTTAAAGGCACGTCGTGGGCACAGGCTGTTAGCACTTTGATTTCAGGGAAGAAAGTGGAGCTGGTCACTTCCTAAGTCTTCTGTGTGGACCACTCTGTCACACGAATAAGCAAGCCAGGCACATCCAAATCCTCCCTTGAACCACGGATGAGCATTTGGGTTGTGGGTAATGGCAGTGTAAGCATCTCCGCCTTTGGCCCTGGAATGGTGCTGCTATTTGCTCTGTGTGTGATGTGGTTCAGTGGTGACAGCACTTGCATAAGGAGCACCCAGTCCTGGGAACCTTCCCCAGCACTGAGAAGGGTTCTGGCCAGGAGGAAGAGTTCAAGGCCAGCCTCAGCTATATAGCAATTTTGGGCCAGCCTGGACCCTACAGGAGACCCTATCTTATAGAATCAAACACCAAAATATTGAAAAGAAGCTGGGTGTGGTTCACATTTCTTTAATCTTAACACTTGGGAGTCAGAGGAAAGAGGGTCCCCGAAGTCTAAAGCCAGCCTGGGCTACGTAGTGAGCACTGGGACTTCATAGTGAGATACTGCCACAGGGGGAAAGATTCTGTGTGTGTGCACACATGTTCTGAGTAGGGCAGGGTCACATGTTAGCTCAACCTACCCTGGGGGAGCAGAGACTTGAATGTGTGCAGACCAGGGAGGTATATGAACGGATGTGCCAGGGTGACCTTAATTCCAGATTGAAGATGTCATCTAGACCATCAAGTTGTGTGTTTGTTGGGGTTTAAAAAAGAAAAGGAAAAAAGTCATTAATAGGCAGGCACCTTTAATTATTATTATTATTATCATTATTTTATTTTTATTTTAGTTTTTAAGACAGGGTTTTTAATATAGCCCTAGCTATCCTGGAATTCCCTGTAGACCAGGCTGGCCTTGAACTCACAGAGATCTGCCTGCCTCTGCCTTCTGAGTGCTGGGATTAAAGGTGTGCACCACCTCTGCCCTGCCTGGCGAGTTTTTTTTTTTTTTTAAGATTCACTGTCAGTCATGTGTGTACGTGAATGAAGACACCTGTAGAGACCAGAGCTGGAGTTACAGGTTGTGAGCTGCCCCGAGTGGGTGCTGGGAACTGAACCCGGGTCCTCTGCAAGAGCAAGAAGTAAACATCCATAATCAGATGCCGTATCAGATGTTAGATGTACATAACATTTAGATACAAAAGAGCTTAATGTGTTTTGGGATTATTGGACCTATAATTTTACTCATCTCTCTTCAAAATGTAAGTTTGAGAAATATGGGAAATAAAAGTGACTGTCATTGTGGTTTCTTTATAAAAACATGGAATAACACGGCACATGCTTTTGCCTGAGTGGGCATGTGACAGACACATCACATGCTTTGACTTTGAGGTCTCCATGGTTACTTCACGTCTCCATAGCCATGCTCTGGTGACCTGTCTGTCTGATGATGGTAAACGGGAAAATGGAGACTGAGCTGTTTGTCCTCTAGGTGCCGTGCAGAAGGTCTCTAAGAAGTTAGAGATGCATATTTACAGCAAGAGGCTGGAAGTCATGCTCCAGTGAGTCTCGGGAGCGCACGGGTGTGCGGGTGCATGGGCATGCGGGTGCACGGTGGGAGTGCTGAACTTACGGTGTGTTGTACCAAGTTATGTCCAGTGGTCAGTGCTGGATGCTAGTGCCCACAGGCCTCCAGGAGTGCTCACGAAGCACTTTTGTCGAGACTGGGTGCTGATCAACTGGTCACTGTGCCTTTAAGAATTATTTTAAGGGGCTGGAGATACGGCTCAGCGGTTAAGAGCATTGATTGCTCTTCCAGAGGACCCGGGTTCAATTCCCAGCACCCACATGGCAGCTCACAACTGTCTGAAAATGCAGTTCCACAAGATCTGACACCTTCACACCAATGCACATAAAATAAAGTTAAATAAATCATTAAAAGTTTTTTTTTTTAAAAAAAAAAGAATTATTTTAAATGTTGCTTGGGTGTGAATTATTTGATAAAGTGGGTGTTCCAGGCTCTTTCCAGTAAGTCTGTAACTATGAAATGTCTCTAGACTCAGTATGTTTCTAATGCCAGCGCCTTCCTGTAGGTGCTCTTTAAGCTGATTTCAAGATGCTTTTCCAAGTGATCTTAGGAGCCCTTACCAGTGGCAATTAGTTTATAATTTCAGCACCTAACACAGTGCCTGAAGTGCTGGTCTCTCATTTGCTTGTTGAATGAATAACTTAGTTTTTCATTATAGACAAATACCTACAAGACAAAGGGAAGAAAGATACATTGTACCTCACGGTTTCGGAGAACTCTGCCATGGCTAGGTAGCCTTGGGTTTGATGATGGACTGTAACGGAGGAGAAAGCTCCCAGGGGCCTGTCTCCTCACCTAGGCCTCACGTCCTGGTTAGCAGTGTGGTGTCAGAACCCATCACCCAGCAGCCAGCTTTAACTTTGAGCATCTGGGGATGCTGCAGTTTCTGATCATGTCAATGGCTGCTTCTGGCTTTAAGTTGAAAGTGACTCTTAACGTAGACATCTTAGTGTTTGGGCGGCTTTTCTGAAATTTCAGACTGCTTACAGTGGCTTTTAAATAATGACCTTAGTTGGTTTTTTATTTTGTTTCATGTTTTAGAGACATAACTTCACTGTCTTGCCCAAGTTGGCCCCAAATTGGAGGATTCCAAGACCTATGCTGCATAGCAGTTGGAGGTTGTTCTCGGCAGCTGTGTGAGGCCTGTCTCAGAACAGTTTTAAAGACCAGTGCAAGACCCCACACTTAATCCCCAGTATTAAATTAATACCAAACCAATACTAGTGCTTGCTAAAAATGGAATGGTGGTGTACCCTCCTGAGCAGGGCTGTGTTTTAACTGTTGTAGAAAGCTGACGGTCAGCAGCGTGTCTCCAGGGTTGCTGAAAGCATCCTACTGCAGGACTTGGGCCTCTCTTCAGTATCATTCTCCCACACAGGTAAAGCAGCATTTTCCCAGTAACAGCAACTTTCTGTTCACTTAAAGGGACATATTTGGAGAAGACTGTGTCAGTGTGAAAGATGACTCTGTCCTCAGCGTCACAGTGGACGGGAAAACAGCAAATCTGAACCTGGAGACGCGGGTATGTAGCTGCCCAAGATATGTGGGGTGAAATGTGAAGACAGGAATACGATTGCAGCCCGGGCCATTGGGTGTGGCAGTTTGGAGGCTGGGGGCTAGCTCAGTTGGTAGTGGCCTTTCCTGATGTGGACAAAGCCCAGGTTCTCCTCGTAACACAGAAGTGAGCACGTGGAAGCACATGCCTGTAGTCCCAACAACCCTGGTTCCTGCTGTGGTTTGTGAGATAGGTTCTTATCCTCTCCGAGCTGGCTGGCCCTGAGCTTTGTGGTTGTGCTGTAAGATGTAAGCTGCCAGCTGGGCGGTGGTGGCGCACACCTTTAATCCCAGCACTCGGAGGCAGAGGCAGGTGGATCTCTGTGAGTTCGAGGCCAGCCTGCTCTACAAGAGCTAGTCCCAGGACAGGCTCCAAAGCTACAGAGAAACCTTGTCTCGACCCCCCTCCCCCCCAAAAAAAAGATGTATGCTGCCATAAACTAGGTTGGGTAACGCGTGCCTGTAAGGCTACTGCTCAGGAGTGTGGTCTGAGTTTCAGCAAGTTTGAAGCCTATCTGCAGAGTGAGACTAACGTCACCTTTAAACAGCAGCCGTAAGGCAGGGCCACCAGAAGATGGTTAGTTTGAGCCAAATTAGCACCAGGTGGAGAATAATTTACCACATCCATAGCCGCTAAATCCGTGCCACACAGACTAACTTGTGTAGAGTACCGTGTGCTGGATAGATGGAGGGGCTCTGGCCTGGGAGTCTGTTCGTGCCCCATCCCTTTGGCTGTCCAGTCACTGTGGTCAGGGACACTGCCTACCACAGGTGCACAGGGAAGAGGCTGCATCCTGGCAGCAGCCTCGGGGCTTAATGTGTTCACTTTATTCACCAGTGACTCCAGGCTGAGGTTTGTGCTTTCACTTCCAGGTTGTAGAATGTGAAGAAGGAAGTGAGGATGACGAGTCCCTCCGAGAAATGGTGGAGCTGGCCGCCCAGCGGCTGTACGAGGCCCTGACGCCCGTGCACTGACTACCTTGATCCCCTGCCCTTGAACTTTTGTACACTCTTGGCTTTACCTCTGTTACCTCAAGTAAAATACCTTAGTTTCTCTGGGGTGCCTGTTTCCTTCAGCATCAAACGGCTTGAATCCTGCTGGACCACTGACTGATTCGCCCGTTGGTTTTGAGCTGTCCTCAGGGAGCCGCCTCTTGAGTATTGGTTCTACCTGCAGGTGTTTGCAGCATGAGCTGAAATCCTAAGATCTAGCAGCTGCGCAGACTCCGAAAGGAAAAGCAGTGTCCATTCTGGCATACCTGTGCTTTGAATTGAAAGCAAATACTGTGCCACAGGTTTGAAACCTTTCTCCACCCTTACCGGATTCCTTGCTTATGTGTTTAAAGCCACTGCTTTCAGGACGCTCCTTTGTATGGGATCCGCATGTCAGCTCAGAGCTAGCTTTATGACAGATGTGTAGATCAGCTCGTTAGTCTCGTTTCCTAAAGTACTGGCTGGAGCCGGTGGTGCCTTCCAGTGGTCCCCACCTTTCTCCTGGAGTTGGCTAGAGCCTCATCCTCAACGCACAGTCAAGCCACAGAATCGCGCGACTGTAACCTGGCCGGTGCACCTCCCCTCGTAGGTGTGTAAATACTCCTGCGCTCTGGTAACAAAGTATAAGTCTGACTTTATGAGATTTCTGTAAAACAGCCCAATTCCCATGTCTTTGGCCTATACCAAAAGTCTAGGGCCCCCATAGCATACAAAAATTTATTAGAGCTAAACATTCCGTTTTAATGCTTTGGAATCAGGCAGTCTGGAGTGAGGGTTCCCGGACAGCTCGGGCTTTCAAAGTTGTCTCCTCACTGTGTCCATCGAGGCCAGTAACCAAGTAGAGGCGAGCCCCACTTGGGCGTGGCCGGAGATGGAGGAGCGGGCCTGCCGAAGCAGGTCTCAGCTCCGCCAGCCTGTGCTGGGCACACGGAGCTTCTCTAAGAACCCAGGGCACCCCAGCTATCGCCGGTCACAGAGCGATGGAGTGGGCCCCCACAGCCCCGATCTACCGACTCACGGGGCCCAGAAAAGCCGGCGGGAGAAACAGAAGACCAGGCTCCGCCCACGGCTGGCTCCGCCCCCCGGAGGCTCCACATCCGGCACGGTGTTCTGAGTCCGGCACCATGGCGCTGTGTGAGCGTGTTGCTGGCGGGAGCTCTTTGCTCTGGCCTCGCGTGTTGCTTTTCGGGGACTCCATCACCCAGGTACTCACTGCACCCTCGGTTGCGTCTGCGCGTGTCGGGCGGGCCCGGTGCGGTTTCTCCTCGTGCTATGCTGGCCGTGCACCTTCGCGGGCTGGTGTGGACGTTCCGGGTACGCGAAACCGCGTCTTTTCAGGAGGACTTTAGATGGCTCGGTGCTCCGTCGGGGGTGCACGGAGGGTTTAGATGACCCTCTGCGCGTCGGGGGTGCATGGGGTGCTTAGAGGTCCCGAAGCCTCCTACGTGTTCCTGACTGAAGGCACTTTGAACTTCGAACCCGCTAGTTCACCTCTCGTTTCCTCCCGCGACCCAAGTCCTGTACCAAGTGTTTGAAAACAAAATGATTCCAACAGTACGGAAAAGTAATCCCGGTATCTGAGACCGTTTAACCCCCAATTAAGGAAGTTCCTCAGGATGCCTTCCTTCGCAGAGATAGGAAAACCGCTTCCCAGTGCTTTTCTAATGCTCACGCATGGCTTTCCCTAGTAATTGGCAACATTTTTTTTAGGTTTTTGTAAGTAGTTGTGATGGCATGTTGCTGCCAGAGGACTGCCACAACTGTTAGGGAAATCAGTTGAGCATTGACTTCCTTGGCTTTCAGCTGTGGAGAAGTGGGATAACACGGTGTCATCTCCCAACTCGACAAACCTGGATAACGAATGCCTCTAATGCGAAGTCGCAGTAAAGTGTAGATGACTGGCTCGGGTCCATGCGTTTCCAGAGAGCTACCAAGTGCAGCCAGTGTCCCTCCCAAGATACCTTCCCAAGCAAGGAAGGCAAGAAGCTTGGGGGGTGTCAAGATGTAGCCCCTACCTTTGCCATTGTGTCTGGCCGAGTGGGTAGTAACCGGCTTTTCTCTTCAGTTTTCTTTCCAGCCGGGTGGATGGGGCGCATTGCTGGCTGACCGACTTGTCAGGTGAGGACGGTTCCCGGTTCCCAGATCGTACTCAGCTGCTTCCTAGGGAAGCTTGGTCTGAATAGTGAAGAAGCAAACAGTGGGTTTTGCCTGTTAGCTCCTTTCCTCCTCAGTGCGTGTTAGAGGAACAGAGGCTCTCTGGATCGAGTTTGCCACCTTGTGAGATCAGGGGGCACTCATGTTGTCTGGATGTCTACCTGTAATCCTCCAAACCACTGAGTTTCCGCCTGTTAGAGGATCGCTGACATTTCCTACTTGCCCGGATTATCACCCATCAGGAAGTCCATTTGAGATGAACTCCGAGGGGCCATAAACATCTATAGAATTAGCCTCTTGTATGGAATTCATATCTTATTGAGGGGTTTGGGGGATTGAGCAGAGTCTAAGCACTACAAGGAAGCCACTCTTTACTTATAACCTGTCTTTTTAAATCAATTTAATTTCAGAAAATGTGACGTTCTGAATCGTGGATTTTCAGGTTACAACACCAGATGGGCCAAGATTATCCTCCCAAGACTAATTAGGAAGGAGAACAGTGTGGAAACCCCGGTGGCAGTTACCGTCTTCTTCGGTGCCAACGACTCCTCTCTCCAAGGTAAGGGCGTTTCTAGCTCATTCCTGTTTTAACTGGACTCGAGCAAATACATGTTTATATGTATCTCCCAGTAGAGAGTTTTCCAGAAAACAGGGCGTCCCTGGAACTCACCTGTGTAGGGTTTCTTTTGGCTTTGATGTGGTTAGAGTTGGCTCGGGTCCTCTAGGGCTCATTTTCTACATAACTGCCTTGTTGGCCCACCTGAAATAACGTTTGATTGATTGTTTCTGCACTCTGATGTCCTCAGCTGGTACAGTGGCCAGCAGAGGGCTGGTCTCTGGGACGGCACATGCTCCCTCTGGCAAGAAAGCATTGTCTCTTTCTTAGAGACAAGGTCTCCTGTAGCCCAGGCTGGCTCTAAACTCACTAGGTAGCTAAGGCTAATTGATCTTCCTGCCTCTACCTCTCAAGTGCTGGGATAGGGTCGTGCCACAGCCTGGCCTGTTATTGTTGTTGTTGTTGTTGTTGTTTGGTTGTTTTTGTTTTGTTCTTAAATTACACATGGTGCAGGGAAAGACTGGCCAGGAACACATCCTATCTCCAGCAGTGACTTGGATGGCAGGCTCGTGGGTGGCTTTGCTTTTTACTCCTGTGGTTTGCACGGAGTCTGCAGAGAGCACCCCGTGCTTGTGTGCAGTCTGTGCTTTACACACTTGTCTGTTTTCACTGCTACCCTAAGAGGCAGAGCTGCCGTTCCCTCCTTCCCCAGTGAGGACACTAAGCTTCAGAAAGCTAAGCATTTTTCTAAGGTGAAATGACCAGTCAGTGATAGGCAGGATTGAAGCTGGGGCAGTCTTTTTGTTTTGTTTTTGTTTGAGACAGGGTTTCTCTGTACCTTGGGGCCTGTCCCAGAACTAGCTCTTGTAGACCAGGCTGGCCTCGAACTCACAGAGATCCTCCTGCCTCTGCCTCCCGAATGCTGGGATTAAAGTCGTGCACCACTACTGCCCGGCTAAATGGGGGCAGTCTTATGTCACAACCTATAGATCCAGCCTTGCTGATGGTAGAGGACCTAGAGACCAGGACATTCAAAATGCCCTAGCCAGCCTCTGCGGTCTGAGCTGTGAGCGGTTTTGGTAACGTTTGAAGAGGAGGGGATCTTGTCTTTGTCTTTGGTGATCAAAAGTTCCTCAGTTACACTGTAAATCTGCAAACAATATATTCCTGCCTGTGAGGGGTGGCACATGTGTGTGGTCTGTGCACCGGAAGGCTCCAAGTTAAGCCTGAAAAAGGGTAAGATCCTGTCTCAAAACACAAAGGCCTACCGACAATGGTGGCACACACCTTTAATCTCAGCACTGTGAGTTCGAAGCCAGGCTGGTTTAAAGAGGGAGTTCCAAAGCTACACAAAGAAACCCTATCTCAAAAAACAAACAACAAGACCTCACAAAGGCTCAGGGATGTTGAAGAGTGCCTGTCTGGTATGTACAGTATACAGTACCGAGTTCAGTTCCTTCTCCAGCACTCCATAAAACCAGGGCTGCATGGGGCGTGCCGGCCTTTAGCCCCAGCACCTGGGAGGTGGGACAGGAGATCTCAGCCATCGGGGCTACAAAAGGAAACCCCATTTTAATATCTAGTGAATTTAGAACCTGTCTGGACTAGAAACTCTGAAAAAACAATTTAAAAAGCTACAGAAGTCCATTCATCTCATTTGCTGTTTTGGAAACTGTTCAGACTGAGTGCACATGTCTTGAACAGGTGAGAACCCCAAGCAGCACGTCCCACTGGATGAGTACAGAGCGAACTTGCGGGACATGGTGCAGTACCTGACGTCTGCGGGCATCCCCCAGGAGCGAGTCATCCTCATCACCCCGCCCCCGCTGCACGAAGCAGCCTGGGAGAAGGAATGCATCCTGAAAGGTGAGTGAGCACGCTTGGCATGTCACAGCTGCATGCAGGGCTGAGGGCTTCCACTCCAGGGTCCTGTCACAACCAATGTACAAACTCAAAAGGATCGACTCCGGGTGTCTTACTCTAGATTGTTCTAGATATGAAGTGGGGCGGGGATTCTGGTGTGTGAATCAGGAGGGCATCGGTGCCCTGTCACCCACTGTCTGTATAGTTGCCAGACACTAAGAGGCACACAAGGCCCACTGCCAGCTGCAGCAGCTGGGTCGGGCATGGGGAAGGCACCTGCAGTCAAGCTCTGGTCCAGCTGCTGGACCGGAGAGGTGTACTATGGACTCTTGTCTCAGCTGCTTGGATCCAGAGGACGGGTTTGACCGGGGCACAATAATGGCCTTTCAGCACCCGTCAGCAGCCAAAACTAGGTTAGAGTCGTTCATGCCTTCTCTTGCAGCTAGACAGCCTGGCTCCTACTGTACCCCACATCCCTCCCTTAGCCACCTGCACTCCTGAGGTTCTTCCCAGCTCTTCCAAGATGGGCAGGCTTGCCCTATGCCCTGGGAAGTCTGCCTTCATCCTAGACTGGGAGGTAGGCAGCATGTGCTTGGCTAAGTGTGCACACTTTGTACTAGAATCTGCATGAGCTGGGCAGTGGTGGCACACGCCTTTAATCCTAGCACTTGGGAAGCAGAGGCAGGTGGATCTCTGTGAGTTCTAAGCCAGCCTGGTCTACAAGAGCTAGTTGCAGGACAGCTAGGGCTGTTACACAGAGAAACCCTGTCTTGACAAAAACAAAACAAAAAACCCCAAAAAAGCAACAGCATGAATAAGATAGGTATGGCCGTCACAGGCTAGGAGAGCCTCAGAATGGTTGTGCATGGTGTTCGCAGGCACAGCTGTGTAGGAGCAGGCTCGGGCAATGACTAGTCTCTGCAGACTTTTCTCATGTTACTGCAGTAGCTGTTGGCTGCATGCTGACTCTTGGGCCCAGCAGCACTGTGCATCTCATGGTCTCAACGTCTCTTTCTAACCATGCCTATCTTGTCCCTTTCCCAGCTCACTGCAGTCTGTTCTCTAGCTGGTTAGCCTCTGCACCCCGAACCTGGTGCCTCAGAAGCTTCTAGATGCTACATACAGCTGGCTGCTCCTCCCCCGTGCAGAGCAGTGCCACTGTCATAACCCCCAAGCAGGCTGGCATCAGTGCTGCTTGGAAACTGGACCAGCAGTAAGTGTGCCAGTGACGCTGTGGAGTTTTCCCGACAGGGTGCAAACTAAATCGCCTGAACGCAGTTGTGGGTGAATATGCTAATGCATGTGTACAAGCAGCCAGAGACTGTGGGACGGATGTCCTCGACCTGTGGACCCTGATGCAGAAGGACAACCAGGTACTGTCGTTTTCTCAGTCCTTTCAGGATCACAGACATAAAGCAGGTATGTGCAGCTCTCCTGGAAGGGCTCTTCAGACAGGCGTGTAATCCCAGAATGCGGGAGGCAAGGGTGGAAGGGTCAAGAGTTCAAGGCCAACCTTAGCTCACAGCACATTTGAGCCAGCCTACATAAAACCGTGACTCAAGACATAAGTGTCAGTCATGCTTTTCATGAAGAACATAAAAACCGGGCAGTCAAGAGGCCTGGCGGGCAACCAGAACCCCAGCTAGAGATTGCCGTAGTACACCATAAAGGGCCAAGTTTGGGCCTGTAAGAGCAGAACAGAGCTCAGACAACATTTATTGACGAACAAAATCCACAGCTTGAGATGCCATCTCGTTGAATTATTTTGTCCTAGAGCCTGAGAACAATACACAGGGAGAAAGATGTTGTGAGGCGCAGTGCTCGGGAGGGCAGCTGGAGGTTGCATACGGCTGGCTGCACATCCATGCGCTGACAGAGGACGCGGCTGTCCACTACAGCATTATCCACACGAGGCCCAATCTCCGTATCCATGGAGTCCTGGGCAGCAAGGAGGCCGGGTCTGGTGCCTGAAATACGACTAAAAGTGATGGGGAAGGCGGGCTTTCAAGTCCCGGGCTTGGCTCCAGCTATTCACACCTAGACAAGGCTGCTGTAGGGAGAGGGCAGTGACGACCTTCAGGTTCCTGGTCTGCTTTCAGCCCCTCCCCACTTTTGAGACAGGGTCTCATAGTCCCAGGCTGGCCTGGAACTTGGCTTTGTAGCAGAGGATGACCTTGAATTTCTGAACTTCCCACCTCCACCCTGGAAGTGGGTTCTGGGGACTTAGCACGCGCTAAGCAGTCTGCTGGGTCTTTCCCTACTTTTTATTCCTTAGTAAAGTGCTTGCTCTCTAGGGGCATCTCCTTGTGGTGCTGAGGGACGGGGCTGTGGTGTTTGAAGTGCTCGGGCAAAGGAGAACCCCCTCAACCCGGGTTTTGTTCTTCACAGCTGTTTGGTTTTGCTGTGTTGACTAAGGATAGCCCTCAGCCCAGAGTCACCAAACCACACACTAACCTTTCGCCCTTCTCTGATTCTCAATCCATCCCGGCCTCCACGGACCCGGGTCTGACGTTACAGCTCATCTGTAAAGAGGGACGTGGTGCTGCTCCCTTACTGGAAGGTGACAGAGCACAGCCTGGACTGGTGCTGGAAGGCAGAGACCGTCAGTTCAGGATGCCCAGTAGCCGCTGACTTGAGAACATCATCTCTGGAGGCTCTCGGAGCCCCGGGTCTCCAGTGGTCCTCGGCACCCTTCACTGAGCTTTGTTCCCCTAGTGGAAGGGCCACGGCAGGCTCAGTGCTTAATCTGCTCCAGGGCCAGCAGGACGGCTCAGCTGGGAAAGGCACCTAACTGCCAGGCCTGATGACCTGAGCTTGACCCTAAACACCTCCTTGGTGGTTGGAGAGCACCAACTCCTACAAACTGCCCTTTGGCCTCCTCGTGCCACCATGACATGTGTGTACCCTTTCCTCCGGAAGTACAGGAAGGGTGTCTTCTACCACTGCCTAGTTTTACTCAAGCCTTTTCCAGTTTAGGAAAGTTTTCTAGTCTAGGTCCAGGACTAAGAGCATCTTCCTGACAGATCAGTAATCCGGGACCATCCAGGTGGGAAAGGCCACTAGAACTGGAGTTCTCCTCCCTAAACAGTCTCCACGGCGGTTAGGCAAGGGAAGATTCCTCAGAGTAAATCCTGGGTTTAGGCAGGAGTGCTGGGAGACTAGACTCTTGTCTAGCCTTCCTATTGTAGTCCAAGTTCTTGTCACCTCCAACCTGCCCACATCCTAGGAGGATCCTGCGCCTTCTTAATGCTGTGAATCATAGGCCCTCATTAAGTCTGAGACCCAGGAATATGGGTCTGTTGGACACAGAAGCACAGGCAGCAAGGGTCTTGTACCTGTACAGAAACTCTGAGGCCACTGTGGTCCCAGTCATTGGTCTGTGCACAAACACAAGGGCCAACCCCAGGAAGCCACATGACATGTTACTCCTCTCCTTACAGGACTTCTCATCCTATCTATCAGATGGCCTGCATTTATCACCAGTGGGAAACGAGTTTCTGTTCTTAAACCTCTGGCAGCTGCTGGACAAGAAATTCTCCTCTCTGCCATGGCTGCTTCCCTACTGGAAGGACGTGGAGGAAGCAAAGCCCGAGCTGAGTCTTCTAGGGGACGGAGACCATTAGTCGGCCCGGGAAACCTTCCCAGTTGGTAATTCACAAACATCTAGAAGCTAATTAAACATTTTTTCAAGATTAACATCTTTATAGACATTGGTGTTTTGCCTGCATGTATGTCTGTGTGAGGGTGTCAGATCCCCTGGAACTGGAGTTAAAGTTGTGAGCTGCCGTGTGGGTGCTGGGAACTGAACCTGGATCCTCTGGAAGAGCAGCCAGTGCTCTTAACCACCAGGCCATCTCTCCAGCCCCCTACCCCATTCATGACTTTTGATCAAAAAACCTATTAACGTTTGCCAGTGTAAATAACTTATTTTTCAGGGAAATGTTGTTCTAGACCCATTTTGTTTTGATGTTCAGTATTTATTGAAACAGCCACAGCTACAGAATATACCCTGAGCAGCTTGTTAATCCTGTACATGGCAAAAAAAAAAAAAAAAAAAAGACATTTTTGGTTTGTTTTAAAAGTCATAATTTTATAAAAATGGTTTTCCAAAACTTTGATTCATACAAACACCCACACACCCTACTCACCTTATAGCAAATCCTCAAAATGTAAGACTACCATGGCTAGTTAAGAGCAAATACCACAAGGTACACGTTCAAGTATTAGTGTAACAGACATCCTCGGAGAGACAAGGCACAGGTCTGGTTAGTTGTCCTCAGAGATTACAAGTTATCTTGGTTAAAACGTGTTGGCTGGTGAGCACATTTCGACTCTTAGAACAAATGCTTTTGTAAGTAGACTTTATAGAAACCAGAATCCAGGCTAATGACTTTCATCCTTCACACGGTAAGTACAGAGCACCCAGGATCCTGACGCACTAAAGCCAGAGGTCGTGTGAGTACCTACTTGCTGGGGCTGCCCCAGGTGGCCTGTAAGAGCGCCTGCTCACTCAGGCAAGCTGACACCGCAGCCGTGTCCTTCTCATTGGGGGTTGAGGCAGGATAGGTTTCGTGGATACCGAAATTTCTTACAGCACTGGGCTTTTTATTTTATGTATGTGAGTATTTTGCCTGCATGTCTGTGCACCACATGCCTGCCTGGTGCCGCAGAGGTCAGAAGAGGGCATCTGATCCCCTGGGACTGGAGTACAGAGCTCGTAACAGATGGGGCCAACTCTGCAGCTCAATATTGAATTGTCTTCTTACACTTTGTAGGCCATCTCTACACGCACGCAGCTATTACTGCAGACCTCACCTGAAGCTCGAGTCTTCATCCTGGACAGGACCATCCTTAAGTCAGCATGGTCCTAAGTGTTTCAGTGCCAAGACAGGCCACATTAGGGGACAATGTACATATAACCAGGTTCCTCTGCTTTTACTTAAAGGCAAAGAGATAATAAGTCTGTTTGTTCCAGTTACCCTCACTAAGAACTGTGGCCAGGGGACCATTACAGTGTACAGAGAGACAGACTGCAGATGGTCAGCGCTGTCACCAAGGACTCCATCCAGCCTTAGTTTCTGTTTTTGCACCACAGGTCAAAGGAGATTTTAGATTATAAAAGAAAAAACCCAAAACCTGAAATGAGTCAGATTTACCTCACCCCTTCAAAGGGCCTACACCTACACAGGATGTCATGACAGTCATGTCATATGACCAGCATCTGCTAGGTTGCTTGCGTGTTCCTGGGGGCATTGTTTGGTTTAGGTCGGCTCTTAGAGCATCTGCGCATGTACGTCCTGGAGCAGGGCGAGGCTCCTCACTAGCACTCTGTCTCCTTGCTGTCAACTCGGTTCTGGCGCTGCAGCTTAAAGGAGGCCGCCTTCTCGCTCCTGGTGACTGGGTGGTCTGTGAGGTCCTCAAAGGACTTGGCAGCTGCACTGCTGTTGGGGAAGGGGTCCTTCTCAAAGCCATCGTCATCCACATGCGAGTCTGTGCTGGGGTCTTCCTGGATGGTGTCCATCCTCTGGTGCTCCAGTTTGGGAGCCGCAGACACTGGCGGCATCATGGAGGCCGGCTGCAGGGGCTGCAGACGACCTGGAGTCTGGGGTGCAGGAAAAGGCTTGATGATGCGAACAGACGCCGAATCCATGCTGCTCAGCATCTCAATGTTCTGGAAAGGCATGGTCCAAAGGGTGGGGAGAAATGAGTCAAAGGTCACTGTTAAATTGTTACCTTCCCCCACAGTAGCCCTGGGCAGCGCTCAAGGACCAGGAGAGGCTCCCACACCTTGAGTCTACCAAAATCCGTGACGGAAAAACTGAGAGGCTGGGTCAGCACCTGTTTTTTGGGAGACCAGGGTTCCTCTCAGCTTTCCACCCCTGTGACTAAGCCACTTTCTCAGGACCACTCAACACCCAATCCTTCCTGGGAGGGAAGAGCTGAGGCCTGCTCTGGTTTTCTGTGTGTACTTACGCTGTGGTGAAACAGAGACAGGGATTCATACTGTTTGTCCAGTTTCTTATCCTACAAAGAACAGGAAGTAAAAATGTCATTAAAACTAGGAGCCCAACCCTCAAGCAGTACTGCTTCCTGTCCAATACTCCAAGGCTGAGTGAACGCAGACCCTCTACTGCAGGGCAGGGCAGCAGGGGTACGGCTCAGCACTGGGGCAGTGGCCCAGCACGTGAGGCCTTGTTCTACCTGCCACCCCTCCACACTATCACGAAGAACCTGACCCCCAGGGACAGGCTCGCTAGCTGAGAAGGCACTTCAGCTCCCAGGAAAGAAGTGCTGCTCTACAACAGTGGCGAGGGTACATTGAGGAGGGACTTCAAGTCCTGCTTTCAAAGACGTCTTACACTGTGGGTAGAAGGACAAGTGGGTTTGTGTGCAACACAATCAGCCCATATCCACATGCCTGTGCATTGGGACAGTTGGCAAAGGTTAAGGTTCATGGCCTCCCTCGGTCCTGACTCTTTCACAGAACCGAATCTTGATCCCCCATACTGTATTTCTGCAGGAGGCTGAATGCTAACTGACAAAGGGAAAGGCAGCACCAAGAATTGGGCCACAACTTAATGTCTGGTGACATGAATGTGTTCTGTGGCTAGAAACAAACCACCAAGATCAGCTTCATGGTCCACATGTACACCTTTCAGTGAACACAAGATCTGTTCAACGTGCAGCGGCAGCCCTGGGGAGGGGTGCGACTGCTGTCCTAAGACGCATCTTCTAACAGCCTCAGGTCTGTCACTACGACAGCAGCTCTGCCTCAGTACAAGTGCCAGTGCTTTCCACACTGCAGGAATCAGGAGGCACTGGGAGCTTCAGACACCAAGACTCATCTTTCACCTGTAAGGCACCTACTCCCTAACCATGCAAGGTAAGTTGTTTTTTAAAGATTTATTTATATATTTATTATGTATACAACATTCAGCTTCCATGTACGCCCTCACACCAAAAGAGAGCACCAGATCTCATTCCGGATGGTTGTGAGCCATCATGTGGTTGGTTGGTGGGAATTGAACTCAGGACTTCTGGAAGAGCAGCCAGCTCTTAACCACTGAGCCATCTCTCCAGCCCTCAAGGTAAATTTTTTAAAACTCACAATGTATAAAGTGCCTGGAGTTCTAAAGACAAAGTCTAATTTAACATGTAACTGTTAACTTATTTGTGAAGACGAGACTGTCAACAATCTCCACAGCACATGGGGAGTGTCTGCAGTGTTTGTACTTGTTCCCCTAAAACCAAGCCAGCCAAAACAGTGCTCCTGTTGACTATACGTCACAGGCAAGGCCAGCTAAATGCTCTCCTGTGTTTAAGAATACACACACACTTTAAAAACTGTATGTTGTGTGTGAGTGAGCCATAGCCTACAAGCTAAAACCTGGCTGTGGAGGGAGGAGGACCACTTGGGGAGTCAATTCTCTCCTTCCACCATCTAGGTCCTGGGAAAGAGCATGGGTCTGGCAGCAGGTGTCTCATGCTGACAGGGACCCATGAGGTCACTATGGAGCTCTTGGTCCTCCTGAGTGCATGCCCTAGTTTACTCAGTACTGGGGAAGAACACATGGCCCTGGGCAAGCTCCAGAAGCCCTCTACTAGCTGAGCTAAGTATCCAGTCCCATTCGGTTCAAAGATCGTCAGGCAGGCTCCGAGGTTCTGTCACAGAACACTCACAACAGCACTGGCAACACTCACATCTATCTTTCAACCTGGAGCTGCTCGACATCTCTGTAAAATGTTTGATCACTTACCACACAGTGGACAAGAATGCTGAAAGGAATCCAGAATATCAAGGAGAAAACCAGGACGGACCCTACGATGTTGTCTGCCAAAAACTTTCCTGTGAACAATTCCAAACAGTGAGCGTCTCAACCACATACCTCACAAGTCGACTACCAAACACTCTTGAGTATTATGGTCAGGCTGTGTTTGGGGGTGAAGGAACTAGAGAGTATTATGCCTGCTTCCTGTGTCCACAGTGCCAAAGAGACACAGCACACCATGCTTAGGAGACAATACTTTTATTACCTGAAGATTACTACTTTTATATTAGAATTCTAGGGAGTTTTGCCTTCTGCAAAACCTGAGACCTACTGGTAAATAGCTCAAATAGGATCACAAGACTGAACCAAGTTCAGTTGGACCACTCTCTAAAAACTCACGCATGCAAGATACATAAGGATGGATGAGTGAGTTTTGTCTTAGCCTACAAAGCATTTTTTAAATATAACTGTGTGTGTGTGTGTGTGGTTTTTCAGGACAGGGTTTCCATGTTTAATAGCCCTGGCTTTCCTGGAACTCACTTTGTTAACCAGGCTGGACTCAAACTCAAGTCCTCCTGCCTCCCAAGAGCTAGGATTAAAGGCATGTGCTACCATGCCCAGCTTTTAACCATTACTTTGATGTATTCTGCCTCTACATATGTCTGTGCACATATGAATGCAGTGCCCTGGAAGGCCAGAAAAGGGTGTTGGATTCCTCAGAACTGGCATTTCAGATAACTATGAACCACCACATGGGTGCTGGGAACTGAACTCAGATCCTCTGGAAGAATAACCAGTGTCGTTAACCCTGAGCCATCTCTCTAATCCCCAACAGAGTTACTTCATAACAAATATGTCTTCTGTCATAGGATCACAGCACAAATTCTGCACCACGCCTGTGTTGCCATGGAAATCACAGCTCTTGGTAAATACAGAAAATATTTCACTTACCGAAAATATTTCACTTACCGAAAGTGTTGATGCTCAATTGGTCAATGAAATCCCAAAATCGCTCAATTACATCCTGTACTCGTTTTTCACATTTGCCCTGTAAGGAGAAAACATACTGTGCTATCCCAAACACGTATAAAACTAATGAAGCCGCAGAAAGACAATGGGCATAGAAATAACTTTCACTGGGTAGCCCACCTTGAACACAGGATGATAATTCCAATATGAATATACCCGAGAAAGGAGGTTGGGTAATTAGCACTTTCACAATTAGTCCCTTAGAATATTTGGTGCACTGGTGGGGATGAGGGTGTTCAGACAGGGTATCCTGTGTATCTCAGAACTGGACTTGTCTATTTTCTTAATGGCTAAGAAGGAGTCTGTTGCCATACCCAGCCTAAAAGTCCACTCTCGGAATAACCAAGATAAGGCTCAAGAAGACTGTCATCTAGGAGTACCCAGTTAGAATAATATATAGATTATATACATGGTGGACAGGACAGCTTTCTATGCTTAGTACTTGATTTTGCAATCAGAAGCAATCCAAACGCAGATGCTCCCTTTTGATCTTTCTGACCAGTGCCTGCTTTCATTGAATGCCCACAGAGGAAGTCGGCAGGTGTTCTAGAGTCACTGGAGTTTGAAACTGAGCTCAGAGACAAAAGACCTGGGGAGGGAGCTCACGTGTTATTTGAGACCAGATCTTGGGAGTAACCCCGGCTGGCCTGGAACTCCATGTGAGAGCAGGCTGGAGAGGGGCTGGAGGGCAGGCAGCTGGCTTCAGACAGAGCCCTGATTTCCTGGCCGGGACAATGGACGCAGACTACAAGAGTGCTCAAGCTGTGTCTGACTCTGTAGCACTGAGGAGCAAGGACCAAGGCTGCTTAGGTTGCCTCACTCAGACCCTGTGCTCTCTGCAGATGCAGAATTCCACAGCAGGTCAGACTCCCACAGTACAGAAAAGTTGGAACATAATACTTACATTCATGTCACAAAACCCCACTGTACAGGGCTTCCCTTTTCTCAAAAATAAGTTCTTCTGCTCTGCATCGACGTAGGGCACACAGGGGCCAGAGAGGTTCCTGCAGCACACCTTGCATGAGTTGTCAGTGTCTGAAAGAGAAACACGTGGCTGACAAGAGTCTACCACAGGCTTCCTCAACTCCCAGACTCTGACCTCACTCCTAGATGTGAAAAGCTGGTACTACCCAAGGCTGAGGGTTCATCGCATGGCAGATGTGATGGCTTGGGATCCAGGTACACAACCATGAGAAGAAAATGGGCTGAAAAGGTTCTGAATTCATAATTCCTCGGCTTTCAAGCTAAAATAATTATTAGCTGGGTGTGGTAGCACACACCTTTAATCCCAGCAGTTGGGGATCAGAGGCGGGCATCTCTGTGACTACACGGCCGGCCTGGTCTACAGAGTGAGCACAAAGTGAGATTCTGAATAGAAAAGTCTGATTAAAAACGATAGTGTCCTTTCTGTCCAAACCTGCATAATGTTCTTGCAAATGTGTCCCTCTGGCCCAGCATTCCTAGCTCCCTGTCAGTTTCCTTCTCTGACTCCTCAGTGTAAAGCCTATCCTGCCCTGAGCCAATGTAGCTGCGACACAACTGACTACCTGTGGTGTGGGGCTGAGTGACTGCCAGTGAGTGACATGAGCACCACAGCCTGGACACGACACCACCTGGGCTAAGTCAACAGTCAGTACTAGGTGAACTGTAGACAACCCAGCTTGAAAAGTTTACCCTCCACAGTCTGAACTTGCTCTAGGGGGCAATCTAAGTTTATCTTCAGGAAGAAAGCCAAGTAGAACACAAAGCAAGCAAAGGTTTACTGGGACTCTTTCCAAGGCACTGCAAGCCTGCTGTCATTCACTCAATCATTTGCTGAAGTGCTTTGGCTCAAACCAAGGGCCACGTGCATGCATGCTAAGCAGATTCTCTGTTGCTGAGCTGCACACCAGCACCAGCTGTTCTTACAGTAACCCACCAGGAGGAACTGCTCAGTCCAGTGCATGAATGAGTTCCCAGCCTCATGATTTAATGGTGACGTCTCTATATGGAACAGAGAACTGACATCAATCTACCAGGTCCACAGTGGAGTGGAATTTGGAGTCTAGCCAGGCCCTGGATGTCCTTAAGCCTCCCTTCAGGCCTAGTGATTCCAAAAATAAGAGCATGGGAAACCAAGGAGAACTGTAAGGCACTAAAAAGGCTACTTTCCCAGCCTGCCCAAACAGGGGCAAGAGGGGTAGCAGGCCTTGATGGCATCATCAAAAGTTCCACCTAGGGGGCAAAGTAGGTAAAGGCACTGGCTGACAACTTGAAGACCTGAGTTTGATTCCTGAGATCTATATGGTTTGAGGTGAGAACTGAAAATCCCACCTACTGGACTTAGATCCTAGAATGGCTTTGGTTAAGTCCAAGTGTTTCCTGTATGGGAACAGAGCTACTGCTGCCTTTGTGCTTTTTATGGCATGTAAGCGGGGAGGACAGTTCCCCCGCCCTCCAATGCCTTCCCAATCTACCCTCAAGCCTGCCTCCCTGCCTGCCTGCCACAGGTCTGAAATGGAGTGGGAACACAGGTTGGTGGGAGCCAGGATCTGAACAGAGATATCTGTCTTCAGACACTAGTGTGTCTTGCTTTCCTCATCCACTTGTTTGGTTCCCCCACTTTGATAAGCAGCAGGGAGCAACAGACAAAGAACGGAAGCTCTGCACCTCCAGGACTCAGAAAGCACTCACCACTGCATGCACACGGCTCCAGCTCCTGCTCTCTCTTGCAGAAGGGGATGCACTTTCCTGCCTTGCACTTGCCAAGGTCCAAGCACACAGTGTCATCTTCCGCATCTCCTGGTGGGGGGCACTCACTGCTGTTCCCTGGAGGCAAACACCAATTAAAACTCAGTCCAGGTCAACAGTTCCCAGGGCACAGCAGTTGCCAGGCACTAGTCAACAGCAAGGGCTCAGGGCACTGCTTTGACCTGAAGGAAACTTGACCCTGATTTTCAAATATATGTTCACACACTACAGGATACCTGGAGAAGCAACAGAAACGCATACCTGTGCAGTAAGACACGCCTTTGCAAGTAGCATTAATAGCCTCCTGGCACTTCTTCTGGGCTGTCTCAAACTGACAATTTTTACAGCAAGGACTGTTCCTATCACTATGGAAGAGCAGACAAACACCATTCAATGCAATGGCAGCCCAACATCTAAGGCTATGGTTGTGTTAGTGACCCGAACACTGAAGCAAGACCCCAGGGCCAAGTCACTATTGCACTTCCTGACTCCTCTGGAGCATCTGCACTGCGTGTGTCCCTTCCTGACGTGGGAAAGGCAACATCAATGCTGCACCTCAGCAAGAAATAGTACACACAGCAATCACCTTTTTGGTATTCTTGGTTTTTACTAGCTAGTTAAGAAAAAAACCAGGGATGCACCAGTGGTTATGAAACAAAGGAGCCTGAGTCCTATCCCACTCCCTACTAGAACCTACAATATACAGATAGATAATTCATCAAACACTGGTCCATCAGGCACCTAAAAAATAATTAAGTACCTACCAATCTGGAATCTGCTTAATATCATTAAACAGTACTCTACAATATTCTATTACATGGATACACAATAACAATTTGTATCCTAATATTACCATCTTGGATTGTTCTGATACTTTGCTAGTATAAAAGACATAGCCATGAGTAACCTTGCTGAATCAACTTTTTGTTTTAGAAGATTTTTTTTTTCCCCCAGATGGGGTCTCATTGTGTAGCTTTGGCTGTCCTGGAGCTCACTATGTACACGAGGCTAGATTTGAACACACAAAATATCTGCCTTCCTCTGCCTTTCAAGTACTGAGATTAAAGGCAAGCCACACCATGCCTGGCTTTAAAAATTTCTTAAACTCCACTGAGATAGATAAAGGCAGTTACTATCAAGCTTGATTTTAAAATAAAAATAAATCTTAAGCACTAGGGAGGCAAAGGTAGGTGGATCTCTGTGAGTCCATGCTAGCCTGGTCTACCTATATATAGAATTTAATATAATGAGACTATGTCTCAAAAAATTAATTAAAAAAAACACAAAAGGGAATTCTGTGTCAATGGTCATGCAAGCAAGGTTAAAGATTAAAAAAAACCACACAGGTTTAAATATCTTCCATAAAGTACTGCGCTTGCACGCACACAGGTTCAAGTGCCTAATCACAATGTCTTGTCATCCGGACCCTCATTACCCACCCCCATTCTCTCTTTAGGACACTTCTCACCTGCACTGCACACCTGGTTTGAGCGTACAGTCACTGTTGCAGCAGGTGTCGTTGTTCAGGTACATGATGCCCGGGTCACACTCTTCTCCTTCATCCACCCTGGAGTTACCACACACCTTGTTGCTGCGCTCCTGAAAGCACTCTGGAGCCTTACTTTCTATGGTTTTGTAGATGGACTGTTTACTGCAGTTTGAAAACATCTTAAGAGGAAAAAGGGTCATGAGAATTGAAAAGAGCAAGATGAAATTCATTCCCAAGTAGGTCTGTGCTTCTTTAGACAAATACTAACTGTGAAGTCACCATCAATGTGACCACTGAGCTATTATGTCAAGTGGTCACTGCCCTGGAACAGAATTACCTAGAGAAATAGCTGAAACAATGGCCCACTGCTGATTGTCACTTGCACCTCTGGAAAACCTTGCTGCTTCCTGACCCCACCTTGTGATTTTAGAGCAATGGTTCTCAACCTATGGACTGAGACCCCTTTGGGATAGCTATCAGATATTCTACATATTAGATATTTACATTATGATTCATAACTGTAGCAAAATTACAGTTATAAAGTAGTAATGAAAATAATTTTACAGTTGGGGGTCACCACAACCTGCAGGACTGTATTGAAGGTCAAGAACCACTTTCTTAAGGGAACAGGATGAATACAAACTAAACCCAGCACAGAAGCCTCTGTTCACTCTCACTAGTGTCGGAGCAGACTCTGGAAAGATGCTACAACATGGCTTCCCTTTATTTGATACAAAATAGCTAGGGCTTTTAAGACAAGGGTCACGATTGTGTGGCTCAGGGCTGGAGCTCCCTATCTAGACCAACATAGCCTTGAACTCAGATACATCTGCCTCTCTCAAGAGCTGGGGTGAAAGAAGTACCCCACCATACCCCGCAGGTCAGAATGGCTAGTGATCTTAGCTTAGATCAGGACCTACACCCCCACAGCTAGAAGAATACCTCTTCATTCACAGTTAGACTTTCAAGCAATGGGGCTCCAGCACCTAGACAGCACTGAGCACGCAGAGACCAGCCTGCCACTGCCTCTGACCCCAGTCTCTAAATCCTAGTCTTCTGTTTGCACCTTTAACTATAACCTCTCTTTCTTCGGGGACCCTCAGCATCCCTTCTTTCTTTCCAGTAACATCACTGCACAGCTCATGTAGCACTTTGGAGCACCTGCTCGTTGGCCCATCTAGTAGCAAACAGGGCCGTTTGTCCAGGTGAAATCAAAGAACCACCTCATTTATGTCCTACAGTTCTTTTCACCTAATTAAAAAAATGATTATCAAGAAAACTCACGAGGGAGGGCTGCTAACAGCAAACTGGGAAATGCTGCTGAAGTGAAACGAGTAACAAATAGTAAATAAAGTGGTCAGGTCCTTTTAAGGCTGAACCGAACACCCTCAAAAGCAGGACCTTGACAAAAGTCACTACTGTAACTTTCATAATGAACCCAAATTTGCATGTGCTTAACCTTGACAAAACTGCCCAATGACATTAAGTTCCTACTGCATTTGACAGTCCACCTGTAAGAAAAACATTGAGGAATGGATACTTCCCCAAGTCCCTGTCTAGTAACATCACATAGCCTTCTTTCCCACCCCTAGAGACAATCAGAGCACACATACCTTATTGTTCTCATGGTCACCACTCACAGCTATGGGGTACATAACGTACTTTCCTCCCTGGTCCTCATTTGGGGCACATTCTGCTAGCCCATCAGGATCGTGTTCTGCTCCAAAATTGTGTCCCAATTCATGAGTTGTAACCAGGTCAGCTTCCTTAAGAATTAGGCAAAGAGAATATGTAACCATCATCTACTTTTGCCAGTTTGGCCCATGCTACATTTATCAGATCAAATGGAAGCAGAATGACTCCCATAAGTGGTCCACGCCCACATATACCCATTGTTACTGAGTGTTACTGAGAAGGAGTGGGGGGGAGAGAAAGAGGGAGAGAAACTGACTGAGACCAGAGTAAATATGGGAGGTCGGGGCAGTTTTGCACAGCATCTTTACCTGCTAAGCCATCTCCCTGGCCCCAATAAATGTAATAGGGGGAGAGCATGGCTCAGTGTTAAGAGTGCTTATTGCACTTGCAGAATTCAGTTCCAACAACTGTGATTCCAGTTCCAGATCAAATATGCAGGCTCCTCACACACACATATGAAGCCTGAGAAACCAGAGCTGACCTCCGACTGCCACATGCATAGATAGGGAAAGAGGGGTAAAGGAAGGCTGGAAGCTTAAAGGTTCCCCCAGACCTATCTGATTTGTTTCCATCTCTCGACAATAGTGGCAGTCTCTCGGTAATTGAAGTCAGCCCTGCAAGAGTCAGCTCTCTCCTGACACCACGTGGGGTCAGCGATCCAACTCAGACTACCAAGCTTGGCAACCAATAACTCTGCCTCAACTGTTCCATGCCTTCCACACTTCTCAGGAGTTGAAAACAGTAACAGATGATTCCGTACAAAAAGGAACACTACACTTACTGCTCCTTCAGGAATACGGAAGACATGACCTTTCAAGGACATAAAACAAGGACAGAGGGCAATAGCTGACAGATGCCAACAAAAATTTTAAAGTTAAAAAAAATTACATAAGGTTTTTTAAAAAGCCAATACTGCAAGCATAGAACAGAAAGGAGCTACGGAACAAAAAGGCTATTATAACCCCCAAAAAGGCAACACCAATAAAAAAAGAGCTGAAGAAAAAGTTAAAGGCACAATGTAGGAAGCAAGAAAACAAATGGGAAACAGGAGAAAGCATTAAGAATGAGTTCAAGTCCCAGCAACCACATGGTGGCTCACAACAATCTATAAATCTGGTGCCCTCTTCTGGCCTGCAGGCACACACACAGACAAAATACTGTATATATAATAGATAGGTAGGTAGGTAGACGAAAAACCACACACACACATATGCACACAAAGAAACAGAAAGAAAGAGAAACAAAACAGATAATTTACTCTAGGAGATCAAATAATCAAATATCTGGTTTAATTAATTCCCAAACAGAACAGACACCTGGGCCACCTACTCTCCCAGTTAGTTACTCAGGAGACAAGGCAGAGGAAGGCTACACTGGCCCAGAAGATTAAGGCCACTTGAGTAACACACAGAGTGGAGGATGAAAAACACATACAGAAAAAAAGAAAAACACATATAGAGAAGTTATCTAGAAAATAGCACAAGAACAAATAATCTTATAAAAAAAATAGAGGCGCACGCCTTTAATCCCAGCACTTGGGAGGCAGAGGCAGGCAGATCTCTGTGAGTTCGAGACCAGCCTGGTCTACAGAGCTAGTTCCAGGACAGGCTCCAAAGCCACAGAGAAACCCTGTCTCGAAAAACCTAAATAAATAAATAAATAAATAAATAGAGTATAGACCTAAACAGAGAACTCTCAACAGAGGAATCTAAAATGGTTGAAAGACACTTAAGGAAATGCTCAACATCCTTAGTCATCAGAGAAATGCAAATCAAAACAACTCTGAGATTCCATCTTAAACCTGTAAGAATGGCCAAGATCAAAAACACTGATGACAACTTATGCTGGAGAGGATGTGGGGTAAAAGGGAGCATTTCTGCATTGCTGGTGGGAGTGCAGGCTGGTACAGCCCCTTTGGATATCAGTACGGTTATTTCTCAGAAAATTAGGAAACAACCTTCCTCAAGACCCAGTAATACTACTTTTGGGTATATATCCAAAGGATGCTCAATCATGCCACAAGGACATGTGCTCAACTATGTTCATAGCAGCTTTGTTTGTCATAGCCAGAACCTGGAAATAACCTATATGCCCTTTGACCAAAGAATGGATAAGGAAAATGTGGTACATTTACACAATGGAGTACTACACAGCAGAAGAAAATAACGACACCTTGAAATTTACAGGCAAATGGACGGAGCTAAAAACCATTATTTTGAGTGAGGTAACTCAAATCCAAAAAGACAATTATCATATGTGCTCACTCATAAGTGGCTTTTAAACATAAAGCAAAGAAAACCAGCCTACAAATCACAATCCCAGAGAACACAGACAACAATGAGGACCCTAAAAGAGACATACATAGATCTAATCTATATGGGAAGTAGAAAAAGACAAGATATCCTAAGTAAATTGGGAGCATGGGGACCTTGGGAGAGGGTTGAAGGAGAGGGGAGAGGCAGGGAGGAGAGCAGAGAAAAATGTAGAGCTCAATAAAAATCAATAATAATAAAAAAAAAGAATGCTTTCACAGCAGGCTGTTGCTACAGGCCTGCAATCCCAGCACTTGGGTGAATGATGCAGGAGAAGCTCAAACTCAAGTGAGACTCTGTCTCACCAAAAACACACCAAACAAAAAAATAAACATTCTGCACAAAGACAAAGTATCTAGATCTAGAAGGATCCACCTGCCCTCACAAAGGAGGGGGGAAAAAGGAAATGTTATGCTAATTAAAAAAAATTATCTCAGTTATGTGCACACTGTCTGTGTGGGGAGGCCAGAAGAGGGTGTCGGATCCCTGGTGCTGGGAACCAAACTCAGGTCCTCTGGAAGAGCAGGATGCATCTACACAGAAACAAGGATTTTGTTTTGTTCTGTGTTTTGAGACAGGTCTCAAGTATCCCAAACTGGCCTTGAACTTAGTATGGAGCTGAGAGCAATCTTGAAATGCTTATGCTCCTGCCTCTACCCCATCCCCAAGTGCTGGGGCTGTAAGTGTGCATCACTGTCCCAGGTTTTATATGCTACATGCTAGGCAAGGGCTCTACTGAGCTACATCTCCAGACCCTAAAACAAGATATAAAAATCTCTTAGGGAAAAACAAAAGATCAGAGAGACTAAAGACTCCTATTTCTTCTAACAGCACATGAATGCAACTAGACAGCAGAGCAATGCCCTCAAATACAGAAGGACAGACACACCAGCCACAAGATCAACCAAGTAGGGACTACTTTTTTAAAGATCCCAGTATAAATATGTAACTGAGACTGTAATGCAATGCACTCCCAATCCATACTGCTTTAAAACAAAAAATAAAAACACAGGCTGGAGAGATGGCTCAGTGGTTAAAAGCACTTGCTGCTCTTGCAGAGGCTGCATGTTCAATTCCCAGCACCACTTAGACCATTCACGACCACCTAGTAACACCTCCAGCAGTACCAACAGCCTCTCCCGGTGTCTGTAAGGACCCATGCTGTACACACCTAGTAACACCTCCAGCAGTACCAACAGCCTCTCATGGTGTCTGTAAGGACCCATGCTGTACACACCTGTGCACGCATGCACACACATGTAAAAACATTTGTTAACGTACCTTTGTAAGGATGGTTTTACCATAATTTTTTGTACTAGTCAGACCACTGTTCAAATAAATGTTTTTCTTCCCAACTGGGCTGTAGTAAGCTAAAGGAAAAAGAACAGAAAACAGTTGCTTCTGACACATAACCTATTGCCTTTCTCTTTCATCTCGCTCAGTGTCATGACAATGCAAATGAGACGTACCTTTCGGGCAAACCCCTCCGTGACTGTTTGCTCTGGGAGAACCAACGTAAGCTAATCCAAGAGTTCCCATATCAAAATCCTGGTATGTGAAAAGATGAGCCAGGCAGACTTTAGATGCTTCTTCAGCTATATCAAAGCTAAATTGCTTTAAAGAGAGAGTATTTTTAATAGGTTACCATCATGCCAGAGTCAGGGTACATCTCACAGAAGAGCTGCACTTCTGCAGTAGCACCTGTAAGCCCCTGTAACACAGTATGTTTTCCCTGGGGGAGGGGGCCTCACAGTGGCCGTGGGGGTGGTGGGAAGCACTTGGGTACCTTTTCATCTACTCCTCTTCCATACAGAGACCTAGTCAGCAGCCCCAATTCCAGAGAGACTGCAGCCCCGTGCATTTCAAGAGTTTAACATGCTGTGCAGGGATTACCGTATTTTGAATTATATGGATTGGGAAAGATTTTTGTTTGAATTTTATAATTTACAATTATATAAAATTATTTAAAAATTCACAATACAAGTTTATAGACAAGCAGACATACTTAGTTTTATGGCACCAAACAAAAGATTTAAAGCCATTTTAAAAACACTACAGACTCATTCCTCCATCCTCTACCCTGCCCCACACTCCATGTGCCTTATACTTCAGTGTCTTTTATTTTTCTACTCTAACAATCAAAAATTTGAAGTTTAAAAAAAAATCATGACTTTTGAAAATGTTAAATGCCAACCCTTGAAAGGCAGAGGCAGGTGGAACTCTATGAGTTTGAGGCTAGCTTGTGAGATCCTGTCTTAGCATATACATATAGTTTAAAATGAAAGCTCAGAGAATCCCATGTACGGAAGGATGACAGCTGTCTGAAACCTAGACAGTCCCTTGGCAACAGGGTGAGTGAGGCTCCGGGACTTCTCTGGGGACTGAGGAAAAAAACTGGAAGGTGCACCTTTGGGCCCATAGGAAGTGGTGTGGTGGGTCAGCTGTCTCGGCAATCAGGCTTACCGCTATAAGCAACCCAGGAAAAGACATCTACACTGATGTATGGGCTCAACTGTGGTCACCAAAAAGCTCATATATTGATGTTGTAGCCCTGACGAACTCAGAACACAGCTGTATTTGAAGACAGAACCTTTACAGAAGCAAGTGAGGTCCAGTGAGCATAACTCACAGACCCCGATTACAGATGAACTGCTTCCTTAGGAAAATGACTTGGGGGGAAGTTGGTTCATGTGCTGCTTTGCAGTGCTGGGATCCAAATCCAGGGCCACATGAATACTAGAAATGTACCATATGACAACGGCACTGCCTGGACCATGTGTGTTCATGAGGAGATAAGGACACAGACATACATAGAGGGAGACAGCAGCATGCTCAAGAGAGGTCTGAGCAGAAACCAATCGTGCCAACACCTCTACTGTCCAGTGGCTTAATCCTCCCAGTTGTAGTACTCTGCTAAAAGCAGCTGGACCTCAGTCACATTTGCTGAGACTTATCTCAAAAGTAACAATACAGACTACCTTTAATCCCAGAACTCCAGAGGCAGGAGCACGTGGATCTCGGAGTTTGAGGCCAATCTAGTCTACAGAACAAGTTCCAGGACAGCCAAGGCTATATAGAAAAGCATTGTCTCAGAAAAACAAAAAGATCCTATATCTCAATCTCCCTGACGGAGGCTAGCAGATCAAATTACATAAGCCAGTATCATACAGACAGAGCACATAATGGGTCTCAATCTGGGGGGAAATGATAAAAAGCCTTTAATTCCATTGAAGTTTAAAACTTAATTTTGGTCTTATGGGTGCATAAGCAAGAAATCCATAGAAATCCCGTATCTAAACCAACATATTGAAACTACAAGATTTTATTTTATTTTATTTTTTTTGTGGTTTTTTTTGAGACAGGGTTTCTCTGTGATTTTGGAGCCTGTCCTGGAACTAGCTCTTGTAGATCAGGCTGGTCTCGAACTCACAGAGATCTGCCTACCTCTGCCTCCCGAGTGCTGGGATTAAAGGCATGCGCCACCACCGCCCGGCTTGAAACTACAAGATTAAAAGAACAGCCCACCCAAATGTTCCAAGCTGCTAAATTTGTAGTATTTGTTAGGGCAGCCACAGAAATTACCATACACCAGTATAGAAAGCCAGTTTACAATAAAGCAGTAATATGCACGTCAGACACTGGAGTCGTGTAGCTGTTAAGGTAAGACACTCTTAAATTTTTCAGGTTATACTTGTGCCAGCCAATACATGTTCACAGCTTCTTTGGTAAGTTCTGTCCTAAAAGACTGTGGTTAGGTTTCAGGGACCTGAGGAACAGCACAAAGATGTCTACACATTGACAATTCATATTATTTTCCAGAGAAGATCCATTGTGCCAAGTTAGATGCTCAAAGACACTGAGGTTTAACCATTAGAAATGAAAAACTGCAGGGCAAACCCTACCTCTAGCAACATCTTCACATCCCAGGCATCTTTTTCTTCATTTGGGTAACTTTTTGCCATATTGAAGTGTCTTTCACCGGGTTTTACATCTTGTGGAGACTTGAGAATTCGAATCTATACTTAAGAGAGAACATACTTAGAACAATTCCAAAGCATCCTAAGACTTTTACTGCAGTATTTCATCACTTCAAAAAAGGAGTGCCTGGCTAGGTACAGTGGAGCACACTTTTAGCCCCTGGACTCCAAAGGCAAGCCCAGCAGATCTCTGAGTTTAAGGCTTCCCCAGTATATATGAGTGTGTTCCAGGACAGTCAGAGCTGCCTCGAGAGACCCTGCCTCAAAAACAAAACACAGGACCAAGAAACCCAGCATCTGAGCGAGCGCTGGAGAGACCTCAGCAGCTAAAAGCAATCATTCTTCTCAGGACCCAGGTTTGATACCTAGCACCAACACCCAAATGCAAGTTCACCACCGTTCCTAACTTTAAATCTTTTTTTTTTTTTAAAAAAGTCTTTAATTAGCCGGGCGATGGTGGCGCACGCCTTTAATCCCAGCACTCGGCAGGCAGAGGCAGGCGGATCTCTGTGAGTTTGAGACCAGCCTGGTCTACCAAGCTAGCTCCAGGACAGGCTCCAAAGCCACAGAGAAACCCTGTCTCGAAAAACCAAAAAAAAAAAAAAGTCTTTAATTAAATAACAACAACAACAGAAAAAAATCAACATCTATGTGACCCTGGCACTTGGTAGGCTGAGACAGAACAGTCACTAGCAGTTCAAGGACAATCTGAGTTACATAGCCAAAGTCTGTCTCAAAACAAAACAAAAACCAAAAATACAAACACACGCACTCACACGTGCACACACACACACACACACTCACATATACACTCAAGTACACATGCACACACACGTGCACACACATATACACTCAAGTACACATGCGCACACACACACATATACACTCAAGTACACATGCACACACACGTGCACACACATATACACTCAAGTACACATGCGCACACACACACATATACACTCAAGTACACATGCACACACACATGCACACACACACTCACATATACACTCAAGTACACATGCACACACACTCACATATACACTCAAGTACACATGCACACACACGTGCACACACACACACTCATATATACACTCAAGTACACATGCACACACACGTGCACACTCACATATACACTCAAGTACACATGCACACACACACATACACACTCACACTCACATATACACTCAAGTACACATGCACACACACGTGCACACACACACACACTCATATATACACTCAAGTACACATGCACACACACGTGCACACTCACATATACACTCAAGTACACATGCACACACACATACACACTCACACTCACATATACACTCAAGTACACATGCACACACACGTGCACACACACACACTCACATATACACTCAAGTACACATGCACACACACGTGCACACACACGTGCACACACACATACATACTCACATATACACTCAAGTACACATGCACACACACGTGCACACACACATACACACTCACATATACACTCAAGTACACATGCACACACACATACACACTCACATATACACTCAAGTACACATGCACACACACGTGCACACACTCACACTCACATATACACTCAAGTACACATGCACACACACGTGCACACACACACATACATACTCACATATACACTCAAGTACACATGCACACACACAAACAACTTCACTATCTACTATAAAAAAAAGTTTTATGAGCCGGGAAGTGGTGGTGGCTCACGCCTTTAATCCCAGCACTGGGGAGGCAGAGACAGGCAGATCTCTGAGTTCAAGGCCAGCCTGGTCTACAAGAGCTAGTTCCAGGACAGGCTTCAAAGCTATAGAGAAACCTTGTCTTGAAAAACAAACAAAAACAAAAAATTCAAAGTCCAAAACAAACTGAAAAGCATCTGGTATAGAAAATACATGTCAGAGTTGGGCGATGGTGGCGCACGCCTTTAATCCCAGCACTCGGGAGGCAGAGGCAGGCAGATCACTGTGAGTTCGAGACCAGCCTGGTCTACAGAGCTAGTTCCAGGACAGGCTCCAAAGCCACAGAGAAACCTTGTCTCGAAAAACCAAAAAAAAAAAAAAATTAAAAAAAGAAAATACATGTCAATGAATTATTTATAAAGTTCTAAACGTACTAAATTTTCACCTTCTCCACATGTATTTGAAAAAGTGAGAACTTGGGTTTACATGAGCCTAAGATATTTACTGCAATTATAATCAATAATTTTAAAATCAGGATTGGGATGAACATTACTTCTGCACCATAAGTACAGGAGACTACTGAAACCTGGAGCTTCTCTTTGCACATTTAAGACAAATTCCTATTAAAGAAGACACTAAGAAGAAAGGAAGGAAGGTTTCTGATCAGGGACTTTGGGACAAGGACAGAGGCCATGCTGAGCTCACAGCTCAGTCTCTGGCCTCCATTTGAAGTGCACCAGTACCAAGGTCCTAGCTTTCTGGGGAAGGTCAAGGTCAGTTCTGGTGAGAAGTAACTGGAAACCTGACAGGACTACACGCCTAAATCACGCCTCAGTTCACCTGGAATGGAATAAAGACGCTGGCATTTCTGTTCCCTATACTGCTATGTTCTTCAACTGTTTTCAAGTTCCTACAGCATAAAGGAACTATTTACTGATCCCCTAAAAACCTGCATGTTTTCTATAGCTTCTTTTTATAAGGTTGGGTTTTTTGTTTGTTTGTTTGAGACAGGGTTTCTCTGTGAAACAGCTCTGGCTGTCCTAGAACTCACTCTGTAACCAAGGCTGGCCTCAAACTCACAAAGACCCATCTGCCTCTGCCTCCCGAGTGCTGGGATTAAAGGCATGTGCCACCACTGTCCAGCATATGTTTTTGCTTTGTGTATGTGTATACGTATGTGTCTATGTGTGTGTGTGTGTGTGTGTGTATATATATATATGTATATGTATATATAAAATTTTTATAGCTAAACATAGTATAGTGATTTGATTTTTTTTTTAATTGTTTAAACATTTTTAAATGTATACAGTGTTATGGCTGCACATATGCCTGAACACCAGAAGAGGGCACCTGATCTCATTATAAATGGTTGTGAGAAAAGAAAAATGGTTCTGAGTCACCATGTGGTTGCTGGGAATTGAACTCAGGACCTCTGTAAGAGCAGCCAGTGCCCTTACCCTCAGAGATATCTCTCCAGCCCTAGTATAGTGACTTTAAAATCAGAAAGTCATCTACTTTACATTATCAATAGGAAATTCTATCCAATATAACATAAAATAAAATGCCAAAGGGCCAAGAATATATAGCATATTGACAGTGTGCTAATTATAGACTTATTTGTACATGTATAATACACATGCACGGCATCTCTAGGAAGATAAGCCCTGACTGATCTAGAACCCAATGAGTAGACCAAATTGCCTCTGCATGCCAAGAACTAGAATTATAGGCATGTAACACCATGTCAAGATAAGTGATTTTTTTTTTTCTTTTGTAGTTTGCTTTTCGTTTTTTGATTTTTCGAGACAGAGTTTCTCTGTGTTACAGCCCTGGCCGTCCTGGAACTCGCTCTGTAGACCAGGCTGGCCTTCAACTCACAGAGATCCACTTGCCTCTACTTCCGAGTGCTGTGATTTAAAAGTGTGCCACCACTGCCTGGCTGTTTGCCTTTTTTTAATCTCTCAGTTTTACAATTATGTAAAACTATATGGTTTAATACAATCTGGAAATATTGTTCATGATTATATCAAAATATGTATTTTTTCCAAAGCAATACTCAATTTCCAAACCACCAAGGTTGATTTTTACGGAGAATGATCACAATGACATGAACACTGACAGCCATGCTGTATCATAAAGCTAGGAACTAAAGGAGAGATTTACTGCTGTGGACAAACGCCTCCTTGCATTGTGTTCTTGAGTAAATTTCCTGACTGTACAGATTTAAAATTGTAGGATTTTTTTTCCCTTAATACTTTCGATATGCCATCAGATTCTCCTCTTTTACTCTGCTCAGAGACTCAGTGGACACAAAGTTAGAATACTCTGCCATTACTGATTTATGTGCTAGAATTCTAACTAAAGGCTGATGCATATCTGAGGAAAAAGAAAACACTACAGGCAATGAAAGAGCTATAACTACCAGGTAAGAAGAATATAATAGCATTAAGAGGCTTCATTCCTATAATATCCCTCAAGACAGAAACTTTATCATCTACAATTGCATACCAAAAACACAATTTATCATTAAAAAAAAAATCATAGCCAGGTGGTGGTGATGCATGTCTTTAATCTCAGCACTTGGGAGGCAGAGACAGGGGGATCTCTGTGAGTCTGAGGTCAGACTGATCAACAGTGAGTTCCAGGACAGGCTCCAAAATTAAAAAGAGAAACCCTGTCTCGAAAAAAAAAAAAAAATCACAAATGAGAGTATTTATGATTAATGTTAAGGTAGATTTAGGGTTTTGAAAAAATAAAAATATTTACTGTACAAGACCTACTATTGATGAATACCTGTTCTATCTGTATTCCATAACCTTTAAATCCTGCATTATCCCACGAAGTGTTCCGGTATATGTCATCCACTCGGTCAATTAGCTCTATCTGTGAATATAAAAATAAAATCATACAGACTCTACCACTCACTTCAATGTAATAAACCTACTGGAATAAACATCTAATGGAGGAAAACGTAAGACGGACTATGAAAATTTGCATCAAGAAACTAATCTTTATCACTAATGGGTCTATCTAAGAAACTACCCCTAGAGCCAAACTTAAAACATCGCTACAAGAACATTACTGTCTATCTAACCTCAAGCTTTTAAATACTGCTATCCAAGTCAACTATGAGAAGGAAAAGTCAACTCCAATTTATCAGAAACCCTAAGCAGCCAGTCTTTACGCTGTGTCAGGAGTGCCCTAATTGTGACCCTAGAACAGGTAACTCCCTTTTAATTTTTTGTCCATCTTTTTGTGTTGGGGGACACATGTATGCATATGCATGTTTTCTTTGTGAATGGGCGTGCGTGTGCACACACACACACTTGCTTATGTGCACATGGTAGAGGCAGATCATAATCACATCAGAACAACAACAAAGGGAGCCACTTATCTTTTCTCAAAGAGAAGTATTTATTTGCTCAAAAAATGGGTTATCAGCTTTGTTCCTGCTATGAAGAAACTGCAGCGACGAGACACGCACTTTGAAAAACCTGACCTCACACCAGGCAGTGGTGGTGCACACTTTTATTCCCAGTACCACGAAGGCAGAGGCAGGTGGATCTCTGGGGGTTCAAGGCCAGTCTGGTCTACCGAGTGAGTTCCAGGACAGCCAGGGATGTACAGGATATACAGAGAAACCCTGCCTAGAAAAACCAAAAAAAAAAAAAAAAAAAAGGTGGACCTCACAGTATGGTCACATTTATGTACACAATACAAAGAAGTAAAATACAAGGAGTCTTTGATACAAACCCCAGATGAGAATTTTTCAAGAAAGACTCCTGCTTAAGAGCAAGAACTACAATGACTCCCACTGTTCTAATGAACTCATCCGTATGACAGAAGGCAAGAAGGCTGAGGGAGAGCTGGAATGAGTGGGGAGAATGGGAACGGCAGCAATGAGAAAGCAGTCTTTGCTGCAGCAGGATGCTGGTTCATGAATAGCTGCATTCTCTTCTCTTCCCTCAATGGCAACATTTTGATCAGTGCCAAGTTATCAAAGATGAATGGAGTCATGCTGAGAAAAAAATAATGGAGGAAAATCATTTTCTTGACTTTAAAAATTTAGTAGCTGATGCTAAAAGTTCCATGTCAGGATGGAACTTTTAACTCAGTGCAAGGGCTCTTGCTTAGCAGGCACAGTCCCTGGGTTTGATCCTCTGGACTGAAAAAGGCAAAAAAATGAATGGAGAGTTGACAACTCTTTAATCTTTCCTGCCTATCTCTGCCCTAGGCTTAACGATGGCTGCGAGTGTCTCACTTATCCCACATTCTAGCCTAAGACATCTCTTAAAACCTCTGTGGAATATAGATACAAGCAGAAGATACACATAAGTGCATACACATATCTATTTTCACTCTGAAGTATAAATCTATGCATCTGATAGCAATGTTTGTAAAAAGCTCACTTGTATAAAGGGAGTACATTATAAACTTTCCTCTAATTTAATCTGCAGAAAAATCTAATGTACAGAAAATAGTACTTTGAAGCAAAATTCTCCTAATTTTGAAACTATAGATTCTATACAGAAATATAAGATTCTAGTAAAAGGCCCTCAAAATAGTAGAAAGGAAATAACGCAGTGTCTGGAGTAGGCCCTAGAGCAGGCCAGTTTCTTTAAGCTGTAAATTACTGTAGCCTCTCCTAACAGAATTAAACACCACATGAATGACCTGCTGAATCATCAAATACTTACTAAGTAATTGGTGGTGGTGCTCTCTTCTCCGCGGCCCATGTATTTATAAAATCGATGATCTGCTACCACCAGTAATTTACAAGTATTCTTCAAGGGATTAGGCTCAGCTCGTCTCTTCACTCGACGAACAAACTCTAATATGAATTTGTATGCACTATTAAATTAAAATTCACCAAAACAAGGAAGGTTTTTATAATAACACTTAGTTCTAATGTTTCTAAAACAAACATTACTTAAGTTTAGTATCATGAAGAGTATCTTTTTCTTTTCTGGGGAAAGGATGAAAACAGGGTCGCACACACCCTTGGCTGTGTTGAGCACACTATGTAGCCAAGGATGACTTTCAACTCCTGATCCTCCTGCCTCTACCTCCCAAGTTCCGGGATAATAGCCATGCACTATCATATCTGTCCTTAACGGTACATTGAATAACAACAATAATCATAATAAATTTGGGAAAGGACAGAAAAGTAAAAAAGTAACATAAGGTTTAAAATTGCTAAATTCAAAACCAAGAGGGCTTGAGATTATGTAAGACCCTAGTTCAAAACCCACCACCACAAAAAGAAAAAATGTTCATAAACTTTAATACAATAAAATAATCATTACAAGGCAATGAAGCTAGGGGTCATTTTCTTCTAGAATGCCGTGAATTAATCAAAAGATAAAGAGGTCAAGGTAACCGTACATTAAAATTTAAGTAATACTAAGCCAGGTGTGATGGCCCAAGTCTGTAATTCCAGTAGTTAAGGAAGCTGAGGCAAGATGGCCATTGTGAGCTGTACAGCAAACCTTGCTTAAAATAAAAATTAAGCAATCCTGGATGTTTGGAGGTATCTCTACGATCATCTGCAGGACTGTAGTCTTCTCAGCTCCCTGATACAAACAGGTCTAGTTAATGTTTACGCACAAGCAAGGATCTATGGAGTATGTAGATGTATACACATATCATCTGAATACCTGTCAACATATGTATATAGACAAGCATATTCATAGATACACTCATGTACATCGTTTGTTAACCTGACACAAGCTCGAGACCTGACATCCATGCACATAAAATACCAATACACATAAAATTTAAAACAAAAGGGGGCTGGAGAGATGGCTCAGAGATTAAGCACAAACTGGCTGCTCTTCCAGAGGTCCTGAATTCTATTCCCAGCAACCACATGGTATCTCACAACCGTCTATAATGAGATCTGGTACCCTCTACTGACCTGTAGGTATATACATACTATATACATACATATATATGCATACAGTATATACACACATATATACATGTATACAGTATGTACATATGTGTGTATATATACATACTATATACATATAGTATATATGTATTTATGTATCCATGCACTGTATACATAATAAAAAAGATATCCTCAATAAATGGTAGTTATTATTTTAAAAAGTTTAAAACAAAAGAAAACAATGTATTTATCAGCTGATGATGCATGCCTTTAATCCCAGCACTCACAGGCAGAGGCAGGTGGATCTCTGTGAGTCCAAGGCCAGCCTGGTCTGAAAAAAGAGTTCTAAGACAGCCAGAGATACACAGAGAAACCCTATTTCGAAAATAACCAGGGCTGGAGAGATGGCTCAGAGGTTAAAAGCACTGACTGCTCTTCTGGAGGTTCTGAGTTCGATTCCCAGCAACCATATGGTGGCTCACAACCATCTATAATGAGATCTGGTGCCCTCTTCTGGCCTGCAGGCATACATGGAGGCTGAACACTGTGTACATAATAAATAATAAATTTAAAAAAAAGAAAATAACCAACTAATCAATAAATAAAACGAAGACAGAAGAACATGCCCTCCAAGACAGTTTTTTTTTGTTTTGTTTTAAATGACCCTAAATAGATATGTTCGTGATTGACAGCCTCTGTGTCTTTCAAACGCCAAAGTTCTCTTCCCACCCACTTAATCTCTTACAAGCGCTAAAGACTACTTTCCAAAAATAGTATTTAGACATTTCTGACAGTCTACAAGAACTCCCCTAGATCACTTTACTGTCTCTTTCCTCAATCTCTTTTTTTTTAAGGATTTTTGTTTGTGTTTGTTTTTTTTTAATATTTATTTATTTATTTATTTATTATGTATACAATATTCTGTCTGTATGCCTGAAGGCCAGAAGAGGGTGCGAGACCTCCTTACAGATGGTTGTGAGCCACCATGTGGTTGCTGCGAATTGAACTCAGAACCTTTGGAAGAGCAGGCAAAGCTCTTAACCACTGAGCCATCTCTCCAGCCCCTCCTCGATCTCTTTTACAACAATTATTATTCACTATTTTTCTAGTGTTTTCAATTACTACGTAACAGAAAAAGAATTAAAAGTTTCTGTAACAAGACTGTATTTTCAAGCCACACAATAGAGTTATTTAATAATCAAAATATCACAGTTGGAAACCACTGTGATATGCTTATGTCCTATCTGAAACATGAAGTCTTACCTTCAGATGGTTCTCTGTCTATGAGTCCTTTCGGAAGCAACTCTTCACTATCCGCTTTTACATAGCCACACACTTTTGGAGACTGCAGACGTGAAACTTCCTTGATGTCTTCAGACTTATAAACTAACATTCTTTTGTCTTTAGTATCATTAACAAACCTCCAAAGTGGCTAAAAAGGAAAACAATATGATGAAATAGAAAACAACCAAGAACTTTTAAACATTAAATAAAATTCTCACAACATACTTTGTTCTTGAGCAATATTGTTTCTTAGAGAATTATTTGCTTTATCAATTATTTACTGTTTTGTGCATGTTTCTGCACAAGCTTGTAAAGAAGGAAAAAATCTCCTTTTCCATAAACAATTCCATTTTAACTATTTCTGTAACTCCTACTCAACTCCAGCATTGTTAGAGAGTGTCACGGTGCAGTGATGTCAGGTGACGATCCTACGCACATGGTGCTTGCACTCCGCTCCTTTAGCATTCAGGCATTCAACATCTTTTTGCTATGACGGGTTTTACACACAGCAAAAGCATTTTTATAAGAGATGATTGAAAACTCTTAGCAATATGCTTAACCCTTCTTTCTATCAGTTCCAGGGAGAGCAGCCTGTGCACTGCTCTGCAGTTTCACCCCTGCACAGGATCTAAGTGATGCTACAAGACTCTGCATCGGGACCGGCGAGGACCGGCACAGCAGCAGACACAGGCCGTGGGCTGTGGGGACAGGCGAGCAACACTGAGAGATCGCCCCACTACAATTAAATCAAAGAGGTAGGCCTTTTGTTGGTGAGGTCCCTGGCAAACGCGGAGCCTGGTCCTGTTCCTGAAGACCCTTCTGAGGGGTGAGAGGGATCTTGGCCCCTGGCAGAAGCCAGGAAACAGAGCGAGGGCATTTTGTAAGAGGAGCCCCTGGCCAGCAGGGAAACCTGATCTGACTTTAAAAGACCCATTAGATAGCATCGATAGGAGGAGATGGGCAGGCGCCAAGGCAAGAATTCACCCAATAATCTGAAAAACAACATGAAAACACCAGAACCCAATGATCTTACAACAGAAGGATTTGAACACCCTAACAGAGAAAAAGTGGAAAAAATTGACTTTATGAAAGCAATAGAGTCCCTTAAACAACATGTAAAAAACGCCCTTATAGAAATGGATGGGAAGTATAACAAAAAGTTTGAAGAAATGAGTAAATACGTACATGATACCCTGGGAAACCAAGAAAAAAACGATCAAACAGGTAATGGAAACAGTTCAAGAATTAAAAACACAAACTGAGGACCAGCTGGATAAGGAAAATCTAGGTCATCGAGCAGAGTCTACAGAAACAAGCATAATCAATAGAATACAAGAGATAGAACAAAGAATCTCAGATTCTGAGGACATCATAGAGAAAATAAACGCACTGATCAAAGAAAACATCAAAGCCAACAAATTCTCATCACAAAACATTCAGGAAATATGGGACACAATAAAAAGACCAAACCTAAGAATAATAGGAATAGAAGAAGGAGAAGAGTCACAGCTCAAAGGCCTAGAAAATATTTTTAACAAAATTATAGAAGAAAACTTTCCCAACATAAAGAAAGATATTCCTTTGAATATTCAAGAAGCATACAGAACACCAACAGACTGGATCAAAGAAAAACATCCCCTCGCCATATAATAATCAAAACACAAAATATACAGATTAAAAAAAGAATATTAAGAGCTGCAAAGGAAAAAGGCCAAGTAACTTATAAAGGTAAACCGATCAGACTTACACCTGACTTCTCTATGGAAACCATGAAAGCCAGAAGGTCCTGGATAGAGAAACTAAGAGACCATGGATGCAAACCCAAACTACTATACCCAGCCAAGCTATTGTTCACTATCAATGGAGAAAACAAGACATTCCAAAATAAAAACAAATTTAAACAATACGTAGCCACAAATCCAGCCCTACAGAAAGTAATTAGAAGGAAAATCGCAACCCAAGGAATCCAACATTGCCAACACTGCTTACAATAACTCAGGCATCTAGCAACCCTTCACCAGCGCAACTCAAAGAAGGGAGACACACAAACTCTACTACCAAAAACAATAAGAATAACTGGAGTAAACAACCACTGGTTATTAATATCACTTAATATTAATGGTCCCAATTCACCTATAAAAAGGTACAGGCTAAGAGATTGGATACGAAAACAGGATCCAACATTCTGCTGTTTGCAAGAAACACATCTCAACCACAAAGACAGGCATCTACTCAGAGTAAAGGGTTGGGAAAAGGTGTTTCAAGCAAATGGTCCTAAGAAAAAAGCAGGTGTGGCCATACTAATTTCTAACAAAACTGACTTCAAACTAAGATCAATCAGAAGAGATCGAGACGGACACTATATACTCATAACAGGAACAATTCATCAAGATGACATCTCAATCCTGAATATCTATGCCCCTAATATAAAAGCACCCACTTATATAAAAAAAAATATTACGAGAACTCAAGGCAGACAACAAACCATACACACTAGTAGTAGGAGACTTCAACACACCTCTCTCTCCAATGGACAGGTCAATCAGACAGAAACCTAATAGAGAATTAAGAGACTTATTGGAGGTAATGAAGCAAATGGACTTAACAGACATCTATAGAACATTCCACCCAAATAGGAAAGAATATACCTTCTTCTCTGCAGCTCATGGAACCTTCTCGAAAATAGACCACATACTCGGAAACAAAGGAAACCTCCACAGATACAAAAAAATATCAGTGTCCACCTGTGTCTTATCAGATCACCACGGATTAAAGTTAGAAGGCAACAACAATGCTACCCCCAGAAAGCTGACAAACTCATGGAAACTGAACAGTCAACTACTGAACCATACCTGGGTCAAGGAAGAAATCAAGAAAGATATTAAAGTCTTCCTTGAATTTAACGAAAATAAAGAGACAACATACTCAAACCTATGGGACACTATGAAAGCAGTGCTAAGAGGAAAGTTCATAGCACTAAGTACCCACTTAAAGAAAACGGAAAAGCATACATTGGGGACTTAACAGCACACCTGAAAGCTTTAGAAAAAAAAAGAAGTAGACGCACCCAGGAGGAATAGAAGACTGGAAATAATCAAACTGAGCATGAAAATCAACAAAATAGAAACACAGAAAACAGTCCAAATAATCAATGAAACAAAAAGTTGGTTCTTGGAGAAAATCAACAAGATCGACAAACCCCTATCCAAACTAATTAAACAACAGAGAGAGAACACACAAATAAATAAGATCAGAAATGAAAAGGGGGACATAACCACAGACACAGAGGAAATTCAGAGAATCATTAGATCTTACTACAAAAGCCTGTATGCCACAAAACTGGAAAATGCAAAAAAATGGACATTTTTTTAGAGAAGTACCATATACCAAAGCTAAACCAAGACCAGGTGAATGATCTAAATAGACCTGTTGGTCACGAAGAACTAGAAACTGTTATCAAAAATCTCCCCTCCAAAAAAAACCCCAGGACCAGATGGTTTCAATGCGGAATTCTACCAGAACTTCCAAGAAGAGCTAATACCTATACTCCTTAATGTATTTCACAATATAGAAACAGAAGAGTCATTGCCAAATTCCTTTTATGAAACTACAGTTACCCTGATACCAAAACCACAAAAAGACCCAACCAAGAAAGAGAATTACAGGCCTATCTCACTTATGAATATCGACGTAAAAATTCTCAATAAAAAAACTGGCAAACCAAATCCAAGAACACATAAGAAAAATTATCCATTATGATCAAGTAGGCTTCATCCCAGAGATGCAGGGCTGGTTCAACATACGCAAATCTATCAATGTAATCCACCATATAAATAAACTGAAAGAAAAAAAACATATGATCATTTCATTAGATGCTGAAAAAGCATTCGACAAAATTCAACACCCCTTTATGATAAAGGTCTTGGAGAGATTAGGAATACAAGGGTCATACCTAAATATAATAAAAGCTATTTACAGCAAGCCGACAGCTAACATTAAATTAAACGGAGAAAAACTCAAAGCCATCCCACTAAAATCAGGAACACGACAAGGATGTCCACTCTCTCCATACCTCTTCAATATAGCGCTTGAAGTTCTAGCAATAGCAATAAGACAACATAAGGGGATCAAGGGGATTCGTATTGGAAAGAAAAAACTTAAGCTTTCGTTATTTGCAGATAATATAATAGTATACATAAGCGACCCCAAAAACTCTACCAAAGAATTCCTACAGCTGATAAACACCTTTAGTAATGTGGCAGGATACAAGATCAACTCCAAAAAATCAGTGGCCTTCCTATACACTAAGGATAAGGAAACAGAGAGGGAAATCAGAGAAGCATCACCTTTCACGATAGCCACAAATAGCATAAAATATCTTGGGGTAACTCTGACCAAGGAAGTGAAAGATCTATTTGACAAGAACTTTAAGTCTTTGAAGAAAGGAGAGGACACCAGAAAATGGAAGGATCTCCCTTGCTCTTGGATTGGGAGGATCAACAAAGTAAAAATGGCAATTCTACCAAAAGCAATCGATAGATTCAATACAATCCCCATCAAAATTCTTCACAGATCTGGAAAAGACAATAATTAACTTTATATGGAAAAACAAAAAACCCAGGATAGCCAAAACAATCTTATACAATAAAGGATCATCTGGAGGCATTATCATCCCTAACTTCAAACTCTATTACAGAGCTACAGTATTAAAAACAGCTTGGTATTGGCATAAAAACAGAGAAGTCGACCAATGGAATCAAATAGAAGACCCTGACTTTAACACACAAACCTATGAACACCTGATTTTCGATAAAGGAGCTAAAAGTATACAATGGAAAAAAGAGAGCATCTTCAACAAATTGTGCTGGCAAAACTGGATGTCAATCTGTAGAAGAATGAAAATAGATCCATATCTATATCACCATGCACAAAACTCAAGTCCAAATGGATTAAAGACCTCAATATCAGTCTGAACACACTGAACCTGATAGAAGAGAAAGTGGGAAGTACTCTACAACACGTGGGCACAGGAGACCACTTCCTACGTATAACCCCAGCAGCACAAACATTAAGGGCCTCATTGAAAAAAATGGGACCTCCTGAGACTGAGAAGCTTCTGTAAAGCAAAGGACACTGTCACTAAGACAAAAAGGCAACCCACTAACTGGGAGAAGATCTTCACCAATCCCGCAACTGACAAAGGTCTGATCTCTAAAATATATAAAGAACTCAAGAAACTAGACCGTAAAAGGCTAATCAACCCAACTATAAAATAGGGCATTGAGCTGAACAGAGAATTCTCAACAGAATAAGTTCAAATGGCCAAAAGACACTTAAGGTCATGCTCAACTTCCTTAGAGATCAGGGAAATGCAAATCAAGACAACTTTAAGATACCATCTTACACCTGTCAGAATGGCTAAAATAAAAAACACCAATGATAGCCTTTGCTGGAGAGGTTGTGGAGAAAGGGGTATACTCATCCATTGCTGGTGGGAATGCAAACTTGTGCAACCACTTTGGAAAGCAGTGTGGCGATTTCTCAGGAAAGTCGGGATCAACCTACCCCTGGACCCAGCAATACCACTTCTTGGGAATATACCCAAGAGATGCCCTATCATACAACAAAAGTATATGCTCAACTATGTTCATAGCATCATTGTTTGTAATAGCCAGAACCTGGAAACAACCTAGATGCCCTTCAATGGAAGAATGGATGAAGAAAGTATGGAATATATACATATTAGAGTACTACTCAGCAGTAAAAAACAAGGACTTCTTGAATTTTGCATACAAATGGATGGAAATAGAAAACACTATCCTGAGTGAGGTAAGCCAGACCCAAAAAGAGGAACATGGGATGTACTCACTCATATTTGGTTTCTAGCCATAAATAAAGGACATTGAGCCTATAATTAGTGATCCTAGAGAAGCTAAATAAGGAGAACCCAAAGAAAAACATATAGGCATCCTCCTGAATATTAACCTTCATCAGGCGATGAAAGGAGACAGAGACAGAGACCCACATTGGAGCACCGGACAGAAATCTCAAGGTCCAAATCAGGAGCAGAAGGAGAGAGAGCACGAGCAAGGAACTCAGGACCGCAAGGGGTGCATCCACACACTGAGACATTGGGGATGTTCTATCGGGAACCCACCAAGGCCAGCTGGCCTGGGTCTGAAAAGGCCTGCGATAAAACCGGACTCGCTGAACATAGGGGACAATGAGGACTACTGAGAACTCAAGAACAATGGCAATGGGTTTTTGATCCTACTGCACGTACTGGCTTTGTGGGAGCCTAGGCAGTTTGGATGCTCACCTTACTAGACCTGGATGGAGGTGGGTGGTCCTTGGACTTCCCACAGGGCAGGGAACCCTGATTGCTCTTTGGGCTGACAAGGGAGGGAGACTTGATTGGGGGAGGGGAATGGGAGGCAGCGGCAGGGAAGAGACAGAAATCTTAAATAAATAAATAAATAAATACTCTCCATCTATAACACGGGTCTGCCAGGGAATACAACCCATGTGCTCGGAAGGGTGCACAAGTCAAAGGGCTGCAAACATGTTCACAAAACTAACCTTTCTGTAAATATACTGGTCTCAGCTATGAAGAATGTAAAAAGGATTCTAAACAAAGTTATGCATGTATAAGAAAATGAGAAGGACACTACTTCATGCCCCTTAGGACGGCTATCATCAGAAACAGCCTGGCAAGGCTGGAGAGGAATGACCCCTGTGCATGCTGCTGAAAATGCCGAAGCCCTAACTAACACACGGGAAATGGCCTTCTACACACAGAAGTCTCGGTCTCAGAAACAAATGAAACACAACAATGAAAACCTTATAGACTGGTCACCCAGACCATCCCAAGTAAATATATGTACCCACAAGCTGTTCATTCTAGAACATTCTATTTCAAGAAATTAAAGCACAATTAATGGTCATCAGCAGAAGACTGGCTAAACAATGGTCCACCGGAAAGCCTTCACTAAAAAAACTTCTTGCAGGAATAACAGTCTGGATAGTCACACTCAGTATACATATGCATACAGAAAAAGAACTAGAAAAATATTCTTAGAACATATGGTCCAAGTATGCATATACTGGTACAGCACCCAGCAAGGATGAAGAGGCCCTGGGCTCTTATTACACAAATCACCACCAAGGCATGGTGGCATAACTATGGCATTTACGATTATTTATCTAGGTTTCTTAAAGCGCCCTGTGTCTCCCTATGTAGCTTAGACTGTCTCAGAGCTCACTATGTAACCTAGCCTAGTCTTGAGCTTACAGTGATCCCCCTGCCTCTGCCTTCCTGAGTGCTAAACAGAAAACTCATGGCAATTCTCGTGCCTGAGCCTCCCAAGAGGGATTAGAGATGGGACTCACCATACTTTATTAGCTTTAACATCTTAAAACAACCAAGAAATGCTATGGAATATTTGTTTAATCAAGCAAAGATGTGTTACTTTTGTTTATGCTGCATTCACTTAACAATGTAAGAATATGAGCTTAATCATGTAAAAATATGCTGCATCTCTTTCACCTTGCTTAAGGCACCTGATTGGTCTGATAAAGAAATGAACAGCCAATAGTCAGGCAGAGGAAAGATAGGCGGGGCTGGCAGGCAGAGAAAACTGAAAGGAGAAATCTAGGGAAGAGAGCAAGGAGAAAAGGAGAGGAGGATGGCAGAGGCCAGCCAGAGTAGGAAGGAAAGAAAAATAAATAAAACAAAGTAAGGTTAAAAAAATAAAAAGCCCAGAGGCAAAACATAGTTAAAGAGAAATGGGATAATTTAAGTTAGAAAAACTGGCTGGAAACAAGCCAAGCTAAGGCCGGGAATTCATAAGGAAGAGTAAGTCTCCTTGTACTCATATGAGAGTTGGGTATGTGGGCCCCCAAAGAGTAAAAAACCAACTACAAAGAAGCTCTTTAAATCTCAGAGAGACAAGCTACTGAAAGAAAGACAACTTCAAAGGAAGGAAGGTGGAAGTAGAGGGAGAAGAACCAGGGGTTCAAGGCCAACCTCAGCTGCATTGAGTTCAAGGCCGACCTCAGCTACCTTGCCAATTAAAGGCCAGCATGGGCTATAAGAGAGCTCTCAAACTCCTGTCCCCAAGTCAACCCTTTTACACGTAGACTTACCTCTATGTTATACTCTGCCCCATCTGTGTTGATTCTTATTGTAACATCATCATCTCCTATGTGGGCTAGAACTCTAGAGTCAGGCTCGCCTTAAGGGAAAAAAAGAAGGTACTTTTATTATCAAAAATATTTATATCAGAGCCAGGTGGTAGTGTCACATGCCTATAATCCCAGCACTCAGGAGGCAGAGGCAGGTGGATCTCTAAATTCAAGGCCAGCCTGGCCAACAGAGCAAATTTTGGTGCAGTCAGGACTGCACCAAGAAACTCTGCCTCAAAAATAAACAACAACTAAGGAAAACAGGAAGCACGAATTAGAATATATAGATCCCAACAGTAATTTGGAGCTTTCTGTGCCATTTTCACCTTTTTTTTCCTTATTTATGCGTATAAACATTTTGTCTGTGTATGCAGTACCCTCAGAGGCCAGAAGAGAGTATTATATCCCCAGGAACTGGATGCTGTGAGCCTACATGTGGGTGCCTGGAATAGAACCCGGGACCTCTGGCAGAGCAGTCAGTGCTCTTAACCCCCCGAGTCATCTCTCCAGTCACCCATTTCCTTCTTCTTATTGGAGAAAAAAGTAAAAAGCAAACCAAGCCAGGTGAGGGATGGGACGACAGTGCATGAGACACAACAAAGAGACCAGCTTGGGCTATGTTATGAGGGAAGGAGAGACACTCCCTAAACAATATGCTAAATGATACCTGTACTCTCCTAACTTATAGAGCTAAAAAAAAAAAAAAAAAAACACCCTTTTGGGGGGCTCAGTGGTTAAGAGCATTGGTTGCTCTTCCAGAGGTCCTGAGTTCAATTCCCAGCAACCACACGGCAGCTCACAATTATCTGTAATAAGATCTGGCTCCCTCTTCTAGCCTACAGGCATACATACAGGAAGAATACTGTATACATAATAAATAAAAATCTTTAAAAACAAAAAAACCCCACGTCTTTCCTTACCTATCCACCCCCCACAAAAAGAGAGACTCTGTAAGTAAGCTAAAGCCGAGGCCTATGATGGTTTAAATCTAAAAAATGCCCCTTAAAGACTTGTGCATTCAAAGCTGAGTTTTCAGTTAGATTCTTGAAAGTGATTAGACTATTAGAGTCATACTTCATCAAGGGATTAATCCACGGATGACTAACTCATAACTGAATGGACCAATTGGAAGCTGGAATCTACTTGGAAGGAGTCAGTCATGGGGGAAGGCCTTTGAAGGACATGTGGCATCCCTCTGCCCTCCTTTCTCCATGCTTCCCGGAATCATGACATGAGCCACCTCTTCCACCACACGCTTCTGCTACCATGATGATCTGTCTCCCCTCAGGTCCAAAGCATCGTGAACCAGAACCTTGTAAACCATGCAGCGATGTAAATCCTTCCTCTTTTGCCTGTCAGGCATCCCATCACTGCCAAGCGTTTATGAGCGGAGAACACAACAGCCCAGGAGCTCTGCAGAGGGCCAGCACGCACTCACCGACCACGTGCCCGCTGAAGAAGTCCTGCCATTTCACGCTGTACTCGCTTTCTTCTTTTCCATCCACCACCACGACTCTGAAGTTTTGTGAAAAGCGCTCAGTACTTGATGTCAGGTATAATTTAAAATGCCTACAGAGAGAATGCAGTCAGTTTAAAGACATAAAATAGAGGCCTAATTTTCATTTCACTCTTTAAGATCTAGAAGGGACAAGATGAATAAATCTCTACCCAAGTTATAACTACTAATTTTTTCCCAAGATTTATAGCAATTGGTCTCTCTCTTCGGTTAGAGGATGCATAGCCCCGCACAAGGATGATACACAAATCTGTGAAGCATTCCGTAATTTTCCTCAGGGGAGAAAAGGTTTAATCCATTACTCTGTGTGTTTGTGTCTGTGTGTGGGCATGAGTACACCTGGAAGAGAGCGCTGGATCCCTTGAAGCTAGAGTTACAGGTGGTTGTGAGCAGTTCAATGTGGGTGCTGGGAAACTCCAGTCTTCAGTGAAAGTAGCAAGTGCTTTAACCACAAAGTCATCTCTCCAGACCCACAGCAGCTAATAACAACTTATTGGGTACATGTAACATTACTTCTCCTGCAAAGATAAATGGACTAATTGGTTTAGTTATAAAACCTTGGCAGAACAAAAGAAACTATTTTTCTTTCTTTTTTTTTTTTTTTTTTCTGAGACAGGGTTTCTCTATGTAACAGTCCTGACTGTCCTGGAACTCACTCTGTGAACCAGACTGGCCTCGAACTCACAGATCTGCCTGCCTCTGCCTCCTGAGTGCTGGGATTAAAGACGTGCACTACCACCGCCCAGCTAAAGAAACTAATTTTAAAATGGTCTTTAAAGGGGCGCTGGGGGCTGGCAGGACAACTCACAGGTAAAGTTCTATCTGTGGGGCCTACATGATGGAAAGAAAGCACTAACTCCCTCAAGTTGTCCTCTGACCTTCACATGTATTTCATGATACATGTGTACACATAGATACATAAATAAACTATGAAGGGGTCCTCTGACTGCTTGAGAGTTCTACCCGACTGGGTTTCCTTGTAGCACTGAGACCCATTAGAAAGGACTGGAAAGGAGGATGTTTTGTCTAGCACTGTGTGCACACAGGGGCAGTCTGCTGTCGTGAAGTAGTCATTTCATCTGCAGCACAGCTCTCGGGAGTCACCAAACACTCCCTGCCTCCATCCTGAGGGCTGTTTGGAGCTTCAGGCACCTGCTGTCTAATTTTTAGAGAGCATTTCCAAGTACTATGAAATCCATTTTTGCAAAAAGTACCGTTACATTAAGTGCATCTGTGTATCCTGGTTAAAAATATGCAATCTTTAAAAATAACCCTTCATATTCTGTACAGTCAAAACAAGAAAGAAAGGAAAGATGGAAGAAAACTCATTAATTCTTGGGGAATAAGGGTAAAGATTATGTATTTCTCTTTCCTGGAAACTGATTAATAAGGAAACACATGTGGGCAGTTAAGGTTTAAATTGGGTGTCCTGCTTATCTCAGAAATTGACTATTAAAGACTCTGTTATATGCCATTAATTTTATCTACCTGCTCTTAAGATAATCTGTCTATTATCTCTGCTTCATAAAAGTAAAAGCTGGACCTGAGCAGTTACACACTCACAGTTACACAGCTATCAACTGTGAAACTGAACAATGGATTTGTATTTCACTGCTTCTAGCAACCAGGCTCGCATCCTATGGAAGAGGTCTTGCTACTGTGTAAAATTATCAAAATGCTGTTTCTGGGTTTATTTAAAAAAACCCATGGGTTTTTTTCCTCCTCAATAAAACTCACCTCGAAAAACAGTAATACATAATTACTACCAGGGACATAGATACTAAATGTGGATATTAAAATATATATGTCCCAGTTCCTTATATGGTTTAATACTTTTAAAGCATTGTCATTCTGAAATAAAAGCTGGGGGTGGGAGCCAGACTTTGATATTCACAGAGACCTTTCAATGTGCCCACTAATACCCAAGGTGAAGAAAGATATGTTGTTCTTCTCAACCATAGGAACAAATTTTGTCAGCTATGGTGTTGAAAATATGAAATGTTACTTCCCTGTGGGTCTGCATAAATCTCTCAACTGCCAGGAAGAAACCCAGACTGGGACTGTCTCCACAGCAACGAATATTTTTAACTTTTTGAGCATACAAGGTAATTTTAGTTTTGCTTATATACTTTCTGATGGTCAGAGAGAGATACAATACATCATTTCATAACCTTGCTCATTTCCCCTGCTATCCAGTGTGCTCTCCTACGTCACTCATTATCACTAATGTTCTTTCCACTTTGGTTACGATGGAACTTTGGGAAGAAAAGCACCCTATTACAAATGTCCTAGGTTTAGGGTCAAAGTTCTCCTGAGCTATGACAGTGTCTCTGACGTTCTTCCTAAGAAAGTCTCATGAGCTGCAATCTGGGTTTTCTGCACCAAGAATCTGCTGTGAGGACTGGGGAGACGGGCTCGGTGGGTAAAGCACTTGTTATGCCAATAAGAGGATCAATTAAAAAAAGGGGGGAGGGGGTACTGAGTGGTGGTAGCTCACACCTTTAATCCCAGGACTCAGGAGGCAGAGGGAAGCAGATCTCTGTGAATTCGAGGTCAGTGTGGTCTATAGAGTGAGGCTACACTGAGAAAACCTGTTTCAAAAAACAAACAAACAAACAAAAAAAGTGGAAGGTGAGGGCTTATGCCCAAGATTGTCCTTTGATCTCCAAACTTGCAGCACCATGCCTTAAATACAAGCATCCATACTCATACATAACACACACACTTTTTATAGAAAACAGATCTGTTATATGGTAAAAATAAAGCCCAAATTTGTTTTTTAAGTTTTCTAGTCTTAGCACTGTGCTTTATAAAACCTTCAGCTAGGGAGTCAGTTACAACCACTTTGCAGCTTTCTCATTACTTTAGAATGGGTGTTTATTCATTGTGTCAACAAGGAAACAAAGCTCAGCAGGCAAATTTAAACAAGTTTCCTTTCTCATAAACCACTACTCATGCTGCAATCCTTCAATATTCATTTCATGCTTTCAACCTTAACAGTCACATCCAAATCTACTGTACTCTGGTTTAAATTCTTTTGTCTTCCACTGCTATTAAAATGAGAATCTTCTTCTTTGCTATCATCACCAGAAACAGTGGCTTCTCAAAGGCAAGGCTGGCCATGGCCTGCACTGCCCATTCCCGCTACCCAAGACTTGGTTGTTTATATGTTAGGTAACACGGTATGAGAGGAGAACTAGCACTGGACTAGAAGTCTGAAAAGCTTGGCTCAAATCCAACCTCCACCATTACTGTATGACCTTGACTGTAAGTCACTAAACCTAAGCATTCATCTACGAGTAAAAAAATATAAGACTTAACTCAATAGTCTGAAGGTTAAATGAAAGACCAATTTAATGCAATGATACATTTTCAGAATTGTTAGACACAATTCCTAATAAACAAGATCAAAACTGTGAATTAATAAAAAAAATACTTAATTGATTCTGTGTAAGCAGGGATGGATATTAACATTTTCTTTCTTTCTTCCTCTGCCAGCCTCTACCGCCCAGTGCACAGCTTATATTAACATTTTCTTTACACACCAGTGTCACTTGTGAAACACAAGAAATACGTAAAGCCACAGAAATACCTGCCCCGTCATAGGGAAGGACTCCATAAGCCGCTTCAAATCTCTAGAAAACTCAATTTTCAGTTCTTGTTTTGTACCTCCTCCACTGCTCCTATAGACTAAACACATTTTCACTACACTTATTTAGTATGGGCCTGTGTGTGGACACACACGAGCCATGGTATACATGTAGAGGCAGTCTTCTACCATGCAGGTCCTGAGGGTAGAGTTCGTGTTGTTAGCAGGCACACTCACACTAAGCCATCTCCCTTCCCACCCATTCCTTAGTAAACTTTCACCAGTGCTAAAAAAAGTAACTCTTAATTCTGGACGCGGCTGTGCACAAACAGCTATCTATTGTGGGCATGTCATCTAGCTTCTACGAACCATAGGTGTGTGTGTGTCTTTAAAAGGAAACAACTATCAAGAGAATGGAAGAATTAGAGACAAGCTATGCCAAGTGTCTGGTAAACAATACACTCAATTTTTAGGTTGCTTGGAAGCTAAACAGCCAAAATGATACTATCTATAGTCAATATTTTACTATTTGTATATAAGTTCTAAAGTTACTAAAAATAACATGTAGATATGGCAATGATTAGAAAAATAAAATACTATTAAAAACTTCTTGTGGTGGTGGTGCCTTTAATCCCAGCACTCAGGAGGCAGAGGCAGGTGGATCTCTTTGAGTTCGAGACCAGCCTGGTCTACAAGAGCTAGTTCCAAGACAAGCTCCAAAGTTACAGAGAAACCCTGTCTCAAAAATCCAAAAAAATAAACTTCTTGCACAAAATATCAGTAATATGCAACGACTGACCAATTTCCTTAATATACTAAGCAATACTAAATTCAGTAGCCAAATGAACAAACTCAGTAGCAAAAAATTATGAAAGTGTAATTCATAAAAACAAACAAATGAAATGTTTCACTTGAAACATAAATCAAAACAACTGTGTGAGATATTTGCCCTTAGAGAAGATGAAAGCTACCTGCTGATAAAAACCTAGTGCACTAGGCTGGGGACATAGCATAGCTGGCAGAGGGCTTGTCTGGCAGGCAAAAGGTCATGTTCCCCAGCACCACACCAAACAAGATGTGGAGGCACACACCTGTAATCCTAGCACCTGAAAAGCAGAATTATGCAAGTTTAAGTCCTGTGTGATCCACACAGTGAGTTCCAGCCCAGCCTGGGCTACACAGCAAGACCTTGTCACAAATGAATGAATGAATAAATAAATAAATAATCTGATTAAGTTACTTTTACTTACTTTTCAGGGTATAATAACAAGACAAATTCTGTACATGCTCATTTCAGATGAAAACTTCGTCTGTGTTGGTTGAACTCACCAACATAGTGAGGGCATGGTGGCATGTATCTACACTTTAATCTACATGCAAAACTATGCACGCACTGAAGAGGCATCAAGATGGCTCAATGGGCACTTGCTGCCAAGTCTGATGGCCCCTGGAACTCACACAGTGGAAGGTAAGAGCCAACTCCTACAAGCTGTCCTAATTTCTACTCATTTGCTGTAGTGTGAGTATCCCCACTGATAATAAGTAAATGTTTAAAAAATATTTTAATGCACTAAAACTTTTTAGAAGTTTACAAACAAAAAAACCTCTTTGGATCTAGGATTTAGTTAGAAAATGACTTACTATAGTCTCTTTAAGGTTGCTTTTTCTTTGTTTTGGGGTGGGGTACTAGGAATAAACACAGGACCTTGAGTGTGTTAGGCAAGCACTTTACAAACTAATCTGTTTCTCTGGGACAATTTGGTTCTTAAACCAGATACATATATTACTGTACAAGCACTTGGGAATCTCTGCACTTGGACTGGGCACACAAGTACTGTGTATTCCCAGGAAGAACAAACTCTCACAGGAGCCCAGATGAGAACAATAATCCAGAAGTGTAAGGCTACACCGAAGCCTTAAGAGTAATGACAAGAATAAGAATAAAATGTAAGAATAAGAGTAATGACAACCAATAAGGACTTCTTTGGACCACCGAATGAACCAGAACCGAGACTAGGACAGAGAGAATCACATCTTGATCAGCACTGCTTAATTCTAAGTATCTCTTTCCCATGACCCAGTGTTCTCTATGCTTAGAGTAAACCTCATGATGGAACCTAGAAGATGAACTTGATGGTCCCTGAACCCGTTTCTAATGTGTGTCTCACCACTGTCTCTTTAACTGGAGTACTAAGTGGGTGGAGCCTAGCCTTTTGCGGCTGTTTGAGCTGGGTTTTTTGACCTAAAAAATATTGGCAACCTTACTCATGTTTATTGTTATTTGAAAATCTTATTCAGTGAATTTTTTAAAAGCTCATATATTTATATTCCCCACTGTTTTTCAAAGAAGATTTTATGTATTCTTTCTTATGTATGTATATTTGCAACTAATGTGGCTGCAAGGAATCAAACTGGGTACCCTGCAGTCAGTGCTCTCAACCAGAGCCATGTCTCCAGTCCCATCTTATTGCCCTTTTAACTGTCAGTTCAGATCCCAGCACCCACATTGAGGTGGCTCACAAGAGCCTGTAATGCCAGCTCTAAGAGATTAGATACTCTTCTGGTTTCCTCAGGCACTACAACACACCCATGCATGTATACTCACACAGACACAAACATAAATAGTAAAAATAAATAATTAAAAATTTTTAAAATAGGGGCTGGAGAGATGGATCAGCAGTTAAGAACACTGGCTGTTCTTCCAGATCCAGGCTGGATTCCCAGCATCCACATCACTGCTCACAAACCTCTGTGACTCCAGTCCTGGGGAATCCAATGCCCTAGCCTCTGAAGGCACCAAACACACATGTGGTATAAAGACAGGCAAAACACTCATACATAAAACAATGAATAAAAATTTTTGAAAATAGGACTGGAGAGATGGCTCAAAGGTTAAGAGCACTGGCTGTTCTTCCAGAGGTCCTGAGTTCAATTCCCAGCAACCACATGGTGGCTTACAACCATCTGATCTGGTGCCCTCTTCTGGCCTGCATGTATCCCTGCAGGCAGAACACTGAATACATAATAAAATAAATAATAAATCTTTAAAAAAAATTAAATAAAAAGTATTATAAGCATTCAATTAATAAAACTGTTAGAATTTTATAAATATGGTTATCATTGGTAATACTCTTGGGATACTCATTTCCTTTAAAATATTAATAAATTTTTTAAAGTATTTTAAACATTTTTAAAATAGACATTAAACAGTGTTAGAGTCACACAGGACATACTGTAATTACATCAAGTACAAATCTTGAAGAAGTATTTTCCTAAGATTTCTATAGATACCTTTTTTTACTGCTTTTGTCAAAACAAGCCAGCCTGCCCCACCTTCACATTGCCCCAGTATTACTCTGTGTATAATTCCAATTACCTTTTCAAAGCTGAAAAAGTTAGTAGTGTTTCTAAGTGTGCCGCAGACTGTAGGTCTCTCTTCCTTACAGAGTGCTGCTGGATATTAGACAAAGAGAGGATATCGTAGTCTGAGAGCAAAGAATCAAGTTTCTCTGAAATAAAGGTAAAAAAGTTATTAGCAGGTTAGACAGACAGCTCAGTCAGTTAAGAACATTTCGCACTCAGTCACGAGGACCCGAATTCGGATCCCAGTACACACATCAGATGGTTCAGAAGCTCCACGGGATCTAGAGCCGTCTTCTAGCCTCTGTGGGCACCCAACACATACCGTCACACAGACACAATTTAAAAGATTTTTTTAAAAAGATTATGGAGGTTGAAGCTGTGGCTCAGAAGTGAAGAGCACTTGCTGCTCTTCCAAAGGACCTGGGTTCAGATCCCAACACTCACATGGCAGCTCACAACTACCTGTAATTGCAATTCCAAGGAGGGGAATCCAAGGCCCTCTTCTGACCTCCATCGGTACCAGGTATACATATGGCTTGTACACATATACACACACAGGTAAAGCATTCATAGAATAGAGTAAACAAATCTTTAACAGACTGATAAAGGTTGCCAGAGGCTGAAGAGAGGGATCAGCAGTTAAGAGCACCTTTTCTTGCAGAGGAAGGGGACCCAGGTTCAGTTCCTAGCACCCACATGGCTGCTGACAACCATCCATAAATCAAGGTCCAGGGAATCTGACACCCTCTTCTGACCTCCACTGGCACAAACCACACACATGTGGTACACATATATACATACAGGCAAAACATTCATAGACATAAAAATTAAGTCAATAATCTTGAAGGTTTTTAGCACTTAAACCTACTAGACAATTGTGTCAGACAATAAGCTGAAGTGCTCGGGTATGTGGCCAACAAATCACGTCCTTACAAAAAGAATGAACCTGAATTAATAAAGATCTAAGTTCAAATTCTTAGGACATAAAAGGTTCAGATGCTGCCAAGTTAAATAACTAGTGCAGGAAGCCATCGGCCACGCCTAGAAAGTTAGATTCCTGCAGAACAAATGACCCAGTTTCTCCTGGAAGCAGGGAGGGGCAAGGAGGTAACAGACTTCAGAACACAGAAACAACTACACTCTGAGTGTGACAAACAAGCTAGTGTGGGAAGACTCTTGAAGGGCCGGGAGCTGGACTCGGAGTGAGGTTAGACACCAAAGAGTACCATGAGACTTCAAGATAAAAGGCATTTCTAGCGTGCATGTTTAAAATGTCCAAGATAAAAGTAGCTGATCCAACCTTTTCCCTGTCAAACTGAGCTAACCCAATCCCTCATCCATGAACAGGTACTAAGAAGACTGATAAATGATATGTATTAACAGCCTAAGAAACCAAAACCAGGAAAGCACACGAGTCCCCAAACCCAAGTTCCAGACCAGTCTGGGCTTGTCAGCAAGACTCAGTCTCAAACCCGAGGGCTGGCAATAGCATCACTACCATGGCCACCCCAAACAGACACACCAGCATCTACCAACTCAGGCACAGGGAGAGGGCACTAATGCCCAGAAGGAAACCAACACCTATTGCTTTACCAGACCAAGTCACCAGCCAAGAAAACAAAGACACACTGCCTGCAGGCAGTTCAGAAAAAGTACGAGATTCAAAACCTGAGCTACTATAATAAAGTATATGCCACTGCGCTCCATGTTTTTAACCACGCCTCTGCTGCCTCCTCCAGAAGAAGAGCTTTAAAGTAAGGTTTTTAACTTAAAAACAGTAGACACCTGCCCGTCACTCTAGTTCCTGGGGGTCTGACACCCTCTCCGGGCCTCCTCAGACATCAGGCACACGCAAACACTCACATACATAAAATAAAAATAAAATTAGCTGCCTAAAATACATGAGCTGATATTTTCCTTTTCTTTCAATAATCATGGCCATTCAAATCATTCAAATGGACCTAGAATTCCTCACCACAGGGCAGCAGCACTCTGGGCTAATGTTTATTGTTACACAGTAAAAACTTAAATGGTTTTAAAAGAAATGTCAAAAGCATTCAATTATTTCATGTCAACCAAAAATTAAGAGTAATTTTATTTGGGGACAGGAGAGTACTATGCAGCCCAGAAACTCAAGCGTTCCAAGTGCTGGGATTATGGGTATTTTTTGTTTGTTTGTTTGTTTGTTTTGGGTTTCTGAGACAGGGCCTTACTGTAGCGCAAAATGACCTCCAATTTACAGCAACCCTCCTACCTCAGTCTTCCAAGTGCTAGGATTAAAAATACAAGCCATCACACTCATTTTTTAAGAGTGACAGAGTTGGGAGTACGGCGAGGTGTGACTGAGACAGAATCTCCTGCAGTCCACGGTGGCCCTGAACAAGCTATATAACATAGCATAACCCTGAACTCCTGATCCTATCCCACCTCCCTGGTGCTGGGGTTGCAGGCCTGCCTGTGCTTTCACATTCAGCCTTAAAAATAATGTAGGCCTAGGTCCAAATCAGGAGCAGAAGGAGAGAGAGCACGAGCAAGGAACTCAGGACCGCAAGGGGTGCACCCACACAATGAGACATTGGGGATGTTCTATTAGGAATTCACCAAGGCCAGCTGGCCTGGGTGTGAAAAAGTCTGGGATAAAACCGGACTCGCTGAACATAGCGGACAATGAGGACTACTGAGAACTCAAGAACAATGGCAATGGGTTTCTGATCCTACTGCACGCACTGGCTTTGTGGGAGCCTAGGCAGTTTGGATGCTCACCTTACTAGACCTGGATGGAGGTGGGGGTTCCTTGGACTTCCCACAGGGCAGGGAACCCTGATCGCTCTTCGGGCTGAGGAGGGAGGGGGACTTGATTGGGGGAGGGGGGAAATGGGAGGCGGTGGCGGGGAAGAGACAGAAATCTTTAATAAATAAATAAATTTAATAAAAAATATAAATGAATGAATGAATGAATAAATAAATAAATAAATAAATGGAAAAAAATAATGTAGGCCGGGCAGTGGTGGTGCACGCCTTTAATCCCAGCACCCGAGAGGCAGAGGCAGGTGGATCTCTGTGAGTTCGAGGCCAGCCTGGTCTACAAGAGCTAGTTCCAGGACAGGCTCCAAAGCTACAGAGAAACCCTGTCTCGAAAAAATAAATAAATAAATAAATAAATAAATAAATAAACATATATATATATATATATATGTTTAGGCCTGAAGAGACAGGTCAGAAGTTAAGAGTAATTGCAGTTTTTGCAGAGATCTGGGGTTTAGTTCCCAGCATCCAAATAGCAGCTCACAACTCTAGTTCCATAGGACCTGGCACCCTCTTCTGACCTCTAAGAACAACGGACACAAGTGGGACACAAACATGCAGGCATAAGAGGCAGACACAAAATTAAAGTAAGTAAATTTTAAGAAAATGAATGAACCCAAGAGCATAGTCCCTGAATATTCCCAATCAGTCCGTTCCTCAGCTCATTCACCGGCTGCTGTGAGCCAAGCACTAAATAGTCCAAGGGCTGAAACACAACAGCAAAAGAACAAAGTCCTTGCGCTACAGAATACTCATCGTAGTATGAAGCACAGAATGCACAAGAAAACAGATCTCAGCCAGGCAGGCCTGGGGCGCACGCCTATAAGCCTGGCACTCCGGAGGCTGGGACAAGAAAAGCACAGTTGCAGGAGAGTGGGGGCTACACACAAACTTCAGGTCAGAGAAATGCATTCATAGTAAGTCTGTCTGCAAAGAAAGAAGGGAGGAAATAAAGGGATGGAATGGAGGGAGGGACGGGAAAAAAGAAAGAGAGGAACTAGCAAAGAACAGAGAAAAGGGATGTGGACATTAAAGCAAGATAAAAGTATTAAACAGTTTCTATAGGGTGGTAGGAAAGATTATCTTTCTGTTAAACACCTGAGTAAACCCGAGAAAGCAAGAATGCAGGCATGCAGAACCTGGAAAAAAACATAAATGCCCCTCGACCGAAGAATGGATAAGGAAAATGTGGTACATTTACAAAACGGGGTACTACTCAGCAGAAAAAAAATAACAACAGCTTAAATTTTGCAGGAAAATGGGTGGAGCTAGAAAACATTATTTTGAGTGAGGTAACCCAGACACAGAAAGACAATTATCACATGTACTCACTCATAGGTGGTTTTTAAACATAAAGCAAAGAAAGCCAGCCTACAAACCACAATCCCAGAGAACTTAGACAACAATATGGACCCTAAGAGAGACTTACATAGATCTAATCTACAAGGGAAGTAGAAAGTATAAAAAGACAAGATCTCCTGAGTAAATTGGGAGCATGGAGACCGTGGGGGAGGATTGAAGGGGAGAGGGGAGAGGCAGGGAGGGGAGCAGAGAAAAATGTAGAGCTCAATAAATATCAATAAAAATGTATAATAAAAAAAGAGTGCAGGCATGCTACTACCAGATCAAAGTTAATCAACATTCATTCAAGGCTCTGACTCAAAATTCACAGTTGCTAGATATTACCCTATTTTTTGTGTTAACAGAATTTCCTTTTAAAGTCAATCCAGAAGAAAGCTGTTTCAGATATTATTGGCTCTCCCACCACAAGATGGCGGCTGGTGATTTGACTCTGCAATCACAAAGCTTAGGGGCACCAACAGAAAACCTTTCAGAAGCTTGCCCTTTTAGTCAACCAACTTGTTCAACAATGTCCAAGCTTTTCTCCTGGGGGCTGTGCTGCGTGAGTCACTACATTATCTCCACAGAACACTTCGAAAGAGGACCAAGACTAAATAACGCGTCTACCACCCCAAACTCTGATGCCATTGCTGTGTCAGAGAACCAAAGAAAGGAAGAAAAATACAACCAAACCCGAATGCAACACAGCACTGGGTTTTTGAATTTCATCCAGGCTGAGAAACTCAAGCTTTTCTGAAATGATGCTTTTAAAAGCCTGTGAAGATAGCCAGGCCTCCTGGGACTGTCTACCTAGTTGGTCTTGACCTTTCAGCATTTCAAGCAAAATGGCCTTTCTTCCCTCTGGACTCTACAGCTCTCAGTATCTTTCTTCTGACACTTTTTGTTTTATGACATGTTTTATCTCACAGATTAAAAAATGGCCAGGAAGGAGCCATGTTTTATTCACCACAACATCTTTTTATTGTGGTATTGCTCACGGAGCCCCAGGCTAGCCTTGAACTCCTTCCTGATCCTGCATCTACCTTCCTAGTGAAGACCACCACATGCAGCTCTCATCACAGGATTCTATCGTTAAAACATTCAGCATAGAAGCTTGGCTCATCAGGCTCACGTTCACAAATTACATGAATTTTCCATGCTGAAGTGCCAACACAAGTCTTCAATTGCCTTGATACAGGCTGGTACATGAACTCAGTTTCATTAAGATCATAATCATACCTACTGACTTAGAATCCTACCTCAATATTGTACTTTCATTGTCAATAACATGGACCAGGGCTCCTCAGGGTGTGGTTCCCCCAAACCAGATGCATCGGCAGCTGGGGGCTTGTTAGAAATACGAACACTCAGAAACCCTCAGTGTGTGGACCAGCAATTTATGTCGCCTTCCAGGTAATTCTCATGTGAATTCAGGTTTGAAAACCACTAAGCAAGTGTGGCAGCATGACGGCTCCTACTGGCAAGCTTAGCTACTGAAAGCTGAAGCAAGAGGAAGGCTAGAGTTCGAAGTCACCCTAGGCAACACGGAGGGACACCAGCCCCTAAAGGCCTCCCTGTCCTACACCATAAGAGAAATGGAAGAGAAGAGAGAAAACCACTTAAGCTAAAGTAGTAAACAACTAAAAATAATGCTTCCAGCTGGAGACCAAGCAGCTAATACATAAGCAAGCCTGTGGGGACACTCCACATAGGGTGCTTCTTGCATGCTTCCTTAAATTTACAGCAAGGCACAGTAGGCACCAGGCTCGTGTTTACAGGTAATGCGTGTTTAAGATCCAGGTCATCCAGTTCACTCTTTATTCAACCTTGCACTGATTTTAAAAACAAGAACCAGAAACAGGATAAGCTAAACTGTAAAACAGAGAGAAGCTGTGGAAATGTCCCAAGGACAGGGGGAAACCATCCACCATTTAAAAGCCTGCTCATAGCAGAACACCTACAATATTGAGCAAAGGGAGGGTTTTAAAACCTATTCATAACCCAAATATCTTAACTATGTATAAAAATGGAGCAGGAAGAAAAATAAGGGCAAAATAGAAACACTGTGAGTTATTTTGCACATGCTGTCTATAATAAGCGCCTTTTAAATGTAGCTTGCTAACACACTTTAAAATAGTTAGCAATAGTTTTCATTGCAATTATTTTCTTTTAATAACTGGATATTACAAATTAGATGTCCTGGAGCCATTACAAACAACTCAATAAAAAACAGCTCTCTCGGAAGGCAAACTGGAACCAACTACTGCTCCTGATATTGTCTCTTAGAAAGTGTCCCTTGGATCCTCAGCTTCCCACTGCAGCTCACTTCCAGAACTTCAACTGTTGGTGGTCACATTCTCCTATAACCTAGCAACAAAATTTCTCTCTCATCCCACCCAAATCTCTCAGTAAAGTATAAACTGCTGCTCAGCATGGTGGTGTGCACCTTTAATCCCAGCACACAGGAGGCAGAGTGTGAGGCCAACTTGGTTGAGACAATGAGTTCCAGGCCAGCCAATGATACATAGTGAGACTCTGAAACACACACAGTATAACTCACTGACTTTACTACAGTATCATTTACTGCAGTTCATACTCAACCGGAGACCTGAAGAGCCTTGTTTGCTCAGCACCTGGTCACAGACTCTATAAAATCCAAAGCAGTTGCCCATTCCATTCTGTGATTACAGCCACCATGTGAAACAGCTGAGCCTTTTAGTTCAGCTAGCTAGAAACACGCTTAGAAAACGAGACCGTTGGCCGGGCGGTGGTGGCGCACGCCTTTAATCCCAGCACTTGGGAGGCAGAGGCAGGCGGATCTCTGTGAGTTCGAGACCAGCCTGGTCTACAAGAGCTAGTTCCAGGACAGGCTCCAAAACCACAGAGAAACCCTGTCTCGAAAAACCAAAAAAAAAAAAAAAAAAAAAAAAAATACGAGGGGGCTGGAGAGATGGCTCAAAGGTTAAGAGCATTGCCTGCTCTTCCAAAGGTCCTGAGTTCAATTCCCAGCAACCACATGGTGGCTCACAACCATCTGTAATGGGGTCTGGTGCCCCCTTCTGGCCTGCAGGCATAAACACAGAATATTGTATACATAATAAATAAATAAATATTAAAAAAAAAAAACGAGACCGTTTAAAAGGTCAGCTGGAGAATGTTCTCTAAGTATCACCGCCCTGCTCCTCTCGGCTGTAGTCCCCCACCTGGCATTATCTAGTGGTGTTTAGTTAGGGACCTATCGTCCTTCTGCTTTTGTGTTGTCTCTATTCTCCAACCTTTGTCTCAACTTTCCTGAACACACTTTTTTGCTCTTTTCAAACCAGGACTCATTTATTCAACTAATACTCATTAGGAACCTCCTGGCAATGTGACAGAAATAAAAGAAAATACATTTTTAGTACACTGGGGACGAACAATCACAAAATTATCATAAAGTGTTCACCTGCCAAAAGAAAAAGTGTGACAATCAATATGGAAGAACATAGCAGGATTAGCATCCCTGCCTGGCAAGCCAAAGTGCTTTCCCTGGAAGTACTATCTGTAGTAAAAGGACGAGGTCAGGATTTGAGGGATGGCTCAGTGGCTAAGAGCACTGGCTGCTCTTCCAGAGTATGTAGGTCGGATTCCTAGCACCCACGTGGTCCTTACAACTCTCTGTAACTCCAGTTCTATGTGTGTTTTGCTTGCAGTTATGTCTGTGCAAAACACAGAAGTGGAAAGGTAACTCAGTTGAACTGTAGTGTAGAACATCTCAGCAAGAATATGGCATCAGGCCATCTGTGGTGGCGAACGCCTTTAAACCCAGCCCTAAACCACAGAGGTAGGCAGATCTCTGTGAGTTCAAGACCAGCGTGGCCTACACAGTGAGTTACAAACTGGGAGAACTACAAAGTGAGACCCTCTCTAAAAAGAAATAAAGGTTGATTTGTGAGACTGGAGCAGCAGAAGGAGGTCAGTTAATGAACACGGAGTGAAATATTAAGGAGTTTGGACTCTGAGTAAAGGCACTGGGTTTTTTTTTTTTTTGTTTGTTTGTTTTTTGTTTTTTTTTTTTTTTTTTTGGAGACAGGGTTTCTCTGTGGCTTTGGAGCCTGTCCTGGAACTAGCTCTGTAGACCAGGCTGGCCTCGAACTCACAGAGATCCGCCTGCCTCTGCCTCCCGAGTGCTGGAATTAAAGGCGTGCGCCACCACGCCGCCCGGCATTAAAGGCACTGTTAAGTAGAAATCTTCATGAACTTCAGTAAGGAACAAACAAGATTGGAATCTGGGAAATCAGTAAGCTGCTGAATGAACATTGAGTATCACTAAAAGACTCCTGGGATTCTAGCTCGGCTACCTAGGTAGACATTTGTATGTATGTGTGTATGTATGTACATTTGTAAGTACACACACACGCACACACACTCACCCTGGCACTTGCCAGTGTGGGCTACAAAGTGAGACTCTTTGTCCAAACAACAATAAAAATGGAAAAAATGAAGCCTGGGCTGCGCCACTGTTTGCTGGGCCTTGCTGAAGACCTAAGGTCAGTACTCCCAGAATACACAGCAGAGAGATGCAGTCTGGCCAGTGTGCGAGAAGCCCTCGGAACGGATGTATCCTTCTTGGGCCAGAAGGATGAAACACGGAAAGCAATGATCTCTACTAGGCCAGGGAACCAGAACCTTGGAACCAAAACTGACTTTTGGGGAGTGTCAGCTGTTTCAACTAATTCTCTACGGTCAGTGCTTACCAAGGCTGAGCCTAACCTAGGTCAAGACTCTAGCAAGTCCTGTAACCGGCAGCTGCTCGGCCCTAAAGGATCTGCAGAGTCCAGGTGAACCCCTGAAGAAAGCCTGGGCCGTGAGAATCTGTGGTACACCGGTACAAACTAAAGCAAACAAGGGGCAGCCCCTCCCTCTTCCAATCAAAATCAAAGACAAAAATAAATAGCATAATTCTGAACCTTCCACACTACCGTGCTTTTGAAGACAGAGGTGTAAACGTCAGCTGGATACGAGTGGGGCTTCAGAGAACAGGACAAGGTCAGAGACACAGAAGTTGGGGGAACGCAGAGCAAGTGAAACCAGAGCAGCAGCCCAACTCTTTGGAGGCGCAACTCCTGTTGGGTGAGGCACGAAGAGGAAGCTGGGGAGGGACTTCCCTACCACGGTGAAGACTCTCTTGTTGTTCCTTCCCTGCCAAGCCAGTCCACAGGCTCTTCAAATTATCCTTCCACTTATACACTGGTGTTTTTCCACAACACACACAGCGAAGGATCCAAAAATCAATCACGCTCAGATGTGGAGGACTTTCACACTTAACGTTCTGGAAACGCCTATGAAAGCTAAAAGGACTTCTCCAGTTCCCCCACTGGGGCTCTCTGCTTAGTTCTTCATCCTCTCACAGAAATGGTCACCTCTTTAACTACCCCTGCAGAGCAGAGTAATCTCTGTATTAAGGATTTGGATCTCAGAGGACTGCGTCTTGTCAACAGCAACTTTAGCATGAAGAGCCGCGCATTGAAACCCTGAGTGCAACTGTGCTGCTGATACTGAGCTGTGAGATGGGCTCGCACTCAGAGCCTTGAGCAGAAATGCTAAGCAAGCACTGCCCTCCTGGGAGACATCACCACCCTATGCTGTTTGGTTTGTTTGTTTGTTGGTTGGTTGGTTGGTTTTTCAAGGCAGGGTTTCTCTGAAGCTTTGGAGCCTGTCCTGGAACTAGCACTTGTAGACCAGGCTGCCCTCGAACACAGACATCCGCCTGCCTCTGCCTCCCGCGTGCTGGGATTAAAGGTGTGCGCCACCACCGCCCAGCTTGCTCCACTGTTTATTGAGTAGGAAAAAATAGGTCTCAGAAGAATGCAGTGACTTGTCATGAGCATGAAGTGATGAACAGAAGCCTTGTGGACATCTGAAGAAGGGCATTTCTGTTTGTTTGGCAGTTCACGATAATATTTGCTGTTTAACCTAAACCAACTATTATTTAGACATGGATGTTCAAGACCAAGAAATAGTTTCATAGTTTAAGGACATAGGGTTTTTTTTTTTAATTAACCCATTTGGTTCTATGTTTAGATCATAAATGTACTAAATATTGATTAGGTATCAATTTTCTGAAGGGCAAAAAGAATATACATAACAGAAACTTGGCTTTTAAGGTATTCTGTAGGTCACAAAAAGTGATTTCAGGAACTGTTATGAATTGCATAATTTAGGAAAGTTATGAGTCACATGAGCTTAGTCATGATATCATAGTGAAGTTACAGCTGGGGTGGATAAGTCTCACTTTGATTTCAAAACTGTTTCTCCTTTGTGTTACTTTGAATAATAAAAGAGGATGGAGTGGGTGGAAGAAGTAGGTCACAGATTTTTTGTGTCTGAAACATTTTGAAATTTACCTCGAGTTTATCAGCACACCACACACACACACACACACACACACACACACACACAGACTACTTGCCACCAGCATGTCTTAACACACTCCATGTGGCTTTAAATGTGCCTGCTTAGGTCCCTGAATGAGTTTCCTTACCCCAAGTCATCAACTTTCAAAGGTGGATTATCATTTACTTTGCATCTCAATACCAGGCATAATTCCTGGCAGCCCCAATATGAGTTCTTCAAATTTTAGATCAAGAGATTTTGGTTTTTGTTTTTGTTGTTTTGTTTTTCTAACACAGATGTGCTATACTTTGCTATTAGAATTAGAAAGAGGAAGAGAGAGAGAGAGAGAGAGAGAGAGAGAGAGAGAGAGAAAGGAAGGCAGAGGCAGACTTGTGTTCAGAGCCAGCCTGGTCTGCATAGCAAGTTCCAGGGCAGCCAGGGCTATCTAGTGAGACTCGGTAGTAAAAATAAAATTTAAAAGTCCCATGATCTGCAAATGTTGCTGAGAATAGATTTAGGAACAATGTAGTTTTTCCTCTACACTGTGACTCCCTAGGATTGATTTATGCTTTTCTTTGCACCTGCGGACAGGAGAATTGTAACAAACCCTGTAAGAATGGTGAAAAATCACCTCACTGACTCAAATACAAGTTTATTCTTAATAGCATCCTGAAAATGAGCGTGTCCTTTCATGCTCTGTTATCATTCTGAAAAGTTTTCCTTCCGCTTTTATCAACTTAGATTTCAGTACTTCCTAGCTAGCTCCTTTGACTTTCTTTCATCTTGTCACTTGTAATTCATTTTAAAATGCTAACACACACCAGAAAGTTATTTGGATTTAAAAAAAAATACATTCAATGTCTGTGCCAGTCAATTACAACCTCTGTTCAGAGAATAAGATACAAACACAAGGGAAAAAAACTGACAAGGTTGGGAGTGGTGGTGCAAGGTCTTTAACCCAGCACTCGGAGGCAGAAGCAACCAGTCTCTGAGTTCGAGATCAGTCTGGTCTACACAGCAAGTTCCAGGCCAACCTGGGCTACAGAGGGAGTCCATGTCTCAAAATAAACATAAAGAAAACCCACAGGGCTTCAATTTGCATAATAAAATACTATAATGACAAGACCTTAACTTCACACAACGGGGAATGCACTCTTTCACACTGTTACCGTTGACTGAACTGTCACAGAGGGCAATATTTTGAAAGCTAGAGTCCTAAAGTACCGGTAAGTTCCTTATCACCAAACGACACCTCTACCGCATGTCCATCCTTTCAATCCGATCTCTCTAGAAAATCTAAGTAGGAAACCTCTGGTCTCGAGGCTCAAAACGGTTTGAACGGGTCAGCCCTGGGAATCTGCTCAAAGCTGCAAGGAAAGCACGCGCGGTGGCCAATCCAGAGTTGGACTGGGAACTTTTAGCCTCGCTCTCTCCACCAAGCACCTCTCCGACAAGCAAGTGGTCAGGGGGGATCTGGAATTCGAACTCCGAGACTCCAGACCCAGTCAGGAAAGGCAAATGAAACTACTTCTGTCGCCGCCTTCCAATCAAATTACTGCTTAAGTGCCTCCACCAGAAGAAATGCTGAGAGCCAGCATGTCGCTGTGGAGCTCTGGGGCCGTCCTTTCTTCCAGGGTCTTGCTCTTGGCAGACACCCCTAACCCTTTAGAATCACTTAGCAAGCAAAGGACCTCGACCCTCCACGCGCGAACCATCCCCATGCCTGCACCTCTCCGCTAAACACATTCCAGAAATACAAAACGAGGAGACCTGACCCCTCTTGGCCCTCGGTCCATGTGAGAGACCCCCATCCAGGATGTCCTTCCTCGCTCAGAGACAAGCCCGTGTCTTTACACTCGCTGACCGCCGAGAGCCACACCCCCTTCCCACACTGGGACCTTGGGGACGCGCCACTAGCGCCCCATACCCCGCACCCAGCGCGCCCGTCCCTCCGAGCCCTCTGGGGCCAGCCTTCAAGTTTGCTCCCCCGACTCTTACCAAGTCGCGGGTGGGAGCCAGAGCCCGGGTCCGCAGGAGGTCGGGGCGCCAGGACGAGAGGCACCAAAGTGGTCAGGAAGAGGAGACGCTGCCTCATGTTCCCGTCCGCCACCTCTCTGGGTAACCTGCTCCTGGAGAGTGTTCGCGGAAACTGCTCACATTGGGAGGAGGAGGTGATCCTCCCAGAACTGCCCCGCAAACTTTTCCCTCCCGCGCCGCCTACAGGGAAGAACTAGAGCGAAGCTCCAGGCCCCGGAAGTGCAGGCGGCGCTCGCTGAGAGTAGCTCCAGCCCGCTTCCGGCCGCAGCCGCAGACCTACCCACAGCCGGAAGAGGGGTACCGCAGAGCATTCTGGGAGGCGTGGCTCGCCCCGCCCAGGCGCGGGCTCGCCGCCATCTTGTCGGCTCTGTTCCTTCCTGGTCCCTCTGGGGCCTGACTGGCGCCATCCTGGCCCTCGGCTCCCGCCGTCCTGACTCGACCCAGCCCGGTCTCGCCTCTGTCCCCGGGTGACCGCGGGGAAGGAAGGTGGGAGCCGATGGGCAGGCCGTCAGGCGCGTGCGGCCGCCTTCGTTCTCATTAGAATGTCGCAGGCGCTGGTGACAGGATGGAGGCGTGCAGCCCGCCACAGGGCCCTGGCGGGTCTGCTGTGCAGCTCAGCGTCTTGCTGCCGGAGCCCAGACCTCCATTGTCACGTTCTCTCTCCCCTGACTCACGTAGCTTCCCTGCTCGATCCATCGAGTTTGGAGTAGTTGTGTTTTTGCAACCTTTTTCTTAAGTACTGTGCCGTGTGCTGTTTGTAATACTGAGTATTATTAGCGTCCTGATAAGATTTCAAGTTGTCTATCAGAAAAAGATAAACTGTGATTTAAATGTGTTCCTTGTGGAATGTCCCAGTTAAAGTCTTGCGTCATTTTCAACAATTACTGAGTTTGTACAGTTTTTGGCATGTTAGTTAACTCTAGTCCCTACATTCTCCTAGATATGAAAGGCTTTCATACATATTCATGGCACACTTCAAATCAAAAAGCAAAAGTTCACCCCATAAATTAGATGTGTATAGTTTTTTTGTTTTTGTTTTTTTAAATAAAAGTCTTAGGGTATTCCTTTCGAGCATTCAGGCTCCATATCCTCAAGTTTGTAACTTGAGTACACTGGATTATATTTTTGTGTCCCCTGCAGTGCCCTGCCCAGAAAAGGCAATTAGCTGTATTTAGTGAATACTACTTTGGTGGTTCTCAGCCTTCCTATGCTGTGACCCTTTAATACAGTTCGTCATGTTGTGGTGATCCCCAACCAAAACATTTTTCATAACTAGTTTTGCTACTATCATGATCAGTAATGTGAATATCTGATATGCAGAATATCTAATATGTGACCAGCAAAGGGGTCACAACCCATAGGCTGAGAACCACTCTGCTGGTTCTTTAAAAACTCCTGATCTACTTTATCCCCCAAGTTCTCAGGCTAAGTCAGCATAGCGGTCCTTGGCACGTAGAGCTTGGTGTGCTGGGCTGTGCCTGCATCCCAGTGCTAGGAAGCAGACATAAAACAACAGTCAGGCTGGGCTGCGGCATCACTTAGGAGGCAGAGACAGGAGGATCTCTGAGAGTTGAGGCCAGCCTGGTCTACAGTGCAAGGTCCAGGATAGGCTCCAAAGCTACAGAGAAACATGGTCTCATAAAATAACAGCTAAAGCTGTGTGGAGAAACTTAAAGTCGAAAATCTGACAGTCCACATCTGGTCTTGGAGGGTTTATTGTGGGATTTTTCTTGGTTTTAGCGGGAAGGAAAGGTGCTTTGGAGTCCTGTCTGGGATGGGCTTATTTTGTGACCCTGCCCAGGCATGTTCCTCCTTCGGCCTCACAAGCACTGGGATGATAAGGGCGTGAGCCACCACACTTGGTTTCAAGCTTTTTTACTCTCAAAATAACATTTTAGAAATATGTTCCCACTAGGCAACATTTTCATTATAAATATTAACTGGTTGCCACATTTGGGATTCCCGTCATAAATATATGTACACTTAACTGCCAGGTCATCCTTTTTCTGCTTTCTAGGAAAGGAAATAGCTCCAATTTTCACAGCACTGTTGGATCCTCCACCACACTCTCCTGTGGTCCCCTCCCTCCACTGTTGGTGTGACTTACAACACACATGCAGTAGAAATAATGGCATGTCACTTCCAAAATTAGGTTTTTACATACTCTTCCATCTCATGCTCTCCCGTCTTTATTGTTACTGTTGCTTTAACATTGGTAGACAGTCTTTTGGAGTGGTCTCAGAACTAATGCCCTCCTGTCTCAGCCTCACTGGTGTCCTGGTACTACAGGTATGTGCCACTAAGAAAAGCCAGTATTCACGCTCTGAGAGCACACAGGAAACACACAGAGGGATGGATAGGAACACAGGACACCAGCCAAAGACCTCAAGTCTACAGAATGCTACAGCTACAGCCAACTTCTGAGATCATTGCAACCCCACCTGATCCTCAGAAACAAGATCAGAAGTGTTTACTGGGGTGGAAAGATGCTTCGCAGGAAAAAGCACCCACCTGGTGGCTCACAACCATCTGTAACTTCAGTTCCAGGGACTCTCATGCCACCTTCTCACCACCAGACAGCGCGCATGTACATGGTGCACACACACAATGCAGATAAGACACCCCTAAAAATAAATTTTAAAAAGATTTACTGTGTTATTATCCTACTTGGGAACAATTTGCTATACAGCCATTACCATGTTGTGTTCTGGCTTCATCTGAACATCTGAAATACCTTCAAGATTTTATAAAGGAGGCTCTTAACCGTGAGGGCTTTTCATCCCAGCAGTCAAGAGGCAGAAAAAGAAGGGTCCCTGAGTTCAAGGCAGCCAGGGCTACACAGAAAAACCCTGACTCAAAAAAAAAAAAAAAATGAGGACAAATAAAAGATTGCTTGAAATTTACTGATTCCACTCTATGAAATGAATTATTCAGGAATAGATTGCAAGTCAGTTTAAGTATTTGTGGTTGTTAGATACCATATCCTTGCTTCTGCAGTGTTATTCACCCCAAGAAAGAGAGCTGAAGATGTAGCTTGGTGCTTGCCTAGCATACATGAAGCCCTGAGTTTAAGCGCCATTGTTGGGGACTGCAGACCCTCAGATCCTGAACTTTCTATGACCCCTTGCCTGCCAGAGTAAACCACTTGATTTCCTATGCTTGCAGCTGCTCTGAACGCAAGACCCTCATGAGTTCCTGATAACAAGGAAGTGGTTTCTGGTGGGTTTGCAGCTGAAATATCCCAAGAGCTAGGGTGTGGCTGTTAGTCAAGGAGAGCACTGTATAAGCTGCCCTGGAACACAATAAAACTGGCAGTCTTGTTTCAGGAGTGACCCATGTCTCTGTGTTTTTTAATCCCAAGACCCTTGCCCAATCACGGTTCCAGGTGGTGCAGGCACCACAAACCATCCCACTTTCGCCAGACCTGGTGGCAAAAGCCTATAGTTCCAGCATTTGGGAAGGGAAAGCAGGAAGATCAAGGTCATGCTTGGTGACAAGGGGAGTTTGAGGCCATCCTGGATAAAAGGAGAACCAATCTCCAGGATAAAACCTAGCGAAATGGGGCTGGAGAGATGGCTCAGTGGTTAAGAGCACTGTCTGCTCTTCCAGAGGTCCTGAGTTCAATTCCCAGCAACCACATGGTTGCTGTAAAGAGATCTGGCGCCCTCCTCTGGCGTGTGGGTATAAATGGAGGCAGAAAGTTGTATACATAATAAATCTTAAAAAAAAAAAAAAAAAACCTAGCGAAATAGCTGGTAAAACCAGAAAAGTAAAGCAGCCAGCCGTTAGAAGTCTTACTTCTACCAAGGCTGGGCCCCTGCAGACTAAACCTTTCCTCTCATTTTATATTCCCTCTAGTGCTGGGATTAAAGACATGTGAGACTCCCTAGTACTGGGATTAAAGGTGTGTGCCACCACTGCCTGACCGCTGACGGCCTAGCTTTGCCCTTCTGATGTTCAGGAATTATTTATTAAAACATAAAATATCACTGCAGATGACAGACACTAAAAAGCTAGTGTTGAGTGGTCTGGGCTTTCTGATGGGGCAGCCAGAGCACGCAGAGTATTTATGACATACAACTGAGCAGGGGGGCAGGCTTTGCTCATCTGTGGGAACAGATTCTGTCAAGGTGCTGTGAACATTTGCAGGGTAGGGAGTGAGGGGCTGCGGTGGACAGTTTCTGCAGTCAAAACCTGCACTTAGACCTCAGGAAGATCCTGTCACTCAAATGGGGCTAAAGCATTGCAAATCCTTGACATGGATTTTACTTGCTCCCTACAGAGAATAACTTGGGAGGAGTGGGTTCTCTCCTTCCACCATGTGGGTCATGAGAATCAAACTTATCAGGCTTGACAGCAAGTATCTACCAATGAGCCACCTCTTACCCTACCTGCCACAGAGCCTATACTATTTTGAAGATGCTAATTATTCGTGAATTTGGATGTCTTTTATTTTTGCTGCTGAATAAAGTTGGTAAAGCTAGCCCTTCAAGAAATATTAATTCCCAAGTCTCAAAGATGCTATTTTTTTTACATATGATTATACAAAGTTCATGTACCAAGAACTCATTTCCAAGGTTTTAATTCAAGTAATTCATACGTAGCAGTAAGATCCTTTTAGAAAGAAAACTAGAAAGCAAACATGGTACAAACTGTTCAAGGAGGCTGAATATAAGCACACTATTTTGGGGGAAATTATTTTGAGACAGGGTTTCATATGTGCTAGCCTCTGCCTTCTGAGTGGTAAGATTACAGGTGAGGTGTGTAGTGTCCCACGTATGTGATGTGGGGGTCGAACCAGAGCTTCATACATGCTAGGCAAGCACTCTGCTCATGAAGCCACATCCTCAGGCTGGAGATTTTTTTAATGGGCCAGCAAACCAGACCCACTATAACTGCAGTCAGTTCTCTTCAAAAGTTGGGAAAAAAAGCCCATCCATTTCAGTGAGAAATGAGCCACGACATTATTTCAAAAAGACCCATTTCTGGGCTGGAGAGATGGCTCAGTGGTTAAGGGCATTGCCTGCTCTTCCAAAGGTCCTGAGTTCAATTCCCAGCAACCACATGGTGGCTCACAACCATCTGTAAAGAGGTCTTGCACCCTCTTCTGGCCTTCAGGCATACAGACAAAATATTGTATACATAATAAATAAATAAATATTTTTAAAAAAAGATCCATTTCTAAAACTTTGTAACTTGGTATTACCTCCCCTTCCACATCACCTGCAGTGGCTGTTCTGGATAGGTGCAAGAGGATCATACATCATATATACAAATGTGGGGCTGTGGAGGTTCTCCTCCTGCTGAAATGCCTGTTCCCCTGGCAGCTCTGAGTAACTGGACCACATGAGAAACTAACATAATGAAGAGAGTAAATGGAAAGGAGCTTGGTTGAAATTACTTAAGGTCTAAAGTGACCAAGTCTTGATTTGAACTGATTGGCCGCACAAAACTAAGAAATCGGGGTCTGGAGAGATGGCTCAGAGTTCTTGAAGGAGTCAGGTTCCCAACACACCCACATGACAGTTCACAACTCTACTTCCAGTTCCAGAGGATCTGATGCCCTCTACTGGTCTCCAAGGGCACCAGGCACACATGGTGCTCAGACATACACAAAAACAGTACAGTCATACCCAGAAATTAGAAAGAAAAACAAAGCAGCACTAGTATAAATGAACTGTGAAGGTGTTTTACAACAGCCCAGGACACTAATCAATGCTGAGTTTCCCACATCTAGCCTGCTTATATGCATAGGCAGAAGAGCCATGTTACTGTGATGCAGATATTTGGGCCGTCAAAGCCATTCTGACAGGATGATGCCAAAAAACAGCAGAAATTGAGAATGTTTCTCACAACTTCTGAATCCTGAGGCTGAGGCTAAGTCTCTTGGGATTTAGTTGTCCTTCCACTAGTCCCATTTTTGCTTGAAGGAATACAATAAAATCTGGAAGTCAGTCCAATTGTCACCAATTGTTGCCCAGCAATTTACTTTCTGTAGGCCCAAAGCTACTGTCAAATAGCTGTTGTCTGTCTTTCCCCTTCTTCCATCCCATTCTGCCCATCAGCAGAAAGCTTCTCATCTGTCTTAAGATGCGAGCTAACCGCATGCAAAGGCAGTAACAACAAGAAAAACAGGAAGTTTTAGGTAAAAGGCCCTGCAAAAATAGACCAGAATCTGGAAGTGGCTTTTACATCTATCAGTTGTTAAATAGATGTTGATTTGGAACCAGAGGGGTGGTGTTCCTCCCACTTTAATGCTCAATAACTTGATTACAGTTTAAGTGTGGATTCCTGGCTACCGGCAGGCTAGACCATCCATTGTGTCAAAACCGATTTACCCCTAAGGACAGGATCAGGGAGCATCTGACGCTGTGGACTCCCTGATCAAAGAGGAGCATTCACATCATAGCTGACATGGGACCTATCACCAGAACTGACCAAGATTCGCTCAGGAAGCACTTAGGGTCTAGACTAGGCAAGGCATTCAATGTGTGTTCAGATTGTGCATGTGCCACAGAGAAAAGCCCTAATTCTGATCCTGGGTGATCCAGGCAGTATGGTGCTTACTTTAGACCTACTGGCCACACTAGGAAACCAAAACATAGTCACCTTGGGTAGATACTACCATCTATCTACTTATTGTCTTACCTAGGAATATAGATCAGGCAAGTTCATTAAGGAGTGGACCATTGGCTCATTACTTGAATATGGTACGGTCCTTGGTATTTGGTCATTCTTTGACTTTTTTTTTAGGGGGAGGGTTTTGAGACAGGGTTTCTCTGTGTAACAGTCCTAGTTGTTCTGGAAGTAGCTCTTGTAGACCAGACTGGCCTCTACCAGTGCGCTACCACCGCCAGACAATTTGCTGACATTTTAGAATATAAAAGAACAGCTGGAAGGTCATCCACCCACTAATGTCACCTCTACCATCTCAGTGACAGGTCATTCAAGTCAAGCACTTAATGCAGAAGTCTACTGAGATCTATTTTGGGAGACATAGGAGAAGTCATGCTTTTATAGTCAAAAGCTCTTAGGTAGAGAAGTATGTGCCCTTGAGATATGCCTTGAGAGAGGGGATGGCCTAAGTGAGGTATGAAATGTCACCTATCTTAAGGGAGACTAATCAATGTGCACCTCATTAAGATGCATATGTCAGGCTTTTTGAGTTTTGCCCCCAACGCAGTTAGTTGAACCACTCTTCCTCTAACTAAATGGAGCATTTTCCATCCGCTGCACAAAGGCAAGTGAGCTTCCTCGGAAGTCCAGCACATTTCATTTCCTCCTCCAGACTGTGCCTAGAGTTTATTATATTTTAACCAGAAATGGGAGGGACTGATGAAAACAGGCACTTAAGAAAGGCTCAGGGTTTACAGCCTACCTTCTTGCCAACTTGCTGTTTATAAACTGAAAAGAAAACCTGTCAGATAGGCTAGTGAAATGGCTCAGCAGTTAAGATCACTGGCTGCTCTTCCAGAGGACCTGTGTTCATCCCAACACCCACATCAGTGCTAACTGCCTAAACTCCAGTCCCATTGGATCTGACACCCTCTTCTGACCTGCATGTGCAAGGCATGCATTGTGTACAGGTGTACACACAGAAAAAATACCCCCCACACAGATTTTTATGGCCTACATAGTTTTGAAGTCTCTGATGAAATCTGGCAGTCTACAAAGATGGTAAAATCGATCTCTTATCATCTAATTTAAGCAGTTTCTCATTTCATTCTTATCAACATCCTCTCTTCAGATAGTATTTCACGGTATAACCCAGGCTGGAATCACTTTCATGGTCTTCTGCCTCCCAACTGTAGGTATATAAGCGTATGATAGCATTCTCATTTATCTATGAGCTTTTAGCTGGTACCCAATACATATAACTGTTTTTTTTTGTTGTTGTTATTGTTGTTTTGTTTTTTAACAGGGTAGTCTGTAGTCCTGGCTGTCCTGGACCTCTTTACATATACCAGATTGGCGCCAAATCACCTACCTCTGCCTCCCAAGTGCTAAGACCATAGACGTGTACCACATGCCCAGCTCAACATACATAGCTCTTAGATGAGAGCCTTGAACAGCAACTTATAGCTTAGGATGTTCAGGTAAGTGGTTATTACACATATTAGCTGTATAGATATGGAGTTAGGCTCACCATGGAGACTATGTAGTAAGAAGTATGTAACACACACATATATGTGTGTATAGACAGACATACAGATAAAAACTCATTTGTCGGGGGCAAGAGATGGCTCAGCAGTTAAGAGCACTGGCTGCTCTTCCAAAGGACCAGGGATCTCGTAGCACCCACATGGCTGCTCACAACTGTTTACAGTTCCAGGGAATCTGATACCTCACAAAAACATGAATGAGGGAGGGCAAGATACCAATGCACATAAAGCTACTTAAAAAAAAAAAAATCTAGCCGGGCGGTGGTGGCACACACCTTAATCCCAGCACTCGGGAGGCAGAGGCAGGAGGATCTCTGTGGGTTCGAGGCCAGCCTGGTCTACAAGAGCTAGTGCCAGGACAGGCTCCAAAGCTACAGAGAAACCCTGTCTCGAAAAACTAAAAAAGAAAAAAAAAATCTAATTAATGGGGGAAGACTTGAAATTACTTCCATTAATACTAACAGCTGCAACAGTGGGTACCCCTCCCCACCTCTTAAAAAACAATCTGTGTTGGGGGCTGGAGAGATGGCTCAGAGGTTAAGAGCATTACCTGCTCTTCCAAAGGTCCTGAGTTCAATTCCCAGCCACCACATGGTGGCTCACAATCATCTGTAATGGAGTCTGGTGCCCTCTTCTGGCCTGCAGGCATACACCAGAATATTGTATACATAATAAATATTTTTTAAAAGGGGGAGGGGGAGGGATATGGGAGGCGGTGAAGGGGAGGAGGCAGAAATCTTTAATAAATAAAAAAAATAAATATTTAAAAAAATAATCTGTGCAACTCAGTCTGAGCCTTCCAGATAATGGTATTTACAGCTCTGTGCTAACAGATCAGGCAAGTAAACTCTTGACCAAAGAGAAACAAAGACATTTCTTCTCTGGGTCTTGGTGTTTTCTAACTTAGCAACAAAAATTTCTCCTGGTTTTCCATCAGAGGACACTAATTAGAAGCAACATAACTGCTTAATAGTTTTTTAAGCCTTTCATTCCCAAGTTAGTCATTTTTCTGTGTGTGTCCTTGACAATGTAGGGTAATGGGTCTGCTCAGTATAGTAGACAATTTCACTTTATTAGAACCCTCCAATTTAGGCTGACCTGATGTACCTTTGCACGCTAAGAAACCACTGAGCTTTACCACCAGCCCTTCTTTTATCTTGAGCAGAAGTTTCTTAAAAACAGGAGGGTCTCATGTAATCCGGGCTGGTCTTAGAACCTCCAAAGTACTGAGATTGTAGATACGTGCCACCATACCTGGCTGAGAAAGGGTCTTCCTGACTCTACTTGAATAGCTAGCTGGAATTATAGGTGCTTACTACCATGCTCAACCTGTTAAATCCCCTACACACCTGGAAATTCTTTGATGCAGTAGCTCACAGAGTAGACTGTGCACCTTTTATAGCCAAAAAAGTGAAGCTCAGACCATGGCGACAGTTGTGAAGTTGTGTGGATCACCGTTCTGACACGCCGTCCTTGAGCACTAACGCTAGTGAGTACACATGGAGACCAGACGGCTTGACTTCTAGGCTGTTCATCTCTCCATCAAATCATCTTAGACTTGAGTCTAATTTCAAAAATGTTACTAACCTCACCCTATTTATTTTCCTAGTTTAAAGTTTTGGTGTTGCCAGCTGTCTCTGTTCTACCAGTAAACCAATATTCCAAGATTCCTGACAGGGTCCCTAAGTCTGGGGGGAAAAATGATCATGGAGAATGGCTTAAATGAAGGGCCTTTGTGGAAAGACCCACAGGGATGAAACTGCTGTGGGAGAATGCTCTTGTACGCTGCAAAGATTTGTCATTCATATTGGTTTAATAAAACACTGACTGGCCAGTAACCAGGAAGGAAGTATAGGTGGGGTGACCAGATTAGGAGAATTCTGGGAAGAGGAAAAGCAGAGAGACACACTCACCAGCCAGAAGAAGCAAGAGAATATCTGAGAAAAGGTACCAAGCCACATGGCTAAACATAGGTAAGAAGTTTACTTAAGTTCTAAGACCTAGTTAGTAGTAATAAGCCTGAACTAAGAGGCCAAACAGTTTATAATTAATATAAGCTGTGTGGTTTTTTTTGGGGGGGGGAGGGGACTGAATAGCTGTAGGACCCGGCAGGACAAATACTTCCAACGACATGAAATAGCAGAAGCACACTGAATACTAATTCCAGATGGAAAGGAAAAACAAAACCCCAGTAATGCCTCAGCCTGCTATCCTTCAAAAGCTCACATTACTGGAGTAGGATGGCGAGGAAGGATTACACAAGGTGAGCAGGGATTTTGCAAGTAGTATCTACTTCTAGTCCACAGGAAGGGGAAGCCTGCGTACAGCCCCTCTACTAGGAAACAGCAGCAGACTAAAGTTTCAGTTAAGCTATATATGAAGTTGTCCCAGAAAGCTCCACTGCTATTCCATTTTTTTGAGACAGGGTTTCTCTGTGTAGCTTTGAAGCCTATCCTGGGACTTGCTTTGTAGACCATGCTGCCTCGAACCCAAGAGATTCACCTGCCTCTGTCTCCTGAGTGTTGGGATTAAAGGAGTGAGCCACCACATGCAGCCTTGGAAAGAAATTTCAAAAATTGCGAGTTCTCAAGGGCTGGGTATACCACAAACGATGCCTAGGAGCATGGGGCCCTGGGTCCAATCCCTGGAAATGAAAATTAGAAAAAGGACACCCTCAAACATGGCTCTAAAGCCTCCCATAACTCTAAACCCTTACTTGCTTCCACCTCCCCCTGAGGAAAGATGTTTTTCTGTCTAATGCTGAAAGGCCCATAAACCAGAAGGTTGAACACCAGGACTTTAGATATTAATTTCTCCTAAATGGAGAAGGCATTCTTTCTTGTCAGAAATTAATTTAATGTTCTCTGTGTGTATCTCCTCCGCTCAGAGTAGGAGTTCTGGAGACCAAACCGTAACCCTCTGAAAAAGCAGCACTTTTAAGATCTGAGCTGCCTTTCCAACCTTGAAATAAGACATTCAAATGTGGGGCTGAGCCGGGCGGTGGTGGCGCACGCCTTTAATCCCAGCACTCGGGAGGCAGAGGCAGGCGGATCTCTGTGAGTTCGAGACCAGCCTGGTCTACAAGAGCTAGTTCCAGGACAGGCTCCAAAACCACAGAGAAACCCTGTCTCGAAAAACCAAAAAAAAAAAAAAAAAAAAAAAAAAAATGTGGGGCTGAATACAGAGAGGCCACCCAGCAACCCATCACCTGACTTTACTCACCACTTACTGCTCAACACATGACAGGCTCTCAGTGTACACCACCCTCATCTTCACCCAACTATCTGTAACTATAAGCCGTATCCTACAGATTTAAATTCAGGGAAACAAACTTCTATGAACTGTTTTGGTTTTCTTTCTGTGCTGTTTTTAACTTTTTGAGGCACTATGGATAAAAACCTATATAGCCTTATCAATTCTTCTCAACAAGCTACCAGTAAGGCTTATACCAAAGTGGGAGACATTCTCACATGTACAAAGCTCTAAGGAAAAGAAGAATCAAGAGAAATGGAAGAGAAAGAAAGCCAGAGAGGAAGCATATAGCAACTGTAAATGGAGCTTTTTTTCCCCACATTCATGTTTTAGAAAATAAGAGGATAAACCTTAGTGTTAATTTTTCAAATTATGTTGCCTTGAAAAACTATTTCTCAAACTAATACAGGTTAAAAGGAAATCACTGATAATATAAAATCAACATGACTTTGAATGTCCGAGTGGTAGGGAATGCTTAGAGAGTGAGCTAACTGGAAACCAGAACCCCACACTTACAACTCCAACACCAGCCAAAGCACTCCTAGGCACATGAGTAGCTTTTCTAGTGTTCAAATGTCCACTTTATTCCACACGACAGCTAACCAGATTATCACTCACATCTGAGGAGATGACCCATGAGATGACCTGGAGAAATACAGTCCAATTTTACAGTGTCAGGCACCCCACAAGTGTACCACAATGCAGAAATACATGTTTATACTAACTACATTTTACATAAAGAGAAATAGTAATAAACTTCAGAAGGTAGTAAATGCATCTGTTCCTTAAAATATGGGTATGCAACTGTTACAAAGCCATAATAAATGGTTTTATAAAATGTAGTTTTATTTTATGTTACTCTGCTGTTACATAGGGCATAACATTTCACAAGGCTTTTTTGGGACTACAGTCAATGATTAGCAAACACAATATTGTGGGTCCAACCCTCTAAAGAACAATCACTGGACAAACTGGACACCCTCACCTCACATGTGTACAGATCTGCATGGAAAAGTACTGACGTTTAGACTTGGACTTGTGTACTTTATTTCCCCTTTCTAGTGTATTAAGAAAGGACATGCATTTTAATTTGCCCAAAGCAATGCTTGTATTCTGGCAGCAACATGCTACTTCTATTACAAGGTAAAGTGAATACCAGAGCTACGAAGGCAGGAGGTGTAAGTGAATTTTTATTGGGAAGGAAGTTGTCAACTCAAACAGCAGCAAATGAAGAATGCATAAATGAAACTCCCTGTTGTCACAGACAGACGTAACCTCCAGAATATGTGACATAGGAGACATTTCAATCTGTGACCCCCAAGACTGGATGCATTAAGAGCTTTCCCATTCAACCCAACACTTCTGGATTCCTACTAAAAAGGAATATGCAGTAAGAGTATGGAAAAGTCGCTTCTGAAAGGATTACCCCCCAAAGAAGGGTCAGAGGGGGATGTAGAAATCGGGGAGTTATTATTACAATTACTTTAAATTGTAATGCACTACATTCCCATAGCTTCACAGTAATACAAAACACAGCCACTTGCAGAACTGGTTCAGAGTACTTAAATACCCAATGTACTGTCAGTCCTCTACACAAGTGTCTGCAGTTACTCGCGTTTATATGAAATGAAGCTATTGATACTTTTCTACAGCAGTAACCGCACACCAGGAAGGCCGAGACAACACAAATCAGGGGATGGAGTTTTCCCAAAGCTGCAGTGTGAAAAGACTATAAACAGTTGATCCCATACACATGAATAGGCTTCCTTGCTAGAGGAAATCCAGGTGAAATAAGGAATGGAGATGTAAAAAGGTTTTCTTGAGGGACGAAGGACAGCACCCTGGATGCCTTTAGTTTTCGGCCCCTTCAGCTGCATCACATTCTTCTCCTGCACTGTCCGATGTCCATAACTACAGAGGAAGAAAAAAAGAAACACCGTAAGATATTACTTCCATTTAGATATTCTTTACGTCCCCTGAGAGAAGTCCTTGAGAATGATCATGACAATCCTTCCTCAAAACTGAACAACATCACCCCTTCAAAACACAGTCTAACAAGACATTTACAAAATCGCATACACATATATATATGTGTACTGTGGGCAGCACCACCATCTACATGTTCCTCCTTGGGTTCTTGCTCTGACTTCCCTCAAGGATGGACTATGACGCGATGTGAGAACCAAATATATATCCTTCTCCTCCCCAAGCTGCTTTGGTCATGAGCTGTTTTTTTTTTAAATTAGTTTATTTATTATGTATATAGCATTCTGCCTGCATGTATGTCTGCATACCAGAATTCATCACAGATGGTTGCGAGCCAGCATGTGGTTGTTGGGAATTGAACTCAGGACCTCTGGAAGAGCAGCCAGTGCTCTAAACTTCTGAGCCACCTCTCCAGCCCATGGTCATGAGCTTTATACAGCAGCAGAGAGCAAACTGAGACAGTGTCCAACACCATACTAGTAGTTAAGTAATAGAATTGTAATTACAGAATACACAAGGGAAATGCTGAGAATCTCATATTCTCCATTCTCAGTAGTGAAATGCTTTCCTTGAAAACAATATTTAAATAGAATTTATAACCAGGTGTTGGTGGCACACATCTTTATTCCCAGAGCTCAAGAGGCAGAGAAAGGTGGATCTCCGTCCAAGTTCAAGGCCAGCCTGGTCTACAGAGTGAGTTCCAGGATAGTCAAAGTTATACAGACAAACTCTTGTCTCAAAAATAAAAAAGTAAGCCGGGCGGTGGTGGCGCAGGCCTTTAATCCCAGCACTCGGGAGGCGGAGGCAGGCGGATCTCTGTGAGTTCGAGGCCAGCCTGGTCTACAAGAGCTAGTTCCAGGACAGGAACCAAAAGCTACGGAGAAACCCTGTCTCGAAAAATCCAAAAAAAAAAAATAAAAAATAAAAAAGTAATTCATGAGGCTAATAAAGCAGAAAGCATACAAGGAGAAAATCATGGTTTTGTTGTTTCCAAGTACATGAAGGACTAACAGAAAAAGCAGCAAATATACTTTACACTGACAGAAATTCAAACAGGATTAAGTGATGAAGCTAGAGACATAGCATGCAAACATGTGTACTAACTGAATGCTAAACCTACAGTACTCTAAGATCGCTCTAATTAAGGATGGAAAGAAGTCAACAGTCAATACTAACCGCAATCAGTTCAGAAAATAGATTTTATCAGATCAACACCAGGATGCTACTTGCAACTTTAGAAAAATGAGGCTCTTAGATTACCTTAAATTACTATTAAGATACTATAATAAACAGAATTAAAATCCCCTAAAGAATTACTCCTTAAAGAGAGGACAGAACCAAACCAGTTAAAAGACAGCTAGTCCTGAGTCCATGGAAGGAATATACAATCAGTTCACAGAAACAGATGTGTGTGGATCACTCCTCTGTCCCACAGGGCTGCAGGCTTTGCTGACAACTAAGAAAGTCCAGTGCTTTCCTAATTCCCACATCATCTGTCCAGGAGAACTGAACGGATGGGAACTTTATAAAACACTCTAACAATAATCCTCCCTAGTAAAAGCTGAAGCACTACAACCAGGGGCAAGGAAAACTGCATTCAAACTAACAGGCATCATTCCCTCTGTTCCCTTAAGTCTAAGATATTACTCCATCAAATTTACTTGAAAATACAAAACAATTTAATTTAAAGCTTTACCTTTTTCAATTATTCTGCTATAATTTGGGTCTAAAATGTACCCAAAGGCCCATATGGTCACTGTGGCTTGAAAGAGAGTAGTAGAATTTCTTAGAAGAGGTATCAAGCTAGAGAAAGTTGGGGTCATTGTGGGAGTGCCCTTGAAGAGGACACTATGATACAGGTCTCTTTCCTGTGGCTGCCAAGAGACATGCAGGAGTTCACCACACGTCCCCATTAAGCTGTTCAACACAACATGGCCAAGCTACTATGGACTGAAACCTTTAAACTCAAGAATCAAACTAAATGTTTCCTTCCTTTTTTTTTAAGATTTATTATGTATACAACAGTCTGCCTCCATGTACGCCTGCAAGCCAGAGGAGGGAGCCAGATCTCATTACAGATGGTTGTGAGCCATCCTGTGGTTGCTGGAAATTGAACTCAGGACCTCTGGAAGAGCAGCCAGTACTCTTAACCACTGAGTCATCTTCTCTCCAGCCTCCCAATGTTTCCTTCTTTTAAAGTTGTTTAATCCCAGGCACTTTGTCATTGAGGGAATAATACCTCCATCAGATTGGCTTGTAGGCAAGTCTGTTTTGTTTTGTTGGTTTTTCGAGACAGGGTTTCTTTGTAGCTTTGGAGCCTGCCCTGGAACTCCCTTTGTAGACCAGGCTGGCCTCAAACCCACAGAGATCCGCCTGCCTCTGCCTCCCAAGTGCTGGGATTAAAGGCGTGCGCCACCACCGCCGGCTTGTAGGCATGTCTGTAGGCACATCTTTTTTGAGACAGGGATTCTCTGTGTAGCCCTGGCTGTCCTGGAACTCATTCTATAGACCAGGGTGGCCTCGAACTCAGAGATCTGCCTGCCTCTATATCCCAAGTGCTGGGGTTAAAGGTGTGCACCATCCGCTGGATAGCTGAAGACTCGCTCTGCTATGGGAAACACCACCCCTGAGAATGTGCTTCTGGTTTATAAAAGAAAAGCATGCTGAGCAAGCCCTGGAGAACAAATCAGCAAACAGCTCTCCTCCATGGCCTCTGCTTCAGCTCCTGGCTCCAGATTCCTGTCTTGATCTCCTGCCCTGACTGCCCTCTATGACAGACTATAAACTCTAAGCTGAGACAAATCCCTTCCTTCCCAAATGCTTTTGGTCATGGTGTTTTATCACTGCAACAGAATGCAAACTAGAAGACCCACTATCAAATATTCAAATATATATAACTCACAAAGCAACCTTTAAAAAAATTTAAAAACCTTTATAGGTATAGGTGTTCTGCCTGCACACCATGTGTGTATAGTGCCCATGGAGACCAGAAGAGGGCCTTGGGTTCTTTAGAACTGGAGTTAGTCCATTGTGAACCACTATGTGTATATTGAGACTTGAACCCAGGCCCTCTGGAAGAGCAATCAATGTTCTCTCTAGCCTTACCAAGTAAACTTTGATTAGAACAAGCCGTTTCATGTGATTTTAGGAGATTGCAACACCTATAGAAACCCTATATTTGCTATGCCTAATTTAGCCAGAGAAAGGAAATACTAAAATTACACAAGCGCTCTAAATTAACTGTTATCAACATGTTCAACCAAGTCAAAGAATAATAACACTGTGTTCCTACAAGCACAGTACCTTTTCCAGGAAGGTCTGATAAAAAAAAAAAAAGTACCTTGTCACCATGGAGATCTTTCTCCAAGCTTTAAAAACACTCTACTTCTTCTATAACTGCGCCCCCCCCCCCCCCAAGACAGGAAGATCAAAATAAAGTTATGCTGTTTCTGGAAACACTCACTGTTAAGTTGTCTCTAAGCAACTGCATGATGAGGGTGCTGTCTTTGTAGGAGTCTTCATTCAGTGTATCAAGCTCTGCGATGGCCTCATCAAAAGCCTGGTAAAGTTAATATTCACAGTGAGCAATACCTTCAGTGACAGAAGCTGGTCATTCTGCAAATACAACTGTGTGCACAGTTACACTGTGTTAGTCACACACTAACTAAGAAGTACTGCCTTAGAATCCTGGTTTAAGATTTTTGTGAGGGCTCCTCACTTAAAATTCCCTCCAACCTGAGGAAGTTCTTTCCTTACTAAAATCCATACTTGCTCTTTTTTTAAAAAAAAAGAAAGAAAAAAGAATTTGTATAACCTGAAACATGCTGTAAATACTTATAGAAACAGGTATCTTTGTTCTTTCACAAGACACACAGTAGATTAGCAACACTTGACACAATTCTTATAAGAGCTAGCATAACCCTGAGACATTTGGGGGGAATACAGATTTCTAGTGCTTCAACTCGGTAGGCACTCCTTTCTAGAATGTGATGCTTCCTCCTAAAGTTACACTTCTTTGACCACTTTGCTTCCATGCTCTTCAGTCAGACATGACAGTGAGAGCATGGTGTTTAAAGGGGGAGGAAGTAGGCACGACAGCAATAAAAAAGAAAACACATTGCAAAAGAAATAGCTTCCCTGAATATCCAAATACTTAAAAATTAATATACTTAGTATCTCAAATACCCTCAGCCAAAGAGGTATAGTCCCCACAGACCTTACCGTTTTAGCCAGTGTGCAGGCAAGCTCTGGATTATTAAGGATCTCATAGTAAAATACAGAAAAGTTAAGGGCCAGACCCAGGCGGATTGGATGTGTAGGCTGCATCTCTTTCTTGCTTATATCAAATGCCTCTTGGTAGGCTCCTTGGGAATTATCTATCGTTTCTGTGAGTTGAAGAAAAAAAAAATAAGACAACAGCAAAAATATCTATCCAATATACAGCATTCTGACAACTTTAACGTATATAGCAGCTGAGTCATTCTCAGTCATCATAGTTCCAGTATATTTAAATAAAACCCATCAGGACCAGCAAGATAGTCAGTGGGTAAAGGTGCCTGCCACCAATCTTGACAAGAGTTTGATCCCTGAACACATATGGTAGATGTCCTCTGATCTCCACTTATCCTGTCATGGTTTGAATGTGAAATGTTCTCTAAGACACATGTGTTAAAGATAGGACTGTGAGTTTGTGTGGCTTTTAAGGACTACATCCTGAGGGTGCTGACCAAATCCATGGATCAGTCTTCTGATGGCTGGCATTACTGGAAGGTGACAGAAACTATGAAGTATCCTGAAAAGCTATACAGTGTCTCTAGCTCTCCTAACCCCTTTGCTCCAAGGCTGCACTTAGGTGAGCAGCTCTATTCCATCACATCCTCTCAAGACTGGCCTACTCAGGGTCCACATTAATGGAATCAGTGAACCATGGACTGAAACCATTGAAGTCAAAATAAATCTCTCCTTTAAGCTGTTTGTTCTTAGATATTTGTCATAGTGACAAGTGACTACCCAACCCCACTTCATTTTATATATTCTGCATTTATCCACAGGTCAAATATACTTACGTTTTCGATCATCGCCACATGCTACTTCAGCAAGATACCGGAAATAATCTCCCTTCATCTTCAGATAGAAGACCTTACTCTCTGGATTAGTTGCATTGGCTATTAAATACTTATCCAACAATTCCTAAAAGAAATAAATCAAGCACTAATGAAAAGCCATTCGGTCACAAACAAGAATAGTATATTCCTGACTATTATTGCAATCTAGACCTCAAGTATGTTCTTACAACTGGGTCAAGTTGTTGTACTAGCTTCCCTGGCAGGCCTTGTCCACAGTTTATAGCAAAAAAAAACATAGATACGCCAAATACTGTCATTAGCAAAAGCTTGTCCTTTTAGTAAGCTATTTGCCCAATATTTACTGATACCCACTTATGTGCTATCTACTCGACTAAATACATAAAATCTGAAATAAAATTCATGCTGCCCTCACAAAGTGCTCAGTCAAAAGATGTATGAAGAGATAGCCTCTAGTTAAGAAAGGTGGCAGGTAGGGAGGCATGGGAACAGGCAGGGAGATGGAGGAGAAAAGCAGGTAGAGGAGGGTCAACAAAAACTGACATAAACAACTGATACTTAATAAGCTAATTTTTTCTTTAAAAAAAAAAGTTTAAAGAGGTACCTGGTATGAACGGATAAAACTGCTCTCAGAAACCATGTTACTACATAAAAATGACAGAACCACAACCAGGATACCTCCCTACAAGCTGTTGGTAAGGTAAACAAACCCCTGTAGCTTCCAAAAATACAAACAATTGCTACTGGAATTGGTTACCATTAGAACTAGAGTAAGAACCTATTGCTGGATAACAATACATGCGCTAGTCGCAGGATGTACTGCGCTAGTCGCAGGATGTACTTGTTAGTTTTTTTGTCAATTGGGAAGAGAGAGCCTCAATTGAGAAAATGCCTCCAACAGACTAGACTGTAGGCAAGTCTGTGGGGGCAATTTTCTTGGTTAATGACAGCTCAGTAGGGCACTGCCATCCCTATGTAGAGTAAGCCAATAAACATAGTGTTCATCCATGGTCTCTGCTTCACTTCCTGCCTTCAGCTTCCTGCCCTGCTTTCTCAGTAATGGAGTGTGACCCTTTCCTCCCCTCGAATGGTTTTGATCAGTGTTTTATCAAAGCAACAGAACCAAACTAGCACACAGGACTAGAGCAATCAAACGGAAACAAGGCATAACTGTCTTCCCTGCTTTCCAGTCCTCACAGTACTAGAAGGACTATAAAGGCTGCTGGCGGAGAACTGTTACCCAACAGCATTATTTAGGTTTACTTCCTGCCCGCTATACCACTGGACAGCAGGACAAGAAGTTCCCACCGGAGCTACAGTGCCAAGTCTGCTATGGGGGTAACCAACAGAACCAGTATTCGAAACACCTGTTTAGGATCCAGCTCCACAGAAGGGGAGTCATATCATCTGGTGCCATCTTGTACCTGGGGAAGTCATGGGTCCTAGTGGGAAGGCTACAATTGTTTTGTTAAAAGGACATGATGTGTCTGTCAAACTGTCTTCTAAATAATTACTTTTATCTCCATACAGTAGTATCGCTATCATCCTTGATAGAGAATCAAAACTGGTCAAAGTGCTGAGAATAAGTGAGTTAAATGTTCATCTCTAAACAGGTTATCTACACATCACTCACTCTAAGGCTCAGGGAACATGACAGAGGAGAGAAGACAGTAACCACACAGAGGATAGGGTGAAGTATTGTAAGACACTGTCTTTCAGGCATACAACTGTATTTGGCCCATCAGTATCTTGTGATAAGGAAGAGAGTCATGAGGCCTCATCCTTTTCTAAGGATTTATAAGCAAATTAACAGTAACTGGAGGAGGGGTTCATAAAGCTCCAAGTTCTCTCTAAGGATCTGTAAGTAGTTAATGGATACTTTCTTTAGTGGTGTAGCTACCAGTAATGTACCTAAGCTCTTGTAAGAAACCCTAGTGAAGTTTACTGGGTCATCAAAGAAGACATAAATGCTCTCGGAGGCAGGCGGGGGGATATACCCGAAGAGATGGCTCAGTGGTTAAAAGCATGCATATTGCTCTTGCATAGGACCAGAGTTCAGTTCCCAGCACACAAGCAGTTTAGAACTGTCTGTAACTCTAGCTCCAGGGAGACCCAATGCTTCTGAACTTGAGGGACACCTTTACTCATGTGCGCATAATAATACACAGACAAATAAACACAGTAAGAACTCCCCAACTTAAAAAGAAAGGGAAGCATGGGTGAAAAATGCACTAAGACAAAACAATTTAAAAAAAAAAGAGGTAATACAAAATGCTTAAGACATCAGATATGAGGAAGAACAATACAGACAGCACTGTGGCTCAGAATGACACATTCAGGATCCTCTGCAGACAAGTGTCTGCCCAAAGAAAGAGAAGTACAGGGTCTGCAGACTAGAGTTAGACATGTATATAGCAATTTGAAAGCAACTTTTATGTCAACTGGATGTAAGCTATTAGCTTACTTGTGTGGGGGGGAGGGTGGCAAACTGACGCACATGCTATGTAGACAGGAGCTCATCTACTAGACCAACCCTCCACTGCTAAGTCTATTTTAAAACATGACTGCATTGTTTATTTACTTACTGATCTATCATTTATTTAGAGACAGTGTTTCCTTATGTACTCTAGCCCTGTTCTAGTGCCCAAGGGATCATAGGTATTATGTCACCATACCTGACTTGGCTATGTCTTTTATATCCCTGGTTTCATATAATGGCATCTTCACTAAAACCAATGACCTTTAATTGTTGGTGCTGACTAAAAATAGTCAAAGTTGAACAATAGCTCATCTCTTCAGACTATCCATTTTACTTGATAGTAAGTAATTTAAAAAATAATTCTCATAAAAATATGTTAACACGTAGTAGATGTTCTCTGGGAATAAAACCAATCAAAAGAAGTCAAAGCCTAGAATAGCATCATGCTAAGAGCTCAGAAAACTGACCAGTTCATCTGCCTCAGTTCAGTTAGAGAAGCTGAGCAAAGACCAGAAGTTCAAGTTTGCATTCTCAATAAAATTTTTTAAAAACCCCATATACTATCTATTAACAAGTTATAAAGTGTTAATTATGATGCAAATTGGAAAGTCTGGAAAAATGCCCCTAACAAAATGCAACCACCACATGAGACAGCTTAATGGAAATAAACAGGAGGAAAAGCATTTAAAAATCTTAAAAAACTAACAAACAAAAACCCTTAACATGGGGCTGTAGAGATGGCCCAATGGTTGAGAGCACTGTTGCTCTTGCAGAGAACTGGGTTCAATTCTTAGCACCCAGATGGCGGTTCATAACCTTCCAATCCAGAGGATCTGATGCCCTTTTCCCACCTCTGTGGTACCAGCCACGCATATGGCACACATATATACATGCAGGCAACCCCCCCACCCCTCCCCCCACATTATGCATACAGTGTTGTCTGCAGGCCAGAAGAGGGCACCAGATCTCATTACAGATGGTTGTGAGCCACCATGTGGTTGCTGGGAATTGAACTCAGGACTTAAGAGCAGCCAGTGATCTTAACCTCTGAGCCATCTCTCTAGCTCCAGAAAATAAATCTTTAAAAAACAAACAAACAAACAAACAACTAGACAGGCATGGTGGTATTGTGGTGCACATCTTTAATCCCAGCACTTGGGAAGCAGAGGCAGGCATAGCTCTGTGAGTGTGACTACAGAGCAAGTTCCAGGACAGCCAAGGCTACAAAGAGAAACACTGTCTCGAAAACAAAACCAAGTTTTCCTATTACTAATAGTAACTATTTTGAGAGTCACACTATGGAGCTAATTCTGGTATTGAGCACAGAATCCTTCTGCCTAAGCCTCCAGGGTTAAGGATTATAGGCATGAGCCACCACAACTACTTCCATGCATTATTTTTATTTTAACTCATATAGTAAAGTCTTCAACCAGCAAACTGCAAGATCCTGGGAGGTTTGGAGGACTCCCACTGGGGATCCCTGTCGCACTGGCGGTGTTACTTGACTGAGGGTATAGAAAGCAAATGAGAGAGCTGTAAGATGTCATTGCACTACTCACAACTACAAGATGGTCTGGTAAGTGAGAACACCCTACACCAATGGTTCTCAACCTTCCGAACGCTGTGACTCTTTTATATAGTTCCTCCTGCTGTGGTGACCCCCAACCATAAAATTATGTCATTGCTACTTCATGACTAATGTTGCTACTGTTATGAGTCATTATAAATTATCTGATATGAAGAACATCTGATATTCGACCCTCCTGGGGGGTTAAGAACCCATAGGTTGAGAACCACTGCTCTAGATCAAAGAAATAAGAGCTTAAGGAAAGGGTGTAAGTAATTTACTCTCAGAAAAACACAATACTACAAAAATTATAAACTAAGAAATAAGTCTGTCAAGAAACAGCACCGGTGCAAACACAGATCAGTAATGTTTTTTTCTTATTCCTTCTAGAAGGAAAAAACAAACCCCACTACTAACTCACATAGGTAGCCCCTTCTGCATATCACAATTTTGCCATCACTTAAACAGTTTTACAAAACAATCCACTTGCCTTCAGTGGTAATGTTCCATAGCACTCATCCAAATAAACTTTATCCTCACTTCCTTCAGAAGTCAGATATACTGCTCTTTAACTACAGAACATATACTTCATACAGAATACAGAACAGGAACCTGAAGAGGAACCTTGAAAAATAAGGAAAATTTAAACAAGGAAATGTTCACACATTTTCCAGTTTCCTGCCACGTCACTAAAATCCACTAATAAACACACCAGTAACAAGTTCAATCTTTAAGATACACTAGAGAATATCTTATTTCTCATTTAATAAAAACAAGAATATGTTGGAAGGTGCAAGCATATCTAAGAGGCATAAGACAAAACAAGTGAGAGGTTTACTTTTAAATAATCATATGGGGGCTGGAGAGATGGCTCAGTGGTTAAGGGAATTGCCTGCTCTTCCAAAGGTCCTGAGTTCAATTCCCAGCAACCACATGGTGGCTCACAACTATCTGTAATGAGGTCTGGTGCCCTCTTCTGGCCTGCAAGCATACATGTAGACAGAATATTGTATACAAAATAAATAAATATTAAAAATAATAATAATCATACAGACAGAATAACCATATTATTGAGGAAATATGAGCTTGAGCTTTAGAAATTAGATTATTAGACTGGAGAAAAGGAGCAGAAGAGTACTGGCTACTTTCCCAGAGGGTCCAAATTCAGATCTCACATCAGGGGACTTACAACTGCCTGTAAGTCCAGCTCCAGGAAAACCAATGCCCTCTTCTGGCCTGAGGGCACCCCTCCCGACTCCCAACACATGCCCCATACACCCTGTAACAAAAAGAATAAAATAACGCTGGGCGGTGCCAGCACTCAGGAGGCAGAGGCAGGCAAGGCCAGCCTGGTCTACAAGAGCTAGTTCCAGGACAGGTTCCAAAGCTGCAGAGAAATCTTGTCTCAAAAAACCAAAAGAAGCCAGGTATGGCAGTGCACACCTATAACCCCAGCGCTTGTGAGGCAGAAAGATCAAGAGTTGAATGTCAGCCTTACGTAGACAGCAAGCTCAAAGACAAAATGGCTAAATGAAGCCATCTTAAAGAATAATTTATATTAAAAAAAGAATTAAAAGCTTTCATGGAAATAGAAGCAAATCCCATGAGCTGGATGATCAATCAGCTGACATCACATAGCACACACCAGTCAGAACTCAGACTTCAACTGAACATTTCATCAAATCCTTACTACCTTATATGCCCCAAGGTTAACATTTTTTTCAGAGCCCACACTAAACCCCCACAAAGTACCAATAAAGCAGTAGTCCTCAAAAAAATAGAGTAGTTGTGCCCAGGTTTGATTTATCAGTTTAAGCTTATTATCACAGTATTAATTACTAATAGTATTTCTTTGCACTCTTAGAAGTATTTGGCTTTGTAAGAATACATGATTATCCTGTAGATGAGGCATCAACACTTTTAAGTATTCTGTCTTTGCTGGTGCTGGGGAGTACTGATGAAGGCTCCTTAACCATAAGCAGTCTCCATAGCACCTCAGCTCCCAAGAATTATTTTAGTATTTAAAACTTGCTTCATCACAGAGGTTGGAGAGGACCCAGATTTGGCTCCTAACACAGACATGGTTCCAGCACAACTATCTGTTACTCCAGGGAACCCAATGCCCTCATTAGACCTCCACAGATACCATACACAAACATGGGGGCAAAACACAAAATTTTTTAAATCTTTAAAAACTTAAAAAAAAAACTTGTTTCATCAATTCACATTTATACAAAAGGCACTAAAACTTGATACATACCAAAAATTACATTTGACAGTATCTACTACTTATTAGCCATTAAAAACATTTTTATCAAAGATGTGTCAGGTGTACTGGCACCTATAGAGGCCAGAAGAGGGCACCAGAACCCCTAAAGTAGGAGCTATAGTTGGTTGTGATGCTTCTGGCATGGGTGCTGGGAAGCCAACTCCATATCTGAGTAAGAATGATTGTTCTTAAATGCTGAGTCATCTCTTCAGCCCCTAAGAGAAGTTCTTCCAAACAGTAACTGTGACATATATACTAACATCATCTATGCCCCCCAAAATGGACACAACTTTAAAGTGCCTACCAGAGCTTTCAATTTAAACTGTCACCTCCTTCCTTTTCTATTAGTTCTTTCAAATAGCCCCCTTTCAGCTAATAAGGCTTTCTTCACTATCTTAACATATAATTGGCAGCTAATACAAACACAGACAAAACAATACAAATATCACTATCTGATCTTTCATAAACAGTGTAACCAGATGTGCAGTCCTAAGAATTACAAAGAGTGTAACTTTAACTACCAATTTTTCCAAGTGTCATGAATGACCTCTCCAGTCAAGTGGTAAAGCATGTACAACCCTCTTCATTTTTAAGTAACAGCTGCATATTATGTAACTTTTTTGGTTACTAAAATATTCTAAATTCAATCAAAAATCAAATTTATGCCCTGACAATGCTGAAGCATGCATGGGTATCCATATACATGAAGGTTTTGTTCAACTTGTCCATATTGGGTTTCATGGTCTAAGTTGATGAGGATGACTGACCATATGTCTCTTCCTCAAGGGACAACAAATCTCATTATAGATGGTTCTGAGCCACCATATTGATGGGGGAGAGTCTTCTGTTTTGTGTTAATTTCATTGGTTAAATAAAGAGACTGCCTTGGCCCTTTAAGAGGACAGAAAATTAGGTAGGTGGAGAAAACAGAACAGAATGCTGGGAGAAATAAGCTGAGTCAGTGAGTCGCCATGATTCTCCCACTCCAGACAGACGCAGGTTAAGATCTTCTCTGGTAAGCCACCTCGGGGGCTACACACATTATTAGAAATGGGCTAGTCCAGGTGCGAGAGTTAGCCGAGAAAAGGCTAGATATAATGGGCCAAGCGGTGTTTAAAAGAATACAGTTTCCGTGCAATTATTTTGGGTAAAGCTAGACGGGTGGCGGGACACAGCCCGCTGTTCATAATACAACACCATATGATTGCTGGAAATTGAACTCAGAACCTTTGGAAGAGCAGCCAGTGCTCTTAATAGCTGAGTCACTGAGCCATCTAAGTATTTCAATGGAATGAATACTGAGCCAATATCTCACCCTAGAGTTTCAAGCAGGCTCAAGTTCCAACAGTTTAATCTTTTCTACAAAATACTTTTAAAAAATCTCTATTATATATGTTAATTCTTAAGTATTAATTTAGAAGAGCTTCTAAATACAAATGTTTTCTTTGTATTTTTCCTTTATAAAATTCAGCACAGTGCCTAACAGGCATACATTTGTTTGTCAAATGAGTATCAGCCATGTCTTGGCAACAGGCTGAAATGGAGCTAACAGAAACAGAGTTAGTTTCACATGCGTTATGTCACTAGAAAGGTACAGTGCTTTTCTGGAACCTGTAAGGGAAAATGATAGTCACCCCATTCTGTTTTCTTTCTCCTCAGGAAATATTTTTTTTTTAAAAAATCATCTCACAATGGCAGGTCCAATTCAAATCTAACATGTCTTCCTCTATTCTAGTTTTGCATACAAGTACCAATTCCTACTGAATAAAGGACAATACATGTGTAATTCAGATAAAATACAGAAGTGAAAAATAGAAATTCTCCCTGCAATTCCTTAGACATCTAGGTCTTCATCAATGTCCCTAAGGCAGCAATTACTACTAGTTTCTTTCATGTTTTTCCAGAGATTCAATGCATTTAGAATCCACTTTTGTTTTTCTCTTCTACACGTTAGTGTCTTTCATACATTACCCTACACCTCAGTCTCTCCACATAGGTAATCCCTCTAAGATAGCTTACTTGGTAGGCAGAGGCAGGAGATTTCTGTAAGTTCAAGTCAGCCTTGTCTACATAGCAAGTCCTAAGAAAGGACTACATAAAGGACTTTGATTCAAAAATAAACACAGAATTCTTAAACTATTAAAATTGGGTAATGGATGCACACATATTAGCATATTATCTTTTATTTTGCATGAGCTTTTGTTCTTTTCCTGACATAAAATAATGTTTAGAATTTGAAAAGAAATGAAGCCAGGAGGAAAGAAGGAGTATGCATTAGTTACTTTTCACCTTTTTTTTTTTTTAAGTTGGACAGTTGTTTATTATGCAGAGAGGAAAGGAGGGAATCCCTTTGCCTAGCTAGCTAAGCCTTTGCACCTTGGGTGGGAGTGAGAAGGTGGTGAGCACAATTGCAGCTTCAGCAGCAAGAAAGGTAAAGTGTTCCCCACTGCAGGCCCCAGAGGTCACCTCTCCAGCCAGTGACTTCTGCAGCTCAGAAATCAACAGACTCGACCACCACAAACACCCTCTCTCCAGACAATCACCAGCAGCAATGTGATCAAAGACCACAGACAGGCAGGCACTTGAAAGCAACATGTGTCATGATGCAGTCAGAAGTCACAGACTGTGCTGACCAGCTCTGAGATGGTGCTGGCTGCCCGCTCATTATTCTCAAGGTCCCCAGATGATGCCAGCACCAGGTAGTCAAGCTAATCTGAGATTTGCTCCAGCCCAAGTCAGTGCAGAAGTCATCCAGCCTCAGGTACTTTTCTAGTTCTGTGATGAGACACTATAACCAAGGCAACTTATAAAAAAGGATTGCTTACAGTTTAAGAAGGTAAGTCCATGTTCATCATGGCATAGTATATGGCAGCAGGCAGTTGGAGAAGTAACTGGGAGCTTACTTCTGTTCCACAAGCAAATGGGGTGGGATGTATATAACTGGGAAAGGTATGGGTTTTGCAAAGCCCACCTCTTCCAACAAAGAATGCCTAATCTTAATGCTTCTCAAATAGTAACACCAACTAGGAACTGAGCATCCAAATATATGAGCCCACGGTGGCCATGCTCCCTCAAATCACAACAGGACACTTGCTTCAGCAGCACATACACTAAAACTATCAAACTATGATACCTATTGCCTAACTGATTACCAGAGTTCATTCAGCAGGTCTGGCTGGTATCCCCATCTTGGGAACCCTGCTGAGGTTGTGCACTTAGTGATCGAGGATAGACAACTTAGTGATAGAGGATAGACATTTGTATCACAGGTTACAGTAACTGTTAACTCCAGTACTAGTTCCTCTAAACAAACTCTTAAGAAAAGGAAACTTGGAGGTTGGGGAGACAAAACTCTTTAGAATAAAAAAGACAAAAACTTTAAAGTTAGATAGAGATAAAAGAAAATTAGCAAAGCAGAAAGCACATTGAAAAAACTACTCAGAACACAGTATTTCTTCAGTATTCCAATAAAGACCACCAAAGACTAGCTCTGACTGTTGAAGCATCACTCAGCCTCATGGACTAAACAACTACCAGATTTTGGACCTTTCTAGAGGAAGACAGCCATTGCTGGGGTACCCAGACCACATCTGGTAAGTCAGTGTAATAAATCTCCTTTAATATAAGTTAATTCTATCAGTTCTGTTTTTTTTAGAGAACCCCGACTAATGCACCAAAATACAGGTGTTCCCTTGCGATAATTGATGGACATGACTGATTAGTGCCCATTCCCCGCCTAATTACTTTTACAGTTCTGTACTTCGGTCCTTTTATCTACAGAACAGTTACTGACAATCTACCTCACAAATGTTGGTAAAGATTAAATGAGTTAATAAAACACTACCTGGTACTCAGTCTTTAATGCACCGACAGTCCTATCCAAAAGGCTAACTGTCTCCTAGTTAAGGCATCTACATCAGCCACTGGGACTTTCAATTCTAATTTTACTGTTTTGAGACAGACTAACAAGTGTTCTCAAACTGATTATGTAGCCAGGAATGACTCTGAACATCTGGCACTCCTGTTTCTACCTATCAAGCACTGAGACTAGAGGTGTTAGCCACCACAGCCGGTTTACATGAAGCCAGGGACCAAATCCTAGGCTGCGCACATGTTAGACGAGCACTCTATCAACTGAGCTACAGCTATAATTCATTTCCTAAAATTCTACTTTCCAAATCTCACCTACCATTTCCTCCTATTTCTGATTGGAGAGCACTCAGCTGACTTATCCAGAAGGCTAGTATCATTCCAAAGCTTCCTTTGGTTTTTATCCCCTGCCTTCCCCTGAAGCCCCAGAAGTAATTTTCTCCAGAAAGTGAAGACTGCACTTAGAAACCTCAGACAAGGAAGCATAAGTAGATCATGGTAACACCTATTTTCTCTCTCTTAGCTATACATCAAACTGGAAGATTTAATTTGTCTAGATTTTATTTATGTATGCATGTAAAATAGGGATATGTGTATGCATACAGTAAATTCTTAAGAACCTAAGACTTGCTGGGTATACCCTTTAATCACAGCACTCGGGAGGCAGAGGCAGGAGGATGTTTGAGTCCAAGACCAGCCTGGTCTACAGAGTTAGTTCCAGGACAGTCAGGGATATACAGAGAAACCCCTGTCTCAAAAAACAAACAACAATTACAAAAAGAATCTAAGACTTAAATACAACTAAGCAAATAAATTAAACAGATTAACAATATAGATGAGTCTTTCAGAACAGTGGGAATCATGGAGAGAGAACAGGGACAGAAACTAAAAGAAGAAGCCCCAATAGTCCACAGTGAAGCATAATCACTGTACAAAACAAATCTGTCCTAGCTGTGAAGATGATGGCCTTAAAAACATTGTAGAAGCCACCCAGTTCCCATTGTTCTAATGCCAGTTACTAAACAACTTCCTCATTATAACTGGATCCAGCAAGTTATCTGCCTCCTCACTGAGAATACAGTATTTCTGGCTACTACTCCATGTAAATGAGTAGAACAACTTCCTTAGTCATGAGCACCTGACCACTGATCTACGCTTGAAAGATGTCTCCTCCTAGATATGCCTGCGCTTCTAAGGCTAAAGGCAACATCACATGCTGCATTAAACAGATCCCTCCAATTTCATCTACGGGAAAACACTCCCCACCCCAACCTTCAGTGTATCTGTCTGTAGTGCATCATCACACGGGTTGAGTACCCTGACACAAGTTTCTACAAGATTTAATATGTCATAAACAGAAATAAATATATTTCCAGACATATATCTATAATTATAATACTTATTTCTACTAACCACCTACCCAACCTCCTTGGCATCCAGGCTTATCACACCACTTTCCATTAGTGTGAACTCGTGTAATTCACCCCTCTAGCAAAGCCTTATCCTAAGGTTAAAAGGATCAATACCTGAAAATGTGTTTATTAAAATTCACAAAGGTCTAAAACATTCGTTAATGCCTTTCTGGGGACAAGGGGATTGATATCAGTTTGTATAGGGATTGAATTCTAACACTAACACCTATCAGCAGCTAGAATGGTTGCTAAATGAGTGCTGTGAATGAATGAGAGCTGCTGTCACAATGTCAGAGACTTAACATACTACTCAGGTCCAACAAAGCATGCACTACCACAGCTACAGTAAAAATAACAATAAACCAGCAGCCCACGCAGTCAACTGGCTACTTTTTATGATCAAAAGAGTTAAAATCCAAAAGACCAACAGACAAAAGGGGGGGGGGAGCAACAGCATATAAAAACAGAAAAAAAATGTCCTTTCCCCAAAGATCTCAATTTCAAATCTCTAAATCCTTTTTCCTGGTCCATAAAACCTCCAGCCACCACTAACACAGGCAAAGTTAGACTAGGATTGGTATCAGGATCTGCTTTGGCACAGAGATGCCTCATAGAGAATAGGACTACTTTTCTATGAACATAGTGTACTCCCCTCCACACACCCACACACACCCACACCCAAGATGCTCAAGTGCAAAAAGGTTCAGCCAGTCTCTGCTTCAATGACCAAGTGGTATGACTACAGCAGTGTGAAGATGCACGACAGGGTGTGGTCTCTGACAAGGAGGCAATGAAACAAAGATGTGCAAACTGCAGTATGCTCTTGTCTCTTCAAAGCAGCTGCACCAATTCTAGATACTATCAGAAAACAATTCCTGTCTGACTTTTGTTGTACTCTCATGCTGAGAGCTGAGGACCTAGTAACTGTAACTGCCATGTAAAATGTTACACTGTCTCAAGATGTCAAAGATATACAGGAAAAATATCCTCTGTATTTGTCAACATGTAAAATGTTGGCTATTGTAAGGCCAACATTTCTGGTTTGTAATGGAAAACAAATACACACCAGCGCCTATACTTTCCCTTTCCCTTCCAGCAGCAGAATTTCAAGGGAAAGGATACATGGTGATACATAATAGTAAGCTAAAAGTTTTCCTAAAGGAGGCAGGGGAAGATCTTAGTTGAATCCTAAATAATCAAAGTAGATGGACACTCTGATACCTAATACAAAGGAAGTTCAATAACAAATAGGTCAAAATCGCTTGGTTAGATTAGTAAATACAGGTCAAGTCCAAGTTCTGCTACACTCTAGAAGACTACTACAGACAGGGAAGGGCTTGTACTAGTAAGGACACCAAGTACTTTCATTTAGCTTGTCTTCTGTTATGTCTAAGATGAATTAAAGCACTGTGAGGTATAATCTGCACTACGTTATAAATGTTATCTATGGCTATCCATTATCTGTGTAGTTATATTACATGTACTCTTTAAAGCCATATCTATCGCCTCTATCTCAGGGCACCCAATGAAAAGGCACATTAGCTGCTGAGAACTAGTAAACTATAAGGCGCACAACTCACACTGAACACTAATATCACCCTACAGAAGTTCCTTCCTTGATGGAGGAAGGTCATTGGCTAATAAAGGAACTGCCTTGGCCCATTTTATTGGTTAGAAGATAGGTGGGAGGTGTAGACAGGACAGAATGCTGGGAGGAAGAGGAAGTGAGGTGAGACTACACAGCTCTCTCTCGGGAGCAGACGCCTGAGAGAGACGCCATGCCCCGCTCCTGGGATGAAGCTCCGACCCAGGATGGACATAGGCTAGAATCTTCCTGGTAAGCGCACCTTGGGGTGCCATACACAGATGATTAGAAATGGGCTAAATTAATATGTGAGAATTAGCCTAGAAGAGAATGGGCCAAGCAGTGATTAAATGAATACAGTTTGTGTATTGTTATTTTGGGCATAAGCTAGCCGAGCAGGCGGCAGGGGTGCTGGGAATGCAGCCCTGCCGCCCCTATTACTACACTTCCTTCCTGCCTTTCCGTGTTTATCCCGGTCTACTCGAGCATCACTACTCTCATTTCCCAACAACTTTGCTTGTTTTAGGATTTAGGTAGAATTATATGTTATATTTCTTTTCATGAAAATTTTTACTTGGCAATTTTTCAAATAGTCTACTTTTTATTGCAAGAAGTATTCCATGACTAATATGCTGCTGTTTATTATCCATTTTTCCTAATAGATTGTTTGCAGTTACTCTTAGAATAAATTTGTACACACTCTCTCTCATACATATAAACTTTCTTTTGTTTTTCAATCTCTCTGTCATAGCCCTGACAGTCCTAGGACTCACTCTGTATACCAGAACTCACAGAGATCTGCCCACCTCTGTCTCCCGAATTCTGGAACCAAACAAAGGCATGCGCTGCCACTACCACCCTGATTTTTAAAAGATTTTTATAAATTTGTGCCATTGACTTTATGAACATCACTAAGGTGTTAAGGAAGTATAATTTACAAGATGTAAAGAGAAGAAAACTTATTTCATCCATTGCCATTTTTATTCTAGTCTATAGGTTGGTTAAATTATTTTTGAAAGTGTTTATATATACAATATATTTTTTAAAAAGGCAAAATGGTAAATAACACTTAGAGTAAGCTGCATTTAAGAGTATACTGAGTGCCGGGCAGTGGAGGCATACACCTTTAATCCCAGCACTCAAGAGGCAGAAATGGGGGATCTCTGTGAGTTTGAGGCCAGCCTGGTCTACAAGAGCTAGTTCCAGGAGAGCCAGGGCTATTACACAGAAAAACCCTATCTCAAAGCCCCTACTCCCACCCCCAAAAGAGTATCACTGAAATAATGCAATGAAAACAGACATTAGCTTTTTGATTTTGGCAGAATTCTTGATTTTATTCTCCTAAATGTTTTCAATTGTTCTACAAAAGAAAAAAAAGGTGTGAGTAGGAGGCTGAGGTAGGATGACCATCTAGTATACATAAAACCCTGGGTTTGATTCCCAGCACCATATAAAAGTAGGTATGACTGCATGTCTGCAATTCTAGCAGTACAGAGTTGAAGGCCAAAGGTTTATAAACTGAAGGTCACTCCTTTAAAAAAGGTAGATTCATATTACTCTCCCAACTCCCAGATGTAGCATTTTTCAAAAGGGGAGTAGTAGTACAGAATGTACCCAGTGGTAGAGCACTTGACTGGCAAGCACTACAAAACATCAGTTAACAAAAAGGAATTGTGCCCATATGCCCAGTGAAGAGCAGCATATGGGCTAGTTTTGGGACAGGGATGCTCAGTTAGTAGAGTGCTTGCCTCAGGTGCATTAAGTCCTAGGTTCATCCCCACATCTTCTGCTGGCACATGCCTGTGCCTGTAACCCCAACACTTGGAAGATGGGAGCAGAAGTTCAAGGTCATTCTCAGCTACACAAGTTTGAGGCTAGTTTAGCTATACGAAAACCCTCTCTCAAATATAAAAGTTCTCTCTGTTTTTTTGAGACAGGGTTTCTCTGTAGCTTTGGGGCCTAACCTGGAACTCTCTTTGTAGACCAAGCTGGTCTCAAACTCAGAGATCTGCCTGCCTCCCACTCCCCAGTGTTGGGATTAAAGGTGTGCGCTACCACCACCTGGCTATAAAAGCTCTCTCACTACCATGTAGCTCTGATGCCACACTATTCAGATTCATTAAGAAATAAAACAGCAAGTTGATGAACATTCTCAATTCATTTTATTAATTAAAGGAAGGGGCCGGATATGACAAGCATATTAGTTGTCATATATTATAAAGGGCTAACCAGTGAAATCTTTAAAAGACTTACCCCTATAGGTGGAGTTTTTTTTGTTAGAACCACGATCCAGCTCTGTTCCACCAGTTGATTCCCAAATAACCAGAGACTATTTATTAATTATAAATGTTCGGCCAAAAGTTTAGGCTTGTTACGAGCTAACTCATTTATATTAATGAGTTAATATAATATATTAAACTAACCCATTTATATTAATCTACATTCTGCCGTCTGGCCTTAACTTTCATCTTGCACATCCTTTTTCCTCTCCTTGTCTGGATGGGGACTCCTCTTACTCAGTCTGCCTTCTTACCAGTGTCCTTCATCTGGTTCTCCTGTCTAACCTTATCCTGTCCAGGTATTGGCCAGCCAGCTTCCTTATTAAACCAATCATAGTGACATATGTTCACACAGTGTAAAAGAATATCCTATATACCCCAGCCCAGGCTGTGGCACAAACCTTTAATCCCAGCACTCAGGAGGCAGAGGCAGGTGGATCTGAGTTTGAGGCCAGCCAGATCTACATAATGTGTTCTAGGACAGCCAGACCTATACAGAGAAACCCTTTCTGGAAAAAGAAAGAGAGAGAGAGAGACCTTGCCCCAATACATGATTATACTTTAAAAAGTAGGCATTACCATTAACCTGAAAGAGGCACAAGATGTAATAATGCAGATTCTCCATCAGACTGTCTCAGCCATCTGTTTAACTGCGCTCAGAACGTGGTGACTATACTCCTCTGCTCCTACCAGCACTTTCCCCCAGTCTGTGGCACTCTGACACTCTCCATTGCTCCAGAGTGGCCATTCTGACTGGATATACAAGTTTACTGAGATGTAGAGTTTGGGACTAGGCAAGTTTGAGTGGCTTCCTTAAACTAGCTGTGTGTTTTTATTTTTTAGTTAATTAGAATAAAGTGATGTCATTAAATAATAAAGCAAAAACACTTCTCTGTACTAAGAGGAAATGACCATTCTCAGCCTTTGCTGACAATGTAAACTCATGTCTGCCCAAAGGGATGATTTACAAGTTTCATTTCTAGGACACTATAAGCAAATCACAGCATAAAGCACACAAAAGATATATTCTTCTCCATGTTGTTTAAAATAGAGAAAAACTGTTTAAAACCTAAACATTAAATGGAACATTCATAAATTATGGAACATCTAAAGACACAGGGTTTAAACGTGAGCAACAGTTTTTACAAAGGTGATGGGGACCCTGTAGCACGCACACTTCTGTCTTCCCGCTGAGACTGAAGTAAAGAGCTTCTGCCTCTGTGACAAGCTTATTAAAAAGCAGACTGCAGGACTTTAATCAAAATGGCTTTTGAAAGAATCTGATAAGTAAGTTTCTTATGGTAATTGCCAGCAGTTGTGTACTTTATTATATTTATCCTCTATCCACAATATAGCACACACATGCATGCACACACAGGGGGTGAGGGCTAAGGGGGGGTGGCACGCTCTTTATTTCTCTCACTTCCAAGTTTTGACAACCAAAAATGTCTCCAGATGTTGCCAAAAGTCCCCACATGTAGAAATATGGGCACGGAGAGGATAAACACCCTGGTTGAGAAACACTAATCTCATTTACACTAACAACATTCCATTCCATTTTACTTTCTTTTCCCATTGCTGCGACAGAACCCAGGGCCCTCCCTGTACATGCTAAGCAAGCACATACAGTGATATATCTAGTCCTCACCAGTCACTCTTCAGTAAAAACAAAAACCTACAAAATGCTCGACATTAGTAACTTACATAACTCAAGGACAAAATACCAAAAGTCAAGACTAAAATTTTGTCATATCCTGTATATTAAATAAGAAGCTGTCGGTAATATACGTTTAAGTCATTTTGTCTAAAGGTCGATCTTCTCCCTTCAAAGTTCTGTGTGTTAACAGTAAAATGCCCCCATTTCCCAACACAGAAGGTCACAAAGGTCTACAATCAGCTCCCATGTATTTAGGAACTACTGCTTCATTTCATATGGAGGCACACAGCTTGGGTTCAGGTTTTTGGTCTACCTTTTACTCACTTTGTGATCTTGACCAAGTTGCTAATTTCCTTATACTTCAGTTTTCAACTTTGAAGTATTCACTAGCAGCTTAACTTGTAAATCTACCAACTGTTAGCAGTAAAGAGTGAGAGTGCTTGCCTAGCATCCAAGAGACCCTAGGTCCAATCCTCAGTATTTAGGAGACACACAGACACACACCCAAGATACTTAAATTGGACAAGATCAGAAAATATAAAAAAAGAATTTCTGGGAAGTACAGCATACATTTGAGAGGTAGTGGCAGCACCATCAACAGTTCAAGAACAACCTCAGCTACACTATCTCCCCCTTCTACCCCTACACCCCAAAGGTCCACTAATGCAGCTATTTCACCCACAAACCTCTAACAGAGGACACCATCCCCAATTTACAGATTAAGAAGCACTGCTAGGTCAGTGCTCACCAAACAAGGCAACCAAGGAACAGTGATTTAAAAACTGCCAATTCCAAACTGGGCAACGGTTGGGCACACCTTTAACCCCAGCACTCAGGAGTGGAGATCTCTGAATCTGAGGTCAGTTTGGTCTATACAGTAAGTTCCAGAGCAGCCAGAGCTACACAAAGAAACTGTATCAAAAGGAGGGGGGGGGGGTGTTTTTGCCACCTTCCATTCCAGAGCCCATACTTTTCCTATTATACACAGAAAATTGCATTAAGATTAAGATATGTGATTGCTAATGATCAAGAATCAAAATAATGACCAGCATGAGCTATATTTTCATTAGAAGAGGTTAATTCAGAACATAACTAAACTTAAGATTATAACTGAAATAAGGCTTACAGCTACTACAAGATCAGTTTTCCACTGTCTATATTTTTATTTTGTGAGATTTTCTTTTGCCCTCATTTGAAACAGTAGAGGTTTAGTTACACAGCTTTTGATTGAGATCCTCCTGCCTCTGCCTCCTGAATACTAGGACTAAGTGCATTCACTTCCCACTCAATGTACATGTTTTTTTTTTCTTTCTTCTTTTTTAAAGAACAGGGTTTCTCCGTGTGGTCCTGGCTGTCCTGAACTTGCTCTATGGACATGCTGCCTCCGAGGGCTGGGACTAAAGGTGTGTGCCACCACATGATTCTTTCTTTCTTTTTAGACTGGCTCTTGCTGCTCCCCAAGCTGGCTTCACTCTCAAACCTGCTCCAACCTCCCAAATGGCTCAGATTACAGGCACATTATCCCTGTACTTGCCTCTGGCTCTTGTTTTTATTCCTTTTTGAGACAGGGTGTCACAAAAGTCAGGCAGGCCTCAAACTCACAATATAGAGGTTAATTCTGACCTCTGCTCCTTCTACCTACCACCCTAGCTGACTCATATTTTTAAAAAGATCAGAGTACTGACAGTAGGACTTCAAACTGCCCCTGCATTATGCTGCAACTAGCCTACTCAAAGACTAGAAGAGAGGGTACTACAGCTCTAAAGACAAAGACTAACCTGCATACACCTCAAGTGGCTGTCTCTTAGTTGAAGGCTTGTAAATGATAAATTTTGTTCCTAGTCTCAGAGGGGACACTTTATGAAACCATCTGATTTCTTTGGTCTGCTCCTACTTCATATCAAGTTCTAAACTGCTCCCAAAGTCTTATTTAACCTATTTAACCACTGCTTGACTTTTCACTTCGCTCCTATCAGCATTCAGGTCATTAATAACTTTTGGACCACTTCTTCAAAGACATTACACCAGTCACTAGATTTCCACCATTTTATTCATCTTTGATGACATGTGCTACAATTATTTTAGCGGTTGTCTTTAGTTACTTTACTGTAATAAGACACCATGACCAAGACAACTTATAAAAGAAAGTGTTTATTTGAGGCTAACAGTTTCTGAGGGTTAGAGTAAGCCATCATGGTGGAGAGCGCACACAGCAAGCAGGCATGATGCTGGAATAGTGGCTGAGTGCTTGCTTACATCTTGATCCACAAGTACTAGACAGAAAGAGCTGACTGGAACTGACAGTCCCAGAGACACACCTAATCCTTTCCAAACAGTTCCACCAACTGGGGACCAAGCGTTCAAATGCATGAGACTGTGGGGGCCATTCTCATTCAAACCACCAGAGGTGAGAGTTAAAGCAGAAGTGGAAGGGCAAGAATCAACTATGGATAGGCCCCAATTACTAGAACTGAAAGACACTTTAAAAATTTAGACCAACCACCTCCTCTACATGGATTACACTGACAAGTGACCTGGCAAAACCTTTGACTTTAAAACTGCCATTAGGAGTCTGATTTGAACCATTTTGGTCTGCTTCTCTTCACAGTATTTATTGGGACTCTAATCTTTTTACATGGAATGTCAGTTTAGGAACCTTGAAAACAATGACTACCAAAGGCTGTTCATCTACATTCTGGATAAACAGTCAAAATTATCCACCCCCAATCCATTCGGAAAGGGAGTCAATGATATTTTGGATCAAAACACAAGCTGATTCTTAAACCAAATGAATCTCAAATTTCCCCTGTGTATCAATTTCTCCTTCCTAGTCCCCTCCTCAATACATACTGTGTTCATGTTTAGTTTACTGTTTTCATGTTCAGAAACTAGGTTTCCCTCTTCCTCCTCTTCACTGACTCCTTACTAAATTACTAATTACAAATAAAAACGTTTAGACCTATGACTATAATTATGAATCTATCATTCATCAGATTCTTGTTGACTAGTTTATCACCTTCTGTGTGTTCAGATTATAATATTTATTGTACTATAAAACACCATTATAAATATCTACAGTGGCTGGAGATACAGTTCATGGTGGCAGAGCACTTGCCTAACATTTGCAAGGCCATGAGTTCAATCCCCAGTACCATAAAAAGAAAACCCAAAACCTCCATCTAGGTTCTCCCTTTGATCTGCCCTTACCAACTATGGTTCCTACCAACAGATGAACCTCTAGTCACACAGAAAGCCTCCTGTCTGTCCCATGCCCCATTGTCCTGGAAGAATGACAGCCCGCTTCCAACACTGTCCATTCACCCTCACATCTACTGTCTCTCTCCGTGAGTCTGTTTCCTTCTAACTACACTGCCTTTTGTTCATAAGCACCTTATAGATATTGGCTTATATGATCTATATTTCCCAAAATTATAAATTACTGCAGGGCAAATAAATAAATAAAATCAATGGTTCTCAGCTTTGTTCTTCCCTGCATTATTTCTTAACCTTTCACTGTACAGCAAGCTCTTCAGTACACTTGCCACCTGAAGACATGTTTCCCCAGGATCCTCTTTTCAAAGTTAGTCAACAAGGCAAAATTCAGCTAAAGACACTATATTAACTTTAGTTTGTGCATTGCTGTCTCAGATTAGTCTAACCTTCCTCTGTCTCATGCAAGAAAAAGTGCTGTCCTAATTTCAAGAATTCTCTCTTCCTAAAAAGATACACATGAGAGGGCTATGGTAAGTGTCTGGCCACTCTCTCAAACCACACCATCGAAAACAGGAAAACTCCCACATTCATGCTACCTTAAAAACCCAAGTTTCTTGGGCTGGAGAAATGGTTCAGTGGCTAAGAGCACTTGCTGTTCTTCAAGACGACCTCAGTCAAGTTCCTGGCACCCAAGCAGTGGCTAAAAACTAACTCCAGTTTCAGAGGATAAGACCCCTGGCCATTTCCCTCAGGCCGCTGGACAAAGCATCCTCATGGGTGGTACGCATGCATACATGCAGGCAGAACACACACACATACAAAATCTTAAAATAGAATTGTAAGAGCTGCAAGATAGAATACATTTTCCCTTGGTTCAGAATTAAACTGCTAGAGAACATGAAAAAACCTGGCAATCCTGAACTGTATGGGTAAATAAACCACAAAGTGGTAGGTAACAACAGCCATCAATACATGCTACTAATGTCTGCCATTTTTATCCAAGTTGGCAGCTCTCTTAAATATAAAAAACAAACAAACAAACAAAAAAACAACTCAGTCCGGGAGTTGGGCCTCCCTCTATGTGAACAGGGACTTAAGAGCACTTACATGTTAATACAATAAAACCTGGCTTGTCTTCATAAAGCGGCAGAGCTTTCGGCACTGTACCATGCACTGCCCCTACCATCTGCACCTATCTATCAAGATTTCATTCAGATAATCTCTCGGAAATAGAAGTTCTAGGTTCCAGGGGTTTGATGTGATGAAGGAAAGACTGGGAGGAAAGGGTAATTTTTTTCTTCTCTTAAGAAAAATCACCAACCTTACATGCTTGCCTTTCAAAGGCACCCGAACACAGTATTGATGGAGCGGTGGGGGCGCCTCTTCTAAAGGTGGCATGTGGAGGGCGCACCCGGGCGCTACTGCACTGATCACCACTGCATGTGAACGAGCACACGTCTCACAGAAATAACTGCAGCACGAAACTAGCTGACACCCCACGATACACTACGACTTACTTCATTGATTAAAGGGTCTGTGCAATGACCAAGCTTTGCAAACCCCTGCTCCCTCTAATAAGGACCTCACAACAGCTAAGGACCGGATAGTTCAAAACCTGGAAGGCTTTCCTTGCCAATCCCATCAGAAATGATTTCATCTCTACACACCCGGGCTAAGTGAGGCAACAAAGAGGGAAAAACGCTACTAAATAATGAAACTGACCAGGACATTGTGTTCTTTTAGATTTGTCTGTAGCCTTTTCATTTAGTGAACTTCCGTCTACACACACACACACACACACACACACACACACACACACACACACCTTTAGCAGGGAACGTCTCAACATATTCTCACCTGAAAAGATGAAGCTATATTTAGTTTCCCATTCCTAAATCCGGGGGAGGGGGGAATATACTAGTATCTCTATGTTAAAAGCCCCCATGCCTTCCCCCTATGATGTGAAGCCCCGAAAGTGACCTGTCTCCTGGCACAAGGTTAAATAGATCTCTTCCAGTTTTGTGCAAGTCCTATACGGATGTTCCCAAGTTTCTGTAACCCAGAGCCTGGGAGATCTGCTCACCCTTGGGGAAGCTCGGAGACAAGGGACGAAGGCAGCCCAGGGGTTCATCCCACCAACTCGCCACCCCACCACCGGCCGCTCGCCATCAAGAACCCCACACAAAAGGGTCTCGGCTCCCGCCGCCCTACTCTCCTCCCACCCCCCACCCGGCGGCCGCCGCCGACCCACGACTCACCAGGACCGTGGTGCAGATGGACCTCAGCTCCGACTCCACTTTCTCCCGATAGTCCTTGATCAGCTGCAACTTCTTGTCGGAGGTGTCGGTCTTCTGCTCGATGCTCGAAATGACCCTCCAGGCGGACCGGCGGCCCCCGACCACGTTCTTGTAGGCCACCGACAGCAGGTTGCGCTCCTCGTTGGACAGCTCGGCGCCCTGCTCCGTCACGGCTTTCATGCAGGTGGCCATGTCGTCGTAGCGCTCGGCCTGCTCGGCCAGCTTGGCCTTCTGGATCAGCTCGGTCTTCTCCATGGCGAAGCGAGGGCGAGAGCCGAGCCGGATCCGGAGTCCTCCTGATAGAGCCGCCAGGGGCGGGGCGGAGCGGGGCGGCGCCGGAGAGGAAAAAAAAAAGAGCGAGGGGGGAGAGCACGTCAGACAATGCGGCCGGACGCCCGCTTTGTCTCGGCGCACGAGGCCGCGTCTTCGAGCCTCCCGCGGGGCCGCCGCCTTCCGCGCACGCCCTCCAGCCCGCCCGCCGCGCCTCCCCGAGGCCGGAGCGCGGGCCCCTTCTGGCCCAAGATGGAAGCGGCCGTTGGCGCCGCACCTTCCCGCCCCGGCCCGTCCCTCGGGCGCGCGGTGGCTTAGCAGCCCCGAGGACCGTACCCCGCCACCCCAGCCCCGATCCCTTGCGGCGGCGGCGGCGGCTCCTCGGCGGCTCCCGTACTCACCTTCTAGTCTCCGCGGCCGCGACGCGAGTCCCACCACTTTGATCTGCTTTGGGCTTTAGCCGAGGACCCTCCCGTCTCAGCCTAGCGCGGAGCCGACGAGCACGCCACCGGCCAATAGCGTTCCGCACTTCCCCAGGGAGTCCCGCCTCCAGTCCCTTGGCTGACCAATAAGAAGCGAGCGCGCGGAAGGGGGCGCATGGGGGCGGGGCGGGAAGCGAAGCGGAGGCTCGGAGGGTGGGTCGGCTCGGGTAGGTTCGGTTGGCCCGCAGGCTGCGGCTTCGGCCACGGGGTTTCCTCCAATTAGATCCAGGGTGAATGGACGTCACTGTTGCCATGGCGATGCCTTTACCAACTCCCCTCATCCTCCCCGCCAGCCCGGCACTCCTGGGTGCGGCACGAGACCCGGAGGTGCGTTCGACCTCCCCGGCTGCGGCCGCGTGTCCTGCTGCAGCGACCACTGCAGATGGGGCGTTGCAGCTCACTGGCCACAGCGGCTTGCGGCTGGACTTCACAGGGTGACATAATTGGCCGTTTGGTTGCACAAGCGCCTTTCTTTCTTCCACCTTCCTATTCTTGACAAAGGTTTGGAACCCCAGACGCTAACATGCAGCCTTTATGACTTTCCTATTCCGACTCCAAATTAGAGATAACCCCATCCCCATTAGAAAAGATTTGGTTCCCAGAGAAAGTGGCTTAATACGAGTTTTTCTCGCAGGCACCCTAGAGCCTGGAATTCCCTTGTGGAAAGGTAGACGTAGGAGATCCGGGCAGGTCCGCGTGGCAGAGTCAGTTACGCTTTTTAAAAAAAAAAAAAATGGAAAATGACATTAAGCACGATTTGGAGAAACAGCTATGACTACCTCCTTCCCGAAGCATTTTTTTTTTAAATCCTTTCCTACTTCTCCAGGTTACTGTCTAAATACACACACACACACACACAAGCAAGTGTACAAGGTTTCGATTTTTGGGTGTGGTGGGGTTTTTTTTCCATGCTCTTTTTTTTTTTTTTCGAAGATTCTTATAAAGCCAAAATTCTCCCCTTGTGTTGACTTCCGATTTTCTTCGCACGATAAACACCCTTCTGAAATGAGAACCTTTGCCCCGGATGCTATGTATTCAAGATCATAACTAACATTTCTTTTAAAATCGCTCTTTTCTCTCCTGCCTTCAATCACAAACACGCCCCAACTCCAAGTGAGGTGGCTGTCCTGCCTGACTTCAGAAGGAAATTGCCACCTGGGCTCAGGAGGCTGAGATTCCAATTCCCGTTGTTCCCCAAGGGTTCAAAGAACTTAGTGACCGCCGCTGCAAGCAAAGTGAATTCAAATGCTAAGTGGAAGCCAGCGGATCTGGAGACTCCAGTACGGTAGGTTTGACGGAAAAGGACAAACTTTCCAGAAATTCGTATTCCCTCCCAGCTGCCCCTCCCCAGCCAACTAGTAAAGGTTGCTTTGTGCTTTGCCGGGGAGAGGCCTGGTTGGAAAGCGACTCTGTCTCGGTACAGAAATGCCTTACTATGCTCCAGTGCTCTAGCTAGGGCCCGACGTTATTTCTGGAATCCCTGAGGCCAGGCTGCCGACACGCAAGCATTTATGGTCCTGTGGGTTGGGTGGAGCTGGACACATAGAAATTCCAAAGGAAAGAATTTCCATGTGGAAGGTCAGATAAAACGCCTGCTTTTAAGGCAGTGAATTTCAAGATTCCCTAAATTAGAGCAGCAAGCCCTGAGAATAGGAGGCGTGTGTGTGTGTGTGTGTGTGTGTGTGTGTGTGTGTGTGTGTTGGAGGGGATAGAGATATTTGAAGGGGAATTGTCAAAGGGTTGCACTATCCAGAAAGGCAGGTGGACCCATTCTTTTTCAATAAGTCAGGATGCTCTGACATCTCTCCAGGCGGCACTGGGCAAGTTTTTGCTTTTCTCTGTATCCTACCCCCTAAAAATCTCCGCTTTCATCCAAATATTTATCGTGGACAAGCTCATATAGTTAAGACGATCTGAAATCAGAAACACTGACACATCATGAAATTGTAAGATATGAGAGTCTCCAGAGAATTCCGCCTCTGTGTCCAAAAGAAACATTTGGACACTTGAAGTTCCAGGACACAGACAAAGAGGCATTTATTGAGTAGTAATGAGTGTCACACATGATTTAAGTCCCGCAGGGATTTACTCATTTAATATACTTAATGCCACTAGAAAGCAAATACAGTTTTTGTTTGTTCGTTTGTTTGTTTGTCCTGTTTGGGTTTTTGGGAGTTTTCGAGACAGGGTTTCTCCGTAGATTTGGAGCCTGTCCTGGAACTCGCTCTGTAGACCAGGCTGGCCTCAAACTCACAGAGATCTGCCTGTCTCTGCCTCCACGGGTGCTAGGATTAAAGGCTTGTACAACCACCACAAAGCAAATACAGTTGTAATCACCATCTCCAATCCAAAGCAAAAGGAAATGAGGCACAGCCTGGTCACCCAGCTATTCAGCAGTAGAGCACCTATGCAGTGTAGGTATCAAAGCACAACCCTGAAGTTTTGCTGGGGCTGCTTCACTGGTCCTCTCAGGTTCTGGTAGGGACTGAACTCTAAGAAGGTTCTGACTTGTTTCTGTAATGGTCTGCTCTGTCTCTTTAAGAGACAAACCATGCCCACTCCCTCCCCTGTCCACTGAGGCAAGCTGATCTTCATCTTCCAGCTCGAGTCCTTTTCCATCTCCCTCTTGAAAAAGCAGCTTCTGCCTCCCTCTCCCTACTTCTCCCCTTCCCCCGCTTCTGTTTTTCTCTCCCTCCCTCCCCCTTCTCTGCCTCTCCCTCTCTGCTCTTCTCCCTTCTCCCCTTCCCTTCCATAACCCACTAAATAAATATCCAACCTACCTCTGAATGGTGTGCCTATCCATGTCTCTGTCTCTCGCCCCAACTGCATGGCTCCCTGCCCGGGACCAGCCACCTTTGGAGACCTGTGGCCTGGTCTCATGGGGTATCCATCCATCTGTCTCTCCTCATGGGATTGGCTGCCCCATAGAGGTCTCTCATCCACCACACGGCTACCTGCTTGGGACTCACTGCCCCTCACGGCCCACTGCAGCCTCATGGGGAACTGCGCCTTCCCTGCCTGGGACTGACTGGCTGCTCTCGACCCACAACCCGCTGCCTGCCACCATGTCATGGGAGAGCCACTTAGGGATCCTCGGCATTTTACTTTTACCTTTACAGTTTCCCTGTCCTCTTGGAGTAGCAGCCATGTATTCAGTATCACACCAACATGCTGGGAAGGATTTTAGGGAACAGACCACAGAGAAAGTACTGTACAGTTACCTTAATTTTCCTGAATTGCCAGCTAAGAAGTTGCTGAAAGAGAACAACACACATTCATCTTGCAGTCAGATGATCCTTAAACTCAGCCATTATATTTATGATTTGATCTTGGGCATCTTGGCACTCTTTGGACCTCAGTTCCTATACCTGTAAACTGTAAAAGCAGTTCATAACTCAAAGAATTAAGTGAAGTCTCCCATAAGAAAATATGGGCTATCTTGCAAGTGTCCAGTAAATCTTAGTTTATTTATTTATTTAGGTTTTTCGAGACAAGAGTTTTTCTGTAGCTTTGGAGGCTGTCCAGAACTAGCTCTTGTAGACCAGGCTGGTCTTGAAATCATAGAGATCTGACTGCCTCTGCTTCTCAAGTGCTGGGATAATGGCCTTGGCTGTCATAGCCCAGCTAAATTTTAGGTTTGTTGTTTCCTTTTTCCTTCTGCTTGAGGCTAGGGAGGGTGTCCTCCCTCCTCAAGGAACCTTGGTAACTTGTGAAATGTTAATGAAAGTTTATCTCTTGAATCAAATTGTGTTAGTTAGCACAGGTAAGGACTGCAGGATGGCCACCTTTAGTGTCAAAAATGATCTGGGTGTTTCCATAAAGATGTTAATGAGACTGACATTTTATATTTTTTATTTTATTTATTTTGTTTTGTTTTTCTAAACAGGGTTTCTCTGTATAGTCCTGGGTGTCCTGGAACTCACTCAGTATACCAGGTTGGCCTGGAACTCACAGAGATTCACCTGCCTCTGCTTCCCAGGTGCTGAGATTGATAATTTGTGGACCTTGTAGGTGGGTCTCACCCTCTCAGCTGAAAGCCTGGACAGGGCAAAACCCAGGCCTCTTTTCACCAAGAGGGAGTCCTCCAACAGCCTGCATTTATTCTGGTGTCATTTGAGACCTCTGAGCTGGAAGTGGAGCACCAGCCCTCTGTGGCTCAGCTTGTTGGTCCACCCCGCACAATAAATCAGTGACTTATAATCCACCGATCTCTCCTATTTTTATATTGTGATAGCCAATACTGATTTGTTGACTTGGCAAGATCTATTGCCGTGGAAGAGACAAGTATCTGGGTCCCGTCTGTAAGGAGTTATCAAGACTAGGTTACCTGAGGCAGGAAGGTCTATAATAAGGGGTCACCTTTCACAGGCTAAGGTCCTGGTCTGCATAGAGAAACCAAGCAGAACATTTGCATGTCCGTCTCTCTTTTCCTGACTACAGATATAATATGGCCAGCTGCCTGAAGCTCTTGCCACCACACCTTAGAATGGAGAGCTGAAATAAACCCTTCCAAAGTTCCTTTGGCCATGCATTTCTCCACAGCTGAGAGAAGTAACTAGTACATATTGTAATGGTCTGTCCTCTCCCTTTAAGAGACAAGCCACGCCCACTCTCTCCCCTGTCTGCCGAGGCAAGATGATCTTCAGCTTCCAGCCAGTGTCCCTTCCCTTTCTCTCTCTCTCTCTCTCTCTCTCTCTCTCTCTCTCTCTCTTTCTCTGGAGCAGCTTTGTCTCTCCCTTCTTCCCTTCCTCCCTGTTTCTCTCTTTCGCTCTCTGCTCTTCCCCCTCCTCCCCTTCCCTTCCATAACCCACTAAATAAATATACAACTTCACTCTGTATTGTGTGCCTAACTGTCTTGGCCTCTCACCCACCACATGGCTTCCTGCCTGGGACCCAGCTGCCTTTGTGGTCTGCCGTGGTCATGGGACCCACTGCCGCTGCCTGCCACCACTTGGGGACCTGCAGCATTTTTTACTTAAACCAAAGAGACTAGCTATGCCAGGATGTGACCAGCACCCAGTCTACTCAGGTTCCCCCCCAAAGACAACACCCACAAATAAATGGGAAGCAGTCTTGAGAATCTGCCATTCCAATTCCTTTTACCTGTGGTGTCTAACCTCCTACCTTTTTATTATAAAAAAGAGATGGGAATGTAATGATATGCCCTGTTCCTTTAAGAGACAAGCCATGCCCACTCCCTCCCCTCTTCTGCAGAGGCAAGCTGATCTTCAGCTTCCAGTCTGGGTCCTTTCCTTTTTTGTCTCTCTCCCAGAGAGGTAGCTGCTGCTGTGGCTCCTCTCCTCCCCACCCCTATTTCTGTCTCTCTCTCTCTCTCCCTCCCACTCTCTCTCCCTCTCTCTCCTCTTTCCCCTTTCCCTCCATAACCCACTAAATAAATATCCAACCTCACTCTGCATGGCGTGCCTATCTGTCTCTATCTCTCACCCACACTGCCCTGGACCAGCTGCCTTTGGAGACCTGTGGCATGGTCTCATGGTATGCCCATCTGTCTGTCTCTTCTCGTGGGACTGGCTGCCCTGTCGAGGTCTCTCACCCACCACACGGCTCCCTGCCTGGGACTCACTGCCCCTCATGGCCCACTGCAGCCACTTGAGGAACTGTGCCATCTCTTCCTGGGACTGGTTGCTCTTAGGACCTGCTGCCTGCTGACTGACACCATTTTGGGGATCTGCTGCATGGTCTCGTGGCCTGCTGCCTGCTGCAGCCCCTTGGGAACCTGCAGCATTTTTACTTAAACCATAACACATATATTTGATATAATTTCATTGGAAAGCCCTGACTAACACATCCAATAACTTTTCCCACTCAGCCAATGATATCAACATCCATCCATAGCTCTAAATGTTTACCCACAAGGTGCCTCTGTCACCGCTCCCTACCAGACCACATGCTTTCTGAAGCCCAGGGTTTTGTTTTGTTTTCCCATCTCATCTCTCCAGTGTCCTCTGAACAAACACCTCACAGCCTAGTTGGTTCCACAGAGGCGCCGACCCTTTAAATCAACTACCCAATTGGTAGGCCTTAGAGTTAGGATACGGAAACAGGCCTGCCTGACTTTTTCTAGAACAGCCAGGACTCTGTACGCTTGCAGTGAAGGATAAGCCAAGGCTGTCTTGAGAACAATGCTTAGTTATTTGAGGCTGGTGGGTGGCTAAGTATATATCTACTGATGAGTGCAACTGTCTCTGTTTTCATATGGGAGCTCTGTTTCACTCCCAATGTATCTAGAGCAAGCAGGGCCACCCTCTGATCCCTTGCTTATTCTCTTTGATGGTTTCTGTATTTCTCTCCCAAATTCCTACCTTCAGACTGTGCTCTTCAAGTGGGAAAAAATTAGATCTCACTCCCTTGTCCCTGGTGACTTTTCTTGCCCACAAAAGCCATTCAGTGAAGGTTTTTTGGGGAGTGATTTCAGGCCACCAAGACAAAGCATGGCCAATCTTATCGATGGTTAGCATCGGGAACTCACTGTGTGCCCACCTACGTATGAAGGCACAGAGAAGCAGAGAACAGAGCTGTGCTCAGATAGTCCATGAAAATAGGATTGTGCTCACTTGCCAAGATCCTTGAAGCCACATAGAAGATCCTGGATCTCTCAGGGAATGCCACAGAGACAAGGCATTAAAAAACACCCTGGCAGGCTTTCAAGCCCTAACTCAATTTCTCATCAATTCATTCAAAAAATTCTTTATTGTTTGTGCATTGGTGTTTTGCCTGCATGTGTGTCTGTGCGAGGATGCCATATCTCCTGGAACTGCAGTTACAAACAGTTGTGAACTGTCATGGGGTGCTGGGAATTGAATCTGGGTCTCCTGGAAGAGTAGCTGGTGCTCTTACTCGCTGAACCATCTTTCCAGCCCTCAGGAAAAATGTTAAGGGTCTGCCACCTGCCAGGCGCTGTCTCAGATGTTGGAGTTTTTGGAATTGTGCCCACAGGAGCTTAGAAGAGAGTAAGGGGTAGGCCCTGGAGCTCAGTCAAGGACAGAGGAGGCATCCCCATTTTTGGCAGTTCTGCGAGGCCGTGCCGTGCTGGATTATCCACTGAGCCCAAACAACCACCATCTTTGAGAGTTCATTTGTGTTCACTTGCAAAAGATCGTTCCAGCTAGGCTAGTTGATGACATCCACTAAAAGAAGGAGGGTCAGAGAGGGTCACAGCACCCTCGGATGAGTATCCAGCCATTCTGTAGCCCCTGTGGTAGGCAAGTCTGCCCTAATTGCAGAAGGAGCTAGAGTATATAAGGCAGGGAAGACTAGGTTTGTGTGGCTCCATCTATGCAACTTTCGGTTTTCCCAAAACCATCCTGTACAGCCTTTTGGGGGACAGCACCCACACTCCTGTAAATAATCTCTCATCTACCCTCTGTAAGTAAGCCCAAAACCTCTTTGATTTCCCACACTTTGGTGAAATCATACTCAATTTGTCATTGGTACCTTAGGAGAAGACGAATACATTGCTTTCATCACCTCTGGGGCAGGACTTTTAGCAACAGGCCCACTCACGGGGGTTTCCTAGGCCACAACCACCCAGAAGTAGCCAATCATAAGACGTCAGCATCAACTCTGTTTTGCCAGCAGGAGATTCTGAGGGGAACTCAGGTTTCGAGGGCTACCCTGGGATCCAGACACTTCCATCAAAGCAATCACTTGATAAAATAGAACAGACTTACAAAGAGATAGTGAGAAAAACCTAAGACATCAGGAGCACATGGCCACATGTCTTAGAACTTGCACAGCAGTGAATCTTAATAATCACATACAAAAAAAGTTCATCAGGTTCTCAGTCAGGCATGATCTACATTATGTATATATATTTAAATTTTGAATTATTTATTTTATGGGTAAGAGCATTTTGCTTCAACGTGTGTATGTGTACCATGTACATATGGTACCTTCAGAGGTCAGAAGAGAACAATGAATCTCCTGGAGCTGAGTAGATTGTGAGCCACCAGGTGGGTGGTGGGAATCTAACCTGGATCCTCTGAAAGAGTAACCAGTGCTCTTAACTATTGATGCATCCCTGTGGATATACATACATACATAGCACACGCATACATATTTTTTAAAGGCACGGGTCTCCTGTAGCTGTTAGCTGTGCAACCAAAGATGACCCTGAACTTGGCATCCTCTTCTTTCCTTCTCTCTGAGTGCCTCACAAGCCTAGTTTATGTATTAACCAGTCCCAGGGCTTCATGCAAGCTAGGCAAGCACTCTATCACCGGGCTATATATAGTCGCAGCTCTACTGCATACTTTCTTAGACTTCTAATAGAGCTCTATGCCAGGTCATTATAATTCTTCTGCCAAGGCTAAGGGTTGGATGGGGGTCAGAGACTGTCTTGATTTCCCCACCTTGCCCTTGTTTGAAACCCACCAAGGTATACAGACATTTGTTGTCTTCAACTTCAAACTTCATGTTGCACCCCCACTCCCTCTTTTTTTCCTGCTCTTGGCAGATTTGGCATCTTTTCTCCTGCCTGGGAGCAAAGCATCCTTGGTTCCTCCGTTTTCTAGCTAATGATGAAGTGTGCAGGGAGAGAGTGTGGACAGGCAGAGCGAGCAGTTAGAGATATTCTCTGCAGTGGCCAGGGTACTGGCATTTTAAGGTTTTGGTATATAAAGCACTAAACCTTTAACAGTCACCCAAATTATGACTCATCCCCAGACAATTCCGGAGAGCAGCACGGATTAGTGAACGCAAAACAGAGAACAATGCACACAGGAGCCGATTGTGTGCGCCTTACAATAAGTGCCATGGGAGTTGAGAGAAGGGAGAGGCGAGTGTGGGCTGGAGCGGTGGGAGAGATTGCAGGCATCAGGAGGCTGCGGAGAGAAAGGAACCGCTACCGAAGCCATAGAAACAAGAGTCTACAGCTGTTTCCCTTCTTGCCTAGCAGAGCGACCCTTGGGGAGGCCTTTTGTGCTGGATTGACTTGACATAAGGCCAAGCCCAAGAAGGTAGCTGCATGAGTTACTTTCGTTGCTGTGGCAAAATATCTCACAAAATGCTTCACAAAAACCAACAGCTCAAGGAGACAGGCTATTGTGGCAGGAAAGTCGTGGAGGACATGGTGATTTGGTGAGGAGGACGCTGGTCACATTAAATCCATAGTCACAAAGCTCAGAGAGGGATGAGTGGCGCTCTCTCTGCTGGACCTCTCGCTAAGCCCAGGGCCCCAGCCCGTGCAAGAGCACTACCCGCAATTAGAACGGTCTTCTCACCTCTACTAACATAATCTAAAACTCCCTTACGACATACCGAAAGCCCAGACCTTCTTGTCAAGCTCAGCTGTGTTAACCTCCACAGAAGCTTGGACAAAATGTGGGGGTGTGAATCACTCAGGAGAGCACGTCCTAGCCAGAGGCGGTGGGGTTTCTTTGGCTTTGTTGTTCTGCCGCAACAGCTTAGTCACCAAGCTCATGGAGACTTTAGCAAACACACATGGTGCAGGGGAGACTGGCTACACTTGCACCGCGTTCCCTCAGCAGGCCTTCCTACTCTTTTGCCACTCTTAAGTCTGTTACTGTGATTCAGTTGCATGTTGGGTGAACCCAGGAGCGAGATGGCCTGGGTCCGAAGCAGGACTTTGTTATAGCATCTTCGGCAGGGTGCTTGGCCACGGGGTGCCTCAGTTTCCCTCTTTATAGAGCGAGGACCGTGAGAGTGGAGATTCCTTGCCTCCCCAAGTTGTTCTGAAGGTTTGCTGAATGATATTGGCAATGTCTTCCCGAGTTCCTTTCCTATCTTAGCTCTTGACTTCCCCTCCTCCTGTTCTAGGCTTTGGTCCTGCTCTCCCCTGTCCCCTGACATTTTCATCTGGCTACCTGCTCATCTCTCATTTCCATGGGAGATGACACTCCTCTGAGTGACCCTTCTTTACCCCTCCCAGGTATCAGAGCTCAGCCTGTCCTGTATTTCCTGAGCAAGAAGTCACTTTGGGTCAGCTCTGGCCTGCTCACCCACAGGTTGAAGGTACCTCAAGGCAAGGGCTCTGCCTACGTGATTTGCCTATGTATCTGCAGTGCCTAGCTGGGCACTGGGTGGATACACTGGGTGCCAAGAAGGGGATGGTGGAAGGGATGAATTAACAAAGACAGGAAGGAGGAGCCTAGAGGACAGGGTGAGCCGCAGCTCAGGATGGCTGCAGGATTTGGCCCAGGTCCAGCCACAGCTGGAGACACCCGTGACTCTAACCGGGTGGGGGTGGGATGGGTGTGCGTTGGAAGAGCCAGGCAACCTCTCCCACCCTCCTTCTCCCAGTCAAAACCAAACTCCCAACTGCCCCAGAAGGTCTGGCAACTAGAGCTTCCCCAAGAAGAGGCCTTTTGCAGAGGGGATGAGGATTTTTTTTTTTTTTTTTGGTTTCTCAAGACAAGGTTTCTCTATGTAACCTGGGGTCCTGTCTTGTAACTTGCTCTGTAGAGCAGACTGGCCTCAATCTCTACAGAGATCTGCCTGCCTCTGCCTCCCAAGTGCTGGGATTAAAGGTACCTGCCACTGCCTGGCTGGGAAGAGGCTTTTTTTTTTAATTGTACATAAAATTCCTAATTTTTTTTTATTGTAAATAAAATCCCTAATTTAGCTGAACAATTTCTCTTCCGGGTTTCTTTAAGTCAGAGTAAATTCAGACAAGAGCACTAAGGGTCTTATATACGAAATATACCAAAATATGATTGATACCCTGAGGCTTGACCCATCAAAAGCTGCCCCTGGGAGAAAGGAGATGTGCCCACCCTGCTTGGCAGTTAGTACAGCAGGAGCTGCTTGCTCGTTGCCTGAGGTCAGGCGATTGATGCAATCGATATTAATGAGTAAACGATTGCCAGCCTTTCTCTCCGCTCCTCATCATCCACCAGACCGAGGGAAAGAGCTTCCCTTGGAAGGAGTCTGCAGTGGGTGAACGGCTGGGATGTGCTCAGATAGGATCAGCAGCGGCAGCCCAGCCGCTGCTGCGGTTGTTGCGCAAACTTCCTGAAACAAAGGGAGGAAGGCAGCAGCTTGTCCCTTCTTGAGCCAACGGATTCAAAACATGAACCCAAGTGAGAGCAGTTTACACACACACACACACACACACACACACACACCACACACACACACACACACACACACACACACACACAGTGTGGGGCGGGGGCGGGGAGCTGGTGTATAACAAGAACTCAGCTTACAAGGGTAAAGCAGGCAGGCTTGGGTCTTCAACACAGGAAGTTGTAGCTGCTGCTTGTACAAGTCAAGAGCTGAGGTCTGGAGGCTGATTTTGAAGTATTGCTTCAAACGGTAGCAAGTGAGTAGAGGTGGCAGTGATGAGGTAGAGTCAGGGGACCTGACAGCAACTCTCAGAGGTCTGGTTGTTCCCTGGTGGAGTCATCACACAGGGATCCTCAGACATCCATAAACAAACAAACAAACAAATAAATAAGACAAGATTTTTAAGTTCCATAGCTGGATTTTTATCTAATAAGTGCTCAGAAAATACATGATTTGTCCTAGCTAGTTTTATGTCAATTTGATAAAGTCATCTGGGAGGAGGGAGCCTCAATTAAGAAAATGCCTCCAGAAGATCTTGCTGTATGTGAGTCTATAGGGCATTTTCTTAGTGATTGATGAAGGAGGGCCCAGCCTGTTGTGGGTGGGGCTATCCCTGGTCAGGTGGTCCTGGATTCTACTAGAAAGCAGGCTGAGCAATCCATGGGGAGCAAGCCAGTAAGCAGCATCCTTCCATGGCTTCTACATCAGCTTCTGCCTTCAGGCTCCTGACTTCCTCAGTGATGGTCTATGGTGTGGAAATATAAGCCCAATAGACCCTTTCCTTCCCTATTGCTTTGGTCATGGTGTTTCATCACAATAGAAACCTTAACCAAGATGTTCCCTTCACCCTTTCTGAACAGGGACCCAACTTAATCTATGTTAATTATCGAATCCCAAAGGATGGGTACCTCAGTGATAAAGCCGTTTCCTAGTGTGTGCAAGACTCTGGGTGTGATCCTCAGCACTGAGAAACAAAAACATGCCTCTCCTATTGTAAGTAACAAATCCATACTCACCTTGGCATAAGAGTAACACTATTAATTCTTAGATAGCGAGGGACCGTGATGGACCAAGTCAATGGAGTAATGAGCACTGAAGATGGAGTTAGGCTAAGCTATGACCAGAACCGCCCTGAAGTCCTTGCCCAGATGAACCTTGTGGCTTCTGCCATTAGCTGGCTGGTATCAGAACATACTGCCCTGACTTTTTGGGGTTGAGACACAAGACCTTGGATCCCATTCTCTGCCACGGCACCACCCTTACTGAAATCCATGGCACTAGGGTGATGATGCCCTAAAAGGCTTTCTCCATAACCCCTGCTCTTTAAGAGCCTCACTCCGGATACTAAACCCTGGAATAGAATATTGTCATACCCGAGTCCCAGGCCACACCTAGATGCCAGGCAATTTGGAAAAGAAGTATCTGTAATCTGCATCTTCCAGGAAGATGCTCCACCATCCCCCTAGATACAGCGAGCCATCCTGCACAGATTGACTTCAGAGACTGGGCAATCTCCAAACAGCACACAGCTTCTGTATGAGTATTTGGGCTTTTGGCCAGAGTGGCAGAAAAAGGCAACAGCTTTGTGGAGCCTGGAAGGGACTGAACTCAGATCTCACTCAGCTTCCCTTCTCTAGAAAAAGCAGGGAAAACAAAAACATGGCTGTTATTGAGGCCTCTACCCAGCTCAATTCAGCCTTTTCCTAAACTCACAAAAAGCTCCCCCTTGCCGGAGAGACTATTCTACCTCTGGGTTATAGCACACTTCTCAGAAATGAATCACACCATTTTGTAGATCTTGTCATTGTTATGATCTGCTGGCCAGGTCTGTCATCTGGGTACCCTGTCCCTTTAAGAGACAAGACCCACCCACTCCCAACCCCTTCTTTTCCTCTGAGAAAAGTGGATATCCCAATTTCCTGCCTCCTCCAGCATGTGTTCTCTCTCTTTCTGTCTCTCTCCTGAAGAGGTAACTACTATCTTTCCCTCTCTCCCCTTCCCTCTCTCTTTATTTTTCTCTCTCCTCTATTTCTCCCCTTCTTCCCTTCCCTTTCCCTCCATAGCCTACTAAATAAACTCTATACCCAAACTCTCTCTGCATGATGTATCTGTCTGTCTCTCACCTGCTGCAGTCTCCCACCCACCAAGGTGACCTGCCAAGACCTCAGTGGACTCGCTGAGGCCTGGGGAACCTGCTGAGGCTTTGGGTCACCCACCATGGCTCCTCATGGGACGGGCCTTCTCCCACCCCCCCCCCCCCATCATTATATCTTTAAAAAAGAAAAACAGTCCTGCTCCCCTATGATAAGAACAAAAATACTATTCACTAAAGAGTCGACAAATATTTGTTACTGGGCCCTAAAGGGACAGAGAGAACAAAGACAGGCCTGTGTCTCCGAGCAGAAGGTCATATCCAGGTGGGAAGGCTTACAGAGCTGAATGAGGAATGTCTCCCTGGGTCAAGGGCACTTGAATATTTGGTCCCCAGTTGGTGGCCCTGTTTGGGTCTGTTTAGGAGGTGTGGCCTTGCTGGAGGAAGTATGTCACTGAGGGTGGGCTTTGAGAATTTAAAGACTCAAATCACTTCTAGTTTGTTCTTTCTGCTTTGTGCTTGCAATTCACCATGCAAGCCCTCAGCTTCCTGTTTCCTGTTACTATGCCTTCACTCTACCATCATGGACGCTAACCCTCTGGAACAGAGGCTCTCAAGCTGTGGGTCGCAACCCTTTCCACAACGGTCACCCAAGACCTTGGGAAAACGCAGATATTAACATTATGATTTATCACAGTAACAAGTTACAGTTATGAAGTAGAAACAAAAATAATTTTATGGTTGAAGGTCGCCACAGCACGAGGCGCCGTATTAAAGGGCGCAGCATTCGGAGGGTGGAGAACCACAGCTCTAAAACCTAAGCACAAACTCTTCCTTCTGTCAGCTGCCTTGCTCTTGGTGTTTTATCACAGCAATAGACAAGTCACCAAGATAGGAAGTGACTTGGTAAATTGGTCTTGACATGAATCTGTTCTTAGCCTTTAAGAAGAAGAGGAGAATCTTCCAGATAGAAGGAAGGGTGGGTGAGAGAAGAAATAGAGATAAGGAGTTACCCCGTTTCAGTCTCTTTTTTAGTGCTGTGATAAAGTGCCATGACTAAGGTGTCTGAAAAAGGAAGGATTTATTTTGGATTTCCGGTTCCAGGGGGCTACGGTCATAATGACGATGAGGTCAGCACAGCGGCAGAAAGCAGACCCAGCAGCTGGGGCAGTGGCTGAGAACTCACATCTTGAACCACAAACAGGAAGCAGAGAAAGCAAACTGGGAATGGAGTGTGGCTTTTAAAACCTCAAAGCCCATCCTCAGTGACATACTTCCTCCAGCAAGGCCATACCTCCTAAACCTACCCAAATGGCCACCAACTGGTGACCAAGTACTCATTCAAACTACCATACTGAGGAAGCATGGTGTGTGGGGGACAGAGTGGTCAGAAGACCGCATGTGTGTGGTGTGCATGGAGTGGAGTAGTAATTGCTGATGAAGTCTGAAGATCTTTGAACATTTCTCTGAGGAATGGATGCTGAGGTCATTAGGTACGACTAAATGCTTTTTAGTTTTTTTAATTAATTTTGCAATGTGGGTAAATATACATAACATAAAATTTATCATTTTAGCCACTTGTGTGTGTATGTGTGATGTATGTTTATGTATATGTTCGTGTGTGGTGCAGGTGGAAACCAGAGGTATATATCAGATGTCCGTATATTGCTTTAAACTTTTTATTTAGATGGATGGATTTAGATGGAGTCTCAGTCTCTTCCTCTCTGTTTTTTTGTTATTTGTTTTTTTTGAGACAAGGTTTCTCTGTGTAACTCTGCAGACCAGGCTGGCCCCAGACTCACAGAGATCCTCCTGCCTCTGCCTCTCAAGTGCTGGGATCAAAAGTGTGTGCCACCGCTACCCAACTGGATGGAGTCTCGCCGGGCGATGGTGGCGCACGCCTTTAATCCCAGCACTCGGGAGGCAGAGGCAGGCGGATCTCTGTGAGTTCGAGACCAGCCTGGTCTACAGAGCTAGTTCCAGGACAGGCTCCAAAGCCACAGAGAAACCGTGTCTCGAAAAACCAAAAAAAAAAAAAAAAAAAAAAAAAGGATGGAGTCTCTTTATTGAGCCTGGAACCCACAGACTGGATAGACTGGCTTGGCTAGTGAGCTCTGGGGAGAGAAGCATGACACTATGCCCCTCCCCCTTTTTACATAGGTGTTGGGGATCCAAACTGGAGTCCTTACAGTTAAGCAGCAAACACTTAACTCACTGAGCCCTCTCCCCAACCCCATGATAACTATTTTAAAATGTATAATTCAGTGTTTCACACGTGTTCAGGTCATGCACGCTCATCTCCACCACCTTTGCAGTTTCTCAAAACGAAATTCTGCATCCATCCTCTCCCTCCATCCTCTGTCTGCTGCTACTCCACTTCCTAAGTCACAGGTGCAGAAGAAGCAAGTTGGTGTGACTTTACAGAAGGCAGTTCTGGCTACCTCAACAAAGATGGGCTAAAGGGCCTGGGATAGGAAGCAGGCTCAGCGAGTTCCAGGGGAGCAAGGAGGCCTAGTGAGGCCCAGAGTAGATGAGAAGGGTAGTGAGGGGGTACCTCAGAGTGCTTGGTTAGTTGTTAAAGTTCGGGGGCACCCATGGGATTTAGATGTCTTTTTCTATTTTCTATTCACTGTCTTGACACACACACACACCCCTGCCCTGTCTTGTATGAGGAAGGGAGGAGATAATGATCTTATAAAAATTGATTTTTAAATAATTCGCTGACAGTTCACAATGGTTTCAAAACCACAGGCTGTTTGGCGGGTGATTTGCGTCCTCATATTGTGAAGGTGAAATGTTGAGAACACCTTAGAGGGCCAGAATTGACATTGCATACTTTGATCGATTTCCTAGAAGGGAAATAATTGACAGGAACATTTTGCACTTAGTAATATGTAGTGGCAATTCAAAACAGTTCCTGTGCTAGGAAAAACTATTCAAGGCTTGTGTACTGGTTGGTTTTGTGTGTTAACCTAACACAAGCTAGAGTCATCAGTGAGGAAGGAGCCTCGGCTGAGGGAATGCTGCAATGAGATCAAGTTGTAAGGTATTTTCTCATTTAGTGATCAATGGGGGAGAGCCCAGGTCATGGTGGGTGGTACCATTCCTGGGCTGGTGGTCCTGGGCTCTATAAGAAAACAGGCTGAGCAAGCCAGGGGAAGCAAGCCAGTAAATAGCACCCCTCCATGGCCTCTGCCATCACTTCCTGCCTCCAGGTTCCTGTCCTGTTAGAGATCATGTCTTGACTTCCTCCCTTGGGTGATGACAGTCCTTACATGTTAAGTACAGATGTAATTTCAGCAAAATACACTTTTAATTATGATAGGCATGCATGTCCATATATGGGTACGTGCGTATGAGTACAGACACCCAATTAGGCTAGAAGTTTTAAATGCCCTATAGCTATAGTTACTGCCAGTTGTCAGCTGCCTAACATGGATGCTGGGAACTGAACTCAGGTCCTCTAGAAGAGCAGCAAGTGCTCTTAACCATGGAGCCATCTCTCCAGCCCTGACAGGCATCACTTTTGAAAGTTTTTACACTTATTAATTTTGTATGTGCCTGTGTATGTGGAGGGGGTCACTCGTACCACAAAGTGCCTGTGTGTAGGTCAGACGACAATTTGACAGGAATTGGTTCTCATTCCCAATGATGTGGGTCCCAGGGATCAACCTCAGGTCATCACACTTGGTGAAAATTGCCTTTTCCCATTGAGCCTTCTCACTGGCCCACAATTTTAAACATGTGTTTCCCACTGTAAGTCAGTTTAATGTGAAGGGCTTGCTCAGCCCTGACACTCTGTACTTTTCAGTAATCTCAGAAGGGAGATGGAACTCCATTCCTGGGTGTTTCAAAACTCACACGCCACACCCCTGGTTGGGCTCCCCCTTCCCAGCATGCTCTGCTGCAGTCATATGCCAGCTTTGTCTCTTCTCTTCTCACTCGTCCTGGTCACATGTCACCCCACCTGGCCTTCCTTAACAGCTGGGCCATTTCCTTTTCTACCCTCACGATGCCAAGTCCTGCTGCCAGGGTTTTGTGATTGAGGCAGTAGAGACGGAATGAGGCCTTCCCGGGGAGCACAGGCTCCTCTCCTTTCTCTAGCCATGCCGCTGTCTTCCCAGAGCGGTCACACTGCCTGCCAGGATCCCTTTCCCTTCTGCAGCTCATCTGGCCCTTCTTCAGGGCTCACACATTTTGAGACTCCTATGCTCGTGCATGTAATTAAGACATGTAATAGACTCCTATGCTCCTGCTAATTTAGTTTATAACTCAGACAAAGAAACTAGAAGGATGGGTAGGGCCTCTTCCATGCCTCCCTTACAGTTTTGTTTATTTGTTTTGCTTTGCAGACAAATATATTGGGCTTGATATGTATCTAATAGACTAACTGATTAGAGAATCAGATACTTGTCAAAGGAAACCTCTTTAAATGCTTTTAAAATTTCCCATTGGCACTGAGTATCATGTTCCATGAATGGACTCGTGAAGCTGCTACGTCGACCCCTATATTAATGGTTACTTCTCAGGTCCTAACGATTTCCACTGTGACTAGGAGGCAAACTGTCCTCCAGGTGCCATGGTGGTCCTCCAGCTTAAGAGCCATAAGCAGTTGGCTCCTTTCCCAGGACCTGATATGGTGTTGAGTGCACAGTAGGCATCCAATAGCTGCTAGTATCAGGAACCTGCAGCAAAAATAAAGTTAGAAACTGTCTTGACTTGATTCCTTCTGTGGCTGACTCCTTCATCTGAAGAAACAAGACTTCAGACTTTATGAGCTACGTCCACTCGTATTCCTGGTGTAGTCCTCAGTTCTGGTGTGGCTGACAGCTGACGGAGAGGATGGTCAGAGGTGTGGAGGACATGGACACTACATCAGAGCCTCCTCTTGCACTGGTTTCTGTGTGCGGGCAAAATTCTAGAACCAGACAGTGTATGTGGGAAAGTCAAGCCAGAAAGCAATCACATGCTTCAGAGTTCTCTGATGGGAGGTCTGTGAGTAGCAGGAATGTTGAGGACGCTTGTATTTGTTAGCGAGAAAGGGTTCTTCTGAATGGCAGAGACTCTGCCCTGAGTCCTTGTTTAGTCGGACTTGGATTTTCCTTATTCAGAGGAGACAGGGCTGCCCTGTTGCTAAAAGGTTCTTTTTGTTTGTTTGTTCATTTGTTTGTTTTGTTTTTGTTCTTCCAGACAGGGTTTCTCTGTGTAATAGCCCTGACTGTTCTGGCACTCACTCTGTAGACCAGGCTGGCCTCAAACTCTCAGAGATTTGCCTGCCTCTCTGCCTCCTGAGTGCTGGGATAAAAGGCATGCACTACCACCATCACCCGTAGAAGGTTCTTTCTACATTCTCCCTCCCATCCCTCTAACAACTGTGTGAGAACAAGCCTGAGTCCATAAGGAAATAATGGAAGAATAACAGTCAAGCCTCATGAATGTTCCCCTGTTGTTCCAGATCCTTCCCTGGAACCTTGGATGTAATAGTCCCTGTCCCTTTAAGAGACAAGCTCTGCCTACTTCCTCCCCTGTCCACTGAGGCAAGCAGATCTTCCTTCTGCTTCCAGCCTGCAAATCTTTCCTTTCCATCTCTCTTTCCCAAAGAGGCAGCTTCTGCCTCTCTCCCTTATCCCCACTTCTCCCTTTCTCCCCTCCTCCCCCTCTCTGTTTCTCTCTCTCTTTCTCTGCCTCTCTCTCTGCTCTTCTCCCTTCTCCCTTTACCCCCCTTTCCCTTTCCCCTCCATAATCCACTAAAGAAATACCCACTTTCTCTGCATGGCATGCCTAATAGGTCTCTGTCTCTCACCCATTGCATGGCTCCCTGATAGAGACTGGCTGCCTTCATGGCCTGCCATGTTCTCATGCCCACTGCCCATTGCCACCACTTGCGGACCTTCAGCATAACATTGGTGCTTGTGACTCAGCCAGGCTTCTCTCTACGTTCCATCTAGCCCGAGGAAATGTGGAACCCTGGGCTTGGGAACTAGGTTTCTTTACAACAGCTCTGGGTTCTATCTGCCTGAATGCTGACCTGAACACACACCAGCAGCTTCGGTGGTGAGTTTTCCCCTTCCAGTCAGCCATCCACAGCCTTCACGGCTATAGTTGAGCCCTTTGCTGACATTCATCTCTGGTTGCTTTTCATAGCTAAAAACGTAACCAGACTACCCGGGGTTAGTCCTCTCATGCTAGCACTGCACACGGCTGTGTGGTGCATTCGATTTGGGGTCTGGAGTCCCTCGGATTTTTCTTTCTCCCTTTTGGACCACTCGTAAGTGGTTCCCGCCATGAGAGACCACTCGGAGTGACCTCTAGCCTCTCTGGCTTCCAGCCCGCCTGTAGAGAGGAGTCATCCCTCTATAGTCCCTGAGGTGTTTTCACGTTTTCAGCTGTGGTATAAAACTATCCGCCACTTGCCTGTGAATGCTTTGCCAGTGTCCCACCAGCTCTGCTTTTCCCTGCCACCGCTACCGCTGGTCCCACTGAAACTGACAAGATTAGTTGGACCCATGAGGCAGCTGTTTTTAATTCCATTCTTTACTCCCTGCTGCGGCTTGTGGTACAGTGGCTGGGTGACAGGGCAGATCATGCCTCTGGGTCTCTCTTGTTATATTTAAAACCCCCGTGGCTCAAGAAATGTGACTTTTCCATACAACACATGGCCACCGCCATTTTGACTGAGGTTAGGTGACCTTACCGCCACCTTAACTGATGGCCAGGTCAGGTGACCAAGTCCCACCATCCTTACTGAGGTATACCCTGTATGGTCCCCCAGTTTACTTATGTTTTTGTGTCTAAATTCCTCTTGCTGACCCTGTTACATGTGTGTTTTGTGCAGTGGCATGCCTTTAGTAGGGCCCACCAAGAGCATCTACTTCACCCAATTCCTGTTCACTGTGTGTGTGTGTGTGCATACATGTAACTTAAATGCACCTATGTTTACTGTTAAATGTTATAATTGCCTGTTCATTGTATCTTATTCCAGACCACAAAGCAATAAGTCTCATGTTTTAAACTGGTATATACTTATAAGTCTCTTACAAAAATACTTTATATTTAATACAACTCTGCTTTAAAATATAGTAAGCTGTTCTCTGCTGTCATCTGTTCCACCATTAAGCTTTATTGCAAACAGTTTTCTCTTTTGTTTTTTACAAGGTTAAATCCTACCTGTTAAGTTCAGAGCTAGTACAGTCAAGCTCAGACCCAGCTCTCCAGGAAGATTCTATACAGTAGTTATACTGATAAATAGCCCTCAACTGCTCAGAGATCTGGGGAATATGGCATTTAAACATTTACTTATTAAAAAATCATTTCATAACAAAAAGAGACAGGTTGGCTCCTAGCAGCAGCACTCTACTTCCCCCAGGGAAGACAGAAGACAAATGGGCAGAGAACAACATCCATCTGCAATTCACTTCAACTGCCAAGCACTGACCACCGGGAAAAACTGCCTTTTATCTAAACTGAAGGTCTTCTGTGATGGAGGAGGGTCATCTGTCTATGTGTTACTTTCATTGGTTAATAAAGAAACTACCTTGGCCTTTTGATAGGGCAGAAAATTAGGTAGGTGGAGTAGACAGAACAGAATGCTGGAAGAAAGAAAGCAGAGTCACACAGATGCCATAGCTCTCCTCTCTGAGATGGACGCAGGTTAAGATCCTTCCTGGTAAGTCACCACCTTGTGGTGCTACACAGAGTACTAAATATGGGTTAAAGCAAGATGTGAGAGTTAGCCAATAAGAGGCTGAAACTAATGGGCCAGGCAGTGTTTAAAAGAATACAATTTGTGTGTTGTTATTTCAGGGCATAAGCTAGCCAGACGGCTGGGAGCCAGGTGGCAGGAACGCAGCCTGCAGCTCCCTCACAACACTCCAGACAGATTTCTTAGCCCACAGGATCTTCTGGAGCCTTGCAGGCCCTGCATTAAACAGCAAAAGGCAAATACAACCCTCAGTGGCCATGGAGGACCCTGAGGAGTAGCTCTAGGTGCCAACCAAGTAAGTTTTCTGTCATTTTTTTAATCAATAACTCAAGTAAAATTTTATTCTTCTCAAAGATTTCTGATGCAGTTTGACAACTGAGAGGTTTTGTTGGTTTAAAAGGACAGCTTCACCAAACAAATCTCAGCAAAATATAAACATAAGTTATAAAGGTATGAGAACAAGTGCATGCTCTCTCATGCTGCCTTTCATATCTTAAAGATACTTTGCATTATGCAAAATTATCTGTCACAGTCATTCTGATATAAATATGCTACGATTTATACAATGTATATGTCTAAACTTATGTTTTCACAAACCCAAAGAATTCTTGCGAGTTCCAGGGAGCTAAATTGAAGGGATCCACCTTAAACAGGTCAGATACACCCTTCTCAACTCCCTCTTTCTAAATTTTTTTTCCCTAAACCTAAATTTGTCCTCTGTTCTGCCAATACCTTAAACAGGTGTAAGAGACACCAGACATTTCCATACCACAAACACTGGAAAGGAACAAAGAGACCAGCTACCCTAGGATGTGACCAGCACCCAGCCTTCTCAGGATTCCCCCCAAGACAATACCCACATAGAAGCAGGAAGAAGTCTTGAGAATCTGCCACCCCAATTCCTTTAACCTGTTGTGCCTAACCTCCCTCCTTTTTATTATAAAAAAGAGATGGGAATGTAATGGTCTGTCCTGTCTCTTTAGGAGATAAGCCATGCCCACTCCCTCCCCTGTCAGCTGAGGCAAGCAGATCTTCCTTCTGCTTCCAGCTTGTGAGTCTTTCCTTTCCATCTCTCTCTCCCAAAGAGGCAGCTTCTGCCTCTCTTCTCCCCACTTCTTCCCTTCCTTCTCCTCTCTCTCTCTCTCTCTCTCTCTCTCTCTCTCTCTCTCTCTCTGTTCTTCCCCCTTCTCCCCTTACCCCTTTTTCCTTTCCCTTCCATAACACACTAAATAAATATCCACTTTATCTGAATGGCATGCCTCTGTCTTTAAACCACCATGCAGCTCCCTACCTGGGACCTGGCTGCCTTGTGGCCCACCATGGTCTCTTGCCTGCTGCCGCCCCTTGGGGAATGGTACTCTTTTATTTTTACCATAAAACCAGATATTCCCCATCCCTATCCAGTAGGAAGAGGGGGAGGGAGTGGGAGTGGATGATCTGGTTCTGCTCCTCTTAAGACCCTGAAACTTGGGTAGTTAAACATTTTGGCTGTTTCTGTGCACATGTGTATATACAGGTGCACACATGTATGTACAGGTGCATATATGGAGGCAAGAAAAGGGTATCATGTGTTTGTGGGACATTTAGCTTCCTAGGTAAATGCTGAGGTCTGAACTCTGGTCTTTGTGATTATGTAACAGGTATTAAAAACTACTGAGCCCATATCTCTAGCCCTTGGGTTGTTTTGTTATTGTTGTTGAGACAGAAGCTCACTATGTAGCCCTCACTGGCATGGCACTTGCTATATAGATCATGCTAGTCTCAAACTCACAGAGGCCTTCTTGTCTTGCATGCTCCACCACTCGGGGCTTTGCAGTGGTGAGTGAGGTGGGCGGTTGCAGGCTGATCTGTGGGCTATAGCGGCAGGATCCTGAGAAACTCACACAGTGACACACATGGTGCTTGAGATACAGGCAGCTTCACCTGCACAGAGAGCTGGGAGCTTGTGGCAGACATTAAAGAGCGATTAGGAGAAAGAAGGAGGTTGCCCCAACCTTTTTCATGGCTTTCCTCCCCATGCAGGAGACTCAAAGGCCTTGTCCACATCATCTCTCTTTTCTTGCAGGGATTGGGGTGGTGGTGGTGAGTGGTGGGAGGCAGGGTCCTCTTGCCCTTAGTTCCTCCCCTGACAATTCCCTTTCTGAGCTGTTCTTGTCTCTCTACAAAAGTCTGCCTCTTTTGTCACAACCAAGGACTACTCATCTTTTTAAGCCCAGGTCCCCTATAACTCCCTGTTTACCTGGTCATGGTTGCTCTTGTCTATAGTCCCAGCCCTTGGGAGACTGAGAGCCCAGGATCACTGTGAATTTAGGACCAACCTGGAATACACAGTGACCTGAATGCCAACCTGGACTGGTTAGTGAGCTGTAAAGACCAGATACATAGGGAATCAGAGGGCCCAATGGGTCCGTGGCAGAGCAGAGGGCTTAAGCCAGATCTGCAATCTTCCCAGGACTGAGTCCTGCTCCAGTTCTTACACTGTGTGCACAACGCAAGCCCATGGGGAAAAGCCATCTTTTGGTTGGTTATAACTAAAGTGGGTCATGATACTCAGGACAAAGAATTCAGACTGTCTAGCAAACTTCAGCAAATCAGGGGTATCCATGATGTCAAGCAGGTTTCTATAACACACGCGAGCAGAATTTTCAAAGCAGATGATTTGCCTGCAGAATATTAACCTTGCCCCGATGCCACGGTCATTGAGTGAACTGTTTCAGCCCCCCTTCTGTTCTCTCTCAAAGTCACCCTTGGATGCCATTGATCCCGTCAGAATTCTTGGCAGGCTGCAGCCAGCCAATCTAGACTGCAGAGACAGCAGTATTGGTAGGTTAAAGCCTGTGCTGGGTGGGGTCAGGGGAGGTGACTCTGTGGGTCAAGTGCTTCCATATATAGCCAGGGCAGCGCGTATCTGTAACCGCAATATTGGAGGGGCAGACAGACAGGTGGATCCCAGGGGCTAGCTGGTCTACCAGTCTGCTAAAACAGAGGGCTCCATGTTCAATGAGAGACCATTTGTCAAAAGAACAGGGTGGAGAGTGTTAGATGAAGATCAACACTAAAACAACAAGGTCTGGCCTTTATGTGCGTGCATGCAAACACACACACATACACACACACACACACACACACACACACACACACACTCAACTGCACCACGGGCTTTCTCACAAAGTTCTGGGCCCTGTGACTAGATGCAGTGTGCACCATCAAATGCAAGGGTAGGGTGGCTGAAACCTGGGCAAGTGGTCTCCAGGTACAACTTCAGGACCAATATTGTGCTGCATCTTTCTGTCCCATCCCTCTCCCATCACCCCAGGGCACCATTTTTATAGTCAGAAACAGGGGATTCGCAGGCAGCCTCTTAACCCGCTGTGACCCAGGCTTGAGGGCAGAATGATTAAGCTCCTGTCGCAACTCTGCCTTCTTCTAATTATACGACCTTCATAAGGTCACCTCCCTTTCTGAGCCTTTGGGCCTGTCTTTTGTTTGTTGTTTATTAATAGAATATTGCTATGTAGCTCAGGCTAACCTTAAACTGCCTGTTGGGTGCAGAGATGTTAGGTACAAGCTGCTCTAACTGGCTCTTGAGCTTTTTAGCAATCAGTGGAGATTTATACTGATGGCATGGGAGCTCCTGTGCCAAGAATAGAAACACACATACTAGATTCCCAGAGTGCCTTGGCGGACAGGTGCTTTAGTCCTGCCTGCACAGCTTCCATAACCTTCTGATCCTCCACCCTCAAGGGACACCAGACTTCTCAGTGTTTGGCAAACACTTCAGGTGGTTGTCTCTTGGTCGCTTGTCCAGAGCCCCATGACATCACGTGGGATGGAAAGCCAACTGCAAAAGAGTGCATTGAGCCAACAGAAGCTGTCACCCTGACTCTGTCACAAACTTCACCCATGGTCCTGGGTGAGCTCAGTCAGCAGCTGCTCCTTCCACGCTTCGGTGTCCTCACCTGGAGAGCAGGCCAGCCTCCCAGGACTCCTGCCAAGGGAAGACGAGCTAACACCTCAAAGGTGTTTAGTGTTGGCCTAGAACTTGCCAAACACAGGATAAATATTAGCGATGGCTTGGCAGGGCCCAGGAGAGCTCTGTCCTCCCACATCGTCTCGGCGTCTGGACAGCAGGGAAAGGCTTTCTGCAGAGCCCCACTGCTTTGAGTCTCCTCAGACACCAGCTTCCTGCTTTCCTGTGTACTCAAGTGTTCTGGACTTGGGAAGTGGTACCGGCTCAGGGGTCCGTCTGGGGTATTTTGAGTTAAAGTTACTTTGGGAACTGTGTGACTCTTGATGAGGGTGGTTTGAGGTAGCTGGAAGGGTGACAATGCCTAGCTGCTTTAGATAGTGCCCTTAATGGAGGATGGATGGCTGCCATCTAGATCACAGTTTCTCTGAGCAGGAAGTGGGATCAGAGCCTGATTGAATCTCTGGTTTTCATACATTTTGATGAGTAAAGACTCATCTGTTTGAGTGAAGGTTTACCCGAAAAATGCCTCAGCAGAACTGAGCTGAATGAAACAGCCCTCAGCTGCCGAATCTCCAACCCTTGGCAGTTCCAGACATCTGAGCAATACCCTCCAGAGAGCTGTGTCCCATCCCATCTCAGAAACCAGTTGGAGGGAAACTTGGGACAATTTTTAATCTCTCTAGCAACAGCGGTTTCTTATGACTAGTTTCTCAGTTTTTATTCATGTATTTCATTTATTCATCAAACAAATACTTATATACAGGCTGTTGAATACTTATTTGTACGATCTTTGTTATATTAGGTAAGTCTGAATGTATCAGTATGTCGTATGCATATGTGTAAGAATAGTTAAGAGCGTGAGTCATCTTGGGGAAATTCTTTACTCCTTCTGTCTTACTCCCCTAGTCTTAAAACAAGGATATCTAATAAGCCTGGCAGTGGGGGTGCATGCCTTTGATCTCAGCACTCAGGAGGCAGAGGCAGGCAGATCTCTGAGTTTGAGGTCAGCCTGGTCTACAGAGAGAGTTCCAGGACAGTCAGTACTGTTACACAAGAAACTCTTGTCTTCAAAAAACCAAAACCAGAACCAACCAAGCAACCAACAAACAAAACACCAAGGATATCTAATAATGCCTACTTTAAATTTACTGTGAGTCAGTGAGTGGAAAGTTATGTGTACATGTGTGAACACGTGTCTATACATTCATGCATATGTGTGAGCATGTGCACTAGGGAGTGAGTTCTGCTGATAAAGGGAATGACTGCTGGACCAGAGGTTGCCAGTGGAGGGATGGGGAAATGTCCCCTGAGATCATCCCAGCTCCCAGCACAGACCCAGAGCAGAGTGAAAAGCCTCACTTTGGCCTCCTTTTCTTTTTTCTGAGCCATCTCCCAGAAGTCCAGGAAATCCAGGTGGGAGCAAGACTGGCACAGGGAGAAACAGGGCTCCCCTGAGGCCCTCTTCCCCCTCCTCCCCACAAGAAGCGTCAAGCTTTAGCCCCAGTGAGAACACTCACACTCTAGAATCACACAGACCTTGATACTTCCTGGGGGTGCATCCAAATATCTTTCTTTTAAAGTGTTGACTTTACGATGTGTAACTCACAAACCGCTTGGTCAGAGGACAGGATCTGTGTCCTTCTAGGGCCACTTTTCATTCTTTTCCCTGCCTGAATCCCAGGGAAGCTGATTCCTAGTAACCATATCTACATGCCCTTGGCCCTCTGGTTTCTTACTGACTGAGTTCTGACCATAGGATGACAACCAGAAAGAGTCAAGGTCAGTTTGCCTCCTGCCTGGCCTGCCTGCTTTCCTCCAACAGAAGTCAGAGCCTCCCTTCCTCTGTGGCTTTGATTCATCACTTTCTCCACTTTGTTCTGTTAGCACTGGGGGTGGTGCCCACTTTCTCTTTCTTGTCCTAGCGACCTGAATTCATTTCCTGCCTGATTGACTCCCCTAAACTCCCATCTTCCACTTTTTAAGCAGTGCTTGATTAAACTCTTTTCAGATTTCTCAGTTTATCCATGTGCTTTCTTATGCATCCTTCTACCCTTCTGGTCATTCATCCATCCTGTCTTTCATTAATCCACCCACCCTCCCACCAATCTATTCATCCATCCATCCATCCATCCATCCATCCATTTACTAATCCTTCCATTCATCCTTCTACCCATCTATCTTCCCATCCGTCCATCCATCCATCCATCCATCCTTCCATCCATTTACTAATCCTTCCATTCATCCTTCTACCCATCTATCTTCCCATCCATCCATCCATCCATCCATCCATCTATTCACCCATTCATCCTTCTATCCATCCATCCTCCCATCAGTCTATCCATCCATCCATCCATTTATCCACCCATTTACTAATCCTTCTGTTCATCCATCTTCCCATCCATCCATCCATCCATCCATCTGTTTATCCATCCATCTATTTTTCTATCCCTCCATCTTCAGAAGCACAGGACAGGGTTCAGTGTAGAAGCTCAATACATTCAGCAAATACTAAGCACCTACTGTTTGTTAAGTATAATAGGAATAATTATAATAATAATAGGAAAGTCAAACATGGCCTCTGTTCTTTATAAGCTGACAGTACAATTTAGCAGTGTGTTCACAAGAGACTTCTTGTTGTGGGATAATCCTTTTGAACACTGTAAAGACATGTCTTTGCCAAGGTGTCTTCTGATTGGTTTAATAAAGAGCTGAATGGCCAATAGCTAGGTAGGAGAGAATAGACAGGACTTTTGGGGTAAGAGAGGAACTGGGGAAGAATCTGAGGTACATGAGAGTTGCCAGCGAGACATGGAGGGAGTCGGACATACAGAATGAAAGAGAGGTAAAGTCACATGGCAGAACACAGATTAATAAAAACAGGTTAATTTAAGTTATAAGATCCAATGGGACAAGCTTAAGCTAAGGCCAAGCTTTCATAATTAATAATAAGTCTCCATGTCATTATTTGGAGGCTGGTGGTCCTGACAAGAAATACTCATGGCAGTTTCTTTTGGCTGTTGGTTTTAGAGATCTTGGTTCACGGTTATTTGGCCTTGTTGGAGTGGGTCTGTGTTAAAGGCAAAGCATCGTATTGGAAAGGAGTCTGTGGAGCATGGATGGCTGCCTCATGATGGTCAGAAAGCAGAAAGGAAGAGAAACCAGAAGGAGCCAAGGTGGGATATCCTCTTCAAAGAGGCACCCTCCATGACCCACTCCTCCAGTCAGAACCTACCTCCTCACAGCCCACTTATTATGAATTCACTACTGGGTAAACACATTGATATACCTATTGGCCTCCATAATCTCCACCTCTCAATGACTGGATCTGAGGACCAAGTCTCCAGCACATGAGCTTGTGGGGGAGCATTTTATATATAAACCTTACCAAGAGGAAAGAACAAAAGAGGTACCTCAATCTCCAGTAGTTCTTTGTAGCTAATGGGAAGAAAAGAAGGAGAAAGAGGGAGGAAGGAAGGGAGACAGGCAAAAAGGCCCTTGAAGATTACTCAGGAAGACTTGAAAAGGAATTAGGAGATGCATTCTGGGCTCTTTTATTTTTTATCATGAAGAAGTTTAAGTCTTAATTTTCTGTTTGCCTTCTAACACACACATCCACATGATGTGGGATTCCCCTCTGTATGCTGTGAATATATTTTTTTTATCATTGGTTAATAAAGAAGCTTCTTTGGCCTGTGGCAGGGCAGAATAGAGCTAGGTGGGAAAACTAAACTGAATGCTGGGAGAAAGAAGGCAGAGTCAGGGAGATGCCATGTAGCTGCCAAAGAAGACAGATGCTGCACAAAACCTTACTGGTAAACCACGAGCCTCGTGGTAAAATATAAAATAATAGGAATGGGTTAATTTAAGATATAAGAGTTAGTTAATAAAAAGCCTAAGCTATTGGCCAAGCAGTGGTGTAATTAATATAGTTTCTGTGTGATTATCTCAGGTCTGGGTGATGGGGAACAAATGAGCAGTCTCTGCCTACATACACAGAGAGGAAGAAAGGCAGACAGAAGACACATCAGTATCTCCCTCTGAAAGGGGTACCCTGCTAACTAGCTGCTCACCTGACTACATCCCAGGAGGATGGCCCTTCCTAAGTTCCTGAGCTAGCCTCTCCTCATCCTCTGGTCAACCATTGAGGAAACTGAAGTCCGAAATTGAATAGGATCATGGGTAAAGAGAAGCAAGCTAGAAGGGATGTGAAATCATGGCACAAATCCTGCTATGGCTCCAACAGTTTCCCTCTGGAAATGTGTAAAGGCTGAGAACATAGTACAATGTCTCAGAAGCCCACAGAGAGCTGACATTAGAGCCGAACCTCTTCCAGGAATGAGTAACATTGAGAGAACTCAGCAGACCCCAACCGAGCTGTCGAAGAGCTCTTTGGGTGCCAGATGTGCCAGATGTGGTCCTACAGAAATGAGACTCAACTCTATCCTCAACAGCCTCTTATCCAGCAGTGAGAATGGGCCTGGGAGATTATGCAAACAGAGATCTGCCCAAGATGAAGAAACCTGTTCATGGAATTAGCTGTAAAATACATTGAAATTTGTTCACTAACCGTATACAGAGAGACTACTGGATATCTGGCCTCATCTAGATGCTAGACCCAGGAGAGGACTGCGGGGAAAGGGGGCTCCCACTCTGGGATCCTTTCTATTTTAGGGTGAAGTGAGGAGTTGGAGAGACAAGGATGGAGCTCCCACAGACAGGACCTGTCTACTGTTTCTCTCTCTCTCTCTCTCTCTCTCTCTCTCTTTCTCTCAACCTAGGGTCCAGTATATAGCAGGTACTCAGCGAACTTAGCTGACTTGCAGAGGAAACATACAACATAGGAGATTCTGGGGACCCTGTCCTCAAAATGCCACACTAGGGAGCAACAGCAAAACTGCAGGGGGAATAACAGAACTCCCCTCCCTCTTCCCGCCTGCCTATCTCCACAGTGACCATTACCAGCACAGGTCAAGGTCAAACATGGCCAACCAAACAGTGACTTCAGAGACCATTGAAGCTGCATTTTAGGTGAGTACCACTGCATGGAGAGCTTTTGTATTTCAGATCCGCTTCTGTTAGGGCACAAACGTGTTAGACGTCTTAAATACATTCTCTAAGAAAGGCAAACCATCTTGTTGCCTAGAACCGATTTAAGTTCATTTCCCCCCTAGTCTTTGTCTCTATGCCTGTGTGATTTAACTCAGCAATAATCACAGTGAACATGTAATTTTGTATTCTGTTTGCAATGCCTTTTCTTTCCTTTTTTTTTTTTAAATAAAGCATTTATTCCTTCATATAGACATGGTGCTCAGGGCCAGTCTTTGTTGGCCTACCAGTTTTCAGCTTAGCAGCTCAGCACTGGAAAGACAATGGGAAATGTTTTCATCGCTTCTATCAGGTGTCTGAGAAAGCCTTTGTGCTCCAGGGCTCTACAGACTGAGGAGTTAGAGCAAGAACAGGCTTCTCAGGCAGATTATTTGTGTTATCTAAACAGGGCGTTTTGCTGGTGCGGGAGGAAACCTCCCAAAGAAATCAAATGCCCACAAGTGTCCGTGTGACAGCCTGAGCAACCGAGATTTGAATTCATAGATTGTCATTTGTCATCTGTGTGACCTTGGGCCACCCACTTAGCCAATTCTCTTGTCCTCAGTTTCCCTCTTGTGGGGTGTGGAAAGAGGAGAGGAACGGATGAGACAGAGCCTCTCTAGGACTTCATTTAACTAATACAATGTTCCCTGCATGATAAACATTTTAAATATTTTTATGTGTGTGATTCTTAACTGCTTCTAAGTATGTGTCCCATGTGTGTGCTTAGTGCCCTCAGAGTTTAAAAGAGGGCATCGGATCCCCTAGACTTGTGGGTGGTTTTAGAGCTACCGTGTGGGTTTTGGGAATCGAACCAGGGTCCTCTGCAAAAGCAAGCGATGCTCTAAACCACTAAGCTGCCTCTCCAGCCCTCTACATGATACTGAGACTGACTTTGGGCAAGCCTCTTTGATCTTTAGTTTGCGCATATGCCAAAATGGGGAAAAATAGAGGTCTCCATGTGTATTGGTTACCTCCACACACACTTTCTCCCTCCTTCCCTCTCTGCCTGCCTGCCTGTCTCTGTGACACAATAGGCACTCAGAAAAAGGCGGCTTTGCCGGGTGGTGCTGGCACACGCCTTTAATCTCAGCTCTCAGGAGGCAGAGGAAGGCAGATCTCTGTGAGTTCGAGGTCAGTCTGGTCTGACCTACTGAGAGAGTTCCAGGACAGCTAGGGCTACACAGAGAAAACCTGTCTCCAAAAAACAAAAAACAAACAAACAAAAAACCAAAAAAAAAAAAAGGAAGGAAGTAGGCTTTACTTTATTTATTTTGGTTCACAGGTTAAAATGGCAGGCCACCAAGCCGGTTGGAGCTTATGCCACAGCTTTTCCTCACCCCGAGGATCTGGAAGCAGAGCTCTCAGGTCAGATGTACCGCTAGGCTATGACCCTCCAATCCTGCCCCTAATGGCTTATGTCAGTGAGCTCAGTCCTCCCCAAAGTATCATAACCTCTCAAACTACCACCAACTGGGAACTGACTGTCCAAACACATCAGTCTTTGGTGAACATTTTCCATTCAAATCTTAATGTAATGAGCCAAAGTAAAATAATCACTATCGATGGGTCTTGGTGGCTAAAATGCATGCTGTCCACCTGGTCATTAGTGTACCTGCTTTCCTGTAAGTGATATGGAAGTTTGCAGATGAGTTCTGAAGTATATCCCACAGCTGGAAGCAGAGATCCGTTGCTAGCAATTTCTCGAAACCACACTCAGGGCTCAGCATTCTGCCTGGACTCCAGCTCTAACTGGAGTGAGGTGTGGAGTGGGGCTGGGAAGCTGAAGGCTCTCCTGGGCACATCTCTGCACTGTACACTCTGTCCAGGGCTCAGTTCCATGGAAATATGAACAGGGATGCTGATGGCCTAGCTTAGGGAATGTCTTAGTTAGGGTTTTGTTGCTGTGAAGAGACACCATGACCACGGCAGCTCATAAAGGAACGCATTTAATCAGGATTGGCTTAAGTTTCAGAGGTTTAGTCCATTATCGTCATGGCTGGAAGCATGGCGGTGTGCAGACAGATATGGGACTGGAGAGGGAGCTGAGAATTCTACATCTTGGTCCACAAGCCACAATGGGTATAGCTTGAGCATATGAGCCCTCAAAGCCCTCTAGTTAGTGACACCCTTACTCCAACAAGGTCACACCTCCTAATAGTGCCACTCCCTATGAGCTCACGGGGCGGGGGGGGGCAATTTTATTCAAACCACCACAGGGAGACAGGTGAGCCACATAGCAACAGCCTGCCTTGTTGAGTGAAAGTCATTTGGCTTTCCTTCTTGCTTCTGTCTTTCTTCCCTCCCTCCTTCTCCCCTTCCTCTCTCCCTCTCATTTCTTCCACTCTTCCCCATTGCTCTACAATGCTGATCACTACCTTACATTGTACCAAGCATCCTACAGTTATCAGTGGCCAGGCTCTGTTCCCCTGAACAATTGTGCTCTTCTGCACACGCAGAAAGGCAGCAGCTTCGAGACAGGCCCATGAAGCACCTGGAGCTGGTAGAGAAATCTCACCATGGGGATGGGCAAAGTAAATATTAAGTGGCCACAGAGTTGTGCGTTGGAAGAGAAGCAACAACTAGGCAGTGAGATTGCATGCGGCACAGTCCTGGAAGAGCTGATCTGTGGTGGAAGAGGCTTGCTAGAAGGTGGTGAGTGGCATGTCATTGAAGACAGGCCCAGTCTGCCTGGACCACCGGGAGCAGGAAGCCGGAGAGGAGGAGCCAAGCTCCCAGGGGCAGCGAGGGAGGTCAGACCTGTTGGCGGGTGGAATCTCACCTCCCTGATTTGACTTTAAATCTCCCAGCTCAGGCCCGCAGAAGAGGAGGCAGGGCTCTCATTCATGTGGGCTGAGAGTCTAAACAGCTCTGATTTTTATTCTAATTTTCATTGAAAGAATGAATGGCATAAATAATGAATGAATATTGAATGGCACAGATAACTCAAACACTCCTTACTAGAGCCTCCAAGAAAGGTCAAGAAACAGGAAGGGGGGTGGTAGGGATGCATTTCCCAGGCACAGGGAAAACCGATGCTGAGCACCCAGGATTTATTTGTTCCTGGGTTCCTGAAGGGCTCTGGGTGAGCCTGGCCTTTTCCCTGGCTGGATGGCAGCCCACCATGGTCTGCAGCTTTAGGGTGGGATATGATCCCCTTCAACGTCCTATAAGGTTTTCTGTTTTGTTTTGTTTTTAGAGACATTTTGAAAACTTTACAATGGGAGAAAATCTATTCCTGAGTTCTGAGCTTCCTGTTCTGCAACACCAAGTTTTGTTTATAAAGGGCTTCTGTTGGTGAAGAAAACCAGGATGGGAACTAATTACAGGGGGTCTCAGGGATAGCCAGGCCTGATCCCAGGTTGCATCAGCCTTGGGATGAATTTGAAGCCAAAGAAGACTTGGGTCTGTCACACCCTCTTGTGTTTACACCTAGACAAGCCCCAGGGAGGCAGAATCCAGAGCGACACAGCCCAGAAGGATGCAGACCAAGGGACGTGGGGTACCCATCCTTTCTTGGTCCTTTAATATTCCTTTAATATTATCTTACCAGTAAGGGAGATCTACACTTTACTATTACTATAGACTTTAGCACAGTGGTTCTCAACCTGTGGGTAGTGACCCCTTTAGGTCAATGACCTTTTCACATGGGTCACATATTAGATATTTACATTATGATTTATAGCAGGAGCAAAATTACAGTCATGAAATAATTTGATAGTTGGGGGTCACCACAACATGAGGAACTGTATTAAAGGGTCGCAGTGGTTGAGAACCACTGGTTTATCGTCTTTTAAAATGTTTTTTTAATTGATTTTATTGGGCTATACATTTTTCTCTGTTCCCCTCCCTTCCTCTAACTTCCCTTCTACCCTTTCCCATGGTTCCCATGCTTCCAATTTACTCAGGAAATCTTGTCTTTTTCTACTTCTTAAAATGCTTTTTTTTTTTCCTTTAAGCCATTCCCTGACTCCTTCCTGGAACCATTTTCCAGGTAAAACACCTGGACTCACCTCCTTGTCTCAGGCTTCTCTCTTGAGGGAACCTGAACTGGTATAACCTTGGCTAGATCTCCAGGCCTGGCTATACCAGACTTGTTCTTTTATATTTGGCAAGTCGAGTTTTTACATGGTTCTGCGTGCTGCTCTTCTTATCACGTCTGGGGCATCAATGTCTGGGGGCCAGAACCCAATGGTGGCGATTACAGAAGCAGGTGCTAACCTTGAAACAGCAGGAATCTGCCTGGGAGACCCCAGGGGCTGTCTTCTAGTGTCACTGTAGACGCTGTTTCCGCACCAACCCTGCATTTGCTCCTGGCACCCTTCGCCTTCAGGTAGCCATGCCGTGTGTTAGCCGAGGAGACGGGTTTGTGTCCCCTTCGCTTTGCCAGTCTCCAGGTGTGACTCATTTCTGCTCAAGGCGTAATCGTTCAAGTCCATTTGAACAGGACACTTGGTGCGACAGAAATAGAAGCTCTTCAGAGGTGTGCTTCTGCTTGACTGGTGCTTAGCCAAGTCACAGGAGGCTTAGCGTCTTGTAAGGAGAATGCAGAGAAGGAAAATTGGTTTTGTGTGTGTGTGTGTGTGTGTGTGTACACATGCGCACATACATGTGGGAGAGCATGCACACCACTTTGTAATCAATCTCTCTTCTGCTATTCTGACATGCTATTTCCAATTAGTACCCTCTTCTCCAGCAAAGCAGGTGAAGGTGGTGGCAGCTCCCGGAGACACACTGATTTACTGGGTTACTCTGGGTCACTCACTGAACTGCTCTGGACTCCATTTTGAAAAAAAAAAACTGGACATGATGAAAATGTGGCATAGATTAGAACACTTTGATTTTAACAAGTCAAATGAGGAGGCTGCATGATGAAAAAGGAATATTGCAAGCAGTAAAATCTTGTACAAAGAAGAGAGGGCGTCATTATGTCTCCGTGGCAATGGATTTTCAATTTTCTCTGGATGGCTTTTGATGGGCATAGGAAACGAAGATTGAATCAGAAGGCGTTCTGAGCCGGAGACAACGGAAAGGGCTCGCACTAATTGAAACCGTGAGGAGGTTTATCGACAGCGCACTGATGTGTCTTAGACTTGCCAGAAAGCTGCTGAGCCAGGTGTACTTAAGTTATCAAGTGCCAAGAGCTCTGGGCAATGGCCACAGCTACAGCACAGAACCAAGAGGCTGCTAAAGTCATTCTTTAACGCAAGGAAAAAGTGGTGGCTCAGCCACCGCTGTGGCTCCTGTGACCTGCATGGCCCCAAAGCAGGGGCACTCATGACTTCTGTATGGTCTCTGCCTTTTTAAGCTGGCATTTAGAAGGCAGGGGCTATGTCATTCCCTGTACCCAACTTTAGGGAGGTTGGGACAGTGGCCTGTGGGGCTTCCACTTCTGTTGTGAAGACCAAGCTGAAGGAGGACATGCCATGCCAATCAGATGGAGAAGTTGTGGGATGAGCTGGGACATCGTGAAGACCATTGAAGGACTTGGTTTGGGGCTTGGGAGAGGGCTGGGGGGGTGAACGACTTGCTGTACCAATGTGAGGACCTGAGGTGAGGTCTCAGAACCCAAGGAAAGCCAGAGGTCATAGTACAGACCTGTAATTTTGGTGTTCCTGTGATTCTGAGGGAGGAGAGACAGGAGACTCTCTGGAAACTCAAGGAAGAGCTAACCTGGAATATACAACCCAACCAGACACCCCGTTTCAACAAAGTAGAAGGTGAGGGCTAACATCCAGAATTATCTTGCCACCTCCACTCACCGGCTGTGGTGCCCATGCGTACAAATGCGTGTGCACATTGTACACACAGATATCTTTAAGGCCTGGATTAATATTGACAGTGCCATGTGATTGTTTATCAGATACCAGACTTTCCAACAGAGATTTGTTGAGGCTCTATGGTGGCAGAACACTCCCAGCTGTCACAGCCCAAACCCCTGACCACTACGTGATTTTCCTCCACCTCAGAGGAGGAGGAAGTGGAAATGACTTGATTCCAATTGGCTTACTCCTGTATCTTCTGGGACCCCCAACCCTTCCCTCTTCCTGTCTCCTTTGGTGGTGCAATGGCAGGATAGAACTTTTGCCTTGAATTTAAAACATAAACTATGTACATTATGTTTTAGCACATGATGTAATCATTTATAGATATTACTAAACATCTTTGTGAAAATGTGGACAAATCCTTATGGTATATTGTCAATAATATATCAAATTGTTATTGTTATTTGATTTATTGAAAACAAAGGAGAATACCAAAATTATAAGTATGCATGATTAAATGGACATAAAATAAATGTGGAAATTGATTAATAAAGTAATCTGTAAAATTGGAAATAGCTGTTTGGGCTTAAATTGTAGGTATGAGTAATTTTGATTTTTAAATATCTTTTCCTTTAAGGTTGCAGCCATGTAGCTACTTTATTGAAAAGAAATGTAGCAAGTTCTGCAGCTGTACTTAAAGGCAAATTAAAATTCCATCTTGGAAGATGTTTAATATACTGGAAACTTCAGTAGTGTCCCGGGATGAGTGACCAGATTGCAATGATGGTTGAGAAGATGTAGGGAGGGGGAGGGAGGGTTACCTGCCTCTTTCCTTGTTTTCAGAAAGATGAGGTGGCTCATGGGTTCCTGACGGCTGTTGCACGAATTCCCCATCTCAGAAGAGTAGCCGCAGGGAAGGGCTTTCCTCCAACTTATCTGTTCGTGTGTCTTCCAGGAGCCCGGCTCAGCTCCTCCTGTCTCCTGCCCTAGGAGCCGACCAGCTTGGCTTCCACTAGGACAGAAGTAGATGCCGCCTGTTTGGCACCAAGAGTCACAGTCTGCAGAGAGGTCAGCATGGAGCGGTTCCTGTCTTGCTGGCTTGTTTCTTTGAGGGTGGGGGCTTGTGTCAGGATGGTTAGCCTGCAGGATGGAGAGCGGAATCTTGCAAAGCACTAATTGCCACTGGAAATTTGGCCCCATGTAACCAAACTTCATATAAGATGGAGAAGCAGAAATTTTAACGTGTGTATGTGTGTGTATGTGTGTATATGTGTGTGTCTCTGTGTGTCTGTGTGTGCATGTATGTATGTGTGTGTATATGTGTGTATATGCATGTGTATATGAGTGTGTGTGTGCATGTATGTATGTGTGTATATATGTGTGTGTATGTGTTTGTGTGTGTGTTTATGTGTGTATGTGTTTAGGACAAATGCCCTCTTACAGCAACTGCCAAGGAATGAAGTCTTAGATGATGGCACCCTCTCCTTTGTCCCTGCAGGATGGGCATGGTCCATCTGGATGCTCTCCATCCACTGACATGTAAGGTTGGCGTGTATGCTGCTCCATCCCCTGACATGTAAGGTTGGCGTGTATGCTGCTCCATCCCCTGACATGTGAGGTTGGTGTGTGTGCTGCTCTATCCACTGACATGTGAGGTTGGCGTGTATACTGCTTCATCCGCTGACATGTGAGGTTGGCATGTATGCTGCTCCATCCCCTGACATGTAAGGTTGGCATGTATGCTGCTACATCCCCTGACATGTGAGGCTGGTGTGTGTGCTGCTCTATCCACTGACATGTGAGGTTGGCGTGTATACTGCTCCATCTGCTGACATGTGAGGTTGGCATGTGTGCCGCTCCTGGTTGCAGTTTCCTGAGAATCTGCATGGTCCTGTGCTCTGCTCTCTTACTTGCCTCTGACACGGCCAGCTCATCCTGTCATGGTAGCCCCTCTGCCCTTGATGTCCCCTTGAGCAATCTGAGGACAGGGAACAGTGGGCATCCCCTGCCCTCCTTTCTTGCCTTCCCCTCTCCCTCCTCCAACCACCAAGCCAGGAAAACATGAACTTCTTTTTCCCTTCTCCCCATCCTGCCTCTTTTCCATCTGCCTCCATCTAAGCCTTAGTGATGAGCTGGGCTCTCAGCTACACACTGCAGGGAACCCTGTGGGCTGAGTTCTCCGGGATCCCATGCTGTTGTGCTAAATGAACGGAAGAATTTGGAAAATCCCTTCTTTGGACAACAGTGTAGCTTGCTGAACAGTGCTCAGTGGACTGGTACTGTCGTGGAGGATGGAAGTGTGGTTTTGTTCTGCTGGCCTTCTCCCGTGAGCCTATTCGCACCTCCACCACCCCAGGAGACAGAGGCCCAAGAAAAGTTAGAGCAAAGTTTTATGTGTTTGTGAAAACTTCGTTTATAACTCTACTTTGTGGGTCCTTTACTTAGCATTCGACCTGGCTAAAGCCAGCCTCCCCCTCTTCCACCTTCAGCTAAGCTATTCTAAGTCATACCCGACTGTGTCACTGTCCGGCACAAAGCCTTTAAGGGCTTTCCTGATGTCCCTGTGTGGATGCCTTCAGACCCACAGCTCTCAGCGCTGCCTCTGTAACTTTCTCCTCAGAATAGCACTGCTTGCTTTCCTCTAAGCTTCTATTTAGAAGTGTCTCCCTCTACTCTCTGCCTACTTAAACCCCGCCCCTCCCCAAAACGTGACACCAAACCTATCCTGTCCATGACATTCTCCAGACCTTGCCCTGTTCTTCCCAAGCATCGGTTGGTCCCTTAGCCTAGCCTGCTTTGTTGGGCCATCGCAATGGAGTTTCTACTCTAGTGCTCAACTGCCTAGGGTTCTATTCCAGAATTGTGAGCAGGGTCTGGGGCAGTGACTCAGTGGTTAGAACACTTGTAATACATGTGTGAGAACGAGGACCCTCAGAAACCCACATAAAACACCAGGAGAACAAGGCAGCCTGCCTGTGAGACCAGCCCTGGAAGGCAGACATGGGATTCCCAGAGCAAGGCTGGCCACATCAGTGAGCTCTGGGTTTGACTGAGAGACCCTACCTCACTGAATAAGATGGAAGAGTAATGGGGGGGTGACTCCTGACATGTGTGCACATGTGTGTGTATCCATACACATGCAAAGATGTGAATATGCTTGTGCTCACACCACATACAAACACACAAAGAATAAAAGGGGGAGGAGATAAGAAATTATGGGTAGGCATACTCGTACTCAGAGGCCTGTAGTTCCAAACCCTGAGAAGCACTGCTTCTAAGGCAGAGGACCTAGGGCTCTAGGCGCTCAGACTGGAGCTCAATACTCTGCAGCTCACACGATCCTTGGCTCTCAGCTGCGGTAAGCAGCGGCAGTCTCTGCCTTTGGTGCTGCTGTGCCCTAGTGAAGGCACCCACAGTGGTTAGTGTCACAGCTCTGGAGCCCTGGATGGCAGGACCTGCTACCCTTGCAGCAGCCAGCGTTACAGCTCCTGGGCCTTGGTCACCAGAATCTTTGGCCCTTAGGGCTTGGCTGCTCCCCAGAACTTGTTCAGTGACTGGGACCCACAGTCCCTCATGGTCACAACCTTTGGAAACTCCTATTGTCCTTTACTGTTTCTGCCATTTCTGTCCCTTTCCACCTCTGGTCTCCAGTGGTTCTCTGCAAATCTTCAGCTACCCTTTTTTTAAGAGCCACAAACTTGAGCATGACCTTGAATTTCTGCAGAGTGCTGGGGATGGAGCCCAGGACTTGGTGCATGCCAGGCAAGTGCTCTATCCGCTGAGCTACATCCTAGCTCCCAGCTGCCTCTTTGATGTTGTTACTGTTGTTGCCACCACTTGTCATTGCCACTGTCTCCTCCCTGTGTTACCATCTCCGCCTACTCCCTCCACGATAAAGATCACAGACAAGCAAACATCACCCAAGGTCTTTTATGTGGCTCAATGTCATAAAACCACAGGGCAGCAGAGGAGGGTGTCTCTTGGCTGACTCAAAAAGTAAGCCAAACAGGTTGGTTATAAAGTCAGAAAGGGAATATCACATGCAAATGAAAGAATATTTTTTGTGATAATTTAATTTTTTTAATTGATTTTTATTGAGCTCTACATTTTTCTCTGCTCACCTCCCTGCTTCTCCCCTCTCCCCTTTAATTCTTCCCCAAGGTCTCCATGCTCCCAATTTACTCAGGAGATCTTGTCTTTTTATACTTTCTACTTCCCATGTAGATTAGATCTATGTAAGTCTCTCTTAGTGTCCTCATTGTTGTCTAAGTTCCCTAGGATTGTGGTTTGTAGGCTGGCTTTCTTTGCTTTATGTTTAAAAGCCACCTATGAGTGAGTACATGTGATAATTGTCTTTCTGTGTCTGGGTTACCTCACACAAAATAATGCTTTCTAGCTCCATCCATTTTCCTGCAAAATTCAAGCTGTCATTACTTTTTTCCTAATCCATTCTTCGGTCGAGGGGCATTTAGGTTGTTTCCCAGGTTCTGGCTATGACAAACAAAGCTGCTTTGAACATAGTTGAGCACATGTCCTTTGGATATATATCCAAAAGTAGTATTGCTGGGTATTGAGGAAGATTGTTCCCTAATTTTCTGAGAAATCACCACACTGACATACAAAAGGGTTGTACCAGCTTGCATTCCCACCAGTAATGCATAAGTGTTTCCTTTATCCCACAACCTGTCCAGCATAAGTTGTCATCAGTATTTTTGATCTTGGCCATTCTTACAGATGTAAGATGGAATCTCAGAGTTGCTTTGATTTGCATTTCTCTGATGACTAAGGATGTTGAACATTTCCTTAAGTGTCTTTCAGCCATTTTAGATTCCTCTGTTGAGAGTTCTCTGTTTAGGTCTGTACCTCATTTTTTATTGGATTATGTGTTCTTTTGGTGACCAATTTCTTGAGTTCTTTGTATATTTTGGAGATCAGACCTCTGTCTGATGTGGGTTAATGAAGATCTTTTTCCCATTCTGTAGGCTGTCATTTTATCTTGTTGACTGTGTCCTTTGCTTTACAGAAGCTTTTCAGTTTCAGGAGGTCTATTTAGTAATTGTTTCTCTCAGTGTCTGTGCTGCTGGGGTTATATTTAGGAAGTGGCCTCCTGTGTCAATGTGTTCAAGTGTATTTCCCACTTTCTCTTCTATAAGGTTCAGTGTTGCTGGCTTTATGTTGAGGTCTTTGATCCATTTGGACTTGAGTTTTGTGCATGGTGATAGATATGGGTCTATTTTCATTCTTCTACATGTTGATATCCAGTTATGCCAGCACCACTTGTTAAATATGCTTTCTTTTTTCCATTTGATATCTTTGCCAAAAATCAGGTGTTTGAAGATGTGTGGATTGATATCCAGGTCTTCTATTTGATTCCATTGGTCCTCCTGTCTGTTCTTTGCCAATACCAGGCTGTTTTCAGTACTGTAGCTCTGCAGTAGAGTTTGAAGTCAGGGATTGTGATGCCTCCAGAAGTTCTTTTATTGTATAAGATTGCTTTGGCTATCCTGGGTTCTTTGCTTTTCCATATGAAGTTGAGTATTGTTCTTTCGAGGTCTTTGAAGAATTTTGCTGGGATTTTGATGGGCATTGTGTTGAATCTGTAGTTTGTTTTTGGTAAGATTGCCATTTTTGCTATGTTAATTCTGCCTACCCAAGAGCATGGGAGATCTTACCACTTTCTGGTGTCTTCTTCAATTTCTTTCTTCAAATATTTAAAGTTCTTGTCATACAAGTCTTCCACTTGTTTGGTTAGAGTTGCTTCGAGATATTTTATGCTATTTGTGGCTATTGTGAAGGGTGTTGAATCTCTGATTTCTTCCCCAGTCCTTTTATCATCTATGTACAGGAGGGTTACTGATTTTTTTTAATTAATTTATTTATTATGTATACAATGTTCTGTCTGTGTGTATGCCTGCAGGCCAGAAGAGGGCACCAGACCTCATTACAGATGGTTGTGAGCCACCATGTGGTTGCTGGGAATTGAACTCAGGACCTTTGGAAGAGCAGGCAATGAATGCCCTTAACCACTGAGCCATCTCTTCAGCCCGGGTTACTGATTTTTTTTAGTTAATCTTGTATCCTGCTACATTGCTGAAAGTGTTTATGAGTTGTAGAAGTTCCTTGGTAGAATTTTTGGGATCACTTATGTAAACTATCATATCATCAGCAAACAGTGAGAGTTTGACTTCTTCTTTTCCTATTTGTATCCCCTTGATCTCCTTTTAGTTTCTTATTGCTCTAGCTCAAAAACTATATTGAATAGATATGGAGAGAGTGGACAACCTTGTCTTGTCCTGAATTTAGTGGACTCGCTGGGAGTTTCTCTCCATTTAGTTTGATGTTGGCTATTGGCTTGCTGTATATTACCTTTATTTTGTTTAGGTATGTTCCTTGTATCCCTGCTCTCTCTAAGACCTTTTTCATGAAGGGATGTTGTATTTTGTCAAAAGCTTTTTTGGCATCTAATGAGATGATCATATGGTTTTTATTTTTCAGCTTGTTTGTATGGTGGATTACGTTGATAGACTTTTGTATGTTGAACCACCCCTGCATCTCTGGGAAGAAGCCGACTTGATCATGGCGGATGATGGTTCTGATGTGTTCTTGGATTCGATTTGCTAGTATTTTATTTAGTATTTTTGTGTCAATGTTCATGAGTGAGACTGGTCTGTAATTCTCTTTCTTGGTAATGTCTTTCTGTGGTTTGGGTATCAGGGTAATTGTAGCCTCATAAAAAGTGTTTGGCAATGTTCCTTCTGTTTCTATTGTGTGGAATAATTTGAGGAGTATTGGTATTAATTCTGAAAGAATATTTTTGCACCATTCACAACACAGCTTCTTCTAGTTCCACTAACTACAGGCCCCTCATAAGGACCAATCACAGGCCTTGTGTAAGGACCAAGTTCAAGTACAGCCTTGCACCAATCACTGACTACTGCGTCTTCCTCTTCCTCTGCAGGACAGAATGGTCTCAAACTTGAGATCTTCTGTTTCAGTCTTCCAAGTGCATTTATGGCTGCACCTGGCTCTTTCCTCAACCCATCTTGAGTGGGGACAACTTCAGGCTCACCCAACACTCACAGAGCCTTGTCTTGCTTGGAGTGCTGCTATAATGACCATCTAGCCTGTCACCACGAGAGGCTAACCTCTGGTGACAGCTCCCTTCTTCAAGGTGGCCAGTCATAGGCAAGGCTCTGACAGAATCAAATGGCCCCAAACACCTGCTTCCAACAGCTTTGCTTATTTGAGGGAGAAATCAACATTCAAGGTGTTTACAGTAAAGATGAATCACCGGGGTTCTGAGATGGCTCCGTGGGTAAAGGTGCTTGTCCCTAGTAATGCAAGCCTGTCAACCTGAGTTTGACAATCAGAACCCATCTGAGGATGGAAGAGAGAATAAACTCCATGGGTTTGTCTCCGACCTTCAGACACATGCTCTGATGTAGACACACATGTAGTAAGTGAAATAAAAGATCCGTCCAGTGTGTTGACAGTATTTAACAGTGTTCAGCTTAATGAAATGCTTCTAATGAGAGACCCTGTCTCAAAATAAGATGAAAGGTAGACTCATGATTTTTTTGGGCCACACACCCATATGCACGTGGGCAGCATGAATTGAACTCAGTAGGGTTATTTATTTTATTTTAATTTAGTTTTTAATTTTATTTTATATTCCACCCACAGTTCTCCCCCCTCCCAACAGGTAAGGACTCTCACAGGAAGTCAACAAAGCCTGGCACATTAATTTGACACAGGACCTTCTCCCCTGCATTAAGGCTGAGCATGGCATCTCGACATAGGGCTCCAACAAGCTAGCTCATGCACCAGGGATAGATAGATCCTGGTCCTACTGTCGGGTGCCTTACAGATGGTCCAAGCTTCACCAACGTCTCCCACATATGGAGGGCCTTGTTCGTCCCATGGGGGCTCCACAGTTGTTGGTCTACAGTTCATGAGTGTCCACGAGCTTGGTTCAATTGTCTCTGTAGATTTTTTTCATCATGATCTTGACCTACCTTGCTCATACATTCCCTCCTCAGTAGGGTTATTAATAACAAAATAAAATAAAATAAAATAAAGACACGAAGCTGGAAGCTGTTCTAGTTGGCTTTTTGTTTCTGCAATAAATTGTGGACCAAAATCAACTCGGGAGAAGAAAGGGTTCATTTGGGTTTTGATTACAATCCGTCATGGTGGACAGGAGCTTGAGACAGAAACCACAGTTTACTGGCTTGTTTCTCTGCTCATTATTGGCCAGCTTGCTCTCTTACAGGACTTAGGCCCATCACCCCAGAGGTGGCACCACACACACACACCACCACAAGGCTGGGCCATTCCACATCAATCATAAACCAAGACAATGCCCCACTGACCACATACCCAGAGGCCAATCTGTTAAAGGCAATTCTTCAGCTGTGGTTCTCTCCTCTGAGGCATTTCAAGTGTCAGCCAAGATTAGGCATCACAGAGGGTGATGGGGTTTAGGGCACTAGAAGAATTGGAGGGAGGTACTCTAGAGATATACATACATACATACATACATATCTACATATAAACATGTATATAAGTGTATGGAACCTTCAAGGAATAAAAATGTATTAAAAACACAAGGTAACAAGCAATCTAACTTGTCTCACCTTCAAGGCCACATGTTGGTAACAAAGACGGGTGTCCACAGACAGAGTCAAGCTAGTTAAGAGTACATTATATATAAAAGGAAGATGTCTCCCATCAGGACAGGACTCCCTGGGGTGATCACAGCCTATCAGAGATGCCATAGCCATCTGGAAGGAATGAAGATATTCTGGAGAGACATTTGTGCTTTCTCTTGGGCTATCAGATAGGAAACAATGGGCCTCACAACAAGGGAATCTCCCCAGGAATCTCATGCTGGGAGAATGGAAAGACTGAATCCTGGGGCCAGGCAGAGGCAGAGTCTGTCTCCCCCAAAGGGATGTCATGCAGTGAAGACTGAACCTCAGGAAAAGACGTAGAAGATGGGTCACTCCATATCTTTGTTCCTCTTCCCAACATGGCTACACAGAATAAACACCCTTTATCTGATTTTCACTGTTACCTAATTGCCTAATTGGTCTCTTGAGGATGGGAGGCCACCATCTGGCTTGTTAAAGAAGTCAGGGCCCAGGCACTGATCCTAGTCCAGTAACAGCACTGATGTGTGTGTGTGTGTGTGTGTGTGTGTGTGTGTGTGTGTCTGTGTGTGTGTGTGTGTGTGCCAGAGGGGATGTCGGCACCTTCCTCCATCATCCTCTGACTTACGTTTTAGACAAGGTCTGTCACTGAGTCTGAGCCCTCTGCTTCTGCTAGAATGCTTCCAGTGAGCATCCTGTCTGCCTTCCCAGAGCTAGGGTTATGGTCACACGCTGTTGTACGTGGCCTTTTTTAAAAATGTGGATTTTGAGGGATTAAATTCAAGTGTCCATGCTTTCGTGGCACACACTTTACTGAGTGTGTCTTACAGCAAAGCGTTGACAGAGACTACCGAAGGGCAGAGGCCAGAGAGCCAGCAGCATTGTGTCTTTGGTCCTAAGCAGATGGTATGTGGTGACTCTGGCCCTAACTCCTGCAGGAAGCGGCAGTTCATGGGTGAGACAGCATCCCATGTGACTTTCATCCCTCTCATTGGCCTTGCTATTCTGTTCCAACACTGCCAGCAGCTGATTGGCTGATTCACACACTCCAGAATCCAGCCAGTCTTCTATGAGCCTCTGGCTTATACTCTAGTGACCAGCAATCTGTGTCAGCTATGTGACTCAGCTCAAGGGCTCACCGTTCTTTCAGAGCCTGGGTTATGGTGGCCCCATCAATATCCTGACCATGTCTTAGCTGTTGGGTTCCATGAAGACTGATCAGCTTTCCTGAGGAATAACTCTAAGACGCAGCAAAATGTACTTGGCAATTTCCTGATAGAACGCAGGTCATACAAGGCAGAAGCACATTGAACTTTTATGTTTTCATAGTCGGGCATTGAGCTTCTCTTGTATTCAGTTACAGACAAGCAACAAACCTTTGTTGCTCTGACCTGGAAGTGGTTCCCTGAGTAAAGAAACCTCAAACCATGGACCTTTTCCTCTTAAGGAAAAGAAAAGGAATTAGAATAAAGGTTATGTGCTCTAGGAGTGTCCCAGGGACAGTAGAACTAATTGAGGATATTGGAGGGAGCCCCTTCAACAATATTCCCTGGCCACAGAGTCCCCCAAAAGAGCAACAAAAGTGAGCAATGTACGGTCCTTAGCCAGCCTCTCTGGTAGTTTGCTGGTTTCAGACACAAGGAATGTAGCTGTCCATTTTTATAGTTCAGGACAGACCCCAGGCTGAGGATTGTCCCTTTGAAGTCTCCGGCATGTGTAATACTAGTTATGCAGGTTAGTTGTTGTTTCCTGTTTGTGCTTCCTGAGAGCTGGTTCTAAGAACAAGAGATGGACTTCTTTGCCTCAGATTCAAGCATGATTATCTTAAGTGTTCTTTAAAACTCTCCTGGGTCAGGCTGGCCTGCTGGCTCTAACACAGGGAGAAAGGAGAATAGGGAGAGTGTTAAAAACATTGCGCCCTTGAGAACAGCCAGGAGGTTGATGATTCCTAGCCAAGGTTACCGCTGTTTACCCCGTGGTATAAAAATGACCGTGGCAGGAACGAGAACACAGAAACTTGTAGGGATAAGTCCCGCCCCTTAGGGGGCGTGTTCGCCTCGGGCTAATGTCTGCCTATAAATTTGGGGAGCAAGCTCCGAGCGCTTGCTTCTGCTTTCCTGGTCTCCGCGGGAACGGTGGTTCTGTAAGTCTATTTCTACATTAAAGCTATATATATATTTTTACACTCTGTCTGCATTCGTTTACGCCGCTACATTTTGGCGTCCAACGTGGGGCTATTTTGCCCCCGACTCAAGCGGGTAGCCCGCTAGCTAACACAGCACCCTCCCCGGTGCTGTTTTTCAGTTCGTGACTCTGGCCCCAGTGCCAAGTCCGAGACACACTCGGCGACACAGGCCCATTCTGCCTGCCTTGGCTAAGTTTTGCAGCGGAACCCCACTGCCTGAATTAGCAGAAGCTCAAGTACTTGCGGTTTTGCAACAAAAGCTGCCACAGCGTCAGATTTGGTCTGTTACAAAAGTGACTTGGCTGGTTGTGGTGGCCCACGCCGGTAGGATTTGCTGAAGGAGGCAGAGGCAGGAGGATCACAAGTTTGAGGCCGGCCAGGCAGTGGTAGAGCACGCCTTTAATCCCAGCACTTGGGAAGCAGAGGCAGGCAGATCTCTGTGAGTTTGAGGCCTGCCAGGCCTTGGTAGTGCACGCCTTCAATCCCAGCACTTGGGAGGCAGAGACAGGCGGATCTCTGTGAGTTCAAGGCCAGCCTGGTCTACAAGAGCTAGTTCTAGGACAGGCTCCAAAAACACAGAGACCACCACTGGCAGGAACCGATCTTTGCAGGTAAAAAAATTTTCTTTTATAAATAAAATGTCTGAACACATTACTGTTCAAGAATTTAATGATTTTTTTAATTGTACCATGTGGGAGATTTTACAAGAGGTGTCTATCACCCCACATATATGGATCCTTCTGGGATTCATAGTTTTCATTGGCACCAAATGGTTTGATAATAGAAATATGATAAAGTCTTTACGAGACGAATCCAGGATTCTTAAGGTAGAGATTGAACGCTTAAAAACAATTGAGAATGATAACAATCTTCTCAAGAATCAGTTTGAAGTTCTCCAGGCTGATAACAATCTTCTCAAGAATCAGGTTGAAGTTCTCCAGACTGATAACAATCTTTTCGAGAATCGGTTTGAAGTTCTCCAGGCTGATAACAATCTTCTCAAGAATCAGGTTGAAGTTCTTCAGGCTGATGTTAAGGAGAAATTCGTTACTATGGAAGAGGGAACAGCTGATCTGGACCATAAGATTCAGTCCCTTTCTGTAGGAAATGAAACATTAACTGAGAGAATCAAAACTGCTGAATGTGACAATCGGATTTTGTCTAAAGCTTATGACAGATTGACGGAAAGATTGTCAATACAAGAAGGCACGGTTTATGCCATAAAAATTATGTCCAAAGATGAGATGTTATCTCTAACGGACAAACTTCATATTTTAGAATCCTCAATGAAGGCTTTGGAACATAATTCTGGACAGGAGATTCAGACATTGCAGAAGGCAATGGTGAATAGAATTGAAAAGATTGAGGAATTTCTAAATTCTGATGAGGAAGAGCAAAGGGTAGAAAGGCAAATTTTAACTACATCTGTGGGTAAGTCTCTCCGGGACAATTTCCACAAAGCTCTACCTACAGCTCTACCTGCCTTTCCAGTAATAACAACAGAGAAGGTGATTGGTTCCAAAAACCCTAGGGTCATCAAGGAGGATACATGGGAGCCTGTGCGTATGAATGATCTCAAGGAAATAAAACAGGCTGTCATGACTTTTGGGATGCAAGCCTCTTTTGTTAAAGAGATGCTAAGATCTTGGGCCACGACAAGCAGAGCAACCCCCTCAGACTGGCTCCAGCTGAGCTCTGCGGTACTCGAGAGTGGACCACAATTGAAATGGAAATGCTTATTCAGGCAAGAGGCTAGACTCTTAGAACAGCAGGAAAAAGCGAAGGGAATTGACATTTCCCTAGATCAAATTCTAGGTGAAGGGCCCTTTTCCGATCCTCAGGAACAAGCTAATTTGGATGAAAACACACTCTCCATGTGTACTACAGCAGCCTTAAGGGCTTGGGACAGGGTACAAGACCCAGGACAGAGAATGGAATCATTTGTCAGAGTTAAACAGGGTCAGAGAGAACCCTTTAGTGACTTTTTACAAAGATTAACTAAGGCTGTACAAATAGGGATATCTGACCCAGAAGCAAGACGTATAATGATTGAGTCTTTGGCTTATGAAAATGCAAATGTGGAATGCAAAAGGATTTGGGGTCCTTTAAAGCTCAGATCAGCGCCTTTGGAAGAATGGGTCTTGCATACACTCAATGTTGATACATTTGATTATGGCACTGAAGCATGGGTAGAAGAAGCAATTTCCAATGGTAAAAGGAGACACCAGAATACCAAATGTTTTAATTGTGGCAAAATGGGTCATATGAAAAGGAATTGTAGACAACGGGTTTTCAGAAATAATAATAATAATTATTATAATAATAATGAATCTTTCAGAAATAATAATAATAATAATAATAATAATGCATCTTCTAGAAATAACAGAAATAGGAGGACTCAGCCTTCAGGTTTATGTAGAAGATGTGGAAAGGGCAGACATTGGACGAATGAATGCAGGTCTACAAGAGATAGACAAGGCAACCTGATACAGTCGGGAAACGTGAGAGGGGGGGCCTCACAGGCCCCCATGGCAAACATGGTTTAGTCATATCCAGTTTCTGCAGAGAACGTGCCTCATCAGGACAATTAGGAAGCCCCATGCCTACTGTTACAAGCAATAATGATCAGAAAGATAAGTTACGTGTGTTTTGGCAAACTTCTATAAATGATCAAAGACCTAAACTGAGAGTGTGTGTAAATGGCATTTTTATTACTGGCCTGCTGGACACAGGTGCTGATGTAAGTATCATTACCCCAGAATCTTGGCATCCGTATTGGCCTCTTCAGAATGTAAATGTTCAGCTCCTAGGAATTGGAACCCTATCTCGAGTAAGGCAGAGCACGAGATGGGTTGAATGTATAGGGCCAGAGGGACAAATAGGAAAATTAAAGCCATATGTAGCCAATATTGCAATGAATTTATGGGGTCGTGACCTATTACAACAATGGAATACTGAAATTAACATTCCTGCTAAATCTAGAGCCTATATTTCTGAGAATAATATTAAAAGATATTACAAACTGAGAAAACCGGCCATTCGGGCTGTAAAAGAACAAGCAATTGATGTCCCTTCAGAGATACCAACAGCCTTGCCTCTAAAATGGTTGACTGAGAAACCAATATGGACAAAGCAATGGCCTTTAGCTGAGGAAAAGTTACAGGCTTTAGAACAGCTGGTACAAGAACAATTAGATGCTGGACATATAGAAGAATCTACCAGCCCTTGGAATTCTCCTGTATTTGTGGTTAAGAAAAAATCAGGTAAATGGAGAATGGTGACAGATCTCAGGGCCATCAACAAGGTTATTCAACCTATGGGCCCTCTGCAATCTGGAATTCCTTTGCCCTCTTTATTACCAAAAGGATGGCCTCTCATAGTTATTGATTTAAAGGATTGTTTTTTCACTATACCTTTGCAAAAAGAAGATAGAGAAAAATTTGCCTTCACAGTGCCTACTTATAACAATTCTCAACCTTCGAGGAGGTACCACTGGACCGTTCTCCCCCAGGGTATGTGAAATAGCCCCTCCCTGTGCCAATATTTTGTGAACCAACCATTGCAAATAATACGCAAGAAATTTCCCAAATCTATAGTATACCATTACATGGACGACATCTTGTTATCCGATTCAAACATGGATACCTTGAACAGACTGTTTGAAGAAATAAAGATACTTTTACCTAAATGGGGATTGCAATTAGCTCCTGAAAAGATTCAGAAGGGAGATTCTGTTAATTATTTAGGTTATAAAATAGGTTTGCAAAAAATTAAGACACAAAAAGCACAAATTAGGAGAGATCGCCTACGGACTCTTAATGACTTTCAAAGACTGTTAGGAGACATTTCCAGTCTACGACCAGCTATTGGAATAACACCTGATTTAATAATTCATTTGAACAAAACCTTGGATGGTGATAAAGATTTAAACAGTCCCAGAGAATTAACAGCTGAAGCAGAAAAGGAACTGACAATGATTGAGGAAAAATTACAACAGGCACATGTGGACAGGGTGAATCCAGAGCTCGATTGTATTCTCGTCATACTACCATCAAAAATTTCTCCTACAGGAATTTTAATGCAGAGAGATGATATTATTTTGGAATGGATCTTTTTACCACATAAACCAAGTAAGAAACTGAAAACTTATGTGGAAAAAGTCTCTGAGTTAATTATAAAAGGCAAGCTGAGACTTCGTCAACTAGCAGGCATAGACCCAGCAGAAATTATAGTGCCTTTCACTGCTGATGAACTAAAGAAATTATGGGAAGATAATGAACCATGGCAAAGAGCTTGTGCTAATTTTTTGGGAGACATTAATAACAACTATCCAAAAAGCAAGCGGCTTAACTTCATAAAGAGAACTTCTTGGATTCTTCCTCGAATTGTCCGTGATGCTCCAATAACTGGAGCCCGTACATTCTATACTGATGCTAATAAATCAGGGAAGGCAGGTTACAAATCAGAAGACTTGGATAAGGTGGAACAAAGTCCGTATACTTCTGTCCAGAAGGCGGAATTATATGCCATTCTTATGGTGCTAAGGGATTTTAAAGAACCTATTAATATAGTTACAGATTCACAATACGCAGAAAGAGTTATTTTACATATTGAAACTGCTGAATTTATACCTGATGATACTGAACTAACCTTATTGTTCCTCCAGGTTCAAGATTTGATCAGGAACAGGCTTTGCCCTATGTACATAACACACATCCGATCCCATACGGGTCTGCCAGGTCCTCTAGCACAAGGTAATGCAGAAATTGATCAATTATTGATTGGTAGTGTCCTACAAGCCTCTGAATTTCATAAAAAACATCATGTTAATAGCAAAGGTTTGAAGAAAGAGTTTTCAATTACATGGCAACAAGCTAAGGAGATTGTAAAGAAATGCCCTACTTGCTCTTTCTATAACCAAACGCCACTGCCTGCAGGGGCTAATCCAAAGGGCACCCAAAGGAATGAAATCTGGCAGATGGATGTGTTCCACTTTGCAGAATTTGGCAAATTAAAATATGTACACCACACCATAGACACGTATTCAGGTTTTCAATGGGCTACTGCCCTGAGCTCAGAAAAGGCTGATTCAGTAATCACACATTTATTGGAAGTTATGGCCATCATGGGTATACCTGCGCAAATAAAGACAGATAATGGTCCAGCATATGTATCTAAGAAAATGAAACGCTTTTTTGATTATTATAATATAAAACACATTACAGGTATACCAAATAATCCTACAGGTCAGGCAGTTATAGAAAGATCAAATCGTACTATAAAGGATATGCTGAACAAACAGAAAGGGACTGAAAATACCCCCAGAAATAGATTACATAATGCTTTACTAACCTTGAATTTTCTTAACGCTAATGAGAAAGGAACGACAGCAGCAGAAAGACATTGGATAATGGAAAAGTCTGCTGAACTAAATCAACCGATTTATTTCAAAGATGTGCTGACCTCTCAGTGGAAGCCAGGAGATGTGCTACGTTGGGGAAGGGGTTTTGCTCTTGTTTCCACAGGAGAAGAAAAATTGTGGATACCATCAAAATTAATAAAGTTTCGATTTGAAGAGGAGAAACCTCTTGGAAAGGAGAAATGACAACTCATCCACAACGATGATATTCATACAGGTGGTAAGAAAAACATATAGAATGGGGGCAGGGTTCTGTTCTTATCTCCACAGGAAAACACTCATCTTTGAGAAATTCAAGGGACCCTGGATGTTTGGATACTGACAGATGGAAAAATACCTGCCCAATAGGAAATATCAAGACAACTGAATGGGTTGTGTAAGTAATATTAAACCATATTTCTAAATTTATAAAGCTGGTTTTGAAGTTGGACTCTGGCTCAGTCCCTCTCCAATTCTAAGCCTGTTAGTAAGAGAAAAACCCAGAGTTTCTGGAGTTTCTGTCTCATGTCAAGAGCCATGATATGGGACAGAAAGAAATATGAGTTTAGAAAACATCTTTGCTTCTCTTCATATCTATCATACTTTTCATTGAATATATCTATCATGTCTTTCATTGAATATATATATATATGTCTATATGATTAATGTTTAAGTTTTTCATAATGAACAATGAGTTTTTCCTGAAGTGACATTTGAAGTTTCCAGGAAGAAGATGGGGCCCCATAACAACAACTCCACCTGGTTGATATGACGTCATGATACTGATAGCGCTACTACAAGACCTGCTTTTGGTACCAGCTGCACAAGACAGTTCCAACTTGGTTAGCTGAAATGGTGCACATCTTATACAACATTTTGGCCAGACCTGCACGAAAATACTCAGAGACTATTTGCAATTTTAAAAGACATTATCTTGAAATTTAACCATCATTTTACTTTCACAGGATCCCCCAGAAAGAACGTCGCCCCTATGACAGCTGGAAGTAATTCTAGAGAACGACGTCCCCTCTCCCAGTAAAGTTTGCCCTTGGGTTTAGGGACATCATTTAGGGGTTGATTATAATTAGTATATGATTGAGGGTTGGGAGAGGAATTTTATAAGCTCAAGGATCATTTTGAAAAAAAAAAAAAGAGGGAATGATGGGATAATAGATTTATAATTGTGAGTTACTGCTTTTAGACAAATATATTGGTATCAATTCTTGTATATTGAAACAAAGTTAAATTATATTGACTATTGTACGCATGCATGTTTCTACCTCTGTTTAAAACATTTTTATGTATTGACATATATTGTATTGATATATATATTGTATATATTTACCATATTGCAGTGTACATTTCTACCTCTGATTAAGATACTTATATAATATTTGTGTATTGATATATATTTACCTACTGCAATGTATATTTGTACATTGTTTATATTTGGAGGTCATTGTCCTCATTTGTTTCACAGTCGTTTATTGTCTTAGTCTTTAAGTTAGATAGATATTGAGAATTATATAGACTAATTGTCATCTAAGTTTGTCATTTATAATTAGACTTATCAGGTTCTTTAGATATATAGAGATTATACTCAGTATAGATAGATAATCTTCAACCTCTTCAAAGAGCTGTAGAAAATGGCCTTTAATCTAACTCAGAGTTTCGTGATAGTGAGACACAATTGCTCCTGGCAACACCGCTCTATTCCCGAGAGAATGTTGAGCACCAAAAACACTCCACCTGGAGCCTTTCTATTTGGCAGAACTGGCCTTTGGGCAAAGAAATGCCCATACCTCAACCACTGACACAGATACAGAGCGTGCATCAATGGATAAAACAGGACTGTCATATCCTGCCAAGACAGGGTAAGATAGTTTTGAAAAGTTCCTTGCCTTTAATAATGGTATGTCAGTTATGTTAGGCCTTAGCCAAAATTGGTTGACTCAACGTTGCAAACGAGACTTTGGGTGATTGCCCAGGTAGTCAGTTGTCTCTGTCAATTGTTGCACATTTTGGATATATCTCGTTTGTTGAGTAGTGTTTATTCCCTTCTCAGATCTTTGACTGAGTTGAAGATTATATAATTGTAGTTACTCTTTACATTATTTGGACTCCTTGAGATAGAATGTTTAGCAAAGCTTTTGTTCTCAATATTGTTTGTTATATTTATTATTTGTTGTTATTGTATGTAGTTGTATTTGGTTTAGTTCTGTCTTATTTAGACAAAAAGGGGGAGATGTAGGGATAAGTCCCGCCCCTTAGGGGGCGTGTTCGCCTCGGGCTAATGTCTGCCTATAAATTTGGCGAGCAAGCTCCGAGCGCTTGCTTCTGCTTTCCTGGTCTCCGCGGGAACGGTGGTTCTGTAAGTCTATTTCTACATTAAAGCTATATATATATTTTTACACTCTGTCTGCATTCGTTTACGCCGCTACAGAAACTTGCCCACAGAAATGCCATTCCGCTCTACCCAAAAGTCTCTCAATTGGGGACTCCAGCAAGACCATCTCGTCAGGGCTTCTGCAGTCCTTTCTTCAAGAGCTGTTGATCTGCTTGCTGTCTGTTCCTTTAGTTTTACTGGCTGCATGTTTTATAAACTCATTCAGAACATGGCTGTCACAGATTCTTTTCTCTGGACAAAACATCAGCATTCTACAGCAGAACTATAACCCTCGGACTCAGAGGGTCAATTACATGCGTCCCCTTCTTTCCTCTAACATCTGCTCCGTCTCTAAAACTTCTGCCATCAGAATAGTGGGCTCCAGCAGCAAGAACTTGGTGTTGGTTTCTAGTGACAAGTGTGACCTTGTTCTACACTCATTTCCTCTTTGAAGCCGTATAGTAGTAAACCTAAAATATAGGAAGATTAAGTTGTTTGTATGACAAACTATATATATATATATATATATATATATATATATATATATATATATATTTGATATTTCAAGACAGGGTTTTTCCGTAGCTTTTGGTTCCTGTCCTGGAACTAGCTCTTGTAGACCAGGCTGGCCTCGAACTCACAGAGATCAGCCTACCTCTGCCTCCAGAGTGCTGGGATTAAAGGCGTGCGCTACCACCGCCCGGCTGACAAACTATATTTAAACCTAAAATCGTAGGTCTAGGGTTTGGGCTTGTTAGGTATTTTTTTTTTCTGAACTTGATGCAAACTAGAGCCATCTGGAAAGAAGGGACTTAAATTGAGGGAATGCCTCCTGATGCTTATGGGCATGTCTGCGAGCATTTTCTTGATTGACGGTAGATGGGGAAGGACCCAGCCCACTGTAGTCCATGCCATGCTTGGCAAGTGATCCTAAGGTATATAAAAAAAGCAAACTGAGCCTGGTAGAGGTAGCCTACACCTTTAATCCCAGCACTCAGGAGGCAGATGGATGGATCTCTGACTTTGAGGTCAGCCTGGTTCCTGAGTGAGCTCCAAGACAGCCAGGGATACACAGGGAAACCCTGTCTCAAAAAAACAAAACAAAAAAGCAAACCAAGAGAGCCAGTAAGTAGCATTTCTCCACAGTCTCTATTTCGGTTCCTGCCTCAAGGTTCCGACCTGACTTGAGTTCCTGCCTTGACGTTCCTCGGTGATGGGAACACGATCTGGAACCAAATAAACCCTTTCCCCAAATTGCTTTTGGTCACAGCAATAGAAAGCAAACAAGGACAGGATTCCTATGGAAATTTTAATTTACCAAAATTGTACTTAGTACATCTTTTTAAAACAACCTTTTTATTCAATAGAAACAGTTCGTTTTTATGAGGAAAATGGGACCCAAAACATGGTCTCCGTGTTTTGTTGGACACTACATGGACTGCTCAGACATTGGTAGATCCATTTAACCTGGGTGTGACAGGTCCACCAGCAACAATGACAAACCCCAGGGAAATAGGAAAGATGCGAGGGCAGTTTATAACACCAACTGTTCCAACAAAGCAACCTCCAGAAGGAACCTGTTCAACTCTGGAATGCATCTCTTCTTTGCTTGAAGCCAAGGAAGTCTATGAAGGAAGCATCTTCCACTTCTTGAAGTCTACAGCTATGCAGACATTCTCAGGTCTGCACAGAACTGTTCTTGTTAGAGGTGGTGTCTGGACTGGTTTTATGTCAACTTGACAAGCTAGAGTCATCTTCAAGGAGGGAACCCCAATTGAGATAATGCCTCCATAAGACCTAGCTATAGGGCATTTTCTTAATTAGTGATTGATGAAGCCCAGCTCATTGTGGGTAATGCTACCCTTGGGCTGGTCTTGGGTTCTATAAGAAAGTAGGCAGAGCAAGCCATGGGGAGCAAGCCAGTAAACAGCACCTTTCCATGGCCTCTGCATCAGTTCCTGCCTCCAGGTTCCTGCTCTGCTTGAGTTCCCGTCCTGACTTCCTTTAATGATGGACTACAATGTGGAAGTGTAAGCCAAATAAATGCTTTCTTCCCCAAGTTGCTTTTGGTCATAGTATTTCATCACAGCAATAGAAATCCTAACTAGACAGGTGTACACCTAGAGAAAGATGCCACTGGAAGATCCTGGAATAACAGGACTATCCTCAATGCAGGACCACAGAGTGATGCCTGCCATTGCTGCAAGACTTCCAAAAAGAAGACATCTCAGTCGTTTTCATGGGTGACACTAACAGAGTTGTACTGTCATGGACCACGTGATGCTGGAAATGGATCAGGGACAAAGTGAATGACGATAAAACTCCCTCTGGACCAGGCTCAGAAAAGATGACACCAAGTGCTGCTATCTGGAAACTTTAAGTACTAGGTACTCAGCAATGTGATACTGTTGCTAACACGAGCCTCTTTCTGGAGTGGCATTTACATCTGGGGCGGGGTGTGTGCTTATGTGTGTCAGTTGGGTGGGCACATGCCGCAGCTTGTGTGTGGAGGTCAGGGAGCAACTCTGGGAGTTGGACCTCTCCTGTCATCATGTAAGGAAGGCATCAACTAAAGTTGTCTAGTTTGGTTGCCCTCCCTCACTAAGTCACCTTGCAGACTTTCACTTTTGAGACTTATTGGTAGGTGGAATGTTCCTGTCCCACAGTGGCTCTAAAATAAACACATGGAGACTTATGTCAATTATAAATGCTCAGCCGATAGCTCAGGCTTATTACTAACTAGCTCTTACATCTTAACCTATTTCTGTTAATATTGCTGCCCCAAGGCTTGTGGCTTTTATCTCTATCCCATTTTGTGTGTCCAACTCGTTCTCTCTCTAGCTGGTGATTTCTCTGACTCCGTCCTTCCTCATCCCATCATTCTCAATTTGGCTCTTCCACCTAACTTTATCCTGTTCAGCTATTGACCAGTCAGCTCTTATATTAAACCAATCACAGTGACATATCTTCACAGTGTACAGAAGAATTATTCCACAGCACTTACTGATTGAGCTGGCTGGCTTGTCTTGACTGTAGGCCCATATTTCCAGGGATCCTTTGGTCTTTGCCTCCTTGGTGCTCAGTTTTCAAGTACACAGAGATGAGACCAGCTTTTCTTATGTGGGTACTGGGGATTTGAATTCTGTCTCCAAACTTACACAGCAAGTTCTTTACTGATGACAGTCGTCTTTCTAGCCCCTGAGGTGATTTTTTATTTGTTGTTTTTTTTTTTTTAGTTTTTTTGAGACAGGGTTTCTCTGTGTAGATTTGGTGCCTGTCCTGGTACTAGCTCTTGTTGGCTAGGCTGGCCTTGAATTCACAGAGATTCCCCTGTCTCTGCCTCCCAAGTGCTGGGATTAAAAGCATGTGCCGCCACTGCCCAGCTGAAGTGATGTTTTGATTAAGCCTGTAGGTTTCATGTTAGTATCTGGGTTTTTTTTCTCTGTGTTTTGATGCAGCATCATAGTAGTTCAGGCTGAACTCAAACTTGTGTTGCTCAGGCTGCTGCCTGTGTACTGGCAACCATCACTCCTCAGCCCCCTAAATCCTGGGATTAGAGATGTGCGCCACTATATGTGGCTGGTTCTTTTTATTTTTAATGTATGTTTCTGAATCAGGTTTAATTTTCTGCTAGTAAACCCTGGGATGCCAATGCAGAGTCTAAAGCATGAGAAACACTGGATGAATGTTCAGGCAAAGCCCAATGTAGCTGTGATTTCCATCTCTGGTTAAGGTGACATGTCCCTGGGGTGGGCTGTGCCTTGCCCACGTAAGTGATGGGCCCACATTCACTTCCCTTGGGCTGGTGCCAGTCTGAGTCAGGGTGCCAGGTTTGGAGGCCGTGGCAGAGCCTGCTGTTTGGAGACCTTGCAGCAGCACCCCAGCTGGGCCAGCTCCAGATCATGGTGACTCGAGCCAAAGGGCAAAGCAGCAGTTTGCACTCTTGATTTAGACATGGGAACAGTTGACAGGCACCCGGCAGAACTGCACCCTTATGCCCTGCTGGCTCTGCCTCCAGGACATTGTGTTTACTCACGAATCTAAAAGGAAATATTTACTCTAAAAGCAAACAGTTTAAGGCAGCTGAATAAATGCTGGTGGATCATTTTACACAATGTCTATGCAATCTAGATAGACTCTAAATGAACCCTCTCATTGCTCAGAGGGAACCACCAGGAGCCTTCATTCACTCAGGTGAGAATGACTGAATGAGGACCAGCAAAGGGGCGCAGTGGGCAAACGTGCTTGCTGCCAAGTCTGATGACCCAAGTTTGAGCCCTGGGTCCCACATGGTGGAAGAAGAGAACCAGCTCTAAAAGTTGTCCTCTGACTGCCACACACCCACCATGGCATGCACACACCCACCGTGGCATGCACACACCCACCATGGCATGCACACACCCACCGTGGCATGAACACATGCACCATGGCATGCACATACGCACCGTGGCATGCACACATGCACCATGGCATGCACACATGCGCACACCTTTCAAGCCCCTTTAGTAAGTAAATAAAACAAGACTGGGTTTGTTTTTTTTTTTAAAGATCGTTCTATTTTTAAGACTCAAAGAATGAAGGAAGAACACACACCTGAGCTCCGATGGCTTCAGCTGCCTAGATGTTTTGATTTCTGCTGCCCCTCACTTCCTTTTTTTTCTTTCCTTTTTCTTTTTTTGAGACAGAGTTTCTCTGTGTAGCCCGGGCTGATCTGGAACTCATCCTGGAGACCAGGCTGGCCTCGAACTTGGAGCTCTGCCTGCCTCTGCCTCCTGAGTGCTGGGATTAAAGGCGTGTGCCATCACCGCCCGGGTCTGATGCCCCTTTCTTTGTGCAAACCCTGTCCTCATGTCTACTTCTGGGCCTCAGACTTTTCTTTCTAAGAACGTCTCTTGGAGCCTCCTTGTTGGCACATGAAACTCAAAGTTTCTTTTCTCATTCTGACAGATTCAAGACACTACAGGCCTTTAATTGAAATGCCTCCCCCGATACCCTTCAATCCTCTATAATATCCTTCTGGGCAGCTGTAGCTGTGGGCACAAAGTCATTAGCTGTTCTCGACCGTGACATAAAGTGGCTGATGGATTGTTCGTAGTCCCTGTCATTTTTTTCAAAAGACCTAAAGCCATTGCAGTATCCAGCCAGCAGGGAACAACATCATCTCCTCCCTCTCCCTTCCTTTTTTTCTTCTTCCCTCCCTCCCTCCCTCCCTCCCTCCTTCCCCCCTCCCTGCCTCCGTCCCTCCCTCCCTTCCTCCCTCTCTTCCTTTCTTTCTTTTTTGGCAAAATTCACTTTAAGTGCATGTGGATATGCTGGTTTACAAAACCCATAAACTTTTATTTGCATCTCTATATATGTGGGTGTATCTGTGTGAATATAAACCCTATTGGGTGGTGTCAGCAGATGCCAGAAGAGGGCACCAGATCCCCTGGGACTGCAGTTTCAGGAGGTCGTGAGCCTCTCTGGGTGCTGGGAACAGAACCCAGGTCCCCTGGAGGAGCAGCAGGCACTCTTAACACTGAGCTGTCCTTCACTCATGTGTTCACTTTATAACGTGAAGGAGCCTGGTGCATACTGACCCCCAGATACAGAAAAGGCTGTAAGACAAGTAAGACAAGTGCGAGCAGGAGTGGCCCATAGATGTCCCCAGGGACCAATCATGACCACTCAGCAGCATTTGGTAAGCTGGTCCATTTTTACACTCTCTTTATATATCACCTGGTAGTGATTATTTTTAATATTTTAAATGTTGTATGCGTATGGGTGTTTTGCCTGCATATATGCATGTGCACTTTGTGCATGCCTTTTATCCAAAGAGACTAGAAGAGGATATCAGATCCCATGGAACTGGTATTGTAGGTGGTTTTGGGACACCATGTGGGTGCTGGAGCTGAATCCAGGTCTGATAAGAGCAGCAAGTGCTGCCCGTATGGCTCCAGGGACTGTATTTGTGTGTCAAGACACTTTGGCATTATCTGCACGATCTAGTGCATGCTTCACACTTTACATTTTTGTTTGTTTGTTTTTTGTTTTTGCTTGTTTTTCGAGACAAGGTTTCTCTGTGTAACAGCCCTAGCTGTCCTGGAACTAGCCTTTGTAGACCAGGCTGGCCTCTATCTCACAGAGATCCACCTGCCTCTGCCTCCTGAGTGCTGGAATTAAAGGTGTGCCCAGACTTTACATTTGTTTGTTGGCAGGGGACATGCACATGTATGAAGGTCAGGTGACAGTTCTGGGGAGTCAGTTCTCTCCTACTGTGTGGGTCTAGGGATGGAACGTGGGTTGTCAGACTTGGTGGCAATCTCTTTTATCTGCTGAGCCCTCTCCCCTGTCCTCATATGTTAAAGAGAAACTTCCTATCAATGTTGTGTATGCTACCTATATTTATTCTTCTTTTAAAAATGCATTTGTTATTTAAAATGATGGATATTTAAGAGAAATATGTATCTATCATGCTGCTGTGTCACTTATTCACACGGAGATACCCACTCACCTAGACAGGGCGATGACAAGCAAAAAAACAGGTTCTGTCCAAATCTGTCTCGGCAAATCAGTGAGCTTGCTGAGCGTTATTTACTGAAGCACAAGCGAAGTGTGGGTGACTGCTGGGGTCATTACATCACCAACGAGCCTACTCCCCCATGTGTGACCATTCACACAACCCAGGACACCAACACCCTGACACAGTTTGCAAGCCGTCCCAACAGCCTCTTCTCCCTCCCGTTAACGACAGGCTGAACCTCAGGAAGGGACCTCTGAATTTTAAATTTCATGAGTTTGAAAAGTTTCTCATGACTTTCATGAGCCCCATGAGGGTCTTTTCTTCCCTCTATGAAGGAATATTTTAACTCAGTAACAGCTATTCATGACGTTTAGTATCTTCGGTCTGAAATGTGTGTGTGTGTGTGTAGGTATATACATGGAAGCATCAGAATAGAAAATTAATGCACATATAGCCAAATATTGTACATTCTCTGTGGATAAATAGCACGAAGCATGAAGGCTGAGGTAATAGAAGTTAGTATAAAGTGTCAGCTTGCTAAAAGGGAAGGTAGAATTGGTACTGCACAGACTCTAATCTTTTTTTTTTTTTTTTTTTTTTTTTTTTTTTTACTTTTTTGAGACAGGGTTTCTCTGTGTAGCCCTGGCTTTCCTGGAACTCACTCTGTAGATCAGGCTGGCCTCAAACTCACAGAGATCCACCTGCCTCTGCCTCCCTAGTTCTGGAATTAAAGGTGTGTGCTACCACTACTTGGCCTTCATCTAATACTTTTTGAATCCGTGTTATTTCTCTGGTCTCTCATTCTTTTTTTTTTTTAAAGTCTCAGAACGCATGCAGACCCTCTGTGAGAAAACCGTCCCGCCTTTGGCAACTGGTCGCATTGGTTTACTGCCCAGTATCTGCGCTGGATTGCAGCCGCTGGGATCTTGTAGTCCTGGTGTAGCTGCAGTAGGGTATTCACATTGAGCGTGCCCTTAAAGATTATTGAATGCAGTCGTTAGGAAAGCTGAACCTGGAGAGCAGCAGCCGTTGTTGCCACCACCGCCCTCAGCATCATTGTCTATACTTTGTTGCGGGGAGGGGCCTCTTGTTTGTCCCGGCTGCCTGGCTAGCTTAGCCCCGAAATAATCACACAGAAATTGTATTCATTAAAACACTGTTTGGCTCTAACTTCTCATTGGCTAACTTCTACATCTTTATTTAACCCATTTCAATCAATCTGTATATCACCATGAGGTCGTGGCCTACCAGCGAAGTTTCAGCATGTCTACCTCTGGCCGCAGATCCATGGCATCTCCCCACTCTGTTTTCTTCCTCCCAGAATTCAGTTCTGTCTTCTCCGCCTACCTAAGTTCTGCCCTATTAGGCCAAGGCAGTTTCTTTATTCATTAATCAATGAAAGCAACACATTGACAAAAGGACCTCCTACCCCAACACTTCTCTGCCATCTATCCAGCTGCTGCAGGGATCATACCTGGCAAATAAGTCATGCCTGGGCTGCAGCTGAATTCAGGTCGCTCTCTAGGCTCCCAGTGGCCTCCTTTGCCACCACAGTCACACAGGCACGGTTGTCCTTGAGATCTAATCATTTGAACTATAAATCCTAGCTGATATAATTAAGACCTTAACAATGATGTTGGTCTTGGCTCAAGGCTCTGTATGGGTCTGGACTTGAGAAGTAGCGGATAGGCTGGTACAGATCTAGTGTTCACTTCTGGTCCAGTCCTCTACACCCAGAGGATACAGTCATAGGAGCATCTGGAGGTTGGAATCCGATGGTCAGAAGAGGACCTTGTCTCCCAAGGACAGCACTTGTCCCATATAAGGGGCAGAGTTGCTGGTTGACAAAGCATCTGTTCTCTCTATGCTACAGAAGTTCATTCCAGAAGGAGTTTTGACAGGGAGAGGCCCTGCCTCACTGTTAACCAAGGACAGACACAGTAGACAGATGCTTAGGAAGGAGAGTAAACAGAGGGGCTAGGAAGGTAGCTCAGTGGGAAGAGTGCTTGCACAGCACACACAGAGCCTTGGGTTCGACTCTCAGCACTGCACAAAGTGGGGCAGTAGTGTGTGTTAGTAATCCCAGCACTAAAGGTGCGGAGGCAGGAGAATCAGATGTTCCAGGTCCTCCCTGACTACACGGCAAAGTTGAAGTCAGTCAGGGCTATGAGAGATCCTGTCGGAAAACCGAACTAACAAGCACTAGGAACCACAAGCTGGAGAGCGAAGGGAAGCTTTACAGAAGTCTGGGGCCAGGAAGGAGAAAGCGAAAGCGAAGGGAGGAAGTGCTCGGCCTCCTCTGGAAGCCCAAATGTACAAATAAGGGAACGGTGAATCGGAAATAACTCAGGAAGGAGCCAACCGGAACCGGACACAAGAGCTGTGAGTTGCAGCACTTAGGGGTTACACTGCCAGACAGAAAACAGGATGCCTGAGTAAGTCCAGGGTTCAGGTGAAAACAGGGCATTGAATGACCATCTTTATACTAGAGTCGTTTGTTGTGTATCTGAAATTTAAATATAACTGGGCACTTTATATTTAAATTTGCTGAATCTGGTCATCTTTCCATGTTGTTTTCTTTGTTTTTTTTTTTTTAAGACAGAGTTTCTTTGTAGTCCAGGCTAGCCTCAAGTTTGATATGGTCAAGGATAACCTTAAACTTCTGGTTTTATTACCTCCATCTTTGCATGCTGGGATTATGGTTGTGTGCCACTATACCTGGCTAATGCAGGGATGGGGATGGACCCTAGGGCTTTGTGAATGCCAGGCAAGCACTGTGCCAACTGAGCTATACCCAGCACCCTGGCAGGCTTGAACAAGGAAACAAGGAAGGCTCCACAGCTCGAGGCTGTGGATCTAATGCAAACCCTAGCACCTCGTGCATCTAACATGTAGGCCAGGAAAGCCCGATGTCCAGGGCAAGCAGCTATGCCCAATGCCACCGGCTTCCTCTTCTGTTCCCCGCCAAGTGAATCCTGTTACAGAGTGTCAGTGTGTTGGGTGGAATCTTTAAATGTCTTCACGCTCTCACCTCCATCACAGGCATCTTTTGTCACCATGCCAACTCAGTTGGAAGCACAGAATTCAATTAACCAATTGCCCCCTTCCCCATGAGACCAGCTCAGCCATCAAACTGCTGGGTTTGGTGATGTCATCCAGGATCTAGTCCCTCAGGGAGTCATGACAGAAACACGGAGAGGAAGCAGCAGACAGCAATCTGGGATGTGCAAAAGTGTTGCCGGCTCTACCCTGCTAAGAGGATGGTGGGTCTGGGCCTCAGGAAGCCACACACAGCCCTGGGTTTCCTGGCCAGCTGTGCAGGAGCTCTGTAGCCTTCACAGCCAGGACCCTGTGGGAGCTATTAAGAACACGCTCAAGAGCAGACTCCCGCAGCAATTTTCACTCAGCAGAAAAGAGGCCTCCGGGAAAACACGTGCTCTTCACAGCGCTAGTCCAGACGGCCTGGTTTGGCTCCACTCTTTGCCAGTTTTCACACTCCCATGTCCAAGGAAGAGTCTTAAAATGAGGTGGAATTTGGGATCCTACTCTTAAATCCTGGAAAGTACTAGACGTAGCAAGGATCTCCTTTTCCCTCTGGAAGCTTCTGTGTCGACTACATCACAGATGACTCTTCCTTGGGATTGCTGCTGAAGAGGGCAGTTAGCGGGTACCCAGAGCCTTGTGTACACTCAGCCTAACTTCACCTATGTCTCCACAGCACGGCCAAGGTCGTAGGTCACCACACTGGTCAGCCATAGCAAACCCTCCACAGCACCCTCCATTACCACTCCCCACCCCAAACTCTACTCCCACTCCCATCCGAGGGTCCCTAGGACCTTGTGCTTATTTTACCTTCAGCCATGGGCCTACATGGGGTCTGTCTAGCAAGATAGTTTGTTTGAATCAGCCTGGCCTTTGTAGTCCAACCTGGCCTTGAAGTCACTGTATAGCTGAGAATGTCCTTGGACTCATGAACTTTCTGCCTTTACCTCTCCAGTGCTGGGTCATAGACATGCACTACCATGCCCGGCTTCCAGGGGGCTCAATTCCTCCAAAAGGGGGTGCTAGACCCAGCTTTTGTCAGTCTCCCCGACCCTCTACCCCACTTTCCTTTCTTTGCATGTATTAGTTGTAGATATTTATGACAGGCAGTATGACATTCCATGTATAGACAACATGCAATGGTCAGATCCATCATCACCATCAGAGAAATCCTCTTGGTGTCAGAAACATTTCAAACCTTTCTACTATGTATATTAAAATATGAAAGCTGGAAATGGTGGCCAGAGGCAGGAGAATCGTGAGTTTGAGGCCAGCCTGGGCTACATAGTAAGAGCTAAGACATCTAGGACTACATGTCAAGAACTCTGTCTCAAAAAACAAAACAAACAAAACAAAAAACAAAAAACCAAGCGAGAGCAACAATAACAATGAGTAGTTGTTGAGCACAGTTTCCTCCTAGGTTTTGTAGAACGGCGATGCTGGTCCTTCTAGTCAATTCCCTTGTGTCTAATAGCCAGCCTCCCTCCATTCCCACCCCCATCCCAGCCCTTGCACCACCATTCCACTCTCTGCATCAATGAGACCCCTACTCTTGACATATTGTCCCCAATCTGTCTGCTCATATAACCTGTTCTTCATCACGTGGAGGAAGCTCTAAGTCAAGGATTGTGGTTTTAGCACCGACCGGCAGGGCCATCCTGTGACACATAACAGAGACCTCACTAATGATTTCAAACAAAAAAATTTATGTTTAAAAATAATTCTAGGGCTGGATAGACGGCTCAGTGATTAAGAGCACTGGCTGCTTTTCCAGAGGTCCTGTGTTCCATTCCCAGCAACCACATGGTGACTCCCAACCATCTCTAATGAGATCTTGTGTCCTCTTCTAGTCTGGCCTGCAGACAGACATGCAGACAGAACACTGTATATTTAATAAAATAAATCTTTAAAAAGTCTAATATCAAAATAAATAAAAGCTTCCTATCATTTCTTATAGATGTTTATTACATTTATTTATCTAATTTGCATGTATGTGTGCACTTGTGCATGCCATGGCACGAGTGTGGAGATCAGAGGTCAACTAAGAGTCACTTCCCTTCCTCTCCTTCCACCTGTCTACTTCTGAGAACTAAACCCAGGTCAGCAGGATTGGCAGCAGGTGCCCACATCCACTGAGCCATCTTGCCATCCAGTTTTTGTTTCTTAGTTCTTCACTTCAGAGGCAGAGAGAAGCACCCTTGTAGATTTTGACTATACCTGAGCCCCCACAGCACATGTGTGTGTGCGTGTAGGGTCGCATTAATACATGCAATCTTATTGGGCCTTTTCCACGTAGGCATACATCTTCCAAAACTTCCCAGGAGACTGGACAGATCTTCTTCACTTGTACAGGCGTAAATGAATTTAGACAGATTGTAATAATTTATACAGCTTTAATGGGGAAATAGACTTACAGAACCACCGGTTCCCGCAGAGAACAGGGAAGCAGAGAGAGCAGCGGGCTCACGCTCGCTAGATTTATAAGTAAACATTAACCCGAGGTGAACATGCCCCCTAATGGGCTGGGCTTATCCCTACATCTCCCCCTTTTGTCTAAATAAGACAGAACTATACCAAATACAACTATATACAATAATAACAAATAATAAATATAACAAACAATATTGAGAACAAAAGTTTTGCTAAACATTCTATCTCAAGGAGTCTAAATAATGTAGAGAGTAACTACAATTATATAATCTTCAACTCCGTCAAAGATCTGAAAAGGGAATAAATATTATTTAACAAGCGAGAGATATCCAAAATGTGCAGCAAATGACAGAGACAACTGACTACCTGGGCAATCACCCAAAGTCTTGTTTGCAATGTTGAGTCAACCAACTTTGGCCAAGGCCTAACATAATTGAAGGCAAGGAACTTTTATAGAATTATCTTACCCTGTCTTGGCAAGATAAGACAATCCTGTTTTATATCTTTGTCAGTAGTTGAGGTATGGGCTTTTCTTAACCCAAAGGCCAGTTCTGCCAAGAAGACAAGCTCCCAGTGGAATGTCTTTGGTGTTCAACGTTCTCTCGGGAGTAGAGTGGCGTTGCCAGGAGTAATTGTGTCTCATTGGCACAGAATTTTAGGTTAGATTAAATGCCATTTTCTACAGCTCTTCGAATAGGCTGAAGATTATATTATCTATACTAAATATAATCTCTATGTATCTAAAAGACCTGATTAACCCTAATGGGCTGGGCTTATCCCTACATCCACTCTTTCTCTTTTCTTGTCTTTCTTTCTTTTTATTATTTATTTATTTGGTTATTTATTTATTTATTTATTTTCTGAGTCAGGGTTTCTCTGTGTATTCCTGGATGTCCTGTAATTTACTCTGTAGACCAGGCTGGCCTTCAACTCAGAGCTCTACCTGCCTGTGCTGGGATTAAAGGTGTATGCCACCTGACTTTACTTTGCTCTTTCTGTCCTTTAAGTAATAGGTCATAAATGGGGTCTAGAGACAATGCTGTATCCACAGAGAGTAAAATCGCCTTTTTCTTTCTGTTTTAGGCAATTTTGTACAGAGATCCCTTTTGTGCCCTTGATTACTGCTATGCAGAAATAGTTATAAGAGAAATTTCTAGAAATGAACTTACTAAGATTTAGAGAAGGCATTTGGCTCTTTTAAAACATGGCAACAGCTGGGCAAGATAAGATAGCACATGCCTGCTCTTCCTCAGGACCGAGCCTCTTGATCCTACCGCGTTGCCAAAATGTCGCTTTCTAATAAGCTGACTTTGGACAAACTGGACGTGAAGGGAAAGCGGGTCGTGATGAGGGTGGACTTCAATGTTCCTATGAAGAACAACCAGATAACAAATAACCAAAGGATCAAGGCTGCTGTCCCAAGCATCAAATTCTGCTTGGACAATGGAGCCAAGTCAGTTGTCCTTATGAGCCACTTGGGCCGACCTGATGGTGTTCCCATGCCTGACAAGTACTCCCTAGAGCCAGTTGCGGCAGAACTCAAGTCTTTGCTGGGCAAGGATGTTCTCTTCTTAAAGGATTGTGTGGGCCCAGAAGTCGAGAATGCCTGTGCCAACCCAGCAGCTGGCACTGTCATCCTGCTGGAGAACCTCCGCTTTCATGTGGAGGAAGAAGGGAAGGGAAAGGATGCTTCTGGGAACAAGATTAAAGCTGAACCAGCCAAAATTGATGCTTTCCGAGCCTCACTGTCCAAACTTGGGGATGTCTATGTCAATGATGCTTTTGGTACTGCACACCGAGCCCACAGCTCCATGGTGGGTGTGAATCTGCCACAGAAGGCTGGTGGATTTTTGATGAAGAAGGAGCTGAATTACTTTGCCAAAGCTTTGGAGAGTCCTGAACGACCCTTCCTGGCAATATTGGGAGGAGCTAAAGTTGCAGACAAGATCCAGCTGATCAATAATATGTTGGACAAAGTCAATGAGATGATCATTGGTGGTGGAATGGCTTTTACCTTCCTTAAGGTGCTCAACAACATGGAGATCGGAACTTCTCTGTATGATGAAGAAGGAGCCAAGATTGTCAAAGATCTCATGGCTAAAGCTGAGAAAAATGGTGTGAAGATTACCTTGCCCGTTGACTTGGTCACTGCTGACAAATTTGATGAGAATGCCAAGACTGGCCAAGCTACTGTGGCCTCTGGTATACCTGCTGGCTGGATGGGCCTGGACTGTGGTCCTGAGAGCAGCAAGAAATATGCTGAGGCTGTGGCTCGAGCCAAGCAGATTGTTTGGAATGGACCTGTTGGGGTCTTTGAATGGGAAGCTTTTGCCAGGGGAACCAAGTCCCTCATGGATGAGGTGGTAAAAGCCACTGCTAGGGGTTGCATCACTATCATAGGCGGTGGAGACACTGCCACTTGCTGTGCCAAATGGAACACAGAGGATAAAGTCAGCCATGTGAGCACTGGGGGTGGTGCCAGTCTAGAGCTGCTGGAAGGTAAAGTCCTTCCTGGGGTGGATGCTCTCAGCAATGTTTAGTATTTTCCTGCCTTTTGGTTCCTGTGCACAACCCCTAAGTCAACTTAGTGTGTTTTCCGCATCTCCATTTGGTGTTAGTGCAAGATTCAGCTAGTGACCGAGATGCAGCACCAGGAACCCTTAAACAGTTGCACAGCATCTCAGCTCGTCCTTCCTTCATCGGGATTTGTCTACATTCTTCAAGATCCCATTTTAATTCCATAGTGACTAAAGCCATTGTGCATTCTAGAGTGCATCTATTTATATTCTGCTTGTAGAAGAAAGTGAGCTATGAAAGCTTAGTCCTCTTTGAGTACCTCTGGTTGGCTTTGTCACTGTTCATGACTCAGCATGGAAATAAGATGAAATTCCAGCTGTAGATTTGGAGAAGTTGATGATCTATTAATAAAGATGTCCGCCGAAAAAAAAAAAAGATAGCACATGCCTTTAATTCCAGCCTGTGCTGGTTTGAATGAGAATAGCCCCCATAGGCTGATACAGTTGGATATTTCATGACCAGTTGATGGAACTGTTTGGGAAGGATTAGTGGCTGTGGCCTCTTTGGAGGAGGCATGTCTCTCTGAGTAGGCTCTGATGTTTCAAGAGCCCATGCCATTTCCAATTATCACCTTCTCTGTCTCTCTCTGCTTGTGGCAATATTGTACATATCTTTGTATGCTTGTGGATCAGATGTGACCTCTTAGCTCCGGCTGAAGTGCCTGCCTGCTGTCATGCTCCCCACCACAGTGGTCATGAACTCTACTACCCTCTAGAACCATGAGCCCCAAGTTAAATGCTTTCTTTTATAAGTTGCCGTGGTCATGGTTTACCACATCAATTGAAAAGTAACTATCTCCCAGCAGAAGGAACTGGATCTCTGTGAGTTCAAGGCCAGCAGTTTGATCTACATAGAGAGTTCTAGCCAGGGTCACACAGTGAGAGTTGGACAAGGCATATGAGGGGAGAGAGGGGGGTGGCAATGAATCAACTGCCCACAATGTCTGAGTCTTTCAAAGAAACTCCGGTCTAGTTGGTGTAGTGACTTTTATTATTTTTACCAACGAGAATAAATATTTTGCTTCGACTGTCACTAATTTGAATGACCTTACATTTTTTAAACGTTTGTGGGACTTGGGTGGTAGCTCAGTTGGTAGACTGCTTGCCTAGTGTGCACAGAGACCAGCACCACATTAACTAGAAATGATGGTGCACATCTGGAATCCCAGAAGTTGAGTTAGGAGTTCAAGGGCATCCTCAGCCACATAGTCAGCTGGAGGCCAGCTTGGGGTCTATGAGACCCCATAAAGGAAGAAAGGAAAGAAGAAAGTATGAATTAAAGGAAGGAAGAAAGAAAAGAAAGGAATAAATAAACTCACAGACTTATCTGCACCACGGTTTAGACTTCCTATGTTCTCATGTTATTTAATATGCGACATTATTGCCTTCTCATCTGTCCTGAGAGCAGAGCTGGGATTTGTCATTTATGTGTAGTTAGGAGAAACTTAGCCTAGAGGATGGACTCTCTTTTCTTCCTGTATTTTGCTTTAAAAATTTGGTCACTGCATGAAGTAGTATATGCACACATTATGTTGAGAGATTCAAACACAAACCTTGATAGCGAAAACTTGGAGCTCCTCAGAGGAAGACTGAGAGTATCCTATATACTCCCTGCCCACCCTCTCTTTCACACACCAGAATGTCAATGTAATGTTACCATACACATTAGTTCTTATTGTTGCTTATTAAATTTGACTTGGAAAAAAAGTTCTCATGAAAATTGGCAACCCCCCCCCTTTCTTATTTCTCAAGGTTAGGGTGTATCATAAAGCAGATTTTATGTGGATTGTAAATTGTGGCCCAGGAGTCTCAACCTGTGAGTTGTGACCCCTTTGGGGGTCACATATCAGACATCCTGCAGATCAGATACTTACACGATGATTTGTAACAGCAAAATTACAGTTACAAAGTAGCAATGAGATACTTTTGTGATTGGATGTCACCACAACGTGAGGAACTGTATTAAAGGGTCACAGCATTAGAAAGGTTGAGAACCACTGCCCTAGAGCAATGTGTACTCCCTCCAGAGAGCCATCAAGGTCAAGACTGGGTTTGGCTTTCACGCTGCTGGTGCAGAAGCCCTATGAGTGGGAGTCTCTCAGCACTGCCGTCCTGGTCATTGGGCATTCATGGTAGCAACACAAAAGAAAAAGAAAAACATTCACTTAAGAATATCCTTGAAAAAAATAAAAATCTCATTGATGTAGAAATTACTTTGGTGTGAAATCTTACCTCTCAAGCACTTGCTTCTTGATATTGTATCTGAAGGTCTGGACAGCGAACCATCCACCCCGCCATGCCATGTTTGTCTGAAGAACAGGGCTCTCACCTGGGGCTGGAAGCCAACTTGTTGTGACTCACGCGTGGTATTGCTTCTCCTCGGAAAGGGCATGTTGGCATACACATGATGGCCCTCTTGGGTTTGAGGTCTGTAAACATTTTCATAAAAATCAACCGAGGGAGTCAGTCACTTCAAGAAAGCAACTGACAGTATTTGTTACCGGACACAGTTCCAGTTTTGAATGGAAAAATTAGAATTTGAAAGAAAAAATAATTCTTAATTGTTTTAAGTCCCTCTGCCATCTACAGCTTAGTCTCTCTGAGATGGATTTGCTGTGGGTAAAGATTAATGAGCATGATTCTTAGCCTAGATATTTAATTTCAGAATATATATATATATATAGTGTGTGTGTGTTTGCATCCACCTCGCTGGCTCCTGATTCTTACAATATATGATGAAATGTGTCAGCACTTAAAAGCTCTGTGTAATTTAGTGAACTAATATTTTCCAAATATTGAATGCCTTATGTTACAGAATCACACATGGATAAAAAGATTCATTCAAAGAACAGAGTGGCGCTTTACAGAACGGGGCGTTAAAAGTGCTAAATTCATATTGATTTGAATGCAGATTACACATTACAACCTGCAATTAAGAAGCTACCACTTAGGGAGGTTTCATGAAGCATCGGAGAGCATCCACAATTATCTGGAAAAAGGCTATTGAGAGCCTCCTCTTTTTCAGCTGCGCATCTCCGGAGAGCGGTTATTCATTGAACAGTGCCTGCCACCCGAGCAGCAGTTCAGTGTGTGACTGCTGACATGGGTATGAGGGCTCAGCTGCGAGAAAAACACAGCAACCGTGTTCTCGTGGAACAGAATTACTTTGTTTTGGAGTATGCAATTGAAATTATTTTGTTTTGAACTATACAGGTTTATTTTTTTCAGAAAAATATATAGTGTATGTTAGCTTGCAGTGTGTCATTTTATTGGTTTAAGTTCATTAATGTATACATTTTATTTTATTGTTTATTTTTATGTGTATGAGTGCTCTGTCTGCATGCAGGTATGTGTACCTGTACCAAGTGCATGCCTGCTGCTCATGGAAGGCGTCAAGGGGCATCATTTCCCCTGCAACCGGAGTTACAGCCAGTTGGAAACCACCATGTGGGCGCTGGGAACTGAACCTGGGTCCTCTGCAAGAGCAGCAAGGGTTCTTAATTGATAATCAATTCCTCTAGACCCCATGCCATGAAATACTTTCATTTTGAAATATGCAACCATTGTTTATAAAATTATCTGGCTTATGTTAACTAGCAATGTTACTTGCCAGCAATTCTAGCATTTCCACATGTGGTGTACTTGCCTGCTATTCTAGCATCTCTACATGTGGTGTACTTGCCTGCAGTTCTAGCATTTCTGCATGTTGGTGTACTTGCCTGCCTGCAATCCTAGCATTTCTACATGTGGTGTACATGCCTGCAGTTCTAGCATTTCTACATATGGTGTACATACCTGCAATCCTAGCATTTCTGCATGTGGTGTACTTGCCTGCAATTCTAGCATTTCTGCATGTTGGTGTACTTGCCTGCCTGCAATCCTAGCATTTCTACATGTGGTGTACATGCCTGCAGTTCTAGCATTTCTACATATGGTGTACATGCCTGCAATCCTAGCATTTCTACATGTGATGTACTTGCCTGCAGTTCTAGCATTTCCACATGTGGTGTACTTGCCTGCAGTTCTAGCATCTCTACATGTTGGTGTACTTGCCTGCCTGCAGTTCTAGCATTTGAGTGACTGAGGCAGCAAAATCAGAAGTTCATCCTTAGCTACATAGTGAGCTTGAGGCCATCCTGGGATATATAACCCCTGTTTCAAAACTTTTAAATATAAATTTGTACATTTTGATGTTTGGATACAGCCATCCTCCCTGGGGATGGCTCAGAGGCAGTGTTTGTGGTCTCCTAAAACAAATGGCCCAGTGGTAAGGACTTGTGTTTTCTTCTTTGTGTACTTTAAAGTTCTCTGCCCTCAAGCTGACACCCTTCTGAGTACCACTTTATGGACCCAAGTGTCACATTTGCAAAATATTCCAGGGATCATCATTCTTGTGCTTTTGTTCCTTTTTTTCCTGTCATCTCTGAAAGCCCCAAGAACACGTCTTTTAATTCCTTGTCAGCCAGCGCCCTGCTGCAAAACCATGTAGGATGGCAGGTGGCCAAGAAGATGAGGTCACTGCCGTTGTCCCGTCCTGCTGCTAGGAGCAGATCATCCTAAAAATACTGCCCCAGGGAGAATGGATGCCATACAAGCTGGTTCTGCTAAGAGAGAGGACAGAGGAACAGCTCTTGCCAAGATTCCAGCCGAGCCTTTGGAGACATCTTTCTGGAAATATTTGAAGTTGGTTGGGGGAGCTGAGGTCATCCTGTCATTTCCTTAGAATCTCTCTCTTTCTCAAAAAAAAAAAAAAAAAAAAAAAAAAAAAAAAAGAAAAGAAAAGAAAAAGAAAAAAAGCTCAATGTTCTGGTTTGAGAAATTAGTATCACAAAAGTTATGAAAAGGAGGGAGGGACCAATGTAGCCAAGACTGAAGGTTAGATAAGACAAGGCTTTCTCTTTTCTTCATATTTTAAAATGTTTGTTTGTTTATCTCAAAGCAGGATATTGCTATATAACCCTGGTTGGCCTGGTACTCACTATGTAATCCAGGCTGTAGCATGAATAATAAAAAACCCAGAGACAGATATTGGGGTGTAAGTCGAAGGTCAGAAAAGAAAAACAGCCAAGCCACTAGAAAAGTCTTACCTCCACCAAGTCTAGGCGATTGCAGACTGATCCCTGAACCTCTGTCTCCTCCTGTCTTATATTCCCCTTTAGTGCTAGGATCAAGGCGTGTGACTCCCTAGTACTGGTTAAAGGTGTGAGCCACCACCACCTGGATCTGTTTCAACACTGGTCTTGTGTAGCTGAGGCTATCCTTGAACTCATGGGAGCTCGCTGCTTCAGCCTTCTGAATGCTGGGCTCACATGTACACAACCATGTATGACTTCTTAGCCTTACTTTTTTTAATTAAAAAATCTTTTAATCATTCATTGACTATCCTGCCAGAGAGCAGCAGCAGCTGGGCAGTAGCTGCTGGGTCACTCACAGCTTTCTCTTAGGACTAGCCTTCTAACTGGCATATAGTATTTGTATTTTCGTTATGGCATTGCAATTGCATACGTGCACGCAACACACACCCATCCTATCAGGGCAATTAGCATTTCGTCTCCTGAAATGTCACTGCTGGGCTAGAGCCTTCTAACTCTTCTCTGGTTGTTTCCAAAGGTGTAATTAAATGTCATAGGCAAGCCCGCGGCTTTCTAAGGCCCGCAGTTAGGCCTTCCATGTTCAGCCTTGTCTCCTTGGGAGAAAGATGTGGTCAAGGGGCCCAGGGACTATTAGAAATTTTGACTCTATCTCTAATTTATCTGAAATAAGCTTTCCATCAGCTTCAGCTTTGCCGTTTGCATAAGGCAAGGATTAGACATGAAATTGCTAAGGTTTGGTCAAAGTCTAACATTTGTTGATGTATTGTGTCTTAAAAGAGGTCTGAGCCCAGAAAAAGAGAGGGGGGTAGGGAAAGAAAAAAGGAAGAAAGGAAAGAGAAGGGAAGGGAAGGGACCAGTGCTTCTGTTTGCCCAGCACAGAGGCCAAGAGCATCTGAAGGCCTATTTCCACCTATTTCTGGCTCATGAGTTCATCCCGAGGTCTGTGCCAGCCCCTGTGGCTTTTTTCATCTTTCCACCCTAGTCAACACGACAAAATGACTAAAAATACATGTTCCCCACAGGCCTGCCACCCGGTCAACACCCTCCCTTGAATCAACTAATTTTCAGACTTAGGTGTGAGGTGTAAGAGAGTCAGGGACGGGTCACATTTGGAAGTTTCAAATCTCAGTCACTCCGTGCTGGCTGATGTCTGAGCCTCCGTCTCCTCATACTGTGAGGATTAAGTGAAACGTGTGTAGATGAGAAACTGACCCCAGGCTGAAACCTGGAGCTGTATCAGTTCCTGCTTCCCTGCCCCTTTTCTTCACTTAGACCCTTGGGGTAGTTTCTCTTACTAAGAAAGCGTATCTGAATTCTCTGGTATGTGGGAGGCAAAGGCTGCCCTGGTCAGTTTTACTTGCCTACCTGACATTGACTAGAGTCATCTACTAGGAGAAGCCTCTATTGAGGAATTGCCTAGATCAGATTATCCTGTGGTCACGTCTGTGGGAGACTGTCTTGATAGTTAACCGACGAAGGCGGTATGGCCCTCTGTGGGCGGCGCTATTCTCTGTGCAGTGGTCCTGGGCTGTGAAAGGAAGCATGAACCAGTGAGCGATGTTCATCCGTGATTTCCACTTCAGGTTACTGCTTAGAGTTTCTGCTCTGCTCTCCTTCAGTGGTGGACATTGATCTGGAATGTTTGTGTTTCCTGTACACCTTGTATGCAGAGTTACAAGGCTGAAGGACAGAGTTGAGAGAGAAGCTGAGTGAAACATAAACATGATTGAGAAGTTCATTGCGGGTCTCAGAGACAAGGCAAGAGCTGTCCTGTTGGGAGTCAGGTGGCCCAGACCCAGACAGGTTAGCACACTGTACTGTGTCCTGCTTGGTACTCTGGAAGAAGAAGGCCATATGGAGTCCACTGTGCCATCCTGGACTTGCCCGGTAGTATGAAGATGGAAGAAGAGCAGAAATGGGCTGGAGAGATGGCTCAGCGGTTAAGAGCACTGACTGCTCTTCCAGAAGTCCTGAGTTCAATTCCTCACAACCATCTGTAATGAGATCTGGTGCCCTCTTCTGGCATATAGGCATATATGCTGGCAAAACAGTGTAAGCATAATAAATAAATAAATAAATAAATAAATAAATAAATAAATAATCTGGAGAAGAGGAAGAAGAAGAGACTCCCCAGGCTGCCAGGAATGCTACTCCTGAGCAAGGGATTGGACAGAGTATCCCAAACTAAAAACAGAATGAGCCCCACCCAAGGCTGAGGACTATAGGTCAAAGATAGGCCTGGCTCACGGAGGTGAGGGTGTAAAGGTCACTGAAGCATAGGAGACATCTGGGGGAACGAGAGGGGCCCCAGAGTAAGGGCACGAAGCTGCCAGAGCTTGGAAACCTGTGAGAAATAGCTAATCCATGTCTCATTCTGTGAGAAGAGATCTGGGGATCAGAGAGGGAGGGGCTTATTCCAGGGCTTCCAATCAGGGAAAGACAGTTATACGGTAAGGCCTCTTTTAAAAAGGTAACTACTGGGGCTAGAGCCTACAGCTCAGTTGTTAAGGGCACAAACCAGAGCTATCTAAAAGAGGGAATCGAGAAAATGCCTCCATACAATTCAGCTGTTTCTGGGTGGTGGTGCACGCCTTTAATCCCAGCACTTGTGAGACAGAGGCAGGCGAATCTCAGAGGCAGGTGAGTTTAAGGCCAGCCCCGTCTACAAAGGGAGTTCCAGGACAACCAGGACAGCTACACAGAGAAACCCTGCTTTGAAAAACCAAAAAAATTAAAATATAAATAAATAAATTCAACTGCCTGGGCAGGGGTGGAGGAGTAGTGGATGGTGAGGATGTGAACAGAGGGTGGATGGGTGGAGAGTGGCCGGGATGTAAAAAAGATTCAGCTGTAAGGCATTTTCTTAATTAGTGATTGATGGTGGAGGACTCAGTCCATTGTGGGTGGGGCCATTCCTGGGCTGCTGGTCCTGGATTCTATAAGAAAGAAGACTGAGCAAGCCATGGGAAGCAAGTCAGAAAGCAGCACCCCTCCATGGCCTCTGCATCAGCTCCTGAACCCAGGATCCCGCTCTGCTTGAATTCCTGTCCTGACTTCTGTCAGTAATGACCAGTAATGTGGAAGTGTAAGCCAAATAAAACCTCTCCTGCCCAGCTGGATTGGGTCATGGTGTTTCATCCTAAGACAGACATTGGCACAAGGATAGTGTTGCTGGGAGAGATCTGACTGTGTTTTCACGGGAAGGGTTGTGGAAGGACTGTGGAATGTTGGGTAAGAAAAGCCATGGAGCGTTGAGCACTCAATAAGCTGTTCTCTAGGTGTAGTAATATGAGCGGCGGGGCTGTGTCCCCAGCACCCCGGCTGCCTGGCTAGCTTATGCTCCAAAATAACAACACACAAACTGTATTCTTTTAAACACTGCTTGGCCCATTTCTATCTAGCCTCTTCTAGGCTAATTCTCACATATTAATTTAGCCCATTTCTAATCATCTGTGTAGCACAGCTAGGTGCGCTTACCAGGAAGATTCTAGCCTACGTCCATCCTGGGTCGGAGCTTCATCGCGTGTGTCTCAGAGAGCAGAGCTATCGCATCTGGAGAGGGGAGCATGGTGTCTCTGAGCTCACTTCCTCTTTCTCCCAGCATTCTGTTCTGTTTACTCCACCCACCTATGTTCTAACCTATGAGGGCCAGCCAAACAGCTTCTTTATTTTTTTAACCAATGACCTTCCTCCATCATCTAGGAGCTTGGCAGGTAAGAATCTTGAGAGAAATATGGATAGACGGTTGAGACTTGGCTTGTGAAGTTTCAGAGGGAAGTTTGGGAGTCTATGGGGACCATTTGCCATTCTGAGTTAAGAATCTATGGTTCTGGTCAGCTGGGACTGAAGAACCAGTTGTGATTAACAAGATACCAGAACCACTAAAGTGAAACCTTTGTTTTAACGGGACAATTGATGCTGGTCAGCTGAAGCAGAGCAATTAGTGCTGATCAAGAAGAGACCAGCATCACTGAGATGAAATCTGTGGGAAGTGTTTGCCCAAGGTCAGCACGCAGTTATGTTCTATAGGCTGCCAAAGTTGTCCCGTGTGCTGGTAGTGGAACTTGGTAGTGCAAGATCCACCCAGGTGGTGCTGGTTCTGAAGGCACGAAGAGGCCAGGGAGAACAGCTAAGGCCTGGCACTGTGGGGCAAGGCTGTAGTCTGTGAAGAGTGGCCAGGAGAGGCTATGGGTGGAGGTGCAGCCCGGTTGTAGCAGAGACCCAGCCTTTTGGAGATGCCAGGGGCCATGGAGTGACCATCAAGAACAGCAACAGCAGTGGAGGCTGGCAGAGCCTAGAAGACAAGGTGTGTGTGCTGCAGAGGGTAGAGCTGGAGAAGTGACCCAAACCCTTTGGAGGAGCCTGGATGATTGTAAGTACATCACAGAGATTTGACACTGAGTTATTTAAATTGTTGGAGTTTGGTTTTCCTTTGTTTGAGATTTTGACCATGCCCTGATTCTTCCCTGTTGAAGTGAGAAAGTATTTAATTTATTTTTGATGTTATAGGAGTCCACAGTTGAGAGGTTTTGAGTTTTAAAAGACTTTGGATTTTAAAAAAGATCAGTTATTTTAAAGAGTCTGGATTTTTAAGTATTTGAAATTTTAAAGACTGGGGGAACTTTTAAAAATTAGAATTTTTATATCATATGTGTTTATATCATATTAATATGTGATATTGAAGAAGCACAAGAAAGGAAAGGTTATAACTTAACAGTGATGTGTTTATATCAGGTTGACAAGGGGTCAATTGAACTGGCTGGTTGACCTGACACTAGCTAGAGTCATCTGATTGAGAAAAATCCTCCATAAGACCAGCTGTAAGGCATTTTCTTAATTAGTGATTGATGGGGAGGGCCCAGCTCATTGTGGATGATGCCCTCCCTGAGCTGGTGATCCTGGGTTCTAGAAAGAAGGCTGAGCAAATCACGGGGAACAAGCCAGTTAGCAGCACCCCTCCATGGCCTCTGCATCAGCTCCTGCCTCCAGGTTCCTGCCCTGACTTCCCTCAGTGATTAACTATGATGTGGAAGTGTGAGCCACATAAACCCTTTCACCTCCAAGTTGTCCTTGGTCATGGGGTTTAATTACAGCAATAGTATCCCTGACTAAGACGGGAGTCAGAGGCAGGAGGATCTCTGTGAGTTAGAGGCTAGCTTGGTCTACATAGTGAGTTCCAGGCCAGTTAGTGCTACATAGTGAGGGCCTGTCTCAAACCAAATAGGAAAAAGTGATTATTTGTGTGTGCATATATGTGCACATGCCATGGTACACATATGGGGGTCAGAGGACAACTTACTTACAGGATTGATTCTCTCTTCCTTCACCACGTGGGTCCCTGGCATCAAACTCAGGTGGTTAAGCTCCTTGACAGACATCTTTACCTCCTGAGCCATCTCAACACCCTACGGTGTCTCATTGTGACCTGACTATTCTGTCAGAATAATCTGCCCTGCTCGTCAAGGGCTCCATCAAAACCCTTCCTAACAAGGTTATCTTTTGCTCTACACTGATATCAGTCCAGCCATAGGCCTGTGTAAATATGAGCCTATTTGCAGGGGACCTTGAAGGAGTAAGAGTTTGCCAAGGAAAGAACCCTGCAACGGGGTATACAAAGGAGTATGCAGAAGATGAGAGAATGGCCCTACGTCTAGGGAACAGACTTAACATTCCCCTGGAACCCAGAACTCTTACATTGTGGAAGATTTATATTGATATTTAACTGTTCATATGACCCCATGGAGCCCTACTTGGAGAATGCTGACCTCTATGTCTGTGAAGAATTTTCCATACTGCCCTGAACCAAGGCAGCCATAGAAGATGAATCTTGTTACTGTTTCTACAGTGACTTCTAAGGCCTTAGAGATGAGCAGGAAACAGGATCTAGAAAAGAATGGTCTTGCATCCTGAACCTTCAACAGTTTCTTCCTGGTCAGGAATTCCAGCCCCTAAACCAATGTGATCCTGTTGTCCTGGCCCGCAGTCCCACTTCTTTTCGCATCCAGCGTTTGTCTCTAATCTGCTTCTTTCTTGCTCCAACACTACTGACAACTCTCCACAACAGAGCAGTGCTGAAAGTGAGTGTTTCTTGGTGTCATCCTTGTAGTTTTACCTCAGTCTCTCTCAGCAATGTGTCTTGATCTGTCTACACTGGTGCTCACATAACCCTTGACCCCCTGTAGGTGGGATTTCTCTGTGTCTTGGCAGCCACTTCCCAAATAACTATAACAGGGATCCGCCTGCCCCTGCCTCCTGAGTGCACACCATGCCCAGCTTCATTATGTATTTTGTTCATACACATAGCCATCGCTCCTTCTTCCCTTGCTTAGTTATGGTACCATTCTATCGCAAGCTACATATTCTAATGCTCAGGTCTTCCAGCCTTGTTCCGCTTCATGCATGAGTTTTCCCAGCCCTTCACGCTCTGTGGGTCTGTTTCTGCATCAGTACGCTTTTGGTTACAGAGAATGGTCTTTGTAAATCCAGCTCTAACTCCCTTGTTCAGAAATCAGCAGAGATGAGGTCCCGACTTCTTAGCTCCAAGGTCAGGAAGTTTTGTAATTCAGCTGCTGTTTGTTTCTGACCTTCATTGGTCTTCCATTTCCCCACCCCCCAATCCCTCTGGTGTCTGAAATACTCACTCTGGTCTTGATCAAGCTGTTATTCTTCAAACCTACCTTGCTGTTTTCTAGTCCTGATTTTTGTTAACTCTTCCCTCATACTTTCTGAGCAAAATGGAGACACTTTCTCGAAGCTTCCCCAGCTCCCCACCCACATCCCCTGTGCTTCTAGCTCTCTTCCTTCTTTTCTAATGGTGCTGAAGATGTTCTCGCATGGCTTCAATAATCAACCCAGGCTTCTTAGAGAAAGAAGGAATGCATCTGGTTCATACCCACATCTGCTGTCCCTGCGTCATCTGCCTGGCCAGGTTTAGCTTGTGTGTGTTGTACAGTAACACCGGCTGAGTCACCAAATGCCCACTATGTTCAGTAACACGGGCTGTGCTGCATGCCTGCAATTACATCAGCTGTGCTGCATGTGGAGATGGGGACTAAGCTGTCACACTCAGCTCTGTACATCGGTGCTAGCAAAGGGGTGTGTGTGTATGTGCACATGTGCATGTGTGTATGCGTGCATTTAGAGAAGGGGACTATGCTGTCACACTCAGCTCTGTACACTGGTGATAGCAAATGAAACTCTCTCTATGCGTGTGCCTAAATGCCAATGCTTTACCTCATTTCCACATCATAGGCTTTCTCCCTAGGTCAAGACCAGGATCCATTCGGTATTCATACTCCTCTGGACTCTAGAACTAAATCCTTCCCAACTTCAGCCGACATGAGGGTGCAGGAAACATTCCCCAAATGAGAGAATTAATTCTCAGAAGCAGACACACGAAGGGCAGAGTGCCATGGTACTCTGCGGGTTGGACTTCTGGTAGACCTCAATCTCCCTGGTAACCCTACTGGGGTACCCATGGCTGGTATATGTAGGCAATGTTTCCACTATGTTGCCAGGGAAACAAGGTGCCCCGTCATAGCTGCTAACCACAGCAGGGTTGCCGACACTTACCACACCCTGCTTGCAAGCCACTCTGGTTTTGTGTTGTGGGTTTGTTCCCCAGGGTGGGAGGGGTGATGAGCTCATCATTGCTGGTCTCTGAGTGCCATCCATTGATGTACCTTGGCACTGAACCTTCCCAGGGGAGGTCTAGAGGGCTGATCCCCACCCAAGTATCCTGGTCTTTGAGATCCCTATCATAATGGGTCCCACCTCCCCCTAGAGCCTTGGGCTATTGACATGAAGGACAGCCATCAGAAGGGGAAGGAGAAAGGGCCATTGACCCAGTGACGGGACATCAAGAACTCCTCCTTGACATAGCTGGCTCTCTTGGCTCAGCTTACCCCAGCTTCTTGGGGCAGAGTCAGAGGCCTGGTAGTCAAAGCTGCCGCAGCATAAGCTAACAGCTCTGGGAGCCTAGAGACTTGGGTCTGAGTCTTGGCCCATGGCTCACCTCACTTTTCAAAATTGAGTTCTCTTCATTTGATCACCAAACATTCACTTAGTGCCAGGCCCAGTGCTGGGCTCTGAGGTCACCCAGAAGAGACACACTTCCTTCTCTTTACCAGATCATAGTTCTATGGGAGTGTCAAGCATGTCCCCAATATAAAATCAGTGGTAACCCCCAGAAACGGCAGAGTCCCATTTATTTCTTCGAACTTATGATTGTCCCCGTCTCGGGCCCACAGACAGCAAGGCGTTCTTAAGGAGCACACATTGCAGACGGTACAGGTGGGCGTGTCATCTGGTTCCCACTTCCTCAACAAGTGGCCTGCCCATTATTCCTTCATCTGTGAAATGGGATGATAAAGGCTGCCTCAGAAGATGACCCAGGCTCAGTGAGGTGATGTTTTAGTCAGGGTTTTATTGCTACGATGAAACATCATGACCAAATAAGTCAGGGAAAGAAGGGTTACACTTCCATATCCCTGTTCATCATCAAAGGAAGTCAGGGCAGGAACTCAAACAGGGCAGGAACCTGGAGCTGATGCAGAGACCATGGAGGGGTGCTTCTTACTGGCTTGCTCCACATGATTTGTTCAGCCTGCTTTTTCTTATAGAACCCAGGGCCAGCAGCCCAGGGATGGCCCTACCCACCATGGGTTGGGTCCTCCCCCATTGTTCACTGATTAAAGAAATGCCCTATAGCTGGAGCTTATGTAGGCATTTTCTCAATTGAAGCGCCCTCCTCTCTGACAACTCTAGCCTATGTCAAGTTGACATAAAACCAGCCAGCACAGGTGATGAGAGATACGTAGTATCCATAGCCTTGGGGATCGGCCTCACTGAGTGTCTCTCTTTGTCCTTTCCTGGAGAATATTATACTTTCCTAGACAATTTGTATCCTTGAGTATCCTGCATTGCCATGTGGATGGATCCTTTAGAGGGAACAGTACGTCTCATACCACACAGGACATGGAGGAGGAAGTGGCCGGGAGCAAGGGGCCTGGCTGCAGAGGAGAGCCATTGGCTGTGCTGCTACTGAGACTGCTTGTGAGCCACTCTTTGTCACTGAGGACACATGCTATGGAAGGATGGCTTTGGAAAAGAGCGACAAGGACACTTCAGTGGGTGTCCTTATTCGTGACAGGAACTCTGACCTGGGAACTCCAGGCTTCATGCTGGAAGGTTTCCCTAAGGGTCCTTCTTTCCCAGAGGCCTCTCTCCCTCCCTCCCTCCCTCCCTCCCTCCCTCCCTCCCTCCCTTCCTCCCTCCTATTCCCTGAGTATGGACTTTGAAGGGTGGAATTCAAGACCTTGGGAGAGCTGTAACTTGGGTAGATTCACAACTCCACTGGGCCGGGTCCTGTTGTTGGGGCTCCTTTGGAAACGCCTAAAGGCAGAACCCCAAGTTCATCCCAGATTCAGCACTGGTAGGATTGGTTAAGAGTGCAAGATCCTTTCCAAGACCTAATTTAATATCTGGGTTATTCTAAACTGTCTTGGGGGTTTTCATCCAAAGACCAAAGAGAGATCAGGCTGAACCACGTGTTTGGTCAGCTGTAAGTATGCGAAGGTTCTTGTTACGGATGGAGGAATTCAGGTGCAAGAAGTCTAAGTCACACATACATAAACCACACTCTTCCAAACACTTCTGATGGGATAGGAAGACAACCATGTCTGCATGTCCAAAGATAAAATAGACTATGAAATTATGTAAACAACACAATGCCTATGAAGATACTACAGAGGACAGATTATAGGAGAATGCACACACGAATAAAAGAGGTTTCTATGTGTGTTGGTTATATGTGGATCTGTATGGGTATTTACATGTATGGACACATGTTGGAAGGGTATATGTGCATATTTGTAGGACTCGGGTTGACGGCCGGTGTCTTCCTGGACCACTCTACACCATATGTCAAGGCAGGGTCTCAAACTGAATTTGGAACTCACGATTTCAGATAGTCTGGCTAGCCAGCTTGCTCAAAGGATCCCCTGTCTCGGTCTCCTGCATGCTGGGATTACAGGTATGCCTCCATGCCCACCCAGCTTCCATGTGGGATTTGGGGAGTGCGACTCTGATCTTCACGCTCACATGGTAAGTGCTCCTTTCACTGAACTGTCCTCCGTTCTCTACCACTGAGCTCCATTCCTAGCCCCATTTTCTCCTTAAAAGGAAGCCAGTCCTAGTGGGTCAGGGCTACTCAACTCCAGGGTGATCTTTTCTTGACTAATGACGTATGCATTTGGACCCCATATTCTAATGAAGCCACATTCTGGCAAGGATATGAATTTTGGGAGACACCATTACCCAACCCAGTATCCAGGGCAATGGTGGAAAGTGCCAAGGCTGTATTCTGCATAATGCACTGATGCCCCAGCCCAGAGTCTGTTGTGTGCAAGAGAAAGTGGAACAGAGGGTGAAGCTGGGCCAGAGCTTTGTAAGCTTCCCCGAGGATCCTGCCAGACCACTCTGGGAGTGACGTAGAGCAGTTCAGGTCCTTGCTGTTTGCCATGGTCATATGCCAGGGCTTGGACGTGAACTCATGTCCAATGATGCCAAAGCCTTAGGACCTGCCCTCTTTCAGTCCCTGGCTCAGCCCTGCAGCACTGCTATTCCTGGAAGGTACAAAACTATAAGACTTTGTCCTTTGTCCCTAAGGTGCAAGGTCCTATACACACCATGCATAACCCATAGCTTCCACACACCCTGTACATCACAATGAAGTGTACATATACATATAACACACATACCCTAGCCTACCCCCTACTATATACACCACACACACACCGTACATAGCCATGTCCTTAATACCTACCTCAAATACATATAAACATCATACATTACCACATAGACACTGCCCTCTATTCACCCCAATATTAAATGTACACAATCTACACATACCATATAACGTATACACCTAACACACAGCATACACACACAGTACATACATCATATACACACCCCCTCTACATACATATGCTAACCCACCACATATTTTCTATACTCGCACAAACATACTACAACATATACTCCCCCACACTCCATACCATACCAGCCCATCCCATAACATATACTCCCACCCCATGTGCAAGTAGCACACCCATACCATGTATAGGATGCTTACAACTATGTGCATATATTGTACATTATGCCCAGAATGCAATCACCTTGTAGCCAAGCTCATTACATGCATCTGGGATCAAACCTGCTCCATCTTGGTTCTCATGCTTTCTTCCTGATGATTTTGGGTACTTGCCAAGTTGTATTGTGCCTCAATTTCCTCACGTATAAATGAGATGCTGAAGGAAATCTCGGATTTTAGAAAGGATTAGAAATAATATTAAGCCCGTAATTGCCTCTGGTACTGACCTCCGGCTTATGGCAGACTCTTCTGTGTCTTAGTCACTGTTCTTTTGCTGTGAAGAGACACTGTGACCATGGCAACTCATAAAGTATGCAACTGGGGGCTGGCATACAGCTTCAGAGGTTTAGTCCATTGTCGTCATAGCGGGGAGCATGACAGAAGCCATGACATGCAAGGTGCTGGAGAAGCAGATGAGAGTTTGAGCTACAATCTGATCCGCAAGTAGAGAGAGATTGGGCCTGGCATTGGCTTTCTCCAACAAGGTCACCTCCTAATCCTTCGAATCCTTTCAAAGAGTTCCACTCCCTGTTAGATTAAGCATTCAAGTATATGAGCCTATGGGAGCCATTCTCATTCAAACCACAACACTTACTTTCCCTGTTCTGGGCACAATAGCATTGCCACAAGGTGTTCTTTGACAAGAGCTTTGAAAACCTGAGGCGAGGTGGCAGTCAGGGCTACAAATGTCCTCTAAACAGGAGCTGACAGGAATGAGGGTTGTCACATTCTGGGACAGCCTTTCAGAAGTGACTCGGGTGGCAGGGCGCCTCCTTTTGGTGTTTTTCTTGTGTTCTATCCCTCTCTGGAGATTCTACTCTGCTCGAAAGGGAGATTAATTGGAAACGCACACAGTTAGTAGGTAGGACACTGTACTTACTCGTAGCCCAGGAAAAAGCCGGCATAGACAAGCCTCGTCCTGGTTCCTCTGCTCTCTGCCAGCTGAGCTGGTCTCTGGAGGTGTTTGCTTTTATAGGTGCTGACACACCAGGCAGTTCCTGACAACACAGCAGGGCCACTCCTGAGCAAACAGACCGCTTCCAGTCACGTGACAGTTGGACAGAAAACCTCAGAGGATGGCTGGCAAACACACACACACACACACACACCATTCACAGACACACATACCCCCCATATGTACAGATATCATACGACTCATTCTTACAGCACACAATTGCTGTAGAATAATCCTTCTGTACACTGTGAATAAGTATTGCTCTCATTGGCTAAATAATAAAGCTGATTTGTCCAATAGCCAGGCGGAATGAAGCTAGGTAAGAAAGGCAAATGGAAATACCGGGAGATGAAAGGCAGCGTTGAAAGAAACGTGAACCAGGCACCCAAGAAGCAGATGCCAAGAGACTGGTAAAGCCACAGCCACATGGCAATATATAGATTAATAAAAATAGGTTAATTTAAATATAAGAACTAATTAGTAATAAGCCTGAACTATAGGCCAAACATTCTGTAATTAATATTAGATCTCTGAATGATTATTTAAAAGCAGCCGCTGGTCAGGGTGAGACAAAGAAACCTCTGTTAATACCCAATATACACACAACATGCACACATGCTCACACATATACGCACAACATATGCAGGGCACACCATACACACTCACACTCACACAGAGACACACACCACAGACAATATACAACAGCAGCACACACATGCTTACACACAGAGAACACACTATGCATACAGATTTCTAACATACAAACAGCACACACACACACACACACACACCATGCCACACACACGTGTCCACTCACATTGAAGAAGCAGGATACGGCCTTCTCCAAAGACTACAAAAGAACTTATGTATGGGCAGGTGTTTGTACGTGTTAGGAGACGTCTTTAAAAGACCACCTTTTGCGAGTGTGTCTCTGCATGACCTTTAATTCTTCCTCTAAGGCATTGAAATCTTTGAGCTTCTATTGCTACATTTGTCAACCAAGGACAGGAGGATTGCAACAAAGGTTTAACCTGAACATGACCGCACATATGAGAGCCCTGCTGGGTAGCAATAAGCAAAGAACTGGTATGTTTATCCCTCCTTGGAGACACCTATCAGCAATTAGTCCTTTTATTGGAGAATGCATTCTGGAAAGTGCTGGTCTAAATACAGAGAGCTTTCACCTGTCATGTGTGAATTAGGAAAACATCACTCTATTGCCTACTCTGTGCTTGTCCGTGACCTCAGGAAGCCAGAGGAACCAGGAGAATGATCATCTTAACCTTTGGTGTGTTCAAGGTCAAATGGGGGGACAGGGAAGGTGAGCCTCCTCCAGCTCCACCTCTTCTGCCAGCCCCTACCACACTAGCACAGGAGTAGAACCCAGCCTGAGCTCACACTAAAGCCTTCGAAGGCCTCAGGCCCACCATGGTGAGCTTGAACCTTACTGCCTTTGAATAGCCTGTCTGTTCAGTGCACAACCCATCCTTCTCCTGGCATCTTTCTGGGAGTCCTTTCTTGGTGTGGCCTGAATTTTGTTATCTTGACTCCTGTGGCAAAACCGGAGTCTAGAACAGGTGCCCAGTCAATGAGGCTTAACTGTGAACAATGTGGTTTTAAAAGAAATATGTTCTTATTTTAAGTATTTCCTGTTAGTCAATATTTTTGAAAAAAGAAGCCATCCAGACCAAAAACATGTAACCATCAACTCTGCTGAGAAATAATGTGGAGTGGGGGTGGGAGGACAGGTGGCAACCATGGACTGCCCAGAGTCCAGTGCAGGCTGAGCCAGAATCCTCATGCCTGAGTCTTCTGCTCTTTACCCTATGTACCATACATATATGTATGTGTATGTGTGCATGTATGTGTGTATGTATAAATTTGTATATTAACATACATATGTGTGTGTCTATATTAATTATTTGTGCATCTGTGTGTTTGTGGATGTGGGTGTCACTGTGTTCTTGTGTGGGTCAGAGGACGATTTTCAGGAGTCAGTTCTCTCCTCAGACTATGTGGGTCCAGGGATCAAACTCAGGTCATCGGCTTTGGTGGCAAGTGCCTTTACTCCCTGGGTCAGCCATCTTGCTGGCCAAGCCCTGCACCTGTGACTTCTAGTTCTTGCATATGCATCGTGGTGCTCAGCTTTTTCGGCAAGTCACATTGGAAGGAAGGATATTGTTTTCGCGTGTATTTGGTGATGTTCCCAGGGCACCGAGGGCAGAATGTACATCGAGGCTCAGTGCTGTCAACCATTCCCAGTGTGCAGCTCTGCTCCTAGCTGTCCGCTGCCTTTTTGTTGAAAAAACGGTTTTAAGATTTATTCATTTTTATTTTCTGTGTATGAGTGTTTTGCCTGTGTGTGTATTTGTGCGCCACGTGCATGCCTGGTGCCAATGGAGGTCAGAAGAGGACATCAGATTTTCCTGGTACTGAAGTTACAGACAGCTGTGAACCATGGGGCTGGGAACTGAACCTGGGTCCTACGTTAGAGCGATAAGGGCCACTTGTTAACTTAACCACTTATGTGATTAACTCACTTAACCATGGAGCCACCTTTCCAGCCCACAACCACGAGCCTTTAATAAATAACATCACCCCCCAAAAGCACAGAAGCCCAATATTGGCAGCCCACGTGTGCAATGTATAAAGAACTTACTGGGGTGATTTAGAACCCTCCAACCCTATGAGTTGGGCTCAGGACCCCATCTTCACAGGGAGATAAGGGGCTCATGAGTGTGACACAGGGAGAGACCATAGCATGGCTTTTCAGACCCCTGGGAACGTCACAGACTAATGGTCCTGACTTCTGACTTCTGAATTCCTTTATGAGATCATATTTTCCTAATTAGTAGTTGAGTCAGGTAAAGAAGCCAAAGAGGGCTGGGAAGCACAGGCTTCTTGGAATGAGTGACTTTGGCTCATGAACCCCCCGAGAAACTCGATGAGCTCAGCATTATTCTGCACTAACAGACATGTCCACACTACCTTCTTTCCTTCTCCTCTAGCTCCTGCTCCATTTCCTTCACTGGGATGGCTAATCTCTCTTTAGCATTTGCCTTTCACTGGTTCAAAACCACACAGCTAAAGAGACAGTAGGAAAAGGACACTGCCTGCACCCCAGTGCCTGTCCCGTCTCTCCTCCACAGTGATGGAACTTTCAGCTCTGTTCCCAGACTATATTTCCCAGCCTCCCTTGCAGCTATGTGGAAACTCACTGACTGGACAGCTGAACTCTAACTTCTGAGCTGTATTCCTAAAGGACCAGCACCTTAGGGAGAGCAGAGCAAGAAGACAAAGGGAATATGGAGGCCAGAGGACAACTTCATAGATTTAATTCTCCTTTGTACCTCTGTGAGGGTGCTGGGGATCAAATTCAGATTATCAGGCTTTCTTTGCAAGTACTTTTACCATCATCCAGACTACAAAGCTCTGGATTTTAAAAGGCCTCAAAGCAATTGCTATGATCTGAATACTTTCCTTAGGAGTTCACAGGTTGTACATTTAACTCCCAAATTCATATTAATATATCTGGAGATAAGGTCTTTGGGAGGTGATTAGGGTTAGATGAGATCATGAGGATGTGTATGTAGAGTTTTCTGTCTTACAACCACTCTCAAATAATCAGAGATTTAATGTTATTTATAAATGCTCAGCCAGTAGCTCAGGCTTATTACTAACTAGCTCTTACATTTTTAAATTAACCCATCTTCCTTATTTATGCTCTGCCACATGGTGGTAACTTTATTATTAGTACTGTACGTTCATTCATCTCCTGCTTCCTCTGCATCTGACTGATGACTCCAGACTCCACACTTTTTCCTCCCAGCATTTTCAATTTTGCTTTCCCTTCTAACTCTATCCTGTTCAGCTATTGGCCACTCAGCTCCCTTATTGAGCCAATCACAGTGATGAAACTTCACAGTGTACAAAAGGATTATTCCACAGCAAGGTGATTAGTGGCCTTGTAAGAGAAGAAGGGAGATGCAAGCTCTGTGTAATGCCCTCTGTCAAACTATGACACAGCAAAAAGGTCCTCACCAGATGCAATAGCCACAAAGCTAAGCAAAATTCTTTTCTTTATAAATTAGCCAGTCTCGAAAAACTGACACAGCAACCACAGGAAGGAAGAGAATGAGCAAGAGGCAGGTGAGTTTTCTGGGTAAGTAGGAGGATGAGGGGTCCTGACAGCTTGGTGCAGAAGCATGAGATAGATGGAAAGCAGGCAATACTGTCACCCAAGCAATATGTAACGAGATTAGTCCTGAGCCTGGGGCACTGTCTGCCATGAAAACCACTAGGACAGAAAATGCTTTAAATTGATTGTGGAGCATGAACTTGGTAAAATAACAACAAAAAGTTCAGCCTAAAGCAGCGAAGGCCTTTTCCACGGCCCTAGGGGAGTCCTCAACCCTCCACAACCTTGACAACCTAGAGAAGTCGAAATCAACCTCCATGGCTCAATGGTTTGAGCCTCTGCACCACCAGGTCCATGCCCTACTACTGCCAACTGCACACTGCTGGGGTGGGGGTGGGGGTCTCAGCCTCTCATCCATTCAGGTGTCAGTCCCTACAGGAGAGGCCAGCTATCCCTCCCCTTGTCCTGCCGTGTCCAGCCAACATCATCCAGGACACTCAGCTTTCTCACCGGACAGAGAGGAGCAAGGGCTTCTTGTCAATCATTTTTCTCCATTCCAGGCCAGCAGCAAAGTGCTGGGCATGGGTGTGGATTCAATATAGTTTTGATGGGTGGTCAAAGACCCAAGCCACTTGTTAGCAAGCCCCAAGTCACTGAAAGTGGAGTGCTCACACATCTGTGCAGAAGATCACTCAGGGACACTTGTGACAGAGACGAGTGCCTCCACTGTTTGAGAAGTGTCTTTGAGACAACTGTCTGTGAAGGCTTCTGGAAACACAACTGGCAGATGTGATCATGTCAGCTCCAGGACAGCTGCCATTCTACCTAGAAGGAGCTTGCTCTGGGGATTCTATTCCCTGTGTAAGAGTTTTCTGTTGGCTACTGCAGTAAGGATGGCAGGAATGGAGGTTTGGTGAACCCCTGAAGCAAATGTGTCCATTGAAGGCATTGTTTCTGGCTTCCTATTCTGCACAAGAGCCTCGAGCCCACTGGGGACTTGTGGAGAATATTCTAGACTTAGAGTCAGACTGTCTGGGTTTGAGTGTGCCCAGGGAAGGAGTACTTCCCTTAATGATGAAGAGTTGATTCAAAGAAGATTATTATTTCCTGCCTTTATCCATTTGAGAGAGAGAGGGAGTCTATGTATGCACACATTTGATATATATGGGCACACACACATGTGTGTGTATACTCGTGAATGTGTGCTTGTATGCATATGAAGGCCCTAAGTTGATGTCTGGAATCTAGAATCATCCTCAGTTGATCCTTTACTATCGACTGAAGCGGGATCTCTCAACCAAACTCAGGAATTTGATGGAATCTCATGAAGACCCTTTGCCAGCTTGTTCTGAGGACCCCATCTTAGCCTCCCGAGCCTGGTTGGTCGCCACGCTCAAGCTGCATTTGTACAGAAATCTGTGCCCCAGTCATCACCTGCACAGCAAGCTCTTTAACCTCTGAGTCATCTCCTTAGCCCTCAAATGTGGGTTTTTATCTGAGGATCACAAAATTAGATGAAAGAGCAGCAGATCTAAACAGTGTGATCAGTAAAGGCACTGCCTAAGAAGGAAAAAAAGTGCTTAGACAAAGCTTATAGGCAAGACAGAGATAGCATCAGGTGTTTAAAGGTGACAATTAAGGCCCACTGGAGGGTGACTTTTGCCTTGCCTTGTAATTGTTTGAAAATTGACTGTTCGCTATGGGCTTCCCTGTTAACATCCTGGAGCTGGCGGGACTATTTTGGAAGGTTCTGGCAACAGTAGGATGGAGAACTTAACTAGAAGTAGTCATGAGGGACATGTTGTGGGGGGCATATCTTGCATCCGACCCCTCTGTGTCAGCAATCACGCAACTCTGAATCCCCAGAGAACAAGAGCTTCCAGAAGTTTCTGTTCCAGGGATGGAGTGGGTACTCTTTAGTACTACTCTGGCTCTGCTTCCACCCAACTCATCGGAGTCCCTGGGGTATGGTCCAGAGGCCAAAGCAGGTCCCTGTGATAGCTCAGGGAGGCCCAAGATTTTTGGAAGCCAGTGTGGTACATTTGAATTTTTGTGGGCTGCGGATCCCCTGAAGCCTGCACTCTGATTGGGGAAGTGCGCATGTCTGGGATGTTCCTTTACCTGCCCTTCCTCTATCCTACCTGAGTGGCAGAACTCAGCCAGGTCAATTTGCCTAGTCCAATCTCAGGTCCTCCAAATTCAAACTGGAGGGAGCAGGAACACGCTCGGTGTGCGGGAAGCAGTTGCTGGGTGCTTTGGGAAGGACAGATATGAAGTGCTGGCAATTTAACCTCTTGAGTCTCTCATTCTCTAACAACATCTGGGAGCCTGGTACATCTGTTTCTTCTTGTTGTTACCCAATGTTCATCTCACAGGGAGAACTTGGAGACTGGCTTACACAGGCTGGCACATGGAGACTGATGAGGTATCCAAATCTGCCAGTGTAGCATCCTTGGCGTGCGAAAGGAAAGTTTAGCTTCTTGGTGATCATTTTCAGTATGTGTACGCAAAGCAAATCCACACTCTTTTCACCTTAGGCCATGGGCGATGCTAGTGTTGGTGACCATGGTGGCTCCACCCAGGTCACAGCAGACATTAGGCGATCACGGTTTGAATCTGAAGTGTTCCCCGCAGGCTCATGTTATACATATTGATTCCCAGCTGGTTCTTCTAGTTTAGAGCTGTGGGCCCTTCAGGGAGGTAGAGCTAGCTAACAGAACTAGGTCAGTAGGGCGAACCTTTGAAGGTTGGAGGCTGGCCTCTGGCTCTTGGCCCCACCCTGCTTTCTCACTGTCTGTAGGTAGCCTCTCTCACACACTCCCAGGACCATGAATTCCTCTGTGCCCTCCCTACTATGACAGACTGGAAACCCTCTGAAACAGCGACCGTCAGGTTTTGGGTCACAGCGGTACAAAATGATGACTGTATCACATCCGTGCCTGTCACCTGACCACATGGGTGCCATGAGGTGAGGGGGATGGCCTTAGTTGTGCCCACTAGCTTTTTATAAAAATACACTGAAAATAATTTTAAAATCATCATCATTCATTCATTTTAGCCATACCAGAGATTCAACTGAGTTCTGTTGTTGTTTTTGTTTTTCAAGATAGGTTTTCTCTCTGTCGCTTTGGAGCCTGTCCTGGAACTCGCCCTATAGGCCAGGTTGGTCTCGAACTCACAGAGATCTGCCTGTCTCTGCCTCCTGAGTGCTGGGATTAAAGACATACATCACCACCATGGCCTGGCAAGCTGAGTTCTTTATAAATGGGAGGCGGTCACTCTGTTACTGAACTCTGTCCCTAGCCGTTAGTGCAGTGTTTTATGGATCTTCTAGGATCCAGCACTGGGGTTAAGCAAGGTTTGGGGTCACTGCTGTGACATGGCACCTCCTTACAGGATGGCAGCTTTGGGGAGTTGAGTGCCCCAGACGGTAGTGCAGCTCCCTCTGCCTGGCAGAAGCAAATCCACACTTCCCCTGCCTCGGCCAACGGTGACATTAGTGTTAGTGGTATTGACGGTCCTACCCAAGTTACAATAGACACTTGGCAGTTATCTGGGTGATGGCCTCTGATTTGCGGTTCCAGGCTGACTCAGAAGCCTTTCTTGGTTTCTGTGATGGGTGTGGACCCGGAGTGTACAACCCAGGTTCAGACAGGCTGAATAAGCACTGCTCTGCAAGAGAAGGAATCGATACTGGGTCCTGAGGCCCCAAGGAGTGTGTGAAGGCTGCAGAGCACATTGTCACCGTCGTGAGCCTGTTCATCCAGCTTTGTAAGCAAGTCTAGACTTTCCCTCTTTAGCCCTGTGAAGGGCAACGCACAGCGCTTGACCAGGCCTCTGGTCTCTAGCTGCTGCAGTTCAGGTGAAGGGCTCTCTCTCACCAGAAGAGTAGAGGACAGTGCTGGTCCATTCTTTTAGACTGCCCTGGCCCTGAGAGTGATGTCCCCTTGGACAGTTTGTTATAGCATAGATGAGGAAGCACACCCTGAATGCTGGTTTCTGGGCAGGTACAAATCCTACCTCCTACAGGTTCCTGAGCACCCAAAACTCATGCATAGATCTTGTAGTTTATAGAGAAAGGCAGACAACACACAGTCACACCAAACACTGGGGATAAACACCCTGATTTTGGAGACTCAGAGCCATTTCTGCAAGAGAAGAAGCTCTTACGACACTCTCTGCGAGCATCCGGCCCTTTCCTGTCATTCTTCAGAGAGCTAGAATGATGCGGTGTGGTCTGGGAATGTGGTTTGGTTAGAGAGTGTTTGTCTCAGCATCCGTGAGGCTCTGGGTTCCATCTCCAGCACTGTGAGACCGTGGGGGGGGAGGGGAGAATAGGCCCCATCTTCCATCTTGCAGATATGACACACTGAGGCCTGGGGAATTGGTATGACCTGTCTGAGGTAGTGCCTGGTTTGCAGCCGCCACATAATCCTGATGGTGTATTTAATAATGCAATGAAAAGATGGGCTTCCAGTCACTGCATGTGATCTTTTGTGCGTTCACATGGGTGTGCATGTACACGTATGTACATGTGATATGGGGGCCAGGTGTTAAATGCCAGGCATCTTCCTCCATGGTTTTTCACTTGATTGGCTAATGATTGATTGATGAATTGACTGACTGACTGACTGACTGATTGGTTGGTTGATTGAGATAGGGTCTGTCACTGAATTAATTTGCCCATCGAGCCCCAGGGAGTCTCCTGTCTCCTCTCCTGTGCTGGCCTTGCAGGTGCTTGCATAAGGCCTGAGTTTTCATGTGAGAACTAGATCCTCATGTTCTCATGGTAAGCACCTTACCAAAGCCATCTCCCTATTACACCACGATCAGTTCAAACACAGGGCATCCACCTGGGTTGAGTTGCAGAGGAACAGTGAGTTGATTTTAATGAAAGTGTGTGTTGTCTGATGTTCTCTAACTCCTCAGGGATGCTCATCATTTCCCCCCTGCAAAACAGAGCTTCTGAGTCTGGCAATAGAGAGCCTGCCACAGGGAAGCGTTTGGTAAATATAAACAGCAAAACAAAACAAAAAGCAAGCCTTTGCCGAGGGCCATATAAACAGCCTCTGCTCCCTTTCCTGTCCTCACCTTCAAGCCCCTCCTGCCTCAGGTCCAGAAGATTTTTCTGCAAAGGGTTAGGTGGCAAATACTTCCAGCTTGACGGACTGGACAGCTGGAAACTGGTCATCTCTGCCACTGACGAAAGCTCTGGGCATGGACATGATAGTAATAAACAGCCTTGGCTGCATTCTGATATAACTTTACTTACAGAGGGTGTGGCTCCCCCCACCCGCACACATACCCCAGACTTGGCTGCCACTGCCCTCCTGGTGATAGCTGGTCTCCAGTATTCTAAGCTGCATTTGCTCATCATTAGCTAAAAACACAAGTGTGGGTATTTTGTTTCTGCTTGTCAAAGAGCCACACAGGCGGCTGTGGGGACCACAGGCCTGGGACTCACTCCTCTGGGGACTTGCAACCCTCTTCCCTGCCCACCGAGACTATATGAGGGTCCTGTGTTATCCCGAGCTGCCCTTCCAACCGCCACAGACATGAGTTCCACCCACCCAGGAAAACTGGCTCTCGAGTGCAATTGCTCTGCTCCTCACCAGCCAGTAATCACCATGGCAACCTGCAGCTAAGCCCTGCAAAGCCCCACATGCTCAAAAATGAACTCCCTGGGGGAAAACAACAACATCACCATTTTTTTTTTTTATTTGAGAGGTCACAGGGCCCAGGAGACCAGTGAAGAATTTGAAAACAATATTACAAGAGCAGTCCAGGTTGGGTAAACTTGTCTAAAACACTGGGTACCAAAGAGGTATATTGTTTCGGTTTTTGAGTATTCTCATACACATAAGGAGGTATGTTGGTGTGATAGTTAATATTGATTGTCAACGTTACAGGATTTGGAGTCCCCTAGAGATAAGCCTCTGGGCATGTGTGCAAAGAGGTTCCTAGTCAGGTAACTGAGGCAGGCAGGCCTGTCTTAACTGCAGATGACTCCATTCCATGGGATGGGTCCTGAGGACAAAGAAAGTGAGCTGAAAACGGGCTTTCACCTTTCTGTTTTCTGACCACGGGACCAGCCACCCACACTCCTGCTGTACCATGACCCACCTGCCATGGTGGAGGGCCCCCTTCACCTGTAACCCCAAACAAAGCCTTCCTTCCCTAAGTTCCCTGCCATCGGGTATTTAGCCACAGCAACGAAAAAACTAACAGACTTTGGGAGGGGAGCCACACCTAAACACGAAGTCCATTTATTTATTTATTTATTTATTTATTTATCAGTAACTCATGCACACAGCATGGAGGCAACTTCATACAATGTGCTTCTGTGCTTTACACACAAATGTGATGTCTTCCATGTCTGGAGTCCAGGCAGGCTCAGAAAGTTGCAGATACCCGGAGCCTTTGAGGCCTTCTGACTATGGATGTTCAGCATGTAACAATCATGACAGAAACAGGACTGGGTCACCTCTGAGGAGCTGGAGAATTCCCCCATTCTCAATGGCACTTTCTTTTCCACCATTGTGTCGTTAGGCCCCCTGGCACCAGTTACGTATCTGGCACTTCCGAGGCCCAAGGGACCTGAAGATGAAGCAGTCATTGTCTCTGCTCCTCTAAGACCTTAGTGTTTAGCATAGGGAGCAAAGCATCACAAATCAAAATTATGCAGTGAAGGGAAAACACAGCGGACGGAGCTGGAGAGAGATGGCGCAGTGGTCTAAGACAACTGGCTGCTCTTGCAGAGGAATCAGGTCCCATTCCCAGACCTCAGGGTAGCTCACAACTGTCTATAACTTCAGATCCAGGAGATATGACGCCCCCTCCTGGCTTTCTCCTGGAACTGCATGTGATGTACACATGTTGGCCAAATACCCATACACGTTAAAAAAATATTTTAAAATAACTAGACAAGACCTTAAGTAAACCTATCTAAAGGTAACTAGACAAGACCTTAAGTAAACCCATCTAAAGGGTACAGTGAGAGCTGTCGTCTCAGAGAAGGTGACACTAAACTCAAAGGGTGAAGGCTCAGGATGAGTCATCTAGACAAAATGAGGACAGTCCCATCTGGCTGTAGGAAACGCATTGTTAAGAGCCCAGAGCAAGAAAGACATGTGTTCTGGGTTAGGAAAGGAGAATGACTGGGTTCCGAGGAAGAAGTCACGGTGCGGGGCAGAAGACAGAGCAGCAGGGGCTGAATCACAAAGTCCCTTTCCATCTTGGTCTGTGAGTGGACTTACTGCAGGGGAGCTGTTTACAAAGGCGTTAGAGCAAACAGGAAACGGGCAGGGGTCCAGGGGTCGAAGGTACAAAAGGGGTGAGGGATTGTCATCCTGAAGCCAGTAAGATGTCACTGTGCCTGTGAGCCTACCCTCATCCTGTCACATCAGTGAGCAAATAGAATAAAGCTGGAAGAAGAAAGGCAAGGGCTTTGCTATCTGGCTTCCAGAGCCCTCCTGCAAAACAAAACAAAACAAAAACCTCTAGTCAAAAGAATTGAAAGATTAAAAAAAGTTAGCGTGAGCGAAGAAGGTCCCACAGAACCCCGCCACTGCCGCCACCCTCTGCTGAGCCTGCAGGCGCCAACGGGTGCTTCGGGCCCACAGTTGTACCGATGGCCTTAGTTGAACTCAGTGTGTCCCGAGAGAAAGCAGAATGGCATGAGTGCGAGAAAGGGAGCATTTGGGGGTGGAGGGGGTCAGCAGGGGCCCGAGCTGGGATCTGTGGCTGCAAGCATATAATCCCAGCGTGTGTGCGGTGCAGTCGGAATGTTCAGGAGATTGGGGCCAACCTGGGCTACCCAAGATAGGGTCTCATACGAGAGTGGGAGGGAGAGAGGAGTACGTGGGGGCGACGGGGCATAGAATGCGCCATATGCATGTGTGAAATTATCAAAGAACAAACTAAAGTTACAAAAGAAAATAAAAAAGACTAACCACCAACAGGAGATTAAGCTGAGGCTATTAACGAAGTATTGCTCAGAGGATAACAAAGTTGCCCCTGACTGGATTCTGTGTACTTCTCAGAAGGTGGAGTTGATGAGCAGAAGAAGGCAGTGGTCTGTGTTTGGTCATGAACTTGACCCTAGTTTTCACCCTTAGTCAAAACCTGACCTTGAGAGGTACTCGGTGGCCAAGGCTGTACCTGGATGAAGTATAGTAAGAAGGACTGGGAGTTCAAGGTCTTCCTCAGCTACTTAAGGAGTTCAACTTCAGCTGGAGCTACACAAGATCCTGTCTCAAAACTAAAACAAACTAAAAATCTGACTCTCTCCTCAGTGACAGCCACCTCTGCGTAATGACAACTGTAACCCACAACCACCAACTCAAGCCACAACCCTCCTCACAGCCACCAGACCCCTGTGGTCTCAGTCAGGCTTACAGTAGCTGTGACAAACACCACAGCCAAAGCTGGGGAGGAAAGAATTTTGTTTGCTTTATACTTCTACATCATAATTCATTACTGAGGGAAGCCAGGGCAGGAACTCAAGCAGAAACCTGGGATGGATAATCAGCTCTCTGGGAATTCTTAACTTGGCATTAGGATCATAGATTTAAGAGACTTAGATTCATGGAATTTGAAAGGGGCAAGATGACGTGGGGTGGAGGTGACCTTTTCAAGGTCACAGGGGGTGGAACTGAAGCATTCCACCTTGAAGGCAGCTTCCTTTACTAGGCACAGACCTCATCTTGCCCAGAAGACAGTACTAGGAAGGCTGGGTGTCCTAGTCAGTGCTCTGTTGCTGTGAAGAGACACCAAGACCTTGGCAACTTTTATAAAGGAAAACATTTATTTGGGGCTGACTTAGAGTTCAGAGGTTTGGTCCATCGTCCTCATGGTGGGGAGCATGGCAGCACACAGGAGACATGATAGCAAAGAGCTCTACATCTGGATCCACAGGCAGCTGGAAGAGAGGCTCTGGACGTGGAACCTCAAAGCCCACCCTTAGTGACAAACTTCCTCCAATAAGGCCACACCCCTTAATCCTTTCAAATAGTGCCCACTCCCTGGTGACCAAGTATTCAAACCTATGAGCCTATGGTGCCATCCTTATTCAAACGACCACACTGGCCCAACAGAGCATCCAGTCTTGTGGGTCCTTATCCTGGCTGCCTGTTAGAGTCACGGGGGTGCTTTGAAATACCAGCCACCTGTGGCTGCACCCCTACCTCGGAATCTCCTTAGCTGAGAATGACATTCCTAGCAGGAGTCAGCACCAACAACCACTGTGCTGGGCAACACGTGGCTTCGGAAATGGGGGACTCCCAGAACTCAGTGAGTGACAGGAAGGCAGAGAGGACCTCTCACACAGCTCGCTGAGTCCCCATGCAGGACTTCTAACCTGATGGATTTCCACCCTTGAGACAGGCTTCATTTGGTCTCATCAAAGCTTTAGAGAGGCTGGGTGGTGGTGGTACACACTTTTAATCCAAGTACTTGGGAGGCAGAGGCAGGTGAGTCTCTGTGAGTTTGAGGCCAGCCTGGTCTACAAAGAGAGTTTAGGACAGCCAGGGCTACACAGAGAAATCCTGTGTCTAAAAACCAGTTAGAAAAAAAAAAAAAAGCTTTGGAGAACCTGGCCAGGAGGACATGTGGATAGGAACATGTATTCCAGGGGGCAGTAGAGAATCTGTAACTGTTCTGGAAGGAATGAAGATGTGGTGTGTGTGTGTGTGTGTGTGTGTGTGTGTGTGTGTGTGTGTGTTGTAGTAGTAGTAGTAGTAGTAGTAGTAGTAGTAGTAGTAGCAGTTTCTTGTCCTGATCACCAGCCTGCAAATAATGACACAGACTTATTAATTATGAAAGCTTGACCTTAGCTTAGGTTTATTCCTAATTAGTTCTTATAACTTAAATTAACCCATATTTTTAAATCTACATTCTGCTGCACAGTTTGTTAATTCATCTCTCTGTACTGCCCATCCTCCTGCTTCTGCATCTGGCTGGTGACTCTGCCTTTCTTCTTCCCAGAGATCTCTCTTTGCGCAAAAGTCCTGCCTATCTCTCCTGCCTAGCTATTGGCCAGTTATCTTTTTATTATACCCCATCAGTACATCTTCACACAGTAATCAAATATCTCAAAACATTTCCTCCTTTTTGTCTAAATGAAAAGGGAAGGTTTTAATTCTAATACGGTAAAACTATATACAATAAGAACAATTATCAGGTAAGAATTATATTTACAATGTACAGTCTAGCTGTATTTTGCAAATGAGAGAAAGTATTATATTATCTATCCTATATTGGTGAGTCAAAAGTTTTGTGCCTAATTTATTTTCTATCATAACTTGTATTATCAACTTAAAAATACCTTTTTAGACCTTACAGCATCTTCTTAGATACGTAGCTAAAGCTTTTGTTTTTCCACTTTGCAAACTTTGCATCTTTTTTGTGAATTTCTTTTTTGAATTTGGTAACAAGGAAAACTGTAACTATAACTATTAGTCTCCGACCCCATCAAAGACCCAAGGATATAATATTACCTGAGTAAACAGGAAGTGTAGCACAAGCACCTTCCAAAACTATAGAAATGACAGAGGCATCTGACTGCCTGGACAGCCACCCATGGTTTCTCTGTAAGATTGGGGCACCCATCTTCAGTCTATAGGCCTAGAATGTCTGACGGACTTTTTTGTCAAGCAGGAAATTTTGAAGAACTGGCCTACCTTGTCTTGGTAAAGCTCAGCAACTGCTTTCTTTTGTGTTCTGCTTGTCTAGTTTGGGCAACCTATTGTCAGCAGTGGAGGCAGTGCTTTGCCCAGTGACTAACTTTGCCACAATGAAAAAAACTCCATATGGAGGTTGTTCAATACCCATCATCCTTTTCTGAAGTAAATTAGTGTTGCTAAGAGCAGATATGTCTCATTATCATGAAAATCCTTGTCATTAAAACATCTTAAATGCCATAGTTTGTAGGTCTCTAAAGTGTTTGAAAACCAGCCACCTATCTAAAATATATATCTTTGTATGTGATGTGGGAGTGATTTCTTATTAATAAAGAAACTGCCTAGACCCATTTGATAGGCCAACCCTTAGGTAGGCGGAGTAAACAGAACAGAATGCTGGGAGAAAGAAGCTGAGTCAGGGAGTCGCCATGATTCTCCCACTCCAGGCAGACGCAGGTTAAGATCATTCCTGGTAAGCCAGCTCGTGGACTACACAGATTATAAGAAATGGGCTAGTCCAGGTGTGAGAGTTAGCCGAGAAAAGGCTAGCTAGAAATGGGCCAAGCAGTGTTTAAAAGAATACAGTTTCCATGTAATTATTTTGGGTAAAGCTAGCTGTGGGGGCGGCCGGGTGCCAGGGACGCAGCCCGCCGCTCTTACTACTACAGAGTGGCACCCAACGTGGGGCCTAAATCCACTTAAAAACCTGAGAGGGCTTTAAAAATAAGGGAGAGAGAGAGAGTTTAACACAGTTTTTTGCTGCTTGTGGGTGGCGTGCTGCAGAGAGAATTTCCTGACTCAGCAGCCGCAATGGGGGCGGGGAAGCTGCAGTTTTAAACAGCTGCTTTCTGGGCTGTGCCGCCATTGCGATCTCTGTCTGGCCCCTGTGGGAGACAGAGCTTTTGAATGGAGCATTTGGAGAAAAGCTCTACGGCTTGCTTGATGGCAATGTGGACTGCTATGTGCCTGGAACTGTGTGTGGCTCAGGGGCACCAAATGGCTCTAAGGCAGGAGCGGCTCAGCTCTGCCATGCTGAACTGTGCTGGTCTCAGGCAGGAATTACCGTAATTACTGTGATAACAGTGCAGTTAAGGTGTCGACTGGGCAGGACGCAGACAGTACCGTATTACCCCTACATGGTGCAACTTAAGTTTTTAAGAACTGCTTAATATTTTAAAAAATGCTCCTGGATAGTAAAAAAATTACAGATTCACAATAAAACAGATTCAGACAGTGTTGGATGAATGTACATAGGCTTGAGAGAGAGAGAAGAAAAAGAATATAAAGAATAAAGTTAATGTCTTAAAAAAAGGGTAAAGTCTTTAAAGAAACAGAGTACAGATAGTTAAGAGATTAAAAGAAATAAAGAAAAATAAGCCACGTAAAAATGAAAAATTCACAGAGAGACTGGATTATGTACATTGTGTTTTCTTTAAAATTTTTGACTGTAAAGGAGCTAAGTACAGAGAGACATTTCATTATATGGACTGCCAAGTGTAACCAGAACGGATATCATAAGGGTATTACGATTTCAAAATTTGGGTCTAAGGATATGATGCTTTGGAGCAGGTCTTCTTTTGTTTTCACAGAGGACCAGACCCTGTGGATTGCATCTATCCTGATATGGTATGATAGACCACGACCTCCCGAAAAGTTCCTGTGAATACCCTCAAAAAATTACTTCACTCAACTGCTGACTGAGATAAACCTGGCACACAGGTTACACCCTAAATGATCTGATTAACAGCGCCCCCATTCAGCAGGAAGCAGTTTGGAGAGAAAAAACTGCGCCCATGTTCCCAAAATATTGTTTATAAAGTTCTTTTACATTTAAAGGGGGATATGATATAGATATGAATAATTTGCATTGGTATGGATTTTACAGTCAATTTTGTTATATGTATTTCTGATCTTGATTAAGGTATTGTGATTGTGTAGTTCATTAAAAAATGTAATGCATAATTAAGAAATATAGGTTAATGGATAATCATCAGTAATAGTCAAGCTTGTAGTCATGTTAGTTAGATTTTCTAGATATATAGAGATACATTTCAGTTAGATAGACATTCTTTATATCTTTCAAAGACTGCAGAATATAGCATTTAATGTTTTAATAACTTAGGACTTTTCATGACAATGAGACACTCTGCTCCTGGCAGCACCAATCTACTTCAAGAAGAAGATGGGCATCGAAGAGGCTCCTTATGGAGTTTGATAGCCATTTGGGCAAGAAACTGTTCTTGCCTGGACTGTTGCATAAACTGGACAAAGAGAACCCGCAGAGAGAGGACCACTGAACTTGCCTAAAGGTGAGATGGTCTTTCGGGGGGTTCCTAACTCATAAAGAGTCTGCGAGACATTCTGCAGGACACAGCAGAAAGTGACTGAACTGTCTTTGGAATTTCCTGCTTGATGAAAATGTCTGCTGGATACTATGGGCCTGAAGGCTGAAGATGGATGCCCCAACAGTACAAAAGAACTTTGGGTGACTGTCCAGGCAGCAAGATGTCTTTGTCATTTCTAGAGTTTGAAGTTTCTTAGTTCTTGTTTACTTAGGTAATATTATATCCTTCTGGAGTCTTTGATGGAGTTGAAGAATGGATAGGTAGTTATAGTTTTCCATTGTTATGATAAAAGATAAAGTAGATATAAATATTGTAACTGTAATTCTTACTTGATAACTGTTTTGTTATATGTAGTTTTATTATGTTAAAGTTAAAGCCTTTCTTTTTTGTTTAAACAGAAAAAGGGGAAATGATGTGGGAGTGTTTTTTTATTAATAAAGAAACTGCCTAGACCCATTTGATAGGCCAACCCTTAGGTAGGCGGAGTAAACAGAACAGAATGCTGGGAGAAAGAAGCTGAGTCAGGGAGTCGCCATGATTCTCCTACTCCAGGTAGATGCAGGTTAAGATCATTCCTGGTAAGCCAGCTCATGGGCTACACAGATTATAAGAAATGGGCTAGTCCAGGTGTGAGAGTTAGCCGAGAAAAGGCTAGATAGAAATGGGCCAAGCAGTGTTTAAAAGAATATAGTTTCCATGTAATTATTTCGGGTAAAGCTAGCCATGGGGGCGGCCGGGTGCCAGGGATGCAGCCCACCGCTACTACTACATGTATGAACTTGAAAATGTACCTAACATGACTACAAGTTTAATTATTATAGATGACTAACAACTAACCTGTATTTCCTAGCTATATATTATATTTTTAAATGAACTACATAGATACAATACCTTAAACAAAAGTAGAAACATATATATAGTATAGTAAAAATAGCCTTAAATTTGTATCTATATACAAAAATTTATACCATTATAAAATATTTAAAATTAATAGTTACTTTTAAAAGTAGATTCAATAATATACTCTTTTATTCTGTCATTCCTCTACCCCCCTTTTTTCAGAAAGAGATCCCTGAATCTAATCTCCTTTGCTCAGTTTTCTCCCTGACCATGACCTGCAACAACTTGTAGCCAATCCCCCAAGTGATGATAAACATCCAAAATCCATTGACTAAGCAAAGCCATCTGCCCCACCTCCTGAAAATCTGGGCATCTTGTTCTCTAGACTGCTTCCTGTTGTCTGGGGACAATGACATCTCTAGGGGATCCTGAGAAAATTGGAACAATGGTCAAGTCCTGGGAGAGCTAGTCATATTATTATTATTTATTTTTATTTAATTTTTTTTTTTTTGGTTTTTCGAGACAGGGTTTCTCTGTGGTTTTGGAGCCTGTCCTGGAACTAGCTCTTGTAGACCAGGCTGGTCTCAAACTCACAGAGATCCGCCTGCCTCTGCCTCCCAAGTGCTGGGATTAAAGGCGTGCGCCACCACTGCCCGGCTAGTCATATTATTTTTTGTTTAGTCTCTGTGTAATGGGAAAGTATAGAGCTTATCTCAAGTCTTGGCTGGAGTAGTCTGTGAGGCTGGACCATTTCAGCTAGCAGCTTCGAAGTTGTTCTGGATGTAGAATTTTGAGGAAATGGAAATAGACATTCTGAGAGGCTGGATCACCTGGGCTACTTGTTTTCATTGGTGTCTGGTCATTTTTTGCTGAAAACATAATCCTTTTAAGGTAACACATATATCTATATTAATATAAGTATGGAATGAGCACAAGTAATGAGTACAAGAAAGCTAAAGATGGTTTTTTTTGCTCTATGTTTGAACAGGTAAAAGGCATTTGTTAATTCTATGAGTCCATTTGGACTGTATAAACAAACCTCTATCTATGCCATATGAGAGTATGACATGTAATAGTAAGTCATGAGGACTCTGTAGCCAATAAGATTTATCATGTCTCATTTAATCTCAGAGCTGTTTCCATGTTGAGGGATCAGCGCATACATCACCTGCCTTGTAGTTTTTCAATTATTTTTTATGTCTGAGTCAGGATTTTCATGAGGTCTACCAAGACCATCAAATCTGGTCTTTATTAACTTTGAAGAAATCTGTAGCTTTTTGTTTCCTGTGGAAAAAAAAGTACAACCTTTCCCCCAGCATTACACATTGTCCAACTTCCATTCTGAAGCAAAAAAATCCCTAAGTATATGATCTGGTTTAATTCAGCAGTTCCTTCCACAATCCAGTATCTCTCAGCAACTGTCATTCTCTGTTCATTAGTATTTAAAAAATTTACAATCAACAAAACACCACACAGGATCCAGATACTCTGTGTATTTCCCATCCTTACGTGGTTTATCCTTTTTATATTACTTTACTCTCTCTTTAAAGACTTTATTATTTTTTAATTATTTTTTTCTATGATTGTCTATATCCATTCTCCTTACTTTCTTTAGCATCTAAGCACCCTTTTAGGCATACTATATCTGTTCAGAGGTTTCCTTAGTCTGGATTTAACTTTCTGCACTTCTGCAGAGTTCTCTGGCCCTGTGAGACAAATCTTAATCTTCTACATCAACCTCATCATGTCTCAGTTTAGCATATGGTGCTGGTGGCTGGCTCTTCCATCTTTGGGTCTGCAGGCAGCAGCAGGAGCTGGGTCCCTATATGCTGTAAGTATTGGCCCACCTGAGAGAGTGTAGGACAAGGAAGCCATGTCCGGCTCTTTGTCCAGAACTTTTCTTATCTTTCTTGGATCCTGTGTTTGGATATTTGAGCCCCATGTTGGGCACCAAATATAGCAAGCTTTTTTGTCAGACTTTCTTATTGTGACCGCCAATCACAAATAATGACCCAGAGACTTATAATTAATTATGAAAGCTTAGCCTTAGCTTAAGCTTCTTCCCAGCTAGCTATTAAACTTAATTAACCCATCTATTTCTTAAATTTACATTCTAACATGTACATCAGTTACCTCTTCTTAGGACAGCACAACCAACTTGCCGGGAAACTGCTGGTGAAATTGTGGGCCTAGATTCCCCCTCCCAGTCTCTCTCTGCCCGGAAGCTCTGCCTATTCTCTTCTGCCTTGCTATTGATCATTTAACTCTTTATTACACTGACCAGAAGGCACCTTAGGCAGAGCAGAGACACATCTTTACAGTGTAAAATATATTCCATAATATGTGTGTTTTTGTATGCATTTGTATGTGGTAGTGTTTATGTGGGCTTATATGTAGCATGTGTGTGGAGGCCAGAAGTTGAGATCAGGTGTCTCCAACCTAATCTTGTCAGGCAGGGTGTCTCACTGAACTTGGCATTCACCTACTGGGTAGATGCGCTAGCCAGGAAACTGGAAATTTTCCCACCTCCCTTCACCACTAAAGCTGTAGTTTCATTGGATTGCACCTAACTCCTACATGTGAGTTGTGGGGACCTGAACTCAGGTCCTCAAATCTGTGCAGCAGGTTCTTGATCACCCGAATTGTCCTGATGTCTCCCCCTTTGGCTGTGAGACTATTGAGACCACAGTCCCAAGAGTTGGAAATTCTTCAACAGTCTCATGCTGAGGAAGGAACAGAACAGCCAGGGGAGGAACTGGTCTCCCAGAAAGAGATTTCTCACAATTCTGAAAACTTGTCATGACACCTTTTAGGAGAGACAGGGTTCAAGCAGTGGTGACGAGTGAGACCACACCTTGACCAGGAGTGTTTACTGATGCACACACCTTGTCCTCTGTTTAAACCTAAACCTCTGGCCCCTGAGATGGCGCAACAGGTGAGAGCACTTGTCTATCAACCTGAGTGTGATCCCCAAAATCCACAGTGGAAAGAGAGAATCAGCTCCTGGAAGTTACTTTCTGATCATACATATGTGCTATGTACACACACATACACACACAAACAAAATAATAATAATAATCTTTAAAAAAAAATAACCCTAAACCTCATGTCAGGACTCTGAAAGTGGACTGAGGAGGGCCATTGGACTCTTTTTTTTGGAGTCTTCCCAGTGTGGACTCCTTGACTTAATCTCTCTCTTTGACTTTCTGTTTGTCTTATTGTATCTAGGTGGCTGAGCCTAACTAGTTAGGGCCACCACGGCCCAGGCTCTGATGCTCAAGAGCCTGGGAAGCAGACCCAGGCCACAAACTGGGCCATTCTACAGCTCTAGTGTCACCATCATTTCTAGACTCCGAGAGTCTTACTCACCCCTCTGCCCTCAGTGCCAAGGCCCCTGAGGTCTCTAGCACCCCACTGCCTGTGGTGTGTACCGTCAGTGTCATTGAGCAGGGGACTGAGTCACTCAGGAACACAAGCCAAGAAGCAGGCCTTGCCAATAAGGTGAGCCTAGGTCTGCACCCATCTGAGGAAAATGCGTTGGCCTCTTTTCCACCTGTTCAGCTCACTCCTGAACAAGTTAAGGGGTCACCCTGTCAGTCTTCATGGGCCTGCTGCCAGAGTTCTCAAGGCCTGGGCCCTGGCAGCCCTGACAAGCTAGGTTCAGCCACTTGTCCTCAATAGGCCAATTAAAGAAACAAGTAAGATTGAAAAACAGAGAGGAGATTTTTAAAAACCATATTGGGAAATGGAATGGAGAAATCCGGGGGGGGGGGCTCCTTCCCCCAAATCTGTCTTGTAGATACTGATGTGAAGTTCAGTTTAGAGGGAAAGAAGCATGCATAACTGATTGGTTCTGGTCAAGGCATAGCCCTGCCCATCCATCAACGTACAGGAAACGGGACCCCCTCTGGCTTGCACCAGGGGCCCAGCCATTTCTTTTCCAAGCAAGAGACTTCTGGGGAAATTCTAATTTCTCGGAGGGGGTCTATTGTCTCAACAGTCTGATATCCAGGGCCAGGGGACACAAGTATGTCCCTGTAGACTCTCCCAGGCCCTGCCTGGACTGTGACAAGCCCTGCTCAGGCTTACCCAGAAACCTCCTGGAAGATACATAAGGGGGTCACTAGGATCAGAGACTGAATCTGAGCCTTGGGGCTAATCAGAAGTATTTTGGCTCCAAAACCCTGCTTTTTTGACTCTCTAAACGCTGGTGTCGCCAGGAGGCTCTTGGAAGCCAGTTTGGGAAGATAAACAATTAAATTAGGGCAAAGACTCTGAGGCCTGTATTGAAGTGAAGTCTGTCCTCAGAAGCCGGGGCATGCTTTCTCCCTCTCTCACTCATCCTCCCTCCCTCCCTCCCTCCCTCCCTCCCTCCCTCCCTCCCTCCCTCCCTCCCTCCCTTCCTCCCTTCCTCCCTTCCTCCATTTCAAATGAGGACATTTATGCAAATGGTTGAAAAGCCTCCTCTTTCCCTGGAGCCAAGCTCTGGTATCATGGATAGGGGAAACCATCCATGCTCCCTACTAATGTTCCTCTCCAAATTGCACGTTGTACAGAGCGGATCTCAAAAAACCTATAATTCCATTGTTGTGAAATTGTTGCATTAATGCCGAGTTCTGAAAACATGCAAAAGTTCACTGGGGAAGCAAGGGGATTGTGATTCCCGGTTGTGACTGTCTGGGATGTCACTGGCCCAAATGTTATCTGCAATATTACAGAGGAGGCCTAGGCTTTTGTGGGTTGATTTCTCAACAATACAGGAAGACCCTGTGATTCCAGAGATGATAAAAAAGAAACTCGGGAATCAGATTAGGAGACCTGGGTCACACGCTGCCCCAGGCTTCTAAGTGGCTTGTGGCAAATCTTTGATGCTCTCTTTCCCTCTTATGTAAATTGAGAGGGAGAGGCTAGATGCCCCCAAGGGTCCCTAGATTCCTGAGAAACCTCATGTCTCCATGCATCCCTCTTCCTGTGTCTCAGGTGAAGGTACTGAACTAGATGACTCCAGGAAAGGGTCCAGCCTCCAGATTCCACCATTTGAGGCATTGTGGTTGAATGGGCCTGGGTCTGAGAAAGGCATTGCTGTGCACCCAACTTGATTGGGTTGTTCCTCCCTGTGGAGTGAATAGTGCAATGTCCCCAACTCAAAGAACAAGGCTGGCCCTTTCAAATGGGACCAGACAGACAGGAAACTTGAATTTATTGCTTTTAGATCCCATCATAGTTTGCCCTTTTAGCCCACGATGAACCTGCTGGACCATGGGAAAAGAACACAGGATATCTGGCAGGAAGGGGTTACATTCCTAAACAACAGAGGAGCTCTTATGCATCCTTGGAAGAATAGAGCCTGCCAGAAGCCTTCTCTCTACCTTCCCGGACAAGGATGGGTCTTGGGGCAGAGCTAGGCTGGTGCTCAATGATTGACATGGGTGTGCCGCAGAGCTGTGCGACACACTGGTCTATCCTGTGCTCTAAGGAAGGCCCACAGATTTGTGAACTATAACACACTCCCACAGTAAGCTCCGTGGCTGTCAGGGACACTACACAGTGGCCTGTCACCAAGAGTTTGAGAGGCTCAGTGCCTCTGCTGTGGTTTCCTATTTGTTCCAGTTCCTGTCAGCTTCTATCACTTCTCATCATCTCCCATCACCTCCAATCATCTCCTATCACCTCCTATCATCTCCCATCACCTCCCATCATCATCTCCCATCATCTCTCATCATCTCCTATCATCCCCCATCATCTCCCATCATCCCCCATCATCTCCCATCATCTCCTATCATCCCCTATCATCTCCCATCATCTCCCATCATCCCCCATCATCCCCCATCATCTCCCATCATCCCCCATCATCTCCCATCATCTCCCATCATGCCCCATCATCTCCCATCATCTCCCATCATCCCCCATCATCCCCCATCATCTCCCATCATCCCCCATCATCTCCCATCATCCCCCATCATCTCCCATCATCTCCCATCATCCCCCATCATCTCCCATCACCTCCCATCATCCCCCATCATCCCCCATCATCTCCCATCATCTCCCATCATCTCCTATCATCCCCCATCATCTCCCATCATCCCCCATCATCTCCCATCATCTCCTATCATCCCCCATCATCTCCCATCATCTCCCATCATCCCCCATCATCTCCCATCATCTCCCATCATCCCCCATCATCCCCCATCATCTCCCATCATCCCCCATCATCTCCCATCATCTCCCATCATCCCCCATCATCTCCCATCATCTCCCATCATCTCCCATCATCTCCCATCATCTCCCATCATCCCCCATCATCCCCCATCATCTCCCATCATCTCCCATCATCTCCCATCATCCCCCATTATCCCCCATCATCTCCCATCATCTCCCATCATCTCTCATCATCTCCCATCATCCCCCATCATCTCCCATCATCTCTCATCACCTCCCATCATCTCCTATCATCCCCCATCACCTCCCATCATCTCCTATCATCTCCCATCATCTATCATCCCCCATCACCTCCCATCATCTCCTATCATCTTCTATCATCCCCCATCACCTCCCATCATCTCCCACTATAGCTCCCATCGGCTCCCACTGTAGCTCCCATCACCTCCCATCATCTCCCACTATAGCTCCCATCGGCTCCCACTGTAGCTCCCATCACCTCCCATCATCTCCCACTATAGCTCCCATCATCTCCCATTGACTCCCACTATAGCTCCCATCCAGCTTTCAACCTTGCTGAGGCTCCTGCTTCAACCTCCCAAGTGCTGGAATTTCTAGAGAGCCACTGGGCCTGACTTTGTGAGTTAAGCACTTTAGACCTTGCTGGGCATGGTAGCTTACCCCTTTAGTCCTAGCACTTGGGAGACAGAAGCAGGAGGATCTCAATGAGTTTGAGGCCAGGCTGGTGTACCATAGCAAGTTCCAGGACAGTCAGGGCTACTTAGAGACCCTGCTGTAGACAGAAGTTTCTATCCCACCCAGTCCCACAGCCATTCAGTCCCAAATAAATACACAGAGGCCAGGCCACCATTCCCCCCAACCTACCTGTGGTTCTGTTGGTGGCCTTTCCTGGGTGAGATGTGAGACGTTGCCTATTTACCACAGACAGAGTGCTTGTGCCAGAACAAAGAAACGATTATACCAAAAGTCTAGTGAAAACACAGATATTACAATTCATAACCATTAGCAAAATTATAGTTAAGAAGTAGCAACAAAAAAATAATTTCATGGTTGGGGGTCACCACAACATGAGGAACTGTATTAAAAGGTCACAGCACCAGGAAGGTTGAGAACCACTATGCTAGAAAAGGTAGGTCGCTGGAGGCGGGCCTTGAGGGCTATAGTCCAGCTCCAATGCTTCTGTTTCCTAGTTTGTCGGAGTATATAAGCAAGCCACCTCACGCTCCTGTTGTCTTAACCACGAGCCATTCCACAGCCTTCCCTGCTGTCACAGACTATAATCTCTCAAGCTATCAACCAAAGTAGACAGCCCCTCTCCTGTAGACATGGTTGTGGGTTCATGCATGCTTGCATGCTTATGCAGAGGCCAGTGGTCTCCATTGTGTCCTCTGCCTCTCTGTGCCTTAGCTTTTGAGACGGGAGCTCTGACCAAACCTGGAGCTCGCTAATTTGGCCAGATTGGCCAGGCGAGCTCCTGGTTCCACCTGTTTCTACTTCCCAGGACCAGAACAGGTGTACACGGCCACATCTGGCTTGTTACAGAAGCATCAGGTATCTGAACTCAGGTCCTCATGTCTGCGCAGTGAGCACTTTATCCCCTGAGTCATCCCCCGGTCCCCTTCCTCTCACAAGTTGCTCATCAAATATTTGGTGCCAGCAATAAGAGGAGTAACAAATATAGAGTTTAGGTTAGCTCCCTCGTTCTGATGTTTCTATAGGTCCCACAGGAGTAGTGAAGTGGTTTGCAAGAGAGGCCTGCTGCTCGCTCGCTAGCTGCCACCTAGACTAGACTTGCTGTGTGCTTTTTCTCTTTTCTGATAATTCACACACATACACACATCACACACACACACACACATACCACACACACACATACCACACACACACACACACACATACACACACACACACACACACACACACACACACACACACACACACACACGGGAACAGATCCTCTGCTCACAGACTGGAGCCAGGGAGCCAATTATGGTCGCATAGAACGCTTTAGAGAGGGGAAGTGTTGCGTCAGCTCACAGACAGGCTAGCACACTGTCTTCAGTGAGTGCTCTATCCAAGAGGGAGCTACAGAGGTGACAGTGTGGCTCTCTGACTCTGGAGAATACTTCTTGGGCCCAAATCCCAGCTCTTCTCTGGTTCTCAGTTTCCTTACCTCTAAAAATTGCAGCAATGCTGGCTCTTACCTGAAAGGTTGTGGAGCAAGCCACACCATGAACTGTTAATGGTCTCATAGACAGTGCTTGAGAAACAGATAGTGACTGAATGAGGGTTTGTAAGTTTTCTGAAGAAAAAAGGCAGAGTTTTTTTTCCCCCTGCATGTAAATGGCATAGTCTAGACAGGGAGAGGCCTGACTTTGTTCAGAATACTTCTCAGTACAGTACACTCAGGATGGGACCGAGGGGGCGGGTACTGGAAGGAGGGTGTTAAAAACTCACAGGGGAAAAAACATCGTTTCCCTTCTCAGTGTGCTGAGATTCCTCCTTCCAGATCTAAAGGCGTCAGCTCCTCTGGGGAACTTTCCCTGGCTCCCTTCCTGGCTCCCTCCCTGCCTTGTCCCTTCATGCTTGCTTCTGCTCTGCTCCTCAGCATCCTGCTTGTGAGCTGACAGCTGCCCTCATCTGGTTGTGTTGGTGGCTGTTCCCTCTGCAGCAGATCCTGGATTGGGATGGGGCTGGATCACCTCTGGAGCATCATGGGTATGAGACCCTAACCCAGCCACCGGCGGTTCTCTCAGCAGTGACCTTGCACTTTCTGTAGCTCTTGGCTCTGTACTGAAACATTCCCTTCCAGGGGAGGGACAAAGCCCCACAAGGAAGTTTCAGGGTTTACACAGCCCCTCTCCAAGGCTGTACGAGCAGTAAACAGTTAACCATGAGGGAGAAAATTCTTCAGTGGAGTTGCCTACATGTCGAGCAGGGAGCTCCAGTGACACAGCTTTCATGAAAACAACAGGCTCACTGGGTCACCAAACTAGACTTTTGGTAGAATCATTTCTTTGTTCTGACACAAGTGACCTGTCTGTGGTAAATAGGCACCCTCTTACATCTCCCCCAGGAAAGGCCACCAACAGAACCACAGGTGGGTTGGGGGGAATGGTGGCCTGGCCTCTGCTGTGGGTACTGAGGCCTGTAACTGAGGTAGGTTTACCTCAGAGTGGAAGTCGGCAGGGGCAATCCCGCTGGCTCTCCTTTTCCACGTGAGGTGGAATCACCAGTGTGCTTGCTCCCTTGCTTATTCACACCCAAGCTAGTGTAGGGAACCCTAGTTTGAAAACGCAGCTGTCTGAACCCCTGCTGTTGCCGTTAGCGATCCTAACCAACTCACTAGTTTGCCAGGTGCTAGGCTAGACACCGTCTGGAATTGTTTCTTTGGCCAGTGGATGCCTTATCTGGTATGAATAGGGGTTTGTTCACACCATATCAGCAAAGCCAGGCAAACACACTGCCTGAGCCACACTTGTTGCAGGAATTCACACAGCCACTTAGCCTTGTCCTGACCTTCTCTGGACCTTCTCTGTGATTCTCTCTTCACTGGATACGGCTAAAATCCTAGACACCTTTTTAGTGCTTTTGGCTGTTGTTATGACAGTCTGGTATAGGAACCACCAATGTCCAGACTTGAGCTGGGTTCCTGCTGTCTGCACAGACTCTCTTCTGAGGGGGTGGGCTAGGGGAGAGAGCAAGGGATTGGAAGCTGGCACAGTTATGTGTTGACCTATACCAGGTATTATAAAAACTCAGCATGTCTGGGGTTCCTGGGTGCTGCTGGTCATTTCTGCATCGTGGAAATTCTGGAATGAGCTAGAGTCTCATGGACAGTGCACCTTACGGCTGGCAGCTAGTTCCTTGATACTGGGCATGTAATTGTCACTATTGAAGATGTGCCGTGGGCACCTACAGTGTTGAAAGGGTTCATTTGCATTACCTGTCCTTACAGAAATCCAGGACCCTGTCTCTAAGCCATCTTGTTTGTGATACTTCAGCAGTTCGAGTACAGTAAAGCATCATGGGAGAAAACCATTACTGTACTATGTGTTCTTCTGATCAAGGGCGCGCTGGCTAGTCTCATGTTAACTTGACACAAGCCAGAGTCACCTGAAAGAAGGGAGCCTCAATTGAGAAAACGCCCCCATAGTATTTGGCTATAGAGCATTTCTCTTCATTAGTGATTGATGGGGGAGGGTCCAGCGCACTGTGGGGTGCCATCCCCTGGGATGGTGGTCCTTGGTTCTATTAGAACGAGGCTGAACAGCTGTGGAAAGGAAGCCAGTAAGCAGCACCCTCCATGGTCTCTGTATCAGCTCCTGCCTCCAGGATCCTGTCCTGTTTGAGATCCTGTCTGGACTTCCTTTGATGATGAACAGCGATATGGAAGTGTAAGCCAGATAAACCCTTTTCTCCTCATCCTGATTTTTGGTCACAGTGTTTTGTCACAGCAGTAGAAACCCTGACTAAGATAAAAGGGTTCTCCCTGTGTCTGCACCAGACTCTCACGGCAATACAGGGACAGAGTTACTGGAGATGAACCCTGGTCTGTCTTCTCTCCGCCCTCTCGAACCTCTTTGCCCCTCTCCTCCCAAAGGTGACTGGGTTTCCTCTTCTCAGCCTCTCCCGAGTCAGCCCACACCCATGCTCTGCCCATAGACAAGCCCAGAACACTTGGTCACCTAGAGTCAAGTGATCCGTGTTGACCTTGAATTGGTCTGGTATTTCCCAACAAGCTTGGCATTTTGTCCTCTGTTCCTGGTAGGCCCTGCAGGACAAAGACAGAAGCAGGCTCGTAGCTACAGGCAGGGCAAATGCAGGCTAGGTTTAAAATATGGGGATGTATCTATTACTTTATTAACAGAAACTGTTAGGGAAACTTTGTCAAGTCCAAGGCCATCCAGGTGGGGAGTGAAGACAGTGAGACAAATCTATAGCCTGTCTGAATAGAGGGGCGTGCCCATCTCTGAGGCCTCCCTGATTCTAGCTCAGGACAGGAGAACCCCTCCCCCTCCCAAGTCCATAACAAAAGGCTCTTTCTGGGCCTCAGGTGTTGCTGCAAGGGATAAATCCCCAGGGGCTGTTTGACTTAAAGGACAGCTGCCTAAGGTAACAACAGGTGTCCCTCCCTGGCTGTCATCAACTCCATCATAAGTGAGATGAGTGGATTCTTGGTCTGCTCTGTGACAGTTAGCATTTATTTAGCGCCTCTGGTTTACAAAGTCTTTCCACACATAGCTCGCCTGATTTGTAACAAGGAGGAGGATGGGTACTCACTTACCTGTGAGGGCTCAGCCTAGGAAGGCCAGCCCACTCTGGGAATGTCTTGCATCTTTGGAGGCTCTAGCCCAGGAAGCATGCCTTCCAGTACACTTCAAACATTTTTTGATATGTAATAATAGTTCATGTATTATGCCAAATCTGTATTACAGGCTCTTGAGAAGCTGAGGTAAACAGATCCCAAGTTCTAGACCAGTCTGGCACACATAACAAGATCTTATCTCAAAACATCAAAATGAAATAAAATAGGCCAAAAATTTACACAAATATGACCTTTACTAATTGATTTGTTTATTTTGAGACAAGGTCTCAAGTAGCTTAAGCTAGACTTGAATTCACTGTGTAGCCCTAACTGGCCTTTAATTCAGGGTCCTCCCTGGCAGTACAGGTGTGCATGCTCAGGTGTGCATGCTCAGGTGTGCACACTCACTACTGTCTTCAAATAATAGCTTTCAGCAATATGAGACCCAGGTCACACCTGGGTTATAATGTAGCCTCTTCTCATGCACTAGCATCTTCAAGTTCAGAGGTTGACGGGTTCATTGCCGGTATCTCTGCAGAGACTGGGAGTCTGGGAGCGCCTTTGCACAATCGCTAGAACCTCAGAATTGTGGTCTATTTTCTGTTAACATAATGGACTACTGCCAGATTGTCACTATTGGGTAATTCATGAAGAAACTTGGTTCTCACAGTTCTACAGGCTGGGAAATCCGGGAGATGGTGCTGGCACCTGGTGAGGGTCTCTCTGCTCCCTGAGAATGCCGCAGAAAGGCAAGCAAGCATGCTAGAGAGAGAGAGCTGAGCCTAACTTAGTCTTTATCAGGAAGCTGCTCCCATGCTAGCTAACCCAGCCCACAAGACAGCATTAAGGCATTCACGCCATGCCTTAAAGGACCCACCCCTTAATAGTACAACATGTAGTAGAAATTCAGGTGTGTGTGTGTGTATGCATGTGTCTATGCATGTATGTGTGTACATACACATGTGTTTGTGTGCATGTGTGTGTGGAAGGTACCAGATATCCGACTTCTGAACAAGGATGCTGTGCAATGGCATCTTAGAGCCCGTGGGGTTGTGCCTGCAAGTTCTATTCAGTCTGAGAAAATGATACCGCACACCATTGCTTAGGTGCTAGAGAGGAAACCAGCCCTGCCTATCCTGTCTAGCCTGCCTGGCCTGCCTGGCCTGCCTGGCCTGTCTCCCTGTACCCTGCCTACCCTCTCTGCTCACTCTGCCTTCCTTCCTGACTGCCCTGCCTGCCCCACTGACCTCAACTGTTCTGCTGCCCACCTCATCTGTGTTGGTTTCTCCCCAGTATCCTGTAACCATGCAGACGTGGCTCCCCAGGCTCCTTTCTCAGGGGTTCTTACGGTCTGACTCCAGCTCAAGTTCCACTTGTGCCTAATGAGATCAGCTTGGGAGCAGAAAGAAAACCCTAAGGCTTGTTAAATATGTGGGCGTGGGCTGTCTGCCCCCCCCCCCCCCCAACCTCGATGTTAGACCTTGCTTCAGCTCATCGAAGTCCATCCAGGCACGCAGTCCTTGCTGCTTAACACATATCAGGTTTATTGTTGGCAAGGGAGGCCTGGTGCCAGCGGCATTTCCTGTTTGTTTTCATGGTCAAACGTAGCTCCTAGTTGGTTCCTTTTGGGGAATCAGACTGATGCAGTCCCCAGAGAGTGTTTCCTGGGGGCTCCCATCTACTGGAAACGACAGCAGTAACTCGTCTCCCTGGCTCAGCTTTTGCAGGCAGAGTACGGTACCGTCTGCCTTCTTTACTTATTTATTTCCAGCTTCATAGCGCAGAGAGAACCAAACAGACGGAGCCTCCTGAATCCTAATGATGCTCCAAGCAGTCATTCGGCCTGGCACAGACAGAACTACCTCTCTCCACAGCTGGGATGATCTGGCTACCTGGGATGATCAGGATGAGCCTGTCTGGCTCCCCACACCCCCAAGTCTGGAAATTAAGGCTGTAGTTTCTGTCTGGTGTCCTGCTAATTGGGTTATTACTCCCAGAGACAAAGGAATGTGTTTCTAGAATTACCTCTTGGAGGAACAACACATCAGAGAATAAACCTCGGCTGTTTCCAGTAAGCTACGTGTATCCTAACAGCGTACAAAATGTAAAAACAGCTAACAGAACATTCAGGGTGGGCAGAGGACTTGGCCCATCTCTGAGACTAGGTGTCTTCGAGGAGGATGGCAAGGACCACCGTTTATGTTTCAGGAGTTTATTCCACTCTTAGGGGACAAGTCTGTGGTCTCTAGTAGTCCCTAAGATGTGGGAGGACTCATCTCGAACCTTACAAAAACTGTAGTTCAAGCCTCATACAAGGACCGGGCATTTGTTTGTTTGTTTGTTTGTACATTTCCTGGACAGATAGTGTGCTACACAGGCAGGAACAACATGTATGCTCATATATATACGTGGCCCACTGTCCAAAGGTACCCAGTTTGGGAGTGTGGTGAGGAGGGGCTCGGTGTGGCTGGCCCACCTTCCACTCAACCACACAGTACCAGGGCGATTCGTCTGTTTGTAACCTGGTCATAGCCAGAAACCCCATGGGCCAGTCAGGCTCTCGAATCCAGAGAATGAAACACTCTCAAGAGGGCCAGGGGGAGCTGAGGGGCTGAAACCTTGTGACAGTTTTTACTGGTGCGCAAACTCTCCCCAGCCTCTTCCTGGAGCCCTGCTCAGTCATGTCAGCCCCTGCAGGTGATGCTCCAGGCAGATCTCGTCCCACTAGCTGCAATAGAGTCCAGATTACGCTGACCAGCAGCTTCAGGCTTTACCTAGAAGAGACACAAGGGTCCTCACCTCTGGTGCCAATGGCCCTGCTAAAGATGCAAGGTGCAGTTGCCTGAGCAGGTTTCATCTCAACAGAACCCCCATGTGATTGGCTGTTACGGCGGGGCTGCTTCCTCCCAAGCATCCACCATCATGAAGCAGTTGCCATGGTGATTTACAGAATACATTGGCCCACAGTCAGGTGACGAGAAAAAAACAGGTCTTTGGTAATGGAATTGAGGCTGCTACGTTTCCTGTGGAAAGGAGGGTGAGGGTGGGTTGTCACCACTCCCTCCTGTCACCCTGCTGTGCATGCTATTGGCAGGTTTTAGGGTACCTAAAAGGTGGAAGGTTGGCTGGGAGCAGAGACTTTCCAATGTTGGGGCTGTCTGAGATGTCGCCCTACCGAGGGGGGCTTTTTGGTGCTGTGAGCTGCTGTCCTGTAAGAGACCACACTCCTGTGAATAACCCAGTGTTATAGCTGGCTTCCCTGCAGCTGTGCTGAAACTCTGACCACAAGCAACCAGGAGGAAGAAAGAGTTCATTTGGTTTCCAGGTTCCAGTCCATCATCAAGAGAAGCCAAGGCAGAAACTCAAGACAGGAACCAAAGCAGAGGCCATGGAGGAACACGCCCTACTGGCTTGCCCCCCATGGCTTGTCAGTTTGCTTTCTTATATAGCATCAGGACCACTTCCCACTGTGGTGGCACCACCCACAGTGGGCTGGGTCTTCCCGCATCAATCAGCTCTCAAGAAAATGCTTCCTCAGGCCTATCTGAAGGCAGCAACTCCTCAACTGAATCTCCCTTTCCCCAGGTATATCTGGGTTGTTTGTAGTGATTAAATACTGAGTGTAGAGTGTAGTAATCAAATATCCAGCATTGCTTCTCTAGCTCCTTCTCTTCCAGGCTCCCCCCAAAATAGCTCAATAGCTTTTTCTTTTCTCCTCTCCCAAGCCATGGCCTTACAGGTTCGTATTCATGCACACCCTCGTGTGTGTGTGTGTGTAAATGTGTTTGTACATGCATGTATGTATATTATGTGCGTTATGTGTATGCATGTGTGTAGGTGCATGTGTGTGCATTGTGTATGTGTATGTGTGTGTATGTGTGTGTGTGTAGGGATGTGTATAGGGGTGTGTGTATGTACGTATGTATGTATGTATGTATGTATGTATGTATGTATGTAGAAGTCTGAGAACAACCTGCAGAAGTTGGCTCCCCCCTCCCATGTGGGTTCTATGGATCAAATACAGACAGGCTGTCCATCTTGGCATCAAGCACCTCTCTTACACGTACACACATGACAGGTCACACTCAGGAGCACACATGCTCAGCTTTCTTGTGTTGTAGGACAGTGGCCTCGGGGCTCTGGTCCCTGAATCTCTGCACCAAGGGCTTCTCCTGCCCGATCCTGCCTCCTTGAATCCCACTCTGGGATGTCCCAACCCTCCCTCTGTCACTCTTTGAGTCTAGGCTTTGCCTGCCCTCACACAGTCCTTGATCTCAGGGTCCCAGGAGTTGTTGTTCACCAGGGTCTCAGCCTCACAACTTCGCCTCTTGGATTTTTGACATTTTCCTCTTTGATATATGGCTCTGTCTGCAGGAAAGGGTGAGGAGGAGCCTCCCAGGGGAGCAACCTGACAGGCTGAATCCAGTCTTTATACCTCTGTTCACATCCTTATCAGCTAGAGCAGTGACATGCACCCCATGAGGTTGCCAAGGAGATGACAGGAAATGGCGTGTATCAGGAGAATTATATAGTCAGCCAATTGCCATTTGGTGTCATTCTGGACAAGAAAAACCGGACAGCTCATGAGGAATCACTACAAGCAGGAGACTGACCTACGCAAAGCCACATGGCCAGCTGTTAGCAGATCTAGAACTCAGTGTCTCTTTACTTTATGCCTTGGCTGAGGTCCTTTCTAAAAAAAAAAAAAAAAAAAAAAAAGCAAGTGGTATGTCATGAGAAAATGATGAGGATCTTGAGACCAAAGAGGAGGCTTTTGTGCCCCTACATTAACAGCTCATTGAGAATACACCAGAGAATTTTTAGCTGCAGCAGGAGTACAGCTTCCTGGGAGAGCATGCTGGGCCACAGCCCTTTTCCCAGAACCGAAGCAACAGAAAAGGAGCTGTTGTCTCTGAATCAGTGACAAACGGGCATGCCTGCTCCTCAGCCACTCTGCTGGAGAGGCGAACACTCATGACAAGATGCACAGATTGAGTTATAAACCCAGAGATGCAGGCGTGTTGATAAGTACAAACCCACCCAGGACACACAGCACGAACATGATATGTATTTGGTCATGTCTGGAGAGCCCCAGAAACAGTGAACCCTCACACTCAGGGTGTTGGATGAGGGGCTGGTGTTTTCAGTGCCTGTGTTCTCATTCACACGTAGCCCTGTGCACACCCATATGCCATCACTTTGGCCTGTGTGCGTGTGTGTGTGTGTGTGTGTGTGTGTGTGAGAGAGAGAGAGAGAGAGAGAGAGAGAGAAGACCAGGAATGAATACCAAATCTTGGCTTAAGCAGGTGCGTGGGTGCACCCCACCACACACACACACTCCCCAGATGGAATAACCAAAGAGCGTGGGGCCCAGCCTCAGGGTTAGTTGAACAACAGTGGTCCTGCTCAGAGGTGGTGCATGTTGTCATGGAGACAAGAACAGGAGATGGTGCATGGGGAGGCAGGCTCTGCTGTGTAGGAAGCTAAGCACCAGAGAGCTATAGATCTCAAGGGGTGTGGGGCGTTGGAACCTCTGAGCTGGGAAGTGGGCTCTGGGCAGGGATAGGGTGTTCGAGGTTGACAGGATCAGGACATAAGCAAGATAGTGAGATCCTTAGCTGATCTCTGGCTGCCAGGATTCTGCTTTCTCATAGTACCGCAGCAACCCCTCTCCTGATGCCCGAGCCAAGGCCACAGCCAAAGCAAAGCCCACCAGTGAGTGCAAAGAGGAGCTTAGAAGTTGAAGATACCAACTGTTCCTGGGAAGACAGGTATCCTATCGATGTGCAGAAAGAATAATTAGCTTCTCTGAATTCAGAGTCATCCTACATGAGGGGTAGAGCTGAAATTCAAATCCTGGCTGTAGTCAGATCTGCAGGCAGTAAGCCTGAGCTGTCTGTCCTTATCAATCAATGAGTTTATGGTGCTTAGAGCCTTGTCGACAGTAGTCATGGTGATGGAGAGCATCGCAGAGTCCCTGCTCTTAGTCACTGAGCCCAGCCACCTCTCCTGACTGCTTGGTGGGTCCCTGCATATTCAATTGCCTACAGAGAGGAGCCTGGCTAGCACTGTGGTCCTCCTGTGTAACGGTGGCTTATCCTGTACCATGGGCTCCAGCGTGCCTGCTTCTGTCCTGGCTTGAGGATGCCCTAGCTATTCGTTCTCCACCTTGATGCATTCAACCAGGCAGTGAGCACACAAGCCAGAGCTGTGGGAAACAACAGTGACACAGCTTGTGGGGTTCCCAGCATCCTTAGCACTCAGGAGACTGCCCAAAGCCACAGAGTTTCTTTGAGTACTACGTCGCATCTGAAAATCTCAAAGGGCTAATACGAACTCCACGGCCACAAGTAAGCCATGCTGAACACGAGCTGGACCCTCGGCTCTCTCAGTGCCCATGTGGTGCTGTGCACACCAAACATTCGAGATCTGCTTCTATTCCATTTCCAGAAAGGGGCAAAATAATGGGCTTCACTGTGGCCGGATTTGAATCCTGTTTATGCCACTCAGTGGCTGTATGTCCTAGAGAAATCCCTGCAGCCCCTCTGAGGTTCGTTGTTTCTCCAGGCTAGTGTGAAGCTGGCAGGGTTGGGGAACCCTTCTCTGAAACAGCCTCTTGCTTAGCCTGCCTCTCCAGTGACCCTGTGTGAGGGCCCTGGGCCTTGAGGATGGGAAAAGTAAGACCCAGGGTGATCTGGGGAAATCAAGGAAACCACTGGGCAAAGTATGGACCTCTCTACCTGTACTGGTCTCAGAAACGGGAGGGCCCATTGTGGGCTCGGAGGCCTTTGTGGGCGTGGGAGAAGACACAGTGTTCATTGCTCTGACTGCAATCTCTCTAGGTTTCTTGGAAATGTTTCCTCAGATAGAGGGGAAAAAAATCTGTTGCTATGGCAACCTAATATCTTCCCTTCCCAAGCTGAGTCCTCAAGGGGAAATAATCTCAGAAATACCGAGGATGTGTGATTATAGAAACTTGGGCCCAGGTCTTGAAGTCATAAACAGTCCGTCCTTCCCAGGACGAAGAGTAACCATACCTTTCTTACACACAGTCATTCATTCACTCCAACACTAACCAGGACACTACACGGGATACCATGTGTGTTCTGAGGATGCGGAAGATTGCATAATCTGGTCCAGAACTAAAGGAGCCTCCAGTTTGGTGGGGATCTAGGTGTACACCAGTGGTAGTATGCTGGGGAACCGGGTGTGAACTGGTGGCAGGGTGGAGGGGAGCTGGGTGCGAACTGGTGGCAGGGTGGAAGGTGGCCGGGTGTGAACTGGTGGCAGGGTGGAGGGTAGCCGGGTGTAAACTGGTGGCAGGGTGGTGGGGAGCTGGGTGTGAACTGGTGGCGGGGTGGAGGGGAGCTGGGTGTGAACTGGTGGCAGGGTGGAGGGGAGCTGGGTGTGAACTGGTGGCAGGGTGGAGGGGAGCTGGGTGTGAACTGGTGGCAGGGTGGAGGGGAGCCAGGTGTGAACTGGAGGTGTGAACTATGGAGGAGTGTGTTCTCTGACCTGAGGAAGGGGAGGTTATGCAAGCCTGGGGGCAGGTGGGAAGGTTTCCTGAAGGAAAGCCTGTTTAGCTGGGTGTTTAGTCTCTGAACACTAGAAGCTCCTAGCAATCCTAGTCCAGCCATGTTTCAGATGGGAGCACTCACGCCCTGAGCAGACAAATGGATTGTTTCAGGAAAGCATATTAGTGACAGCCCCCAGGGGGGGATAACGGGCACAAAATGAGAGGTGCGTTTATAGCTGACCTGAATAAATAATTTACTTCTGGGTTTTAATAATTTAAAAAACCTTCATTTCATCCTGTCTCAAAAATGGAAGCTTTGCCTTCTCTTCCTAGATTTCTTTTAAGGTGGCTAGTGGGTACAGAACCCAGAGTGAGGGTCCTTGCCCTCTCCACCGATACAAGTAATCCCAATCAGACCAATTCAAAACTAATTAAAAGATACCTAGGTTTAATGGGTGCCTCTGAGAAAACACAGGTGGAGGGCGGGGGAAGAACCAAAATGACCACCAGAGAGAGAAAAAGAGAGACCACATGTTTATCTCTGAGGGGCAGCGAGACCACGTGTTTACCTCTGAGGGGCAGTTTAAGTAGCCTGTGGGAGTGGTCTGTACTCTCCCTGGGGAGGGGTCACCATTTGGCAGACTCTCAGAGGTGGAATTTGGACTAGCAACTCCCAGGGGAGGGGGCTTAGAATGGAGTTTTCCACCCAACATTTCAACAATAGATATCAGGGGGTTGGGGTGAAGACCCCAACAAATTTTCCAGACTCTTTGTATAAAGGGGTGCCAGGGAACTGAAGTGACGCTTTTAACCAAACATTCCAGACTCTCTTTGGATAAAGGGGCACCCGCTCAAGTCTGTCTACTTCCTATGGGCATAGGGCGACGTAGAAGAGGGGAGAGCTGGGAGTTGGGGGGCTCACACTCAGCGAGAAGTGTGGCTGGAGAGGCATCCGGTTTACTGCCAGCCTGGAGACGTTAGGCATCTGTTCCTTGAGGGAGACGAGAAGGTAGGTGCCTAGGAGAAAAAATATTGTTATTACCCGTCTTGTTTGTACCGACAAAGATGAGTGTGCCAGGATGAGGAGCAGATAGGCCCTTTATTGTGGCATCTTGTTAAACCGGAGGGTGGAAGGTCCCAACTTCTGGACAGACCAAGTGTCCTGAGTAGGGTCCTGCTTGAGCCTGGAGAGATGGTACCTGCATGGGTGTTCCAGAAGCTTGGCAGCCAAGAGGGTGGTGAGGGGGTGGTGAGGTCCTGTCCATCGAGATTCAAGAGATGCAGGAACTCACTGTTCTTGGAGTATTCTGTCCCCTGGGGAGAGAGGGGCAGGTTCAGGGGCATTTGGGTCCACTGGTATGGGGGCAGGAGACTGCTGCCAGCATATAAATGAAGAAGGGAGAGGTAGGGTAGGTACCCTGCTAGTGGAGGAGTTTGGGCTAGGAAGTGATGGTTAACAAAAAAGGGAGCTCGAAAGGGCTCAGACCCGTAGGGGAATGTGGGGTGCTCCTGAGATGGGTAAGGGCAATGGGGAAAAGGGAGGGCCAAGATGACCTGAGTTCAATGGAGAGCTTGATTAGCTGTTGTTTGATGAGTCCATTGGCCCTCTCCACCTTTCCCAAGGATTGTGGGCGGTAGGGAATGTGGATTTTCCAGGAGATGTTGAGAGCTTCTGAATACAAGCTCAGTGACCCTGGAAGTGAAGGCTGGCCCACTGTCCATCAGGATGATCCACGGGATGCCAAACCGAGGAACAATGTGGTCCAGGAGTACCTGAGCTACCACATCTGCTGTTTTCTTGGAGGCCAAAAAGGCTTCTATCTATCCTGTAAAAGTGTCCACAAGTGTTAGGTGATAACAGAGTCTCACTGTAACCCCGCCCTTCTCTGCCTTCTCTGGGAGGTAGTGGGAGCTGATGGCATTATTAAGGTCCACGTTCCCTTCTCTCTTCCAGGCCTCTCTCAAATAGAAAAGTGGTTGGGTTCCTTCTCTGCCAATCCTTCTGTTTATATTAAGGAGTTTTGCTATTTGTCCCAGGTCTACCATTTAACCTGGCATGATTTCTATGTCATCCAGGCCCCTACTCTCACTCCTGAAGAACAAAGTAGAATTCAGGCAGCAGCTAGACAGTACACAGAGCAGACTCACCTGGTAGACAGTACAGTCCCTGTAGGGGAAGTGGCCGTGTCGGCCACAGAACCATACTGGGATTAGCAACCAGACCAAAATGGCCAACAGAGGCTGGACATCATGGTCCGCTGCCTCCTTCAGGATATGGAGATGGTCTCAGAAAAAGTGATTAATTTCGGCCAACTCCGGGAGATCACACAGCTAGTTGACGAAAACCCGGCCAATTTTTAAACCAAATACAAGAGACCATGGTTCAGTATACTAGACTGGACCCAGCCTCCCCAGTCAGTACCAGATATTAGAAAAAAATTAAAAAGACTGAGGAGGGTCCCCAAACCCCCATACAGGAATTGGTGAAAATGGCCTTTAAAGTTTTAATGCCTGAGAAGAGACAGCTGAGTCTTCCCAGTAGACAAGGCTGCAGGAGGCAGCAATGCTCTAAGCCCAAGCCCTAGCAGCTGCCCTGAGGCCACTGGGACCCCCAGAATGGGGACAAGGGAAGTTGACCACGAGGCTTCATCCTGCTGGAGCTCAGCCTAAGTCAACCTTGCCGGGAGCCTGCTATAAACGTGGCCTAAATGGCCATTTGGCACGATATTGCCCTGGGCCTCCGCTGCCTATGAGGCCATGCCCTATCTGCCAGAAGCCTGGACACTGGAAATCACAATGCCCCCATGTGAGCTCATCCTCTACGCCATACCACAAAGGGCCAGTCTCACCAACATCAACAAGTGAGACTGTGCCAGCCTTCGAACTACTCGGCCTGGTGGAGGATTGGTGCTGCCCAGACTTGGTGACTCCATCGCCCTCTCCGAGCCTAGGGTAATGTTGCAGGTAGTGGGTAAGTCCTTTACTTTTCTTTTGGACATAGGAGCTACCTACTCTGTTTTAACATCTCACTCGGGCCCTACGTTCCCCTCACCAAATTCAGTCATGGGGTAGACAGGACTGGCTCCTTCCCACTTAAGGCTCTGCCACTGCCCTGCATTCTTGCAGGGTGATTCTTTTCTCATTCTTTCTGAGTGATACCTGCTTGCCCTGCAGCTCTTCTTGGTTGAGATATTCTCAGCCACTTTGGGGCCACACTCACTTTGGCCCCCACACCTCCTGAGTCACACTTTCTTCTCACCTTCATAGCCTCACAGGTTCCTATCCCAGACTGTTCTGTCTCTACCCTCTCTGATCCAGTAGATCCCCAAGTATGGGACATTCCCACTCCTGTGGTTGTTACTCACCACCAGCCAGTCCTAGTGTGCCTTAAAGACCCTTCGTCTTTCCCTTCTAGACCCCAGTTTCCGATGTTTGAAACCACTGCTGATGTCTTAAGCCTATTATCACCCACCTTCTATCTCAAGGACTTTTAATCCCTATCTAATCACTCTGCAACACTCCTGCCCATCCTGTGCGTAAGCCTTCTGGAACTTATCACTTGGTTCAAGACCTCTGTCTCATAAGTTAGCTGGGCAGTGGTGGCACAAACCTTTAATCCCAGCACTCGGGAGGCAGAGGCAGGTGGATCTTTATGAGTTTGAGGTCAGCCTGGTCTACAAAGGGAGTTCCAGGACATGTTCCAAAGCTACAGAGAAACCCTGTCTCGAAAAAAACCAAAAATAAATAAATAAACAAATAAATAAATGAATAAGGCAGTTATTCCAGTTTACCTACTGGTTAACAAGTCATATAATCTCCTGTCTAACATCCTTCCTGCCACCTCCTACTTGACAGTTCAGGAATGTTCGGTTAAAAGCATCACCTCAGCTCCTTGGCACCCCTTTATACAAAGAGTCTGAATGCTTAGTTGGGGACTTTACCCAGTCCCCTGGCATCCATTTTTGAAATGTTAGGCAGAAAACTCTATTCCAAATCTCTCTCCCCTGGGAGTTGCCTCAGTGAAACTCCACCTCTGAGAAAGCCCACCAAATGGTGACCCCCCTCCCTAGGGAAGGTCAAGGAGCCAGCCAGGTGGTGAGACCTCCCCAGGGAGTGTCAAGATCACTCCTACAGGCTATTTAAACTGCCCCCAGAGAATAAACACGTGGTCTCTCCTTTTCTCTCTCTCTAGTGGTCATTCTGGTTCTCCTTCCCCCACTCTGAGTTTTCCCAGAGGCCACCAGGGAGCGCTGGCACCCATTAAACCTGGGTATCTTTTAATTCAGTCTGATTTGGGCTGATTGGGGTTACTTGCGTTGATGGAGGGGTTTATCATCAGTTTGTAAAAGGCAGTCTGGGTAGCCCAACAATAACTGTCTCACACCAGAGAGGTTGAGGATCTAATAGTCGTTCAGGTCACAAAGCTGGATGGATGTCTCAACAGTTCCAATATGGCACAGAGGCTTGGAAGATTCCTGGTCTTCAGCTTGCATTGGAATCCCAAAGAAGCTGGCATTATAATCACTGAAGCGTTGCTGCTACAGCAGGATAGATGCCCTCGCCAGTGGGAGAGAAAGCAAGCAGGCAAAAAGTGAAGGTGTCATCCATATTTAGGGTGGGTCTTCCCTGCTTTAGGTAATCTGATCAAGAAATCCCTCACAGGGGTGCCTGAGACTGTTACAGTCAATCACAAGTGCGGCCAATCTGACACACAGTGGACCCACAGCCTATAGGAGTTGCTGTCGCTTGGGGTCAGTCTTTGAGAGCCGTGGAGCACAAGCTGCTGAGAGACACCAGAGGGAACTAAGACAGAGAACTGAGGGGCTGGGACAGAGTCCACACTTCCCCTTGGGAATCCTGGAAGTTTTCAAAAATGGACTCCTTCCCCAGAATACCACTAGCTGCACACACACACACACACACACACACACACACACACACTACAACCTCCCCACTCTTCTGTGCCCCCTCTCAGACTTCTAATGGATCTCATGGGACCAGCTTTCTTCTCACTGGGAGCCAATTAAGAAGATGTTGGGAAAAGGTTCCCATCCTTTGCACGGATCTGACATCAGACAAGCTTCTATAGAAGAACTACCACTGCCACCCACTGTCCTTGCAGCCCCTCCTTGGACCTGGAGTCTGGCTCCAGCTCCGGACATCTCCTAGGTAACATGGCATCACTACAGTGATCCCCAAGCCAGATAACACCCAATGCAGCTTTGGTCCACTCTCCCCTCTCTGCAGATTCCATCCTGCATCCGGCTACACGGAAACAATAAAGTCTCAGATGCTAAGCTTTTTATACCCATGATGCTCCAGTACTAACCCAGCCTGCCTGAGCAGTCTGCAGGAGCCACTGGTATGTATAATTCTGCAAACTACAGAGGTTCTGCTCTCTTTGCAGTCGTTTCTTTCATATTCACCCCCTAAGCCACAAGTGGACCAGAGAGAAAAGTATTATTTTATGTGTATGGGCCTGAATGAAGGTCCATGCACCACAAGCATGTAGTGCCCATGGAGACCAGAAGAGGGTGTCATGTATGCTGGAACTGGAATTATAGACAGTTGTGAGCTGCCATGTGGGAGCTAGGAATCAAACCTGGGTCCTCTGGAAGATCAGTCAGTATTCTTAACTGCTGAGCCATGGCACTGCTTTTTGTTTTGTTTTACTTTCTTTTTTTTTTTGTTTGGCAATAAATATTTTAATTCTTTTCTCTTTATTTTTATGATGACAAATAATTTTCAAGTTTATTTCCTTTTTTTTGTGTTTGCTATTTAAATACAAAGCTAAGCCACAAACAGGTACAACCAAGACATTTTAGCTCACAGTTACACCCTCCTGTCGGATCCTCCTCCAAGTCTGACCACTGACCGGACTAGCAAGGGGTGTGGGGAAGACTTTCTTAGGTAGCACCATCAAGAGGCTGGGGGACGGGGGAGGTGTTGGGGACAAGTATTCTCTGTGTCTTTCACATCATGCATCTCCATCCCATTCATTTCCCTGTCCCTTTGCATCACCCTCCGCCCCATTTAAGAGAAAAAAAAAAGAAAACAAAAGGAAAAAAAATTAAAATCTCATCATGGATGCAGTGTAACACGGTAAACCCCTTTGACCATTTATCTTTACTTGTGAGTGGTCATTGGTCTGGTTTGAGGCCGCTTGTTTCTACTATACTATCAATGGCTGGGCCCTCACTGGTACTTCTCTTGAATATCCTGCTGTTGCCCTGTGTTGTGGAGATCCTGCAGCTTTGGGTCTGAGGGTCAGGTCCCTTCATGTGCTCCAACAGACCAAGTCGTAACCTTGGTTCTTGGCCTGGGCAGCTGCAGGGTTGGTCAGCCCACTAATCCTCCCCTGTCCTCACCACCAGGGTGAGCTTCCAACTCTGCTCTGGCTAATTCACCCTTTGCAGCAATGAGCAAGGGGCAGGGTCAGTTCCCTGCCTTCATGCCCTCTGGGTCTGCTCTCCCACACCAACACCTTCATGCCCAGCTTCATTGTGTTGCCCAGGAAAGATACAGGGGCCACTTTTGATGTGGGATTTTCCTCTGTATGCTGTGATTACCATTAATGAATAAAGAAACTGCATTGGACCTATAGCAGGGCAAAACTTAAGTTAGGTGGGGAAAACTAAACTGAATGCTGGGAGAAAGAAGAGCAGAGTCAGAGAGAAGCCATGGAGCCCCGCTGGAGCCAGATGGAACTTTAGCTGGTAAGCCACAGCCACATGGTGATACACAGATTAAAAGAAATGGGTTAACTTAATATGTAAGAGTCAACCAATAAGAAGCTAGAGCTAGTGGGCCAAGCAGTGATTTAATTAACACGTTTTCTGTGTGATTATTTTTGTTCTGGGCAGCCAGGACAAAAAAAGTGGCTCCTGCCTCCTCCTACAAATTGGTGCACCAATGTGGTGGACTAAATACATGTAAAACCTGAGAAGGCTTAGAAAGGAATCCTAGACACAAAAGAACATAGTTAAATATGGTTTAGTAGCAGCAATTTCTTGGGTGGGCTCTGTTTGCTAGAAGCAAGCAGAGGCATAGATTCTTTAAGAGAGGTTTTCCTGATTCAGCGGTAGCATAAAAAAGCTGCGCCATTTTGAAATGCTGGCTTCCTGAGCCATTCTGCCAGCACGAACTCTGGCTCTTTCTGGGGGCTTAGCATTTTTTTTCCGTTTATTTATTTATTAAAGATTTCTGTCTCTTCCCCGCCACCGTCTCCCATTTCCCTCCCCCTCCCCCAAACAAGTCTCCCTACCTCCTCAGCCCAAAGGTTCCCTGCCCTGTGGGAAGTCCAGAAGCTTAGCATTTAAATGGAGTTTTGTGAGCAGAGTGCTACAACTGCTTAAGGGTTCAACATAGACACGCTGCAAACTGGGGTAATGTTCACAGCTTGCAGAGGTGATGAATGGACCTCTTCCACTGTATTGGACTGTGTGGAGCAAGCAGGAAGTACCGTATATACCATAGTAACGTCACAGCTTAAGTTTTTAAGAAACGCTTAGAATTTCAAGAAGCACTCCAGGACAATAAAGAATTATAGATACATAATAAGACAAATTCAGACATAAAAGACCTCTAAATGAGTCACAGTGTTGGATAAATGTATGTAGGCTTTGGAGAGAAAAGAAAAAGAGTATAGAGAGTTATAAAAGGAAATAAATGGTTTATAAAAAATTAGAACAAAATCTTTAAAGACACAGAGTACAGACAGTCATAAATTAAAAGGAGTAAAGAAAAAAACAATCCATATAAAGATGGAAAATTCACGGAGAGTCTGGATTATGTATATTATTGTGATTTCTTTGAATTTTTGACTGTGAAAAAGCTAAGTACAGAGAGATATTTAATTGTATGGGCTGCTAAGATAAACCAACATGTATATTTTAAAGGTATCTTGAATTTAAAATATGGGTCTAAGGATATATTGCTTTGGAAAATAGGTTCTTCTTTTGTTTCCACAGAGGATGAGAACCTGTGGATTTCTTCCAGACTAATATGGTTTGATAGACTAAGACACTCTGAAAGGTTGCTTTGAACACCCCTCAAAAAATTGCTTCACCCACTAAACAGCAGGAAGCAGTTTAGAGAGTGCTACACCCAAATTCCCAAATATTGTTTATAAATGTTTTTTATATTTAAAGGGGGGATATGCTATTGAGATTTGCATTGATATGGATCTTGGTTTATTGATACAAATTTAAGGCCAATCTTCTTATATGTATATTTCTGCTCTTGATTAAGGTATTACAATTGTGTAGTTCATTTAAAATATAATGTATAATTAAGAAATATAGGTTAATAGATAATCATCTATAATATTCAAGCTTATAGTCATGTTAGTTAGATTTTCTAGATGTACAGAGATGTATTTCAGATAGGTATTCTTCAAACCTTTAAAAGACTACAGAATATGGAATTTAAAATGTTTTAAGAATTTAGGATTTATCATGACAATGAGACACATCTGCTCCTGGCAGCTCCAATCTACTTCAAGAGGGAAATGGGCTTTGAAGAGGCTTCTTATGGAGTTGGCTAGCCATTTGGACAAGAAGCTGCTCTTACCTGGACTGCTTGATGAACTGGACATGCAGGACCACAGAGAAATGACTGCTGAACTTGCCTAAAGGGGAGATGATACTTTAGGGTTCCTGCTTCATGAAAGAGTCTGCCAGACATTCTGCAGGACACAGAAGAAAGTGACTGATAAACTGCTAGTATAGGCAGAACTGTCTTTGAAATTTCCTGCTTCATGGAAAAGTCTGCCAGATGCTATGGGCCTATAGGCTGAAGATGGAGGCCCCAATGGTACAGAAGAACTTTGGGTGACTGTCCAGGCAGTGAGATGTCTCTGTCAATTCTAGAGTTTTAGAAGTTGCTTATAATGCACTTCCTGTTTACTTAGGCAATATTATATCCTTCTGGAGTCTTCAATGGAGTTGAAGGGTAGATAGTAACAATATAGTTTTTCTTAGTTATTATAAAAGATAAAGTAGATATAAATATTGTAACTATAATTCTTACTTGATATCTGTTTTGTTATATGTAATTTTACTATGTTAAAGTTAAAACCTTCCTTTTTATTTAAACAGAAAAGGGGAGGTATTGTGGGATTCCCCTTTGTATGCTGTGAATACAAGTGGTTAATTAATAAAGAAACTGCTTTGGACCTATAGCAGGGCAGAATTTAGGTAGGTGGGGAAAACTAAACTGAATGCTGTGAGAAAGAAGGCAGAGTCAGAGAGAAGCCATGGAGCCACACCAAAGACAGATGCCAGATGGAATGTTGCTGTTAACCCACAGTCACATAACGAAACACAGATTAATAGAAATGGGTTAAATTGAGATGTAAGAGTTAGCCAATAAGAAGTTAGAGCTAATGGGTCAAGAAGTGTTTTAAATAATAGTTTCTGTGTTCTGGGTGCCCAGGATGAACGAGCGGCCAACTCCTATGTTCTTTTGTTTGTTTTGAAACAGGGTTTCTCTGTATAGTTCTAGCTGTCTTAGAACTCACTCAGTAGACCAGGTTGGCCTCGAACTCAGAGATCCACCTGCCTCTGCCTCCTGAGTGCTGGGATTAAAGGCTTGTGTCACCACACTGACACAATTAGACTGCTTTTGTCTGGTGTGCTGTCATAGCAATGAAAGAAAATAACTGATACAATGTAACTTTGTAGAAGAGCTGTCGTATTGCTCCAGGCAGAAGACTTGCCTCTGCCAGTTAGTGTACTTTTATTTTTATTTATTTATCTTTGTAACTTTGGCTGTTCTAGAACTTGTTATGTAAAATAGACTAGTCTTGAAGTCATAGAGTTCCTTCTGTCTCTCCTCCCAAGGGCCAGGATTCAAGAAGTCTTGTATCACATTTGGTTTCTGTGGTTCTTAGCCATGTAGACACACAGGACTGGTTTGGAACCTAGACTTTTACTTGGTACCTATGTATTTTAGACACTTTGTTTTTCCTCCTCACTAGGGAAATGGGACTTTGCTGGGCTGTGCCTGTGCAGCTGATTTCTCCAGAGCAGTGGTTCTCAACCTTCCTAATGTTGTGATCCTTTAATATAGTTCTTTATGTTGTGGTGACCCCAACCACATACTTCATAACTGTAATTTTGCTACTGTTGTGACTCATAATGTAAACATCTTAGGTGACACCTGTGTAAGAGTTGTTTGACCCCCCCAGAGGGGCCATGACCCACAGGTTGAGTACCAGTGTTCAAGTGTGCTCTTGCTACTGCCATCTAACATCAAAGCAGCACCTCCCCATCCCAAGGTTATATGGAAATGAAAGTTGCCTATGGTTACTGACAGGGTTTTGGGTCACAGAGCCATGGAGAATGCAGCATGAAACGGCATGGAATTGTAGAATCACTTAGAGGCATGTTCCCCGTAGGTGCTCCTTAGATCAAGTTCAATGTCACAGTAGACATGTCACTGTGTATGTGCCACACTGGAGCAGGGTGAAGCATAGAACATAGATCTAGCAGAGGTCTCCCAGGGTTAGGTGCTCAGCTGTTCACACAGACCCATTTCTGACTGTCTTCAACACACAATGGGTATTTCTGTGCCTTGCAGCCACTTAGCCAGGCCCCTACTGCTGTGGTTCCATTATACCTGGTCCCTATCTATGGACCATAACAATGGCCACCTCTACCAGTCATGAGTCAGGATGCAAGGGCCAAGCTCAGGTAAGAACTGCGAGTCCCACTGCCAGGGGTAAAGCAGGGGTTTGCCGTCCTGCTTCTGTATAGGCACTTGGTAGGCATCCGAGATTGGGATAGGGCCCAGTGATGAAATGCAAAATAGAACTTGTGCCAGCATTAGAACATGACTTAGGGAAAGTCCTGGTGATGGCACCTGAGTTCTGGCTCCGAAAGCATGAATTTTGCAGAGAAGAAGAGGGAAAAGGAGTTCAGGGCAGGACATCCCTTTGATATCCTCCAACTGAGTGTGGTGTCATAGTCCTTTGATCCTAGCACTTGGGAGACAGAGGCAGGAGGACATTTCCTGTTCCAACTACCCAGTCCCAAATAACCAGCAACTGCTTCCCAAATTCCACACAGAGGCTTATATCACTTATAAATGCTCAGCCAATAGCTCAGGCTTATTACTAGCTAACTCTTACACTTAAATGAAACCATATTTCTATTTATATTTTGCCACCTCATTTTTTACATGTCCTTGGTGACTGACTGGCATCTCTCCTGAGGTCGCCCTCATTCTTTCCATAATTCTCAGTTTGGCTTTCCTACCTAACTTCCTGGCCAGCTCTGGAGACAGAGGTAAGCAAAGCTATGTGAGTTTGAGGCCAGCCTGGTCTCCATAGTGAGTTTTAGGCCACATGGATACTCAGTGGGACACTGCCATAACCTACCTGGTCAGAATGAAGATATTCTAAAAAGACACTAATCTCATCCCATCAGATTATTGTAACAACGGACTGCAAAAATATGAGAATTTTCCCTGGAATCTCATGCTGGAAGAAGGAAAAGGACCCAGCCAGTGGGGAAAATCAGTTTATACAAAGATAGGGTGTAATGGTCCATCCTGTCCCTTAGGTCCTCCAAGGCAAGCAGATTGTCCTTCTGCTTCCAGCCTGTGAGCTCCTTCATTTCCATCTCTCTCCTGAAGAGTTAGCTTCTCTTCTCTCCTTTCCCCTACTTCTCTCTCTCTGTGTGTTTTTTCTCTCTTTCTCTCTTTCTCCCTCTCACTCTGCCTCTCTCTCCTCATCCCCCTTCTCTCTCTCCCTTTCCCCTCATAACCCACTAAATAAATATCCAACCTCACTCTGTATGACATGCCTGTCTGTCTCTGTCCCTCACCTGCCACTTCTCCTCGTGAAACTGGCTGAACTTCTAAGGCCTCTTACCTGCCTCGGACCCACTGCCCCTCATGGCCCGCTGCCCCCTCTTGGGGACCTGCAGTGTTTTATTTTTACCATTATAGAGAGTTCATGGGTTAGTTTCTAATGTGTCAGATTTGCAGGATGAGACTGAAGGATGGGTAGGGACTGGTTAGGTGTGCATATCCTTGGCTCTCTATTTAAATTTTGGTCTCACTTCGGGACTCTGGAAGGACTTGGGCATTAGCTGGTCCCTTTGTCCCTCTTCTCAATGTGGATATATTAAATAAATCTCCATTTGACTCTTTTTGATTGTTTCATTTTTGGGGGACAGAGTCTCACTATGGAGTCCTGGCTGTCCTGGAACTTGCTTTGTAGACCAGGCTGGCCTCAAACTCCCAGAGATCCACCTGCTTCTACCTCCCGAGTGCTGGTATTCAAGGTGTGCACCATCATGTCCAGCTAATTTGACTATTTTAATTGGCTCATTGAGGAAGGGTGGCTGAAACTGACCTGAAGCACAGGTTGTATTCTACAATTATAATAATAATAACAATAACACTATCTCAAAAACAAACAATTAAAAAAATAAATGTTTTTAAACAGCCAGCTTCTCCTCGGGCAGCCCTCACCGAAGATAAAAGTATCCAGGAGAACTTGGAAGTCCTGTTACAAGCGCATATCTCATTCGGGGTCTACTTAGAGAGGAAAGGGGCCAGCCCTGTATGCTAGGCCTCCAAGCCCAAACTGCTTTGCCTTCTACATAAGCAGTAAAGGATGTGCTATGCCCCAGGGAAGCAGTGCTCCTGTTGACAGCTGTTTCCATGGTAACATCAGGCCTGGCAGGTAGAAGCAGCTGGTCTTATCTTGGAACTCACCAGGAAGCTGACTACTTTCCTGAGACAAACTGGAGGGAAGATGCTTTATCTCTGAAGGAGACTGTTGCATCAAGCTGCCCTGGTGGACTGGAGCTTGCCTGGCTTAGCCTGGCTCTCCTGGCTCCACGGTCACTATTTGTGGCTCTCCTCTGGGAAGTCATTTCCTCTTTCCCAGCTGTAACTGGAAGGGTTCAAGAGAACCATGGAAAAAACCCCCAGGGTATCACACCACCCTTCAAAGGACAACAGGAGTATTCTTGAGCCATTTTTTTCCCCAAGAAACAAACAATCTATTTTGATTGCATAACATAAAGAGGCAGTCAGATGGCTGAGACTCACACGAAAATGTTGAAGAGACCAAAACTGAGTGACCCAGGCCTCAGAGGCACATGCCTGTGATTCCAGCCCCTCAGAGGCAGAGACAGGTGGGCCGTGGCTCACAATGAACCGAAAAGCAAAACTGTAAGTGGAACAAGAAGGGAAGCCCGGGGATGCAGTTCAGCTTGTAGAGTGGTTGCCTAGCCTGCATGAAGACGTGTTCGATTCCCCCGTACTACCTAAAGCTGAGTGTGGGGGTTCAGACCTGTAATCCCAGTCCTTGCTGGGTGAAGCCAGGAGGATCAGAAACTCAGGGTCATCCTCCACACATAGAGAGTTTGAGGACAACTTTGGCTGCATGAGTCAGCAGGTAAAGGTGCGGGCTATGAAAGTCTGGTGGACCTGAGTTTGATCCCCAGAACCCACGTACAGGCAGAAGGCGGGAGCCGGCTCCACAGGTTTGTCCTCTGATCTCACTGTGTGTTCAGTGGCTGTGCAACCATGGACGAGAGCTTGTGCACACACACACACACACTAATAGTACTGATGAAATAAAAAGAGAAACCCATTACTTTGTTTCTAATTTAAAAACAAACAAACCATTAATACCTTTTTAAGAATCTAAAAAAAAAATCATTTTGGCAAGGCTAGCAGATTTGCTCGTGGGGAAGCTGAAGGACAGCCTTTGTTTGAGAAAAGACCTTGGACGTCCTAGTGTGGTGATGGGCCAGGGCACCAAGGCAGTGGAAGGGGTGTAAAGGGGACCCCGGGGGTATTCTTTGCTCAAAGGGGACATTACTACTTTGCTCCTTATCAGAGGAGGGGAAAATGCAGCTTGGGGACGAGGAATCGAGAAAGGGTAATGGAGGCTGCTGAGTTGAAGGTTGGGGATCCCCTCACTTTCGGGGGTGGCTGTGACCACTGCCTGTTGTGCAAGGTCTGAGCTACTCCAGGGAGTTTTCTTCCCAGAGGGAGGACCACACAGCTGCGCAGCTTTGCACAGGGGTGGAATTCCCCAGGGCACAGGATCCCAGAAACCAAACAAGCCTTGGGAACATAGATCTTGGATAAACCCTTCAGCTTTCCAGAGACTCAGAGCAAAGCAGGGTGGGGGGTGGAAGGGGGCGGGGGATGGGGGTGAGGATGCTGCTGAGGCTTTTAAGAACTTGGGAGGCCATCTGCCATCCTACTCACTCCTGAAAAAGTGGTGGAGTCCTACTGTCAGGGCTTGCCAAAGGCTTGACCATCCACAGAGGTTGCTGGAGGGAGACTTTAGCCTGCTTTCAGGATGTACGGATCACGGGGGAACTGAGATCTCTGTCCCATGAGGGGAAACCCAGCCCTCACCGGGGCATTTCCAGAGTGGAGGAGAGGGACCACCTCCAGTAGAGGCTTCCCTACCCTCCTGAGCCTGAGACCTCATGGTTCCTCTACAGCAGTGGTTTTCAACCTTCCAAATGCTGCCATCCATACACACACACACACACACACACACACACACACACACACACACACACATAAATTTTCTACTTTTTGGTTTTTTAGGATTGGGTTTCTCTGTGTAGCTTTGGAGTCTTAACTGGCACTAGCTCTGTAGACCAGGCTGGCCTCAAACTCACAGAGATCCGCCTGCCTTTGCCTCCCGAGTGCTGGGATTAAAGGCGTGCGCCACCATCACCTGGCAATGCTGCCGCCCTTTAATACAATTCTTACTATGGTGACCCCCAACCATAAAGTTGATATTTTGCTACTTTATAATTGTAATCTTGCTACTGTTATGAATTGCAATGTAAATATCTGTGTTTTCTGATGCTCTGAGGCCACCCTCAAAAGAGTCCTTTGACCCCAGAGGGGTCGCAGCACATGGGGTGAAAACCATTGCTGTACAATAAGCCACCAGGCTAGCAAGCTGCAGGGAGCCAAAAATAAACTCACTGCAAAGCTATCGGAGCCTTCTCAGCTAAAAATAACAGAACAGAGCAAAGGGGACCTGGGGTCAGCCATCCCACTCAGGGACAATACCTCAGAAGATGTGGCAGAGGCTCAAAGAGTCCACGGCAACTCAGCTAGGGGCTGCAGGGCCAGGGTTCCATCTTGAGGAGTCTGACCAACTCCACTGTCCCAGATAGACAATGCCTGCTCTAGCGGGAAAAGTGAGAGGCTAAGTAAGCCCTTTGCCTCCTCTCAGTGGGCAATCCTCTCTCAGCTTCATTCACCTCATCTGTAAGGGGGTGGGCAAGCAGCTTCACCTGGGCTTCCATGTGAAGTCAGGTGTGACCCACAAGGAAACCCCACTGAGACTGCAGATTGGCAAACTGAGGGTCACAGGGAGGAGTCATGCCAGGGTGGAGAGCAGGGAGGAGTCACGCCAGGGCTGAGAGCCTGCTCCCTAGACAGCCCATGCTGGACCACCTTCAAATATGGAGACAGAGTGTGTCAACCTCAAACCGCATGCTTCCCCCGAGCACTGAGACTGTCCCGGGAAAATTGACCACATTCTCACAGACTTCCTTCTTTCAAGGACACCTCATATGTCTGCCTGACCCACCCAGTTCCCCTCAACCTCAGCCAAGATTCCCAATTTCCCTGGACAGATGTAGGCCCTATTGGGTTTTCTTGACACCCATCACCGAGGAGGAACCAAGGGCTCCTTGGAGGCTCTGAGCTTTCTCCTCACTGATTTAATTAATGCTGAGGCTGGAGCTGGGTGGATTCACACCCTAAGGCACTCAGGATAAGTTCTGGGACCAGTGGCGACACACTTCCTGATCCTGCCACCAGAGGGCAGGCACACACAGCATCTGGAGCGTGGCCACTCTGCAGAAGAAAGCGAGGCTTGATGGGCAGGCACCTCAGCGTCTAGCTCAAGATGGGGGGGGGGGGGCAGGAGGAGAACGGAAAGGAATAGAAGACCCAGGACATCCTCTGCAGGTTCCATGAGGCCCCAGCTTGAGCCCCAGAGAGCTTACTTTTACTTCTTGCCTTTCTATTCCCTGTTCCATCTCCCTTCCCTTTCTGCTCTCTCAAGAGGATGGCACCTAGGATCTATCGTGACTTTGATAGTCTAGATATCTCTTCTGTAAGCCCTAGATTAGTCTCTCATCTATAAAATGAAAAGAGTAATATAACCAACTCAGAGCACATCCCCTGTCCCTTTACCTTGGGGGTGGGGACATTTTATATAAGACAACTCTCTCTTGTTGTCAAAAGGAGCTAGTGGCTATGTCCCAGGCAAAACCAGTACTTCTCTATCCCCTAGCGTGAGCTGGCTCAGCAGGCCTCCGTTTCTGGTGGTGGGTGTCATAAGGTTCTGTCTGTTCAGTGGTGCCAGGCAGGCTGGCTGAACTTGATAGACCAGAATGGCAACTGCTTCTCCAGCCTGGGAACTTTAGCAATGTCAGGATGCCTTCAGAACCTCAGCAGGGCTGTTCTGTGTGCACAGGAAGGATGGAGAGAAGGAAGGGAGGGGGGGAAGGAAGGAAGGAAGGAAGGAAGGAAGGAAGGAAGGAACGGAAACATATGAGCTCATGCAACCCTATAGTACACTTGTAACAAAGGAATTTTTTTAGTACGTGGTTCCAGCAGAACCCTAAAACCTTCTATGGTCCCTTGGAACCTGGATCTAGGCAGTCAATTGAGGGGTGTCCCTTTCTGAGGATCCTTGTCTTTTAGAGTCAGCACCGGCAGTGCCGGAGTTTTGGTCTAGCTCTCGGAATGAAGGTTAGACTGAGTCTGCCAGACTCTGGGGCTTGACTCATGTTTGCACTTATTCCTTCATTCCACAGATTCCCCAGCTCCTTCCCACTAAGGGTCCCAACAACAGAGGGGGTGCCCCGGGAATGTCAGGGCAGGCTGCTCTGAAGAAGTGGCTTTGGAACACGAAGCTAGAGTGTGGCTCCCGGAGGAGCTCCACGTCAGAGAAACCGCTGTCTCCAGTCAGAGCCAGAGGACCCAGTAAAAGGCAAAAACACGCTTGCATACAGCTGAGTCCAGATTTGGACTCCTACGTGCCCATTCTCCCCTACTGCAAAGTTTCCAGAGAAAGGGTTTCTGGGAGGGCCCGGAAATGGGGATGTATCATAAGCATGGGTGTTCCCTCCCCAGCTGGCCGTGACTTCTCTCCTGGCACCGGGTCACACCTGCAGGGCCTCGCCCACCGCTGACCTAGATTTCCTGGCCGCTCTGTCAACAGTTTTAGGGTGGAGCAAAGCGTGGCTTCTCGAGGCCCAAACAGAGTCTGTGGCCTGCATCACAGAAACCTGGCCTCCCCCTACTAGGGTGGAGTCAGTGCCACCTCTGTCAGGGTGGGAGTGAGGCTTCCTGGTGGCTGCTTGGACCCAGCGGTGGCCCTGACCCTCCCAACAAAGCCACACCCACACTCTGGTTTTCAGATGGTTGAAGGCAAAGCCAGAGTTTTGGAGCCTCTCAGCGGGTGGGGGCAGGGAGCACCCAGTACAGGCCATTATGGACGGGGACCACTAAGAACCTAGAACAAAAGTCATTGCTGCTTTAGAACTCTCCTAGTCTGCTACTTGAGGACTTCCAAGTCGGCTCAGCTCAGGGTAACAGCAGGATCCTCTAGATCAGTGGTTTCTCCCTTCCTAACACTGGGACTCTTGAATTCAGTTCCTCATGTTGTGGTGACCCCCAACAAGAAAATCATTTTCATAATTATAGTTTTGCTACTGTTCATGAATTGTCATGTATATATTTGATATGCAGGGTATCTGATATGCGACCCACATGAGGGTTGCAGCCCCCAGGTGAGAATGGCTGCTCCAGGATGCCCGGGCTCCTATCTGCCAGGGCCTGGCTCCCCGCTTGGTCCTTGAGTGACCTAACCTCTCCGTGTCAATACCATCCCCTCCCTCAGCACCCGCAGAGTTTTGGGGATGGTTGATCTTGTGAACACATAGCATAGAAAATTCTGCTACAAGTCTGAGTCTCTGTCTTTGGAGCCAAGAGGTCTCATGAAGCTCTGGCTATGCCAAAGAACCTGCGGGCTCACAGGAGGATGGGATCCTGCAGGCCTCAAGGTCTCCATCCAGGGTGGGCGCTCAGCCACTTCCCTGCCAGCCTGCTGTGGGTGAGAATGCTGCCCTCCCCTTCTCTAGCTCTCCTCTTTGTAGCCTGCAGTAGTTAGAGCAGACCAAGTTAGGATGTCAGGGGGCATCTGGACTGAGAGCCCTCAGCAGTTCCTGGGCATAGAGGGCCTATGAAAATGATCCAGATTAGAAAGTAGTAATCTTTCTAGGCTGTTCCCAGATTGTAAGCTCACAGTTAAAGATCTTTGTAAGGAGCACCACGACTTTTGGGTCCTTGTGGTCCCAGCACTTGGGCAGTGGAGACAGGTGGGTAGGAGTTCAAGGCTGTGAGTGCAAGGTCGTTCTGGGTTGGTGAGACACCTTGTCTGGGAAGGAAGGGAAGGAAGGGGAAGGAAGGAAGGAAGGAAGGAAAGAAGGAAGGAAGGAAGGAGGGAGGGAGGGAGGGAGGGAGGGAAGGGAAAGAAAAGAAAATTCAGGACACTCAATGTCCCCTTTACCTAGGGGGACCACAATTTGAAAACTGAAGAGCTGGACGCAGGGGGAGGAATCACTTGTGGTCCCTATGCTGTGCCTGCCCCCTTACCCCCCCCCCCCCCGCCGCAGTTTGAGTGCCCACTTTCTGTAAACCTTGCTTCTCAATCTGAGGCTCCCTGAAGTTCTGAGTCTTTGGAGATGGCTCAGGCCTACAGCCAGTCCAACCCAGAATTCGGGCCCAGCTTGTGTCTGAGCTCAGAGGTGAGTGGCAGTGTGTAGCGCTGGCAACTAGTGGCTCCTAAATATGCATTGCTTTCCCACTAAGGACAGGACAGGGGGCTCAGTCATAGAGAGTGGGGAGTCATTGGGAGCCCCAGCCCAAGCTTTCAGGTAGAAGAGTGATGGAGGTGGGTCTTGTATTTATCTGTTGCTTTCATTGGTTAATTAATAAAGAAAACTGCTTGGCCCTAATAGGACAGAAAGTTAGGTAGGCGGAGTAGACAGAACAAAATTCTGGGAGAAAGAAGCTGAGTCAGTGAGTCGCCATGACTCTCCCATTCCAAAAAGACACAGGTTAAGATCTTTCCTGGTAAGCCAGCTCGTGGTGCTACACAAAGTATTAAAAATAGGTTGGATCAATATAAAAAAGCTAGCCAATAAGAGGCTGGAACTAATGGGCCAGGCAATGCTTAAAAGAATACAGTTTCTGTGTAATTATTTCGGGGCATAAGCCATGCGGGCGGGCGGATGCCGGGGATGCAGCCCCGCCCCTCCCTCAACAGAGTGGCGCCCATGTTCCCAAATATGGTTTATAAACGTTCTTTTACATTTAAAGGGGGATATGATATAGGTATGAATAATTTGCATTGATATGGACTTTAAGGTCAATTTTGTTATATGTATATGTATTTCTGCTCTTGATTAAGGTATTGTGATTGTGTAGTTCATTTTTAAAATGTAATGTATAATAGGAAATATAGGTTGCTAATGAATAATCATCGATAATAGTAAAGCTTGTAGTCATGTCAGTTAGATTTTCTAGATATATAGAGATATATTTCAGTTAGATAGACATTCTTCATATCTCTCAAAGACTGCAGAATATGGCATTTAAAATATTTTAATAACTTAGGGTTTTTCATGGCAATGAGACATATCTGCTCCTGGCAGCCCCAGCTACTTCAAGAGGAAGATGGGCATCGAAGAGGCTCCTTATGGAGTTTGATAGCCATTTGGGCAAGAAACTGTTCTTGCCTGGACTGTTGCATAAACTGGACACAAAGAACCCGCAGAGAGAGGACTGCTGAACTTGCCTAAAGGTGAGATGGTCTTTTGGGGTTCCTGATTCATGAGAGTCTGTGAGACATTCTGCAGGACACAGCAGAAAGTGACTAAACTGTCTTTGAAATTTCCTGCTTCATAGAAATGTCTGCTGGATACTATGGGCCTGAAGGCCAAAGATGGATGCCCCAACAGTACAAAGGAACTTTGGGTGACTGTCCAGGCAGCAAGATGTCTCTGTCATTTTTAGAGTTTTGGATTTCTTGTTTGCTTAGGTAATATTATATCCTTCTGGAGTCTTTGATGGAGTTGAAGAATGGTTAGTTATAGTTATAGTTTTCCTTAGTTATGATAAAAGATAAATAGATATAAATATTGTAACTGTAATTCTTGCTTGATAACTGTTTTGTTATACGTAATCTTACTATGTTAAAGTTAAAGCCTTCCTCTTTTTGTTTAAACAGAAAAAGGGGAAATGATGGAGGTGGGTCTTGTATTTATCTGTTGCTTTCATTGGTTAATTAATAAAGAATACTCCTTGGCCCTAATAGGACAGAAAATTAGGTAGGCAGAGTAGACAGAACAAAATTCTGGGAGAAGGAAGCTGAGTCAGTGAGTTGCCATGATTCTCCCACTCCAAAAAGACACAGGTTAAGATCTTTCCTGGTAAGCCAGCTCGTGGTGCTACACAAAATATTAAAAATAGGTTAGATCAATATAAAAGAGCTAGCCAATAAGAGGCTGGAACTAATGGGCCAGGCAATGCTTAAAAGAATACAGTTTCTGTGTAATTATTTCGGGGCATAAGCCATGCGGGCGGGCGGATGCCGGGGGTGCAGCTCCGCCGCTCCCTCAACAGAAGAGGGTCCCACTGTTTCCAGAAAGATACCAGACAGCTGGGTCCTCTTGCTCCGTCCTGGCAGGCAGTCCTAAACCTTGCATATTTCCCTGGCACACCTGAAAGCCAGGGAGGAAAGTGGTCTTAGTCCCCCTCCCCTGAGGGTGGGGCGGAGCCAGTAAAGTGGAGATGCTATAAGAGCTGGGGGCCACACTCTGGAGGCCAAGCCCAGCCTTCTCTCTGTGCTCTGCCAGGATGGACATCTGGACCAGAAGAGACGGAGAACACACCTGTTCCAAATGCTCAGATAAAGAGTAGGCTGGCCTACGCCCAGGACTTGACTGGAGGCATCAGGGACACCTGGGCCTCTTGGCTCTCTGCCAGGCCTTCCATACCTGTGCACCTTGCTGTTTGCAGCTGTGGAAGGTTTCCATGAGTCAGGCCAGGAAACCACGACTGAGTTCCGTGGCAGGTGTGACCGTCCCTTGAGAGACAGAGCTGGGCATAATTTTCTTTGGCCTCTACTGTCCCTTTTCTGCCGTTCCCCACTGGTAGAACTGGAGTTACTGCTTCCATACAGGACCGTCTTTCCCCCCACTACCTTCTGCTACCTTCACCTAGGTGAAAGGACCATGCCAGATCACTGCTCCTTCAGGGATCTGCACAATGAGAAGAGGTACCAAGATACTGGCCTGCGTGGCATCCCAGTCCTCCGAAGAAGTGAAGAGTCGGTTGTGTTGGCACTGAGTCAAAGGCTGTATCTCTCCTAAGTGTCTAGACTCTTCTTGTTGACCAGAACAAGCCTGCTCCCTCCCTCCTCTTACCTCTGTTGGTAGCATGTGAGCTGTGTGTCTACTCTAATCTGTTCTGTGCACCTTTCCTGTTTATGTGATGAAACCCCAGCCCTCAGGTTAACAATATCAGGAGGTGAAGCTTCAAGAAGTCCTAAGTATGGTTCCCCTAGAATGGGGACCAGTGGCCCTGGGAAGGAGTCTGAGCTGAGTGTGGTAGTCCAGACCCATAATCCCAGTACTCACGAGGCAGAGGTAGGATGATCATCAGAGATTTGAGGCCAGACAGCTTTACATAGTGAATTCCTGGCCAGTCAGATTCATAAAGGAAGACTGTCTCAAAAACACAGAAAAAACCATTCTATGAGCCTGCAGCAGGAAGGCACCATCTTGATTCCAGATTTCTCAGGCTCTGGAATCATGAGGTAAACCGTGAGGAGCGACTTGACTGTTTGTGACTGCCTGCCCGGTGTGTGGAGACTCTTTAAAGCAGTACCCGGAATGTGACCTCCCGTGGGAATGGACTCTGCAGGGAAGGAGCTCAGAGCAGAGTGAGCTTCGCTTCCAATCAATATAACTGGCTTTCCTTTACAATGGAAATTGTGGACAGGGTGTCGATCTACTCAGGGCAACCCATGCGAGATGAGGACGCCACCTACAAGACGAGGAGGAAGTTGTGCCTGGTCCTTCTGCACAGCCCTCAGAGGAGCCACAAGCCAGCAGATTCTGGACGCTTCTAAACTCAGCAGCTTAAAATTCCAGATGAGAGAGACTGGAGAATTCTCAAGACCACAACACAGAAACCTAGCCTGAATCCCCAGCCTGCCATCTTTAGGGTCCAGCAGTGGTGTTACCTGTTGCTCATGTTGCCACCTGCCAAGCCACCTCGAAAGCTGCAGGCTTGCCAACTATCACTCAAGATAATTTGTTAAGATCGCTTCGCCTAGCCCAGGCAGTGGTAGCGCACACCTTTAATCCCAGCACCAGGGAGGCAGAGGCAGGTAAATCTCTGTGAGTTCAAGGCCAGCGTGGTCTATGGAGCTAGTTCCAGGACAGCTAGGACTATAACACAGCAGAAGCCCTATCTAGATAAACAAAAACAAGCAAACAAATGAACAAAATCACCCAACCTGAGTCTCTATTCCCCGAGAACTCTCAACCAGTCTCAACAGCTTTCAACAGATGAGCTTTGCGTAATGTACCCCATATTTCATGTGCTTATATACAAAAAGAGACGACAATGGAATTTTATATTTTTAAAAGATTTAGTATTTATATTATTTATTATTTTTATTATAAAGTGTGTGTGTCCTGCAGAGACCAGAATTGGCAGATCCCCTGGAGCTGGAGGTACGGGGTTTTGTGAGTCATCTGACATTGATACTAGGAACTGAACTCAGGTCCTCTGCAAGAGCAGTCCAGTTCTTAATCACCGAGCCAGCCCTCCAGCATGGAATCTTTCTCAATTTAACAATGCGACTTTTAGACGTCCTGATTCAGAAGAGAAAAGGAGGATCTGGAGACAAAGGGGCTGAGCCAGTGACACTGAAGGACAGTTGGTTGTCAAGGCAACCCACTGGAGATGACTAGCAACCAGACAGTCTGATACCTTAGATACCAGAGTGGTTCAATTCTAATATGCAGATTCCATATTACAAACAGGCGACTGCTTCCTAGGAAAGGAAAACATCGCAGCCCTGCCGATGCTAAATGTGGGCCCGTGTGATATTCATTTCTTACTAGGAACCCATATGTTGACATTTTGTATCACTCGAGTTAGTGGGAATCCTCCCTAGACCAGTGGCTCCACATTGTCAAGTTAACAATCACCTTCCTCTACCGCAAGACTAATACACAAATCTTAGAACAGGATTCGATGTGATGGGTGCTATGCCAATCTGTCCATTCTTGGCTGGACACCATCCTTCCCTGGCCTGCCCTGTTGGCCATTAGCTGAATGATCTCTCTGCTGAAGGAGGCCTTAAGAACGGGTTGTTGTCTAGCACACTTGCACAGCAGCAATAGTAGATCCCCAAGACTACGCAATGGTCTTAGGGTTTCTATTGCTGCTATGAGACACCAAAGTGACTTGGGGAGGAAAGGGCCTATTTGGCTCACACTTCCACATCACTATTCATCATCCTAGGAAGTCAGGACAGGAACTCAAAGAGGGTAGCAACCTGGAGGCAGGAGCTGATGCAGAGACCATGGTGGAGTGCTGCTTACTGGCTTGCCCCCCCCCCCATGGCTTGCTCAGCCTGCTTTCTTATAGAACCGAGGCCCACCAGTCCAGGGATGGCACCACCCACTGTGTGCTTGTCAGGCAAACCTGAAGACCTAAGCTCAGATCCCTGGAAACCACATATATAGGAGTGCAAGATCTGCAATCCCTGATTTTCCCTACAGGGAGATGGGAGGCAGAAGACTCTCTGAGAGCTCAAGGATCAGGTAACCTGGCATCCACATGGTGAAGAGACCCTGCCCCAAACAAGGACAACTGTCCTCTGACATCCACGTGTGCATGCTTGCACCCAGCCCTCATGAGCAAGCATTGATGTACATACACACACCATAGACATATACCTAAGTCATATATATACACACACACATATATATACACAAATACATACACACAACAGACATATACCTAAGTCATATATATACATACACACATATATATATATACACAAACACACACACACCACAGACATATACCTAAGTCATATATATATATATATACACACACACATATATATACACACAAACACACACACACACCATAGACATATACCTAAGTCATATATATATATACACACACATATATATACACACAAACACACACACACCATAGACATATACCTAAGTCATATATATATACACACACACATATATATATACACACACAAACACACACACACACCATAGACATATACCTAAGTCATATATATATATATACACACACATATATATACACACAAACACACACACACCACAGACATATACCTAAGTCATATATATATATACACACACATACACACCACAGACATATACCTAAGTCATATACACACACATATATATACACAAACAAACACACACACACACCACAGACATATACCTAAGTCATATATATATACACACACACACACACACATACACACCACAGACATATACCTAAGTCATATATATATATATATATATATATATATATATATATATATATACACACACACACACACCTAAGTCATATATATACTGCTGCCCCAGGGATTAAGTTTTCAACACAGTTTTGGAAGACACATTCCAGCTATTCCATGACTGAAATGCAGGTGGCCTGGGGATGTGATGAAGAGCTGGAACCTCGGGGAGATGGTTAGGAGTCAGGGATGGAGCTCAGATGGTAGAATCCTTGTCTCGTATGCACAAAACGACGGGTTTAATCCCCAGCATTGCACTGACATCAAACCTGGCATCTGGCATGGTGGCACATACATGAAATGCCAGAACTTAGAAGATAAAGGCAGGAGGATCAGGAGTTCAAGATCATCCTCAGCTACATGGTGCATTTGGGGTTAGCCTGGGCTATAGATGGAACTGTGGGCTGATTCCCGCCACCCTGCTCCTGGCCACCTGCTAGCTTTAGCCAAAATAATTACACGGAAACTGTATTCTTTTAAACACTGCTTGGCCCATTAGCTCTAGCCTCTTCTTGGCTAACTCTCATATCTTGCTTAACCCATTTCTAATAATCTGTGTAGCACCACGAGGTGGTGTCTTACCAGGAAAGATTCAGCATGTCTGACCTGGTGGCTGGCTCCATGACGTCTGACCTGGAGAGGAGAGGCATGGCAACTAACTCACTTTCCTTCTTCCCAGCATTCTGTTCTGTCTACTCCACCCACCTACGGGCTGGCCTATCAAATGGGCCAAGGCAGTTTCTTTATTAACCAATGAAATAAACACAAAAAAGAAGACCCTCCCCCATCACTGGGCTTCACAAAACCCTACCTTAAACAAACAAACAAAAAGAAGTAGTCAGGCTGTGTTAGTTGCTTCTCCAGTTGCCATGATAATAAAACACTCTGACAGAAGCAACCGGAGGGAGAAAAGGTGGATTTCAGCTCATGGCTCAAGGTTACCACCCCTTGTGGTGGGGAAGTCATAGCACGGGAAGCAGGGGCAGCTGGTCACATTGCAGCTGTAGCTGGGAAGCAGAGAGCAATGAAGACTTGTGCTCAGCTCACTTCTCCTTTTCCCAGCCTAGGGGATGATGCCACCCACAGTGGCACCATCTCAATTGACCAAATTAAAAACAAAGTCCTCCGTAGGTGTGTCCAGATTCTGGTCTGCAAGGGGATGGTAGATCACACCAAGTTAGCAGGTAAAATTAGCCATGGCCCAGGTCAAGAAGGTTTCCCCTTGTCAGTGGGCTTCTGCCCATGCTGGAGGTGCCCTACAGAGTTCCATCAGCTTGTCCTTCCTCTCCCCGCTCAGTGAGAACACAGTTCTTGTCTCTCGCATATGTAGATGTCCTCATCACACAACTTAACCTGCTGGTGCTTTGATCTTGTACCAGTCTTCAGAAATGTGAGAAATAAATATATTTTCCATGAATCGTTGCCACCAAGAAGACCAGGACTGGCCATGGCATTGCCCTTGAGTTCTGTGAAAGGGTAAAGCCTTGTCTAGGTGTGGCTTCTCAGCTCTCTGCTACAGAGGACAACTGGAACTGTAAACAAAGGCATTGTCCTGCAAAAGCCTTCCCCTGGTGAGACAGCACCACGGTCTCCAGACCTCAAGAGAGGAGAATCTGCCCTCTTACAGGTACTCTTACCATGAAGCGGCATCCAAAGTGACACTCTCAACCCTAGGCAGGCCTGGCCTTTTCTCGTCCCATGATGTGAATTTGGACACAGCCCTGTCCTTCCTGCTCCTGGGCCTTACATCAGCTCTGTCTAGACTTCAGTACCAATGACATCTGAACGAGATGCCCTTATGGTAGGTCTGGGGCTAACAGCAGCCACTCAAAAATTAGTTTATTCTCTGCCTTCATCAGAGAAGGTTCTCAACCTTCCCAACTCTGTGACACTTTATTGCAGCTCCTCATGCTGTGGTGACCCCAACCAAATAAAATTATTTTCGTTGCTTCATCATAACTGTAATTTGGCCGCCTTTATGAATCCTAATGCAAATATCTGTGCTTTCTGATGGTCTTTGGCAACCCCTGTGAAAAGGTGTTGAGAGCCGCTGTCATAGACGGTCCTGCCTCTGGCTATCTTGATGCCGTCTGTCCTGCCTTGATGCTGTCTGTCCTGCCATGAACACCATTGTCATTCTTCTCTGACCCCCGTCATCTGCTCCTCAGTTGTTGGACCATCACTGTCTACCGCACCTTCCAATGACGTCATGGCCCTGTAGCCCAACATCCTCCTGCCTCCAAGTTCTCACTTTGAAAGCTAACCGTGACGGGTCACCTTACCCTTGTCAACACTTCAGATCATGTAGCTATGCCATTTCACTTCTTGGGCCGTCACCTGGGACCTCTGTCCCTCTGTCTCGATCTCTTCTCTATAAGCCCCATCTGCCTGTGTCACCATGTGGTAACCTGTCCGTGCTAACATGTGGAGATCCGTCCTGATCAGGGCCGAAGGAGCCCAAATGGCCCCTTGGCAGGGTGACGTCCAGCAAGTTTCTTAACTTCTCTGGGAGGTAAGTGGTTCCTGTCACAAGGATCAGCAATCCTGTAGTGGTGGTGGCATGGGGCCCAGCCAAAAAGGTGCTCAAGGACAATGGCTGCCCTGGAACCATTGAGGTCTGGGTGCAGAGAGTGGGAGTCTGGTGGAAGAGCGGGTGATGGGATGGGACTAGAATCATTCCCACAGAACCCACTCGGCACCCAAAGGCGTCTTATGATACAGACAAAGACCAGTCACTAGAATGCCTGGGGTGGTCTTTTAGGTTGGTGGATTGCCATATGCTGCTGAAGCTCACTGGGCATCTGACTCCGGAAGTGGGGTTTCTCTGTCCCCATTTTAAATCCAAGCATGTGTGTCACCAAGCATCCTCCAAGTAATTCCCTCCGCAGAAGGTCCAAGATTAGACAGGCTTCTGGCTCTGAAGAGCGTCAGGCATGAGAATAGCTGGAAGGTGCGCCATTTCAGCAGAGGGCCCAGCCTACTGGGGCTAAGACCACCCCTGGGCAGGTGGTCCTGTGTGGTATAAAAACAGGTTGAGTAAGCCATGGAAAGCAAGACGGCCTTCCTCTGTGGTCTCTGCTCCACTTCCTGCCCTGACTTCCTACCACGGTGGGCTGTAAACTGCAGGATGACATCTTCCCTTTCCTCCCCAGGATGGTTTCAGTACCGTGTTTGTTACAGTAACAGAAAGGAACTAGAACATTGGTACTCGAGGCTGAAGTCCAGCCATCTGAACCGAAAGAACAAGGGTCTTTGGTATACTTGGGCAGTGTTTCTGAATGACCTGAGTCTGCGTGGGGCTACCTCAGGACATGCACGGGACACATAACAGGCATCCTGGCCTCTGGCAGGCTGAGGAGGCAGGTGACCGGGGTGGCTTCTGGGAGACTCATGGAGCTCTGTGCCAGGACACAGGACTAGTGGGCCTGTGTTATCATGCCCACTCACGCCTGTATTGTCCGTGTGTGCACACACACAGGCGTGGTCACACAGAACCACCTCTTGATTTGCAGTTTAAAGCTGTGGTCACTCACTCTTGTGTGTGCAAGTTTCTGAGAGGCAAAGGTGTGTCCTTCCTGGTGAGTCCTCTGGTTACAGGGTTTGCTTCTGGATGGGCGGATGGGCGTGGACAGATCAATACAATGGGCCACCTCCCTGTTTATTTAACTGTGGTCTTTTCTTTTAGAGATGTGCAAAGTTCTGGTTGTGAGCCACACTCCACTTAAGAAAAAAAAATTGAAATGATCTTTCAAATAAAACATGCAGAACAGCCAGGCAGTGGTGGTGCATGTCTTTAATCCCAGCACTCATGAGGCAGAGGCAGGCAGATCTCTGTGAGGCCAGCTCGGTTTACAGAGCAAGTTCCAGGGCAGCCTGGGCTGTAACAGAGAAACCCTGACTCAAAAAAAAAAAAAAAAAAAAAAAAAAAAAAAAAAAAAAAACCAACCCCCAAAAGAAAAAAACCATGCAGAACTAGTTACATGTCACCTACAGGCATTTGTGTCACCATTAAATCACATACACATTGGTGTTCCTGTGTAATTCTGTCACGCAGGGACATATGTGGCCATTGCAGTTCTTGTGAGCACACACTGCAGTACCAATCGCCTAACAATGCAGGTCTCAGCGATGTCCCCGTCCTTGAGTCACAGTGGCTCTTGGCGTCCTTTCCCTCCTCTCACAAGGAAGCTGGAGGTCACATCCCTTGAGTGTTGGGGTATGACACACTCGAGTGTGCTCTGCCCGGGCTTTCTCTTTATCTACATAAAAAGTCGTACTGTTTTACCTCGTGGATTCAGCTAGACAGGCTGACCAGTCAGCTTCAGGGCTCGGCCGCTCTCGACCTCCCACCCCCACGCTGGGGTTACAGACGATGATGGCACCTGTTTTTTTTCTGTGGGAACTGGAGATCCAAACTCACACGTTCATGCTGACATGGTTGGCACTTTACCGACAATCTCCTTAGGCCCAAGGGTCTTCTTTACTGGAAAATTCTAGCAGTAATCCCAGTCCACTGGCCCACTCAGATCAAGGCTCTTTTCCAGTTGGTTCTCAGCAACCCAGTGGCGGACATGGTGGGTCAGGTGTGTTTTCTGTGTCTGTAGTGACAGATAGAATACCTCCGTTCCCCAACTGCTCACTTAACACTTAGGTTCTCCTGGGAGAAAACAGGGAGGCCTCCCAACATCCTCCTCTGCTCACTGCTTCTTAGAATGCCGCCAGTGACCTGATGTAACTTTGCTGGGCCATCAGCTCCTGGGGCAGGATTTCCACCCACCTACCCAGACCCTAACCCACTGACTGAGGGCTAAGGACTTCTCCTGGGGGAAGAATATGGCACCGCCACAGCCTCTCCAGGTAGGAGATCCCCATCAGGGGTGGGGTGGGGTAAGCCAGGAGAGACAAATAGGGACAATAGGCTCTCTTTCTATCTCATCCTTAACAGCCATTGAGATCGACATTGATCTGTGCAGTGAGGGGAGAGTATTCCACTAGGTGGCGCCATCACCCCTCACTTAGGGCTGAACAGGAAGACTGGTGGCGGGGGAGGGGGGCAGGGAGGATTAGTTTTAACAAAGGGACATCCAGGCCTTTTAGGAAGATGGGTGCTCACTGAGCAATGACCAGAAAAGACCCTCCAAGTGGAGGGAGCCTTATGTTTGACAAACATAGTCCCTCACCCCTCTGATTTTGACCTTGAAAGTTCCTAGTGTTAACACACAGCTTGGTGACTGGGCTCTGTGTTCAAGGGGTGTGGTAGCTCGGACCTGTCGTCCCAGCACTTGGAATTCCAAGACAGGAGAATGGCTAAGAGTTTGAGCCAGTCAGGGCTACACAATGAGTTCCAGGCCATCGGGTCCAGTGAGGAGTCTTGCCCACTCCCTGTCTCCTGCTCTTGTCATTTTGTTCGTCCCCATACTAGAGTTCCTAGGAAGAGCCACACAGTCTGAGGGATGCTGGAGAGATGGGCCTTGATGGAGCGAGGCGAGGGATTTATGACTCGCTTTGTGTCAAGGATGCCCTAGGGCTAGCCCCACTGGAAGAGAGATGGAAACAGGAAAGAGGAATCAGAGAGGCCAGCAAAGCGAGTGTCACATCCTCCAGACAGGAGTGTGTGTTCTGGCCTGAGCTGCGATGAGGAAGTGGGGAGAGAGGGACAGCTCCCAGACACCAGGCCTGTCACCCATTCCCTGAAGGGGGCTAGCCTGTGGCCTTCTGCTGGGGTCTGTGCTTTCTGGCCCACTTCCTTCCTCGAAGGCCAGCCTTCCCCCACTGACGTCTGCACTCCACCTAGGTCTATCTTCTTATCAAAGTCCAACCTTTCTAGGCGCCATCTTGTTGTTGCTGTTACTTCTATAAGTTTTTGGGGTTTTTTTCATACATTTAAATGTTGGTACTATGTTCTTACATGAAAATCTGCATAGTTTACATCAAGTTTTATAGTTGTTCTTTTTCATATATATTCAGTATTTGGGAAACTGAACTTTCTGACCTATACCTACACCTTCAGATTCATTAACGCATGGTATTTCCAAGAGGGCTGCCGGCATACCAGCTTTACCTCTTTAGAAAGATTGAGTTTTATCTGAGCATTTATTGTGGGTTTTATTCACAATATGGTTTCCACAGTTGTCTTTTACTTTTGTTGGTTTGTTTTCTTCTTGAAACAGAGTCTCTCTGTGTAGCCTTGGCTGTTCTGGAACTCTCTTTATAGATCAGGCTGACCTTGAACTCACAGAGATTCACCTTCCTCTGTTTCCTGAGTGCTGGGACTAAAGGTGTGCCACACCATGGCCTGGTCTGTAATTTCTTTTCCTACAGCCTCTTCTTAGACACAGGTGGGATGAAGTGGAAGAAATCAAGGACGGCTTTTAGTCGTGTCTTTGACTGTATGATAGTATTCTGGCTGGCTGTGCCAGGACTTTGGGAAGCAAGGGGGCCCCTTTTGAGGCACCAAGCAAGGATGGAGAGAGCCGTCTTTGCAACCACATTGGTTTTAAAACCCACATTCTAGCCTTCTAAAGTTCTGAGAGAAAGCTAGAGAGGTTTACAAGGCCTCTGTGCTAGTGAGTTAGAAACCAGCCTAGCCACAGGAGGTATTCAACATCTTCATTCAAAGCAGTGGCTGATGGTGATGATGGTGGTGGTGGATGGCGGTGGTGATGGTGGTGACGATGGCGGTGATGATGGCGATGATGATGGCAATGATGATGGTGACGATGATGGTGGTGATGATGGCGATGATGATGGTGACGATGATGGTGGTGATGATGGCGATGATGATGGCGGTGATGATGGTAGTGATGATGGTGATGATGACGGTGGTGACGATGGCGGTGATGATGGCGATGATGGTAGCAGTGATGACAGTGGTGACAATGGTGGTGATTAAGCAAACTCAACTGCAAAGGGCCCATTAATACCTGAAAACGGCAGCTATTCAAGGCGAGCAAGCCTCAGTGTGCCTTACCCAAGTTGTCCACCGAACCAGAGGTGTTCTTTGCACTGGGGCGGGTGGGTCACACATCAAAATCCACTCCTGACTTTTCCTTCCCATGAAGCCTTCCCATTGTCAGGCTGGGCCGTGGGGGCTGTCTCATATAAAGAGGAAGTTCATCTTCTTAGAAAGGCGGTTGGGCATATGAACTAAGCCAGGTGACGTCAGAATAGGAACTTCAGCTTGTCAGTGCTAGACAATCTGGCTAGATTCCAGACTGTCTTCATTATAGCAGGAATGAGCAGGAAATTTTGTTTTGATCTCATGACACTATATACATCTGTGTTTTAGACAGTGGTCCCCTTTGGCTATCTACTTCATGAGGGCAACAGGAAGGGACATGGCAAGCGTGGGGACTCGGGTGCTCAGAGCATTGACACTGTCGTCAAAATGGACAGCTCTCTCTAGTGCCCACAGACAGAAATCTCAGTGGTGCAGCGATCAGGATGAAAGCCCTCCGTCTCCTCCATGGGGACTGAGTGCCAACAGGGATCCAAAGAAAACAGCAGTGACAGCCGCACTGTCTCCGCGTGACAGGACTCTTTAATGTACTCTCTCTATACTGTGAGACAAACCACTCTCACTGATGAAACCAACACCAGGAAGAGACCCAGAAGTTTAACCACAACACAATGTTCTAGAAGGATTGCCATCTATGCCCAGTCCCCCGGGCCCACACTCTCTCCATGCTAGACCCGTCTATAAGTCTAGGTGTGTAAGTCTCGCCCGGGGCCCGATCTCCCTGGCCTCTCCTTCCCTCCCCCCAATTCAGTTCTGATTATTTATTACATTTCTCTCAAAGTCCCTCTACCCCCAAAACCCTTTGTAATCTTCTGGATGGATTTTTCTTTCTTTCCATTTGTTTATTTTGATTTTGTATACCAAACTGGTCTTCAACTCACCATCCTCCTGCTTCAGCTTCCTAAGTGCCAGGGCGGCAGGCTTGAGTCACCACACCTATTCTGGCCAGACTTTGAAAGACAAATATTAAGGTTTGGCGGTGTCTGCTAAGCAGAGAGTATGCTTACAGACTGACTCAGCGATTCCACGCTTGGGTTTAAACCCAGCTGCCAAGAGACAGAGAGGACAATGCCCAGAGAAGCCGCGGCTTCCCCACGTGTCCATCAACAGGAGAACAGATAAACACTGGAACAGAATGGCATGCCCCATGACAATGGAAGCAAACAAGCTGCCGATGCGCCCGGTAACACGACTTCCACAAGCATAAAAGTGAGGTCAAGCACGAACTATACATACGTGGTCGTATTTACAAAAGATTCATAACCAAGTAAACCAAATCTCTAAGTGACGGAGGTAAGGGTTCTGTGTGGTGATGTTTGTTGGTGCTGCAATGAATGAAGCTGGCGACACAAACAAAATATCACCACAGTTCTGACTCACCTTTGGAGAGGATAAGCCCAAGGAGGCCCTGGCGGGGCAGGGGACAAGGAGGTGGGAAGGGGTGAGACTTTCGTAAATCCACTTTGAAAGAACTTAACAAGTTGTATACTTATAATCTATGGGAGATTTTGTGTATGTTTCACAGACTTTGATTTTTAATGAAAATTGAAATAAACACATTTATTTTAAGAAATAAAAATAAAGGGGTTGGGGGGCGTAGCAGAATTGGTAGTGTGCGCTTAGCATGCTGGCGAGTTTTTGTGGTCAACTTGACACAAACCTAAAGTCTCCTGGGAGGAAGGAACCCTTGAGCAATCTCTGAGATCAAACGCAACCTTGTGGCCAGATCTGGGAGACACTGTCTTGATTGATGGGTTGACTTGGGAGAGCCCAGCCCGCTGTGGGCAGCACTTCCCAGCAGGTTGTGCCTGGACTGCCTGAGACAGCTAGCTGAGCGTGCCTCAGTGAAGGAGACAGTGTGCAGCGCCACTCCATGGCTAGGCTTCCATCCCTGCCTGAGTCCCTGTCCTGACTTCTCTCAATGATGCATTGTGACCTGGAACTGTAAGCCAAAGAAATTCTTTCCTCCCTAAGTTGCTTTTGGTTGTGGAGATTATCACAGGGAAGCACACTAGAACGTGTAACATGAAGGGAGCCCTAGGTTTTGATTCTCAGCCCTGTGTAAAGCTGGAGACCAAACATGATGGGTCATGATTGTCAATCCAGCCTGCCAGAAGTCTAAGGTTGTTCTTGGCTACATAGCAAGTTCCAGGCTAGTCTGGGACACATGAGACCTTGTCTGAGGAAGTAAAAGCAAAGCCAAAAACAAACAAACACCAACAACGAAAATAACCCCAAAGTTACTAGTAAGCATGTTCTACACAGTCTCCCTCTAGCCTATCCTAGCACAGGCGGTGAGGATGTCCACTGAGGATTGTGGAGTCAGAGAATGGAAGGGACCTGGGTCCCCATCACTGGGTGCAGGAAACTGCCTGCCTTCATACAGTAACACCGACTTAGGGGAGATCCAAGCAAGTTCACAAGGTTACAGAGAGGGACTCAGAAACACGTACTGTTACCAGGAATAGAAATCCTGAGTAAGACAGCCTTCAACCTCCCCTGTCACAGCACCAACCCAGTGAGCTTCCTTCAGGACCTCTGGTACCTGGGTCTCCTGTGCTTGGAGACAAGGCAGAGGGCATGGCTACAACATTAACCCCAGTTCATGAAGATCCAGCTGCTGTCCACTTGAAAGGCCAGAGTGGCCATGGAGGATCTCCTGAATATCTCTCTCCTCAGCCCTGTTTACTGGCTTTGTTTTGTTGAGGAAAGGTTTTGCTTTGTAGCCCAAGCTAGCCTTAAATTCATATTGTGTTGCCTTGTTTTTTGAGAGCTGGGATGAGAGGAACACACCACCACACCTAGCAGTTCTGTTTACTCTTTTTTTTTTTAAAAAAAAAACTTTATTTAACTTCATTTCATGCACATTGGTATAACGATGTCAGATTCTCTTGAACTGGAGCTACAGACAGCTGTGAGCTGCCATGTGGGTGCTGGGAATTGAACCCGGGTCCTCTGGAGGAGCAGTCAGTGCTCTTAACCACTGAGCCATCTCTTCAGCCCCAGTTCTGTTTACTCTTAAGCTGGACTGCCATCAAAAGTTTGAGGGCGAGGGTTGGAGGCTTGGCTCAGCAGAGGACCATCAATTGGATCACGGTGCTGATGTCAGGAAGTTCACAAACATCTCTAACTCCATCTCCATGGGCAACACTACACATGCGTAGATGTGCACATGTGCACGCACACACATGGAGACACACAAACACACATACACATAAATTAAATTTATCTTTTAGAAAAAACTCTGAGAGCTTTTGGAGGCACAGTCTGGTCCAGTATACCTACACTGTGGATGGAGAAATTGAAGCCCAAAGTGATGGAAGAACTGACCCAGGACCAAACAGCCCAGCGGTGGCAACCGTTTACTCTCAGCATCTATGAGATCAATCTACTTAAAGTCCACATACATGCAATCACATAGCCCTGGGCTTCCAAGCCTGACTTATTTACTAACTTTAAGAATCTCCAATGCCGGTCATGCTGGATTCCATTATGTATATAGCTGGATACTGTTCCATTGTGTATACTGGATGCTTTTTCCTTGTCCACTCAGTGGGAAAACTTGTTAGACTGTATCTATACTTTAGCCATTGTGGATAAAGTGTTGTAATGACCATGGAAAGGGCAGATGCCCTCAAACACAATGGAATCATTTCCTTTGGAAATATGCCCAGGGGTGGGGTTGTAGACATATAAGAGTTCTATTTTCAGTTCTCTGAGGGTATCTTGGTTTGTGTTCCAGATTCAGTTTAAGAGTACATTTGTTTGACCGGGTGGTGGTGGCACAAGCCTTTAATTCCAGGACTTGGGAGGCAGAGTCAGGCAGATCTCTGTGACTCTGAGGCCAGGCTGGTCTACAAAGCGAGTTCCAGGTCAGGTTCCAAAGTTACAAAGAGAAACCCTGTCTTGAAAGAAAACAAAACAGTGTACATTTTTGGGATTATGTGTCTTAAACCCAAAGGCCCCTAACCTTGGGGCCTTAAAGAGCTTATAACCCTATTAATATTATTTGTGCATTGATGGAGGAAGGTCATTGGTTAAAAAAATAAAGAAACTGCTTGGCTGGCCCTCATAGGTTAAAACATAGGTGGGAGGAGTAAACAGAACAGAATGCTGGGAGGAAGAGGAAGTGAGCTCAGACTCAACAGCTCTCCTCTCGGGAGCAGACGCCTCAGAAGAGACGCCATGCTCCCAGCTCCTGGGCAGACACACGCGATGAAGCTCCAACCCAGGATGGACGTAGGCTAGAATCTTCCTGGTAAGCGCACCTAGCGGTGCTATGAAGATGATTAGAAATGGGCTAAATTAATATGTGAGAATTAGCCTAGAAGAGGCTAGATAGAAATGGGCCAAGCAGTGTTTAAAAGAATACAGTGTCCGTGTAATTATTTCGGGGTATGAGCTAGCCAGGCGGCCGGGGTGCTGGGGACGCAGCCCCGCCGCTCCTATTACTACAGTGTATTAATACAAGATGTGCCACAGTCACAAAGAGCTTCCCCTCTGCTGTCTTGCTCAGTGCTGTCAGGAACCTATAGCACCAGCAGTGTAGCTCCTGCCTTACTGGTGGGGAACTCGAGCTCGGACGGACGGAATGGGTATCTGCTGAAATACACCTCAGAGGCTTTGTCCCTCAGAGCCTTCTAGACATATGTAGTATCTTCATTTCTTCTGGAAGAATCTCTTCTAGGGACAGGGGATGGGCCTCACAGGAAGCATCCTTGGGGCTTCTTTAGGGGAGCTATGGGGATGGGATAGTCCCTGAACTATCCCAGGTGACCTGCCCCACACTGGGTAAGCTCTGGAGCTGAAGGGCCCCTAGTACAAGCTCTAGGCATGCTACTCCCTCCTGGGTCTTCAGAGTCCCCTCTGAGAAAGAAGAATCATAGCCAAGTATCTATGTATCTTGGAATCTGCTTAGTTAGTGAAGGCCAGCTCTAGAAGATTCACTCATCCATTCTGTTCTGGGCCCCATGACTTTTCCAGGGATAGGGATCCCGCCTGAGCCATCTTCAGTGTGTCTGTCTGGTCTATAACTTTCAGTCTTTCATGAGACTGAAGGGCACCTCCAGGCTGGACCTATGCCCACTGGTTATCACCTCTAAGCAGCTCCAAGTCCTGGGAGCAGAAAAGAAAATCTGTGAGATTTCAAGGCTCACTGAAGCACAGGCCTTTGTTAAGTCCCTGGTCTATAGGAGACATTTCGGCACGTACACATGTGTGCATGGACTAACGTGTGCACATGCGTGAGCACACACACACACACACAACCACACACACGCACACACTTGCACTGTTTATAGAATGACTGTAGAGTATAAACATTTTTATTTTATTGGTTATGTATTATATGCATATGTCGGGAAGTATGCCATGGTGTGTGGGTCAGAGGACAGCTTCGTGGTGGCCATTACGGTGGGTCTGGGAATCAAACTCAGTGCGCAGACTTGCATGGCCAGACAGTGAATGCATTTACCTACCAAGCCATCTTGCTGGTCCCCAGACTTTCTTTTTCAATGTGTGTGTCTGAGAGAGGGAGGTTGGGTGGGGTGGGTGGTCTTTGTTTCCTGGGGAGACATGAACAAACGTCCATTTCCTCAAGGATAAAGCACCGATGATGGGCCAAAAGAATGATTGTACCCCGTCTCTAGGTCTGGCTCAGCAAACCAGTGAGTTTACTGGGGTTTCTGGCAGGAGTGTGGGTGAGGGGCTCATTCCTTCAGGAGCAAGCATGACTCGAGGACACGGCATCACCAAAAAAGCCCACTCTAGTTTGAGTGACAGCTCAGAAAAGCTACGTTCTCCAGCTCCATGCAAGTTGAGGTGTCTCCTCTTCTCAGCAATTGTTACTGATTATATAGCATCGGGGAGGGGCTTCGTGAACCTTGAGCCTCCCGAGACTTGTGTGTTTTATTTCCTGAGCCTTACTGGAATGTTTTAATACAGAGGCCCAGGCTAGCCTTGAATTGGAGCTCCTCTGTCTTCAGCCTCTTAAGTGCTGACACGTGGCTCACGGTGGCTCTTAAATGAGTAACTGGGGCTAGAGAGATGGCTCAGCAGATAAGAATGCCTCATGTTCCTGCAGAGGACCTGGGTTCAGTTCCTGGCACTCACAACTGCCTGTAACACCAGTTCCAGGGGTCTGGGTGCCCTCTTCTGGCCTCTAGAGGCTCCTCCACTCGCATATAAACCCATACAAGTACACACACCATACACATAAAAATAAGTAAATAAATAAATAAATAAACACTTTAAATCAGCAGCCATGGTGTAGGCAGTGTGGGGTCAGCTGGCATCCTCTAAACAGCACTTGGCTGTTCAAAAGCAAACATACCTTAGATATTCATTCTCCCTTCAGTCTTGTGAGGATTTGAAGAGCAAACAAAGAAAGCAGGGCCAACCTGGTCTTCACTCCAGACTAAATTCTTTGCACCATGACATGCAACCCACAGATATGACATACAGGCCAGAAAAACAACAAAATCAGAACAAAAACATGATTTAAAAATGGAAGCATTTGAAAGAGACATAGGTCTTTGAAACGGCATGGTAGTTTTCCGTTTACTATATTAACATGTCATGACAGATGATTTGGAAAGTATAATAAATCGGTGGTGGGGAACAAGCATAGGGCCAGCAAAATGGCTCAGCAAGTAAAACCCCTTGCTGCCCAGCCTGCTGACCTGAGTTCAAATCCTGGAACCTGCAGAGTGGACGGAAAGGACCAACTCCCACAAGTTGTCCACTGACTTCCACATCGTGTGTGCACATGTACACAAGTACACTAAAAAAGAAGAAAAGCATGTAAAAACAGACAAGCAACCCTCTCTTCTGGCCCCAGGTAGCTGTAGGTGCTGCTTCTGTAATGTATTAATATCCTCCCATCCATGGGTTCCTCTACATTTTTTTTCTTCCTTTGCTGATCCAACACAATCTCCCTATAATTAAAATATGGGATTTTGCCTTAACTTACATATTATCATGGATTTTCAAGTCATTGAATTCCAACAGGAAGTGATGATGGAGGGTTAGAGAATTCTGGACCAGTGGTTCATGGAAGGGCGAAGACAAGGGAACGTGGAGTGGAGTGAATCATTCTTTAGGGTGCCCCTGTGGTGACCTGGGAGTTAAGGATGAGTCAGAAGGACCAGCTCCATCACATGGGCAGAGCCTGCAGGAGCATGCTAGAGAGCCTCCGCTCACTCTCCTCACTAGAGAGCATGTCACGTTGTCAGTGTTTACAAGATATAACAAACATTTGGAAATAATTCATAATCCAAATGGCCACAAATCATTTCTATTAATATTCTGGCACTAATGTAACTTCTCCGTTTTTTTTTCCTGTACATGCATTTCTTTCCCCTTTTCCCCCATCGACATAAAAACAAGCATTATTTTCTAATTCCATTGTCAGCTTCATTAGTCATTAAACTAATTTTGCAACAATAGTTTTTAGTTTTTCGAAGCTGTCATTATTTTATTCCAAGTGTGTATGTGTGTGCAGAATGTGTGTATACATGTCTGTGCATCTGCAACCACTCACACACTCTGGCTCTTGTATGGAGGTCAGAGGACAGCTTCCAGGAGTCAGACTTTTCCTATGGTTTCTGGGAATTCAAGTCAGGTCATCAGGCTTGCACAGTCAGCACCTTGACCTCCTGAGCTGTCTCACTGGCCCGGAGAACAGGTTTACAACATTTTCTTCACTGAGGCTGGTTTTTTTTTTTTTTTTTTTTGGTTGTTTGGTTGGTTTTGTTTTTAATCCTACCAGGAACTGTAACATTTGAAAGAGATAAAAATGGAGCCAGTGTGTTCAGGTCAGGGGTGGAGCTGTGATGTGACACCTGCCTGGGCCTGTCTGGTGACCTGACCCCATTCTCAAACCCACGGTTGCACAACGGCACTCTTCAGGCTGTGCTGTGAGAGCGTGGCAGCCTTCTCTTCACCGGCCTGCTCAGTCGCTGCCAATTTTCCCCACTGTAAAGGGTTACTCTTCTTCTCTGAGCACATCCCATTATTATTTCCCAATGAAGGTTTGAACATGGGCTGTGACATGATCAGAACTATGAGTGTGAACACCAAAGGCAGTCGACCGACTCTTCCTTGGCTGAGATTCGGCTAACCGCAGCTCCCAATTAGCCAATTTTGTTTTGCTCAACTTCGCAAGCATGAAGGGAATTGGCTGCATGTCACCCTTAGCTGTCTCACTGTCTTGGTTTCTTTCTCACACAGAGAATTAGGAAACAGATTAATTCGACAAAAAAGGTCAATTAGCTGCATTCTCAAAATTATAAGTCATTACTGAGAAAAATTAAAGATGAATAGAAATGGTGAAATCTACTATTCTCGTGAATTTAAAGCCTTTGTGGTTGTTTAAGCATCAACTCTCCTCCCCACGTTCATCTGCTGATCCAACACAATGACATTCAAAATCTCCATAGGGCTGTGTGAAAATATTTTAGTAACAAAAAAATTAGTAAAAGATAATATTTATTTTTTCAAGACCTAGTATGAAATTCACCGTGAAGGAGGTGGTTTGGTATCCAGGCAAAGGACGGTGTAAAGATACCTGAAATGAAGCAGGAAAGCCAAAAATAGACTCACATCTTCACGGTCAATTGATTTTCAGCAAGGTGCCGACACAGGGAATTGTGGGAAAAGATAAGTCTTGATCAAAGTGCCGGAGAGGTTGCTTGGCTGTTGAACAAGAACGAGTCTTAACCCTTCTTACCTCACAACTATATTTGAAAATTAAGTAGAAGCAGATCATAGATCCAGAGGTAAAGCTGTGTGTGTCTGTGTGTGTGGTAGGTACATGTGTGTGTGGAGGCCAGAGCTCAAAGTCAGGCACCTTTTTCTATCGTGTGTGTGTGTGTGTGTGTGTGTGTGTGTGTGTGTGTCTGTATGTGGTATGCACATCTGTGTACATGTGTGTGGAGGCCAGAGCTCAAAGTCAGGCACCCTTTTCTATCGCGTGTGTGTGTCTGTGTGTCTGTATGTGGTATGCACATCTGTGTACATGTGTGTGGAGGCCAGAGCTCAAAGTCAGGCACCCTTTTCTATCGCGTGTGTGTGTCTGTGTGTGTGTGTGTGTCTGTATGTGGTATGCACATCTGTGTACATGTGTGTGGAGGCCAGAGCTCAAAGTCAGGCACCCTTTTCTATCGTGTGTGTGTGTCTGTGTGTGTGTGTGTGTGTCTGTATGTGGTATGCACATCTGTGTACATGTGTGTGGAGGCCAGAGCTCAAAGTCAGGCACCCTTTTCTATTGCGTGTGTGTGTCTGTGTGTGTGTGTGTGTCTGTATGTGGTATGCACATCTGTGTACATGTGTGTGGAGGCCAGAGCTCAAAGTCAGGCACCCTTTTCTATCGCGTGTGTGTGTCTGTGTGTGTGTGTGTGTCTGTATGTGGTATGCACATCTGTGTACATGTGTGTGGAGGCCAGAGCTCAAAGTCAGGCACCCTTTTCTATCGTGTGTGTGTGTGTGTCTGTATGTGGTATGCACATCTGTGTACATGTGTGTGGAGGCCAGAGCTCAAAGTCAGGCACCTTTTTCTATCATGTGTGTGTGTCTGTGTGTGCGTGTGTACATGTGTGTGGAGGCCAGAGTTCAGAGTCAGGCACCCTTTTCTATTGCGTGTGTGTGTCTGTGTGAGTGTGGTATGTACATATGTGTACATGTGTGTGGCGGCCAGAGCTCAAAGTCACGCACCCTTTTCTATCATGTGTCTGTGTGTGTGTGTGTGTGTGTGTGTGTAGCATATTGTGTGAGTAAGCATGTCCGCCTGTGTACATGCAGAGGCCAGGGAGACACTGGCTACTTTTCTATATTGGTCTGTCTCACTGCCTCGAACAGTCCAGGCCTCACACTGAATGTACCTTCACTATTTCGGCTGTATTGGCTGGCTTTCCAGCCCCTGGGTCCCCTTCTCTCGTCGCCGACACTAATTCTGGGGTTACAGGTATGAGCAGCACAGGGGCTTTACATTTAATAATAGGGGCAGAGCTGTGACATTTACTAGTGTATTGGTGATTTTTCTCATTCTGGCGACCAAGGACCTGACAAGAAAGAATGGGTTTGTCTTGGTAAATGGTTTAAGAAGAAATATAATGTCTCCTGGTAGAAAAGGCATGGTGGCTGGTCGCACTGCTACCACAGGCAGGAAGCAGAGAGACAGAAGGAAGTGGGACCAGACAGTCAAACCTTAAGGCCTGCCCAGCAAAGCCCTGCCCCTAAAGTTCCTGTATGTTCCCCAACAGCATTGCCTACTGGGGACCAAGTGTTCAAACAAGTGAACCTGTGGGGCACATCTCACACATGAACCTTCATAGTTTTTATGGGGTTTGCTGCTTTGTTAGATGCAGGGCCTGTGTGTGATATGAGGCAAGTAATTTTTTTTTTTTTGCTTTGAAATGGGGTCTCACTGTGTTGTCAGGGTCAACTGGCCATCCTAGCCTCTCTAAGTTGTAATCAACATGACTGTCTCAGCCTCCTGAGTAGCTGGGCTTACACAGGCCTGGCGGCCTGGTTATGTGTTTCTCCTCTTCTTTTGTTATTTTGAGATGATTTTCGGGATTTAGAAAAGAACGTGGAACATTTTTTCCTCGTCATCTTGAACTTGGGGTCTCCTAGATAGAGGTCAAAACTGCCTGGCACCCATTTGTTGCCTACCAACCAGCCTACATATCTTACTGACCTCCTTTTTGGGGTCCCTTCCGCTTGTCTCCAGAATCAGTCCCATGGGCGGGGCTGCCTTTGTACTCAGAAGGGCCCCTCACTTAATTCTGTCCCCAGTGCTGCTGACTTGGAACGCCTGCACGTTCGTTGAACAAGATGCCCTGAATTATTATGCTGTGTAAAGCCTCCAACTCGGATATTCTGTCCTGAATACAGGATGGCCGGAAGCCAGAGATCTCTCTCCAGGACCTCGATGCCTGTGGCCAGAGTCACGGTGTCTGATGAGTCTCCTTCCTAGAAGAGAAGCAGGAGAAAGAGCAGGTTTGCCCTGAGACTATAAATGTGCAAACCAGCCCAGGACAGGTTCCGCAATTTGCCTGAGATCTTATCACTCAAGAGTTTGGGGAAACTCCAGGGTACCTCACACAAGTCTTAGAAGGTTACTTTGCTTCTGTTGAGTTGGAAGTGTGCCTTCAAAACCTGTTGGTGTCCTTAGACAAAGCAGTTCTGGATCCAGCAGACATGGTTCATTTTGTCGCTCATTCACTAAAGAGTCCCTTGGAGGCAGCTACTCCCTCGGCAGGAAGGCTGGGGGAAGAACCAGCTTCTAGCCTAGCCTGCTACGTGACCTGATTGACCTCCCAAGCCTCAGTTTCCCCTCCTGTGATGAGACGACGAGTTTAATCTAGCTTATTTAGGAAATGACTTGAGTAAGGGATCTGATGTTTGATATATAAAGTAAACACCCAGCAAATATTCTATCTTCTCCAAGGCTATGGAAATCACAGAGGAATCCGGCTAATTGTGGGCAGACGGGGCCACAAGAGCAGACCTTGGAACAGTTGGGAGGACCCATTTCTTCTCTCTGGTGGGAATTTTGAGGGTAGTTGGGAAGGAGGCTCCCTAAGAGAAGCATCAAGGCCAGTATTTGCTCTCTGGGATAGCCATGTGCTCTGTGATTAGCATTTGATAAGTTCCCATGAAAGCTTTGAAGATAATAACATGTCTACACTTCCTTTCCTCCAGTGATCGCGAAACTGTCAGCAGCGAAACGGAAACTTTTGCAAGGAGCCAGGACTCGCTCCTTATCTTGAAAACTGTAGAACAGTTGTGAAAACTGAGCCCACAGAGGGAATGGCGTGGGAGGCTGTCCTTAGAAATACATCCTCGTGCCCTGCACACTGCCCTGTGGCACCAATGAGGACCCTACTGTAGACTAATGACGGCTAATGATGTTTGCATCCTGTCGTTCCGTTTATGACATTCTGACAGAGGTCTGCTGTATCCACCATCCCAACTGTACCTCGTCCCCTCATGAGGTGGTGGTAAAGTTACCATTCCCATAACTCAGAGGGGAAGTGAGGCTCAGTGATGGGACTTGAGAAGATTGTCTCAGTCATAAACTAATGGGCCTGTCAGGGCTGGGATTCCTGAGTACACAACTTGGCACCTCTGTACTCAGAAGAGCCTCAGCAACTGTTCAGGAAAGTTATCCCAAGCTGGAAGCCCTCAGACGTTGGCAGCCTCCAGGGCAAAGAGGAGGTGGTGGGTGGCACCGACTAACTCAGCCATCTTGGCAGGCCAGGGCCCCAGCCTGCTGTGCGGTGGTCACAGTCACTGAATTCCAATGGTCTGGTCACTGAGACAGTACAGCCCCTCAGGGTGGCCTCATCAGGGGTCAGATCTGTCCCTCTCACCCACCAGACGTCCCTGTCATCTCCTTCCTCTATTGCATGATTGACATTTCAGCTACCTTTGTGCACAAAAGTATCGTCCCTGTTTCTTGGCCCCTTCCTCCACGGCTCCCTCTGCTGCTATTGCACAGTTCTTGGCTTCTTTTTCTTCAGGGACTTGTGCTTATGCAGAAACTCTTTTCCTCCCCGCTCCAAACCTCTTTACGTAAACTTCTTTTTTTTTGCCAGACAGGGTTTCTCTTTGTAGTCTTGGCTGACCTGGGGACTCACTTTGTAAATTATGCTGGCCTTGAACTCAGAGCCCTGCCTCTGCCTCCTAAGTGCAGGAATTAAAGATGTACACCACCACACCCAACTGTCTCTAGTCAAAATTTTATCCCTCTCTTTACCTTAAACTCTTTCAAACCTTGTGCCGAGTTTGCTCAAACTCCTCTGCATTTGGTGAGTCTGTGGGCCACAATCCTGGATCTCCACCTCCACCATCTACACGGGATCGTCCTATTCTACCTGACTGTTGAGAATATAGTATCCTATAGCCCAGCCCCGGGATTCTCTTCTCTCATTTGTCATCCACTCTCTTTCCTTCGATGTTCTCATTCCCCACCCCGCCCCCATATAAGTACTCCTCGTCGACAGTGATGATTCTAAAATCCACACAGGGCCCAGGACATCTCGCTAGGCCAGAGTCCCATTCCTAACATAGTCACATTCAATGTAACCCATATCTTTATTTTCATCCCTGACTCTGCTGGCAGCCATCCCAGTGATGGGTTCCATTTTTAACCCTGTGTCTCAGCATCCAGGGTATGTGTGTCTGTCTGTCTGTCTCTCTGTCACAACTGGCTATGACCCTGGCTCCAAGGGATCTAACACTCTGAACTAGCAAAAAATCTAAACTTGTGTGAAGTTTATCTTGCAGAAAAGTAATACATCTGCCTAACTGAATATTTTAGCCAATCCCAAGTGTCTAAGGGGGAATTGGAAAGGTGTCCCCACTGAGGAACATGGGCTTTCCTAGTCTCTCTCTGTCTGTAGGGGGAAATCTGCCAACTGCACATACAGACGCAGGGTCAGAGAGCACTTGGGTAGCTATGACCAGTTCCACGTCACCCGCTGACCCACCCTGAGCTCTTCCTTCCTGTCCTTCATGCTGAGACTCATGCTGCTGGCCAAGCACTGAGAACTTTATCAGACAGCGCAGGCTGTCTGTAAATTCTGGCTAAGTCTTAGGCCTGCAGGCCAAGAAAAGCTTCAGCAGTTTGGCCTTGTCCAGCCCTCTGATCCCACAAGGGCCTCTCCTCCACTAACCTCAGGCCACAATGAATGACCTCTTTAGTTTCTCAAACAGTTGGCTTAGGTCTCTGCCTCAAGGCCTTTTTAACCGCCCTAAAACCTATTTATTTCTTTTTCTCTCCTCTCTCCCTCTCTTTATTTTCTCCTTATTCTTCATCATGTCATTAAAAATTTTTTTTTTTTTTATTGTGTAACTGGTGTTTTACTACGAGCCCAGGCTGACCTTGTTTGCTAAGTAGCTCAGGCTGGCCTCAAAGCTACAATCTTTCTACTTTGGCTTTCTGATTGACAGGTTGTATGCATGTACCACTCTACTTGGTCCCCCCTTATTCTTTGTGTATATATTTACGTGGAAGATATATACACGTATATGCATTCATGTGTGTATATGTGTGTGTGTGTGTGTGGGGGGTTATATTGAGTGTTTTTCTTTCTTTCTCTCCACCTTATTTTTGCAAGACAGGGTCTCTCACTGAACCCGCAGCTCCCTGTTGAGGCTAGACTGCCTGGTTCCCCTCATCTCTGTACCCCCAGTGCTGGGTGATACCATGTGTACTGCCTTGCCTGGCTTTTATGCGGGTGGTCTGGATCCAAACTCAGGTCTTCACGTTTCCACAGTGACACTGTACCCACCACGTCGTCTCCCCAGCCCTTCCCACTTATTCTTCCACAGTTCTCACGCCATTTCCATCTCTGCTCTCCATCTTTGGAACGGTCTTACTGACAGTTGTATGAAACCCTCCTCACGCCCTCCCAGTTGCTCTGAGCGCACCTGCTGCGTTGTTGCATGCACCCTGCTGCGTTGTCGCGTTTGTATTCATTGATGGTACGTCTCCTATTAGGCTGTTTTCTACCACCACCACCCCCCCCCCATCATGATAAACACGGCTGAGACAATGATAAATGCCGCCGGGAGGCCTAGAGCATACGGATGAGAAGCCCAAAGAAGCAACTCTTAGACAGATCAGCTAGGCCTTTGGAAGTTTGCTATACAGATGGGTGAAAACAGAAACGTTCCTAATCTTTGCTCCTGGTCAAAGATTCTGTTTCATTAACGAAAGGCATAGAGCTTCCGGCCGTGAGTATCTCATGAGACTATGCACCAAGGAGCATATATTCCAGAGGCTAAACCCTTCCTCTGGGGCGGAAGCTCAGCAGGCACAGTGTCCTGCTGCCAAGCCTGATGACCTGAGTTTGGTCTCAGGATCCAGTGCGGAAGAGGAGGACCGACTCCCGCCAACTTGTACTGTGACCTCCACATGCTATGACCGGCGCCCTCAGCCCCCGATAATTTTTTTTAATGTAATGAAAAATTTACAAACAACATTTTGGGGTATAATGATATTTGTGTAATCAAAAATTCACTCACCGCCTCTCTCATCAGCCAGCAGGAGTTACAGGCAGAGCGGCACACCCTACTGCAATCAGCATTTTTTTTTTTTGTAGAAAGTCCTAGAAGATACTTTTGAAACACTGGTTGCACCCCTTTAGGACAAAGGGTAGACTGAGGAAAGTGAGCGGCAGAAGCCAGGGAGTGCTAACCGCTGCCAATGGTTTGCAAGACTTCAGACTCCGTTCTCTCTTTTCTCATACATTTTATACCTGTGCTCTCTCTCTTTTTTACAATGGTTTTCTCTTGTTTTGTAGAGCTTATTTTTCTTCAAAAAAAAAAAACACAACCTGTTTGTGTTTGTATGTGGGTATGTGCCTATGGGTGGAGGCACCCATGGAGGCCAGGAGATGGCAACAGATGTCCATGAAATTGGAGTTTCAGGCCACTGTAACGGCGTAAACGAATGCAGACAGATTGTAAAAATATATATACATCTTTAATGGCGAAATAGACTTACAGAACCACCATTCCCGCGGAGACCAGGAAAGCAGAAGCAGCAGCGGCTGGGAGCACGCTCACCAAATTTATAGGCAAACCTTAGCCCGAGGTAAGGGGCGGGACTTATCCCTACATCTCCCCTTTTTGTCTAAATAAGACAGAACTAAACCAAATACAACTACATACCATAATAACAAATAATAAATATAACAAACAATATTGAGAACAAAAGTTTTGCTAAACATTCTATCTCAAGGAGTCTAAATAATGTAGAGAGTAACTACAATTATATAATCTTCAACTCCATCAAAGATCTGAGAAGGGAATAAATATTACTTAACAAACGAGATATATCCAAAATGTGCAGCAAATGACAGAGACAACTGACTACCTGGGCAATCACCCAAAGTCTCGTTTGCAATGTTGAGTCAACCAACTTTGGCTAAGGCCTAACATAACTGACATACCATTATTAAAGGCAAGGAACTTTTCAAAACTATCTTACCCTGTCTTGGCAGGATATGACAGTCCTGTTTTATCCATTGATGCACGCTCTGTATCTCTGTCAGTGGTTGAGGTATGGGCATTTCTTTGCCCAAAGGCCAGTTCTGCCAAATAGAAAGGCTCCAGGTGGAGTGTCTTCGGTGCTCAACATTCTCTCGGGAATAGAGCGGTGTTGCCAGGAGCAATTGTGTCTCACTATCACGAAACTCTGAGTTAGATTAAAGGCCATTTTCTACATCTCTTTGAAGAGGTTGAAGATTATCTATCTATACTGAGTATAATCTCTATATATCTAGAGAACCTGATTAGTCTGATTATAAATGACAAACTTAGATGGCTATTTATCTATATAATTCTCAATATCTATCTAACTTAAAGACTAAGACAATAAACAACTGTGTAACAAATGAGGATAATGACCTCCAAATATAAACACTGTACAAATATACATTGCAATATGGTAAATATATATCAATACACAAACATTATATAAGTATCTTAATCAGAGGTAGAAATGTACACTGCAATATGGTAAATATATACAATATATTTATCAATACAATATATGTCAATACATAAAAAATGTTTTAAACAGAGATAGAAACATGCATGCATACAATAGTCAATATAATTTAACTTTGTATCAATATAGAAAAATCGATACCAATATATTTGTCTAAAAGCAGTAACTCACAATTATAAATCTATTATCCCATCATTCCCTCTTTTTTTTTCAAAATGATCCCTGAGCTTATAAAATTCCTCCCCCAACCTCCCAACCCCTAAATGATGTCCCTAAACCCAGGGGTAAACTTTACTGGGAGAGGGGATGCTGTCCTCTAGAATTACTTCCAGCTGTCATGGGGGCAACGTTCTTTCTGGGGGATCCTGTGAAAGTAAAATGATGGTTAAATTTCAAGATCAATGTCTTTTAAAATTACAAATAGTCTCTGAGTATTTTGTGGAGGTCTGGCCAGAATGTTGTACAAGATGTGCACCATTTCAGCTAACCAAGTTGGGATCGTCTTGTGCAGCTGGTATCCAAAACAGGTCTTGTGGTAGCACTATCAGTATCATGACGTCATATCAACCAAGTAGAGTTGTTGTGGTGGGGCCCCATCTTCTTCCTGGAGATTTCAAATGTCACTTCAGGAAAAACTCATTGTTCATTGTGAAAAACTTAAACATTAATCATATAGACATATATAGACATATATATATATATTCACTGAAAGGCATGATAGATATATTCAATGAAAAGTATGATAGATATGAAGAAAAGCAAAGATGTTTTCTAAACTCATATTTCTTTCTGTCCTATATCATGGCTCTTGACATGAGACAGAAACTCCAGAAACTCTGGGTTTTTCTCTTACTAACAGGCTTGGAATTGAAGAGGGACTGAGCCAGAGTCCAACTTCAAAACCAGCTCTACATATTTATAAAGAAATGTTTAATAAGACATATATATATTAATACTTACAAAATGTGTCCATCCATCAGTAATGAAATATTCAGGGTCCCTTAATTTCTTTGAAGATGAGTATTTTCCTGTGGAGATAAGAAAAGAACCCTGCCTCCAACCTATCTGTATTTCTTACCATCAGTATGCTCGCCATCCTTATGAAAGAATTGTTATTTATCTTTTCCAAGTGGCTTCTCTTCTTCAAACTGAACCTTTATTAATTTTGACGGTATCCACAATTTTTCCTCTCCTGTGGAGATAAGAGCAAAACCCCTTCCCCAACGTAGCACATCTCCTGGCTTCCATTGTGAGGTCAGCACATCCTTGAAATAAACTGGTTGATTTAGTTCAGTAGACTTTTCCATTATCCAATGTCTTTCTGCAGCCGTTGTTCCCTTCTCATTAGCGTTGAGAAAATTCAAGGTTAACAAAGCATTATGTAACCTATTTCTGGGGGTGTTTTCCACCCCTTTCTGTTTGTTCAACATATCCTTTATAGTTCGATTAGATCTTTCTATGACTGCTTGACCTGTAGGATTGTATGGTATACCTGTAACATGCTTGATATTGTAATAATCAAAAAACCGTTTCATTTTCCTAGAGACATAAGCAGGACCATTATGTGTCTTTATTTGCGTAGGTATACCCATGATAGCCATGACTTCTAAGAAATGAGTGATTACTGAATCAGCTTTTTCTGAACTTAAAGCGGTTGCCCACTGAAAGCCTGAATAAGTGTCAATGGTGTGATGAACATATTTTAATTTGCCAAATTCTGCAAAGTGGAACACATCCATCTGCCAGATTTCATTCCTTTGGGTGCCCTTTGGATTAGTCCCTGCAGGCAGTGGCATTTGGTTATAGAAAGAGCAAGTAGGGCATTTCTTTACAATCTCCTTAGCTTGTTGCCATGTAATTGAAAACTCTTTCTTCAAACCTTTGCTATTAACATGATGTTTTTTATGAAATTCAGAGGCTTGTAGCACACTACCAATCAATAATTGATCGATTTCTGCATTACCTTGTGATAGAAGACCTGGCAGACCCGTATGGGATCGGATGTGTGCTATGTACATAGGGCAAAGCCTGTTCCTGATCAAATCTTGAACCTGGAGAAACAATGAGGTTAGTTCTGTATCATCAGGTATAAATTCAGCAGTTTCAATATGTAAAATAACTCTTTCTGTGTATTGTGAATCTGTAACTATATTAATAGGTTCTTTAAAATCCCTTAGCACCATAAGAATGGCATATAATTCCTCCTTCTGGACAGAATTATACGGACTTTGTTCCACCTTACCCAAGTCTTCTGATTTGTAACCTGCCTTCCCTGATTTATTGGCATCAGTATAGAATGTACGGGCTCCAGTTATTGGAGCATCACGGACGATTCGAGGAAGAATCCAAGAAGTTCTCTTCATGAAGTTAAGCCTCTTGCTTTTTGGATAGTTGTTATTAATGTCTCCCAAAAAATTAGCACAAGCTCTTTGCCATGGTTCATTATCTTCCCATAATTTCTTTAGTTCATCAGTAGTGAAAGGCACTATAATTTCTGCTGGGTCTATGCCTGCTAGTTGACAAAGTCTCAGCTTGCCTTTTATATAATTAACTCAGAGACTTTTTCCACATAAGTTTTCAGTTTCTTACTTGGTTTATGTGGTAAAAAGATCCATTCCAAAATAATATCATTTCTCCGCATTAAAATTCCTGTAGGAGAAATTTTTGATGGTAGTATGACGAGAATACAATCAAGCTCTGGATTCACCCTGTCCACATGTGCCTGTTGTAATTTTTCCTCAATCATTGTCAGTTCCTTTTCTGCTTCAGCTGTTAATTCTCTGGGACTGTTTAAATCTTTATCACCATCCAAGGTTTTGTTCAAATGAATTGTTAGATCAGGTGTTATTCCAATAGCTGGTCGTAGACTGGAAATGTCTCCTAACAGTCTTTGAAAGTCATTAAGAGTCCGTAGGCGATCTCTCCTAATTTGTGCTTTTTGTGTCTTAATTTTTTGCAAACCTATTTTATAACCTAAATAATTAACAGAATCTCCCTTCTGCATCTTTTCAGGAGCAATTTGCAATCCCCATTTAGGTAAAAGTTTCTTTATTTCTTCAAACAGTCTGTTCAAGGTATCCATGTTTGAATCGGATAACAAAATGTCGTCCATGTAATGGTATACTATAGATTTGGGAAATTTCTTGCGTATTATTTGCAATGGTTGGTTCACAAAATATTGGCACAGGGAGGGATTATTTAACATACCCTGGGGGAGGACGGTCCAGTGGTACCTCCTCGAAGGTTGAGAATTGTTATAAGTAGGCACTGTGAAGGTAAATTTTTCTCTATCTTCTTTTTGCAAAGGTATAGTGAAAAAACAATCCTTTAAATCAATAACTATGAGAGACCATCCTTTTGGTAATAAAGAGGGCAAAGGAATTCCAGATTGCAGAGGGCCCATAGGTTGAATAACCTTGTTGATGGCCCTGAGATCTGTCACCATTCTCCATTTACCTGATTTTTTCTTAACCACAAATACAGGAGAATTCCAAGGGCTGGTAGATTCTTCTATATGTCCAGCATCTAATTGTTCTCATACCAGCTGTTCTAAAGCCTGTAACCTTTCCTCAGCTAAAGGCCATTGTTTTGTCCATATTGGTTTCTCAGTCAACCATTTTAGAGGCAAGGCTGTTGGTATCTCTGAAGGGACATCAATTGCTTGTTCTTGTACAGCCCGCATGGCTGGTTTTCTCCGTTTGTAATATCTTTTAATATAATTCTCAGAAATATAGGCTCTAGAAGTAGCAGGAATGTTAATTTCGGTATTCCATTGTTGTAATAGGTCACGACCCCATAAATTCATTGCGATATTGGCTACATATGGCCTTAATTTTCCTATTTGTCCCTCTGGCCCTATACATTCAACCCATCTTGTGCTCTGCCTTACTCGAGATAGGGTTCCAATTCCCAGGAGCTGAACATTTACATTCTGAAGAGGCCAATACGGATGCCAAGATTCTGGGGTAATGATACTTACATCAGCACCTGTGTCCAGCAGGCCAGTAATAAAAATGCCATTTACACACACTCTCAGTTTAGGTCTTTGATCATTTATAGAAGTTTGCCAAAATACACGTAACTTATCTTTCTGATCATTATTGCTTGTAACAGTAGGCATGGGGCTTCCTAATTGTCCTGACGAGGCATGTTCTCTGCAGAAACTGGAAATGACTGAACCATGTTTGCCATGGGGGCCTGTGAGGCCCCCCTCTCACGTTTCCCATCTGTATCAGGTTGCCTTGTCTGTCTCTTGTAGACCTGCATTCATTCGTCCAATGTCTGCCTTTTCCACATCTTCTACATAAACCTGAAGGCTGAGTCCTCCTATTTCTGTTATTTCCAGAAGATGCATTATTATTATTATTATTTCTGAAAGATGCATTATTATTATAATTATTATTATTATTATTATTATTATTATTATTATTTCTGAAAATCCGTTGCCTACAATTCCTTTTCATATGACCCATTTTGCCACAATTAAAACATTTGGTATTCTGGTGTCTCCTTTTACCATTGGAAATTGCTTCTTCTACCCATGTTTCAGTGCCATAATCAAATGTATCAACATTGAGTGTATGCAAGACCCATTCTTCCAAGGGCGCTGATCTGAGCTTTAAAGGCCCCAAAATCCTTTTGCATTCCACATTTGCATTTTCATAAGCCAAAGACTCAATCATTATACGTCTTGCTTCTGGGTCAGATATCCCTATTTGTACAGCCTTAGTTAATCTTTGTAAAAAGTCACTAAAGGGTTCTCTCTGACCCTGTTTAACTCTGACAAATGATTCCATTCTCTGTCCTGGGTCTTGTACCCTGTCCCAAGCCCTTAAGGCTGCTGTAGTACACATGGAGAGTGTGTTTTCATCCAAATTAGCTTGTTCCTGAGGGTCGGAAAAGAGCCTTTCACCTAGAATTTTATCTAGGGAAATGTCAATTCCCTTTGCTTTTTCCTGCTGTTCTAAGAGTCTAGCCTCTTGCCTGAATAAGCATTTCCATTTCAATTGCGGTCCACTCTCAAGTACCGCAGAGCTCAGCTGGAGCCAGTCCGAGGGGGTTGCTCTGCTTGTCGTGGCCCAAGTTCTTAGCATCTCTTTAACAAAAGAAGCATGCATCCCAAAAGTCATGACAGCCTGTTTTATTTCCTTGAGATCATTCATACGGACAGGCTCCCATGTATCCTCCTTGATGACCCTAGGGTTTTTGGAACCAATCACCTTCTTTGTTGTTATTACTGGAAAGGCAGGTAGAGCTGTAGGTAGAGCTTTGTGGAAATTGTCCCGGAGAGATTTACCCACAGATGTAGTTAAAATTTGCCTTTCTACCCTTTGCTCTTCCTCATCAGAATTGAGAAATTCCTCAATCTTTTCAATTCTATTCACCATTGCCTTCTGCAATGTCTGAATCTCCTGTCCAGAATTATGTTCCAAAGCCTTCACTGAGGATTCTAAAGTATGAAGTTTGTCCGTTAGAGATAACATCTCATCTTTGGACATAATTTTTATGGCATAAACTGTGCCTTCTTGTACTGATAATCTTTCCGTCAATCTGTCATAAGCTTTAGACAAAATCGGATTATCACATTCAGCAGTTTTGATTCTCTCAGTTAATGTTTCATTTCCTACAGAAAGGGACTGAAGCTTACGATCCAAATCAGCTGTTCCCTCTTCCATAGTAATGAATTTCTCCTTAATATCAGCCACTAATGTTTCCTACAGAAAGGGACTGAAGCTTACGATCCAAATCAGCTGTTCCCTCTTCCATAGTAATGAATTTCTCCTTAACATCAGCTTGGAGAACTTCAAACTGATTCTTGGGAGGATTGTTGTCATTCTCAATTGTTTTTAAGCATTCCATCTCTGCCTTAAGAATCCTGGATTCATCTCATAAAGACTTTATCATATTTCTATTATCAAACCATTTAGAGACAATGAAAACTACGAATCCCAGAAGGATCCATAGATGTGGGGTGATAAACACCTCTTGTAAAATCTCCCACATGGTACAATTAAAAAAACTGTTAAATTCTTGAATAGTAACGTGTTCAGACATTTTATTTATAAAAGAAAAATTTTTTACCTGCAATGATCGGTTCCTGCCAGTGGTGGTCTCTGTATTTTTGGAGCCTGTCCTAGAACTAGCTCTTGTAAACCAGGCTGGCCTCAAACTCACAGAGATCCGCCTGTCTCTGCCCCCCGAGTGCTGGGATTAAAGGCGTGCACCACCACTGCCTGGCTGGCCTCAAACTCACAGAGATCCGCCTGCCTCTGCCTCCCAAGTGCTGGTATCAAAGGCGTGCACCACCACCGCCCGGCCAAGTCACTTTGTATCAGACCAAATCTGCCACTGTGGCGGCTGTTGTTTCAAAACCGCAGGTACTTGCACTTCTGCTAATTCAGGCAGTGGGGTTCTGCTGCAAACTTAGCCAAGGCAGGCAGAATTGGCCTGTGTGGCCGAATGTGTCTCGGACTCGGCACTGGGGCCTGAGTCACGAACTAAAAAACAGCACTTGGGAGGGTACTGTGTTAGCTAGCGGGCTACCCGCTTGAGTCAGGGGCAAAATAGCCCGACGTTGGACGCCAAAATGTAACGGCGTAAACGAATGCAGACAGATTGTAAAAATATATATACAGCTTTAATGGCAAAATAGACTTACAGAACCACCGTTCCCGCGGAGACCAGGAAAGCAGAAGCAGCGGCTGGGAGCATGCTCGCCAAATTTATAGGCAAACATTAGCCCGAGGCAAACAGGCCCCCTAAGGGGTGGGACTTATCCCTACAGGCCACTGTGGGCTGCCCCTACCTAGGTGCTGGGAACCAGACTGGCATCCTCTCCAAGACCAGTGTGCACCATCTTTACCACTGAACCATCTCTCTAGTCCCCTGCAGATTTTTACAGTTGCATATTTATTTATTTAATTATTTACTTTTTTTTTGGTTTTTGAGACAAGGTTTCTCTGTAGCTTTGGTGCCTGTCCTGGAACTTCTCCCCCAAGCTTATCTTGCTGCTCTCATTATCAGCAGACATGAGACCACAGCTGCTTCAACCTTTCAACATGATTCCCACCAGCAACCCTTCTGGTAGCCTCCAGGCTTTAAACCTTAAACTGGGGCTTCATCTTCTGATGTAGGTGGGTCTTCTGTCTATCTGTTGCTTTCATTGGTTAATTAATAAAGAAACTGCTTGGCCTGATAGGGAGGAAAATTAGGTGGGTGGAGTAGACAGAACAGAATGCTGGGAGGAAGACGGCAGTGAGGCAGACGCTATAGCTCTCCTCTCCAAGATGGATGCAGGTTAAGATCCCTTCCCGTAAGCCACCACCTTGTGGTGCTACACAGATTATTAGAAATGGGTTAATCAAGATGTGAGAATTAGTTAGTAAGAGGCTAGAGCTAATGGGCCAAGCAGTGTTTAAAAGAATACAGTTTCCAGCCGGGCAGTGGTGGCACACGCCTTTAATCCCAGCACTCGGAGGCAGAGGCAAGCGGATCTCTGGAAGTTCGAGACCAGCCTGGTCTACAAAAGCTAGTTCCAGGACAGGCTCCAAAGCTACAGAGAAATCCTGTCTTGAAAAAAAAAAAGAACACAGTTTTCGTGTAATTATTTTGGGTAAAGCTAGCCGTGCGGGAGCTGGGCGGTGGGAAATGGCCCGCAGCTCCTTCTGCAATCTTTGAGCCCCTTATTCTGAGGTTTCCAGCTTCTCAGACACAGAAGCCACCAGGTTATCTGGCTCCCCAATATGCATATGGTCATTATTTGATTTCCCAGCTTCCAATAAACAACAAGGTTGTCCAATCTTTTGACATTGTAACTTGACATTGTCATCTACAGAGTTCACACTCAAGAACTGAACAATTGAGTTAAGAAAGAGAAAAACCCTCCCCCTTTTCTCCACCATTGTGAACTGTACACTCAATAAACTTTCTCACCATATATTTTCACAAGACTTTCACAATCAAAGTATTTCTGGCCAAATTTCAAAAGCAAGACATGGTTCCATTCCCTCAAATGAATAGGAATGAAAACTCGTAGCAAAACAGGGCCAACTCCAAGACAAGATCCTGGAGTCGAGCCACACCTGGTGTGTAAGAGTTCATGTACAGTGATACAACTGTTTATGCAGAATCACGATTATTTATCTTACCAGATGGCAGTGAAAGAGTCCATCTATACATGGAGACATGAGCATGGTAAACTGTAGGAGCAAGTTGGCTGGCCTAGTGATAAATACGTAGAACTTTATGAACTGTTGGATTACACACACACACACACACACACACACCCTCATAATGTTTCAAATAAACTTACAATTTGATGTTGGGCTGCATTCATACACATCTGACCACAGACCATGGATTGGACATGTCTATAAGCTGATTCAATACATCCCCTATCATATACTCATGCATATGTGTATATATGTATATGTATGTATGTATGTACATAGATCTGTGTTCTATCAATTTTGTTCCTCTACAAAAACCTGAGTAATGAAATCAATTTCAGTAGAGTGTTAAGAATGAAAGTCTGTAAGAGCGTGATTTAAAAAAATAAATGAAAGAGGGAAGTATGTAGAACCCTCTTGGTTTTTGCTTGTTTGTTTGGTTTGCTTTTGGTTTTTGGTTTTGGTTTTTCAAGACAGGGTTTCTCAATATAACAGTCTTGGCTGTCCTGGAATTTGCTTTGTAGACCAGGCTGGCCTCGAACTCACTGAGATCCACCTGCCTCTGCCTCCCATGTGCTTTAATAGGAGTGTGCCACCACTGCCTGGTGTAGACCCCCTTTTCATGGATTTTATTGAAAATAGAAACAGATGCTGTCAGTCATGGGTAATATACAATAAAGAAAGACTAACAATAGTTTATTTGTTCTTTTCTTTTTAATAATGTGTGTATGTGTGGTATGGGAGAGGGCAGGGGTATATAAAGTAATGTAATGCCATCAGATGCCAGAGGAGGGTGTTAAATCCCTGGAAGCTGGAGTTAATGGCTGGTTGTGAGCCCCCTGAGATGAATTCTGGGAATTGAACTTGGATCTTCTGGAAGAGCAGTGTGTACCCTTAACCACTGATCCATCTCTCCAGCCCCCTTTGTTCTTTTCCTGACTTGCTTAGCAGAAGACAATAATGACCACGAGACAGAAGGGGATATGGGTTTCCAGACATTTTCAATAAGCTGGCAAGAGAGAACAGGGCCAGAAAGGTAAGGGCTTCTTGGTAGACTGGGAACTCCGAGAAGGTCGGCTCTAATTCCTTATGGTCAAACAGAAAGCAAATTGTCAGGCGGAGTTGTGAAAGGATTCAAGAGCCATCACTGTTGAAAGCAAGGCTGGTTTAGCTGGTAAAGGTACCTGCTGCTAAATCTGATGACCTGAGCTTAATCCCTAGAACCCATTTTGTTCACGGAGACTGTACTTAAATTTCCCTACCACTCAGACCTGAATAATCACACAGAAACTATATTAATTGCAACACTGCTTGGCTGATGGCTCGTGCATATTTCTAGCTAGCTCTTGCATTTTAAATTAACCTTTTTCTATTAGCCTATATTGACACACGGCCATGGCACTAGCTCATTTTCTATATGTCTTATTTCCTTGGTGGCTGGCTGACATCTGCAGAGTGAGTCTTTCCTTTTCCCAGAATTCTCCTAGTCTGGTCACCCTGCCTACTCTTCCTGCCTGGTTACTGACCAATAAGCATTCTTTTATAACAATACAAGTGACAAATCTTTACAGGTTACAAGAGCATTATCCCACAGCACATACAGTGGAAGGAAAAAAACCACAAATTGTCTTCTGACTGACACATATGTGTCATGACATTTGCTTGAGTTGGGGGCTTTCTCCTCCTACTTTGGGTCCCTCCAGGTCTCTAGTTTATTAAGATGGAGGGTCTTTCTTTACTCCATTGCTATGGCACATGCCAATAATCTCTGCAAACACTCTTGCAGACAAATGCACACACGTTTCACTGATCTTTTAACCATTTCTAACCCACTCAAGCTGACAATCGAGATTAGCTGTCTCACTGCTTTCCTCTCTAGTGACCCTCATATCTAGATCCATCAGTCATTCAGCACATGGGAAGGCGAGCCCATTTTTCCCTCCCTGCAGGTCTCAGGCACAGATATCAAATGAAGGTTCTACCACAGGGAATGTTAAATAGTGTCGAGGGAGCTCCTTCCTCTCCTTCAGCCAATAGCCGCTGAGATACCAGCCCATTGGGGTGTGGTCTCTCTCCCTTTAAAAAGGCGGCCACTTCCCTCTCCTCTCTCTCTGGCTTCCGGCTCTGCTTCTGGTGACTAGACTCCTTTCCTGACTGTGCAGAGGGCTGTTGTCTGGGACGGTGATCTGTAAGTTTTCCCCTTTAAATAAATAACCATTCTATTAATCATAATTTCAAACTGGTGTGGGATTGTTTGTGACTTACACCTTCAAAATAGCCCCACCCTGTGCTAATATTTTGTAAATCAGCCATTGGAAATGATACGTGAGCAATTTCCTGAATCTACAGTTTACCATTACATGGAAGACACTTTGCTATCTTATTCAAATGTATATACTTTAGAAAAAATGTTTGAAGAAGTAAAGAAAAATTTGTCTTGTTGGGAATTACAAATTGCTCCTGAAAAATACAAAGAGGAGATTTTATTAATTATTTAGGTTATAAAATAGGTTTACAAAAAAAGTTAGTTCCCAAAAGGTACAAATTAGGAAATATTGATTGCGGATTCTTAATGATATCCAAAGATTGCTAGGAGACATTTTCTAGCTAAGGGAATAAAACCTGATGAACTGATTAATTTACATAAAACCTTAGATGATGTCAAAGACTTAAATAGTCTCTGAGGAAATATCAGCTGAAGTTGGAGAGAATTGACTTTGATTGAAGAGAAATTACAGAAGGCACATGTGGATAATGTGGATCTGAATCTTAACTGCATTCTGGTCATATTATCTTCCAAATATTCCCCTACAGGAATTTTAATGCAGAGGGTAGATATTGCCTTAGAATGGATCTTTTTTTTACCCTATAAACCTAGTAAAAAAATTAAAAACTTAAGTGGAAAAGGTCTCTGAGTTGATTATAAAAGGAAAATTGAGACTTCATCAATTATAGGAATAGACCCAGCAAAATACCTTTTAATGATGATGAAATTAACAAATTATGGGAAGAAATTTTTGGGAGAGATTAACAACTATCCTAAAAGCAAGAGAATTCAAATTATAAAGAGAGCTAACTGAATCCTTCCTCATATTGTACAGGGCACACTAATAACCGGAGCCCCTACATTCTATACTGATGCAAATAAGTCAGGAAAGGCAGGTTCCAAATCAGAAATTTTTAAAAAGACTTGTTTATTTGTTATGTATACAATGTTCTGCTTGCATGTGTCCCTGCAGGCCAGAAGTTGGCACTAGATCTTATTAGAGATGGTTGTAAGCCACCATGTGGTTGCTGGGAATTGAACTCAGGACTTCTGGTAGAACAATCAGTGCTCTTAACCACTGAGCCGTCTCTCCGGCCCCAAAAATCATAAAATTTAAGGTGGAACAAAGCCCTTATGATTCTGTCCAAAAGGCAGAGTTATATGCTATTCTCATAGTACTAAAGGATTTTAAAGATCCTCTCTACATAGTTACTGATTCACAATATACAGAAAGAGTCGTTTTAAATACTGAAACCACTGAATTTATATCAGATAATACAGAATTGACTTTATTACTTATTCAGGTATAAGATAAAATCAGGAATAGGCATTGTTGTTCCCTTGCAACACTACAACTCCCAACATCCCTCTGGACGGCAAGCGCGGGACACATTTCCCAGAAGCCTTTGCATCCTCTGTTAAAAGCAAGGACAAGCCACAAGTTCGCCCCTTCTTAACCCTTCCCTCCCCTTCTTAACCCTTCCCTTGGTCCCTTCCCTTCACTTTTCCTAGTGTGTTTTCCCTTCCCATTAAAAAGTGTACCTACCACGTGGTACCGCTGCGTGTCTGTGTCTTTTCCCTGCGTAATCGTCTTTACCCCATAGGACAAACGGGAATTAAGAACAACATTTTGGTGCCGCCTCATCGACTCGGAGACCTCTCCGTCCGGTGCCCGAGGCTTTGCCTCTGGGCCTCACCGACAAGGTCCAAAGAACCGACAGCCTTCGCTCACCACCACCTGTTTCCACGGCCATTTCAACAGCTTCATCCTGATCCGTGAGTTACCCTGAGTTGGCTTCCTTCCCCCTGGGGCGTTCAAAGACTGTCCGGCCGGCTTTCTTTGCACACCTCGGGCTAAGGCTAGGTTGCTAACACATTTCCCCGAGTTTTTTTTTTGCCCTCGGCCGAAACGCTCAGTCCGCGCACCCGGAGTTCGGCGCTCCGGGCTTTTTTTCTCCTTCTTTCTTCCTTTTTTTTCTAACTTTTTCCTGTCCACTTTCGGGCCACTTTTTGTGGCACCTCCGGGCCCTGTGCCCTAAAGAGCTTAATCGCCTCCTCCCAGCCGGGACTTTCTCTCCCGTACGGTTGCTGGGCTCGGGGCAGTTAAGTGTTAACACGCCCCAAATTCGCACGGACGCCTGCGTTTTTGGCTTGCCGTGTTCGCTGTACTCTGTTGGTACCTTTTGCGGCTGGGCTGCACTTCGGCCATGGGCTCAAAAAATTCTAAACCGGTTCCCCCATCTTTCCCGCTCGGACAGCTTCTGGAAGCTCTCCAACCCCACGCCCTCATTCCCTCCATAAAACTTTCCAAGTTAACACGGCTTTGTTCCAAGACTTGGCCTAAATACAATTTACAGGGCTCTATTCGCTGGCCTTCTCAGGGATCATTTGACCCTGACACTCTGCGGGAGCTGGCAAATTTTTGTCACTGGTCAGCTAAATGGAAGGAATTAATGTACGTGATGGCCTTCTTTTATATGGCTCTAAAAACTGACCCATCTACCTCGTCACACTGTTCACCGGCTCACATGTTTTTGGCTCTACCCTCCCTCCAGGAACCCTCCGCTCCGACCATGGACCCCGATGACGACCCCCCGCCTCCCCGACCTCGTGACACCACTCCTTCCCGCCCTGCCCAATCGGGGGCCACCTCCTCTATCCCCCCTCCTTCAAAAGTTTCTTTTAGGTACAAAAAGGAGTCGCCTACACCTTCTCCCCACGCCTCTAAACGCTCCATTCCTAGGTCTCCAGGAGTTCCGCGTAAACATCCTTCTGGGTCGCCTTCCTGTTCCTCCGAATCCCCCCAAAAATCTCATTCCTCCCGTCTCATATATCCCAGCCTTTCCGATCCAGCTTCACCTAACTTCTCTCGCAGCAGGACTCGACTGCGAAGACAATTAACAATTTCTTCCCAACACAGGAGGCGCAGTAGGCGGGCCGAATCGACTTCGGATTCTTCCGTCTCACCTCCCCGCCCCACCCCTCTGCCTCGGTCTTCCAAGACCCCCTCAGGCGCTAACCCCACCCGCCGCCTTGCGCCTAATTTCACCCCTCCCCTTAAGCGCTCGCGAGCCGCTGCCGCAGCAGCAGACCCTGATCAACCCAAACCAGCTACCGTTCTGCCCTTACGAGAGGTAGCTGGGGTCGAGGGCCCACTTCGGGTACACGTCCCCTTCGCCTTATCGGAACTTTCACATATTTCTAAGCTACTAGGGTCATATACGGCTAACCCCACTAATTTCACAAAAGAGTTTCAATATTTAACCCAATCTTACAGCCTAACTTATCATGATATTTATATGATTCTCTTTAACAACTTGCTTCCTGAGGAACACCGACGGGTCTGGGAGCAGGCGAGACTGCATGCTGACGAAGTACACCAGACTCAGCCTTCTCACCCACCTGGTGCAGAGGCAGTGCCCGAACAGGAACCCCACTGGGATTACAACTCCCCCGGGGGCATTCTGTCCAGAGACCAGAGACCGATTCTTAACCTGCCTTCTGGTGGGATTAAGAAAGGCGGCTCTCAAACCAGTCAATTATTCTAAACTTGCAGAAATATTTCAGGATACAAACGAGAATCCTTCTGCATTTCTTGACCGTCTCACCAAAGCTATGCTACAGTTCACAAACATGGATCCAGAATCCAACGAGGGCAGACAGCTCCTGATGTCCCACTTTGTCAACCAGTCCTACTCAGACATCAAGGCAAAGCTCAGACGTTTGGAGAAGGGTCCCTTAACTCCACAGGCACAGATCCTGGAGATGGCCTTCAAGATCTACCACTCAAGGAATGACAAGGCCAGAAATCATTGCCACGTGATCACCGCACCCGCCAGGCCAGCCGAGGTGATGGACTCCACCGCCCGCCCTCCGCGCGCGGCTCCCCCGCCCCCCCAGCCCATGCTTCAAGTGTGGTAAGACAGGTCACTGGTCAAAGGCGTGCCCCAATCCCCATCGCAACCCGAGGGGCCCCTGCCCAAGGTGTCACAGGGAGGGTCATTGGTCCACAGACTGCCCTCGTGCGTTCGGTGACGCTGGGGCAGCCGCCCCAGAGGACTCCCAGGTTGACCTATTGGGTCTGGCTCTGGAAGACTGAAGGTTCCCGGGCTCCTCCACTGACAACCCGACTGCTATGCCCATCTGCAACCAGGAGCCGCGGGTACTTCTTACAGTGTCGGGACGCCTCATCTCCTTTCTCTTGGACACCGGAGCAACATATTCGGTTCTAAGGGAATTTTGGGGGCCAACCTCCCCCTCACGTTCCCCTATTGTCGGGGTAGGGGGACAGCCTTATCTACCTCTCCAAACTCCACCTCTCAATTGCATATTTAAAGGTATCTTTCTCACTCATTCATTTCTAGTTCTACCAACCTGCCCAGTCCCACTCTTGGGAAGGGATCTTCTGACCAAGCTGGGAGCTTCCATTTCTTTTGCGCCCCCCACCCGTTTCGTTTCAGATCCGTCGGTGACACAGCTGCTGCTTCTCCTGGCTCCGCGACCCTCTGATACTAACATGTCTTTTCCCCTCCCAGCTTCCCAGGTGGACCCTCTCGTGTGGGACATCCAAAACCCAGCTGTCGCTAAACACCACCCCCCCCCGTTGTTATTCAGTTAAAAAACCCTACTGGGTATATCACCCAAGCCCAGTACCCGCTTCCTTTCCCCTAAATGGCAGGGCCCTTTCAAAGTAATTCTTTTAACTCCCACAGCTGCCAAGCTTAAAGGAATTCCTCATTGGATTCACCTGTCACATCTTAAACCGTTTATCTCCACAGCTCAAGATAATCCTTCATACACGGTGACTCAAACCGGACCCTGTACTCTTAAGTTCCAAAGGACGCCGGATTCAGCCCCCCTACTACAGTCTAAGGACAACAATGGTCCCGATCCGTCACTGTGTTAACACACCCTCCCTTCTTTAAATTCATAAATAACCGTCTAGCTGTCGTTACAGGTACCCCCAACAAATACGAAGACAAGTGGTAAGCAGATTCTCCTCTACAAAGCTCTTACGTAACAGGTCAGCCGCTGACTGCAGCAGCGGCCCCCTAAAATGTTAAGAGATGTATGGTTAGAATCTATTTCTTTTAAGACAGTTTCCTTAAGCTCCGGGATGCCAGCCCAACGGATCAAACACAAAGGAATAAGTATCACTTAATTTTTTTATCATTTCTTAACCCCGGACATCCTAAGACCCTCTCCCGCCCCTCTTCACCCCAGCTCTCCAAAAATCCCCCCCCTCTTTTAATTTTTTCTTTTACTAATGCAACTTTTGCCTTCCAGCATCTTAATGATGACCCAGCTACTCAGGAAAAGCCACACAGATTTCTTCAATCAGCCGCCTCAGACGACAGCCAGGACTTCAAACATCAGCGACCGACTACACCAGCCAGCAACCCTGGACATGGACATCAGTGACCAACTGCACCAGCGACCGCAAACGCCAGTGGGACATTGCCAAGATAATCGGACATTCCCTGGACCCCTCAACGCCCAAAGTCAGCAGGAAGCAGCCATGAGAGACTGGACTACGCCCCCATTCCCTACCCTTTAAGGTCCCCCAATTTTTTTTTTAATCAAACCAAAAGGGTGAAATGTTGTTCCCTTGCAACACTACAACTCCCAACATCCCTCTGGACGGCAAGCGCGGGACACATTTCCCAGAAGCCTTTGCATCCTCTGTTAAAAGCAAGGACAAGCCACAAGTTCGCCCCTTCTTAACCCTTCCCTTCCCCTTCTTAACCCTTCCCTTGGTCCCTTCCCTTCACTTTTCCTAGTGTGTTTTCCCTTCCCATTAAAAAGTGTACCTACCACGTGGTACCGCCGCGTGTCTGTGTCTTTTCCCTGCGTAATCGTCTTTACCCCATAGGACAAACGGGAATTAAGAACAACAGGCATCATCCAATATATATAACACACATCCAGTCCCATATGGGTCTGCCAGGTCCTCTAGCACAAGGTAATGCAGAAATCAATCAGTTGTTGATTGAAATGTAATGAAGGCCTCAGAATGTTATAGAAAACATCATGTCAATAGCAAAGGTTTAAAAAAGGAATCTTTATACAACCAAACACCACTATCTGCAGGAAACAACCCAAAGGGTACTTGAAGGAATGAAATCTGGCAGAGGGATGTGTAGAATTTAGAAAACTAAAATATGTACACCACACCATTGACACCTGTTCAGACTTTCTATGGGCAACTGCTTTGAGTTCGGAAAAGGCTGATTCAGTAATCACACATTTTCTAGAAGTTATGGTCACCCATGGATATACCCGCACAAATAAAGACAACAATGCTCCAGCATATGTCTCTAAGAAAATGAAACAGTTTATGCTTATTATAATATAAAATATATTACAGGTGTACCACACACTCCTACAGGACAAGCAATTATATAAAAATCAAATCAAACTCTAAATGATATATTTGATAAACAGAAAGGGATAAAAATTACCCCCATAAATAGATTGCATAATGCTTTATTAACTTTGAATTTTCTACGTGCTAATGAGAAAGTGACAGCAACTGTGGGGAAGACAGTGGACAGCAGAAAAAACAGAATTAAATAAGCCGATATACTTTAAAGATGTACTGACCTCAGAATGGAAATCAGGACATGTATTTCCTTGGGGAAGGAGTTTTGCTTTTGTTTCTACAGGAGAAGAAAAGCTATGGATACCATTGAAATTGATAAAGATTGGATTTGAACAAAAGGCATGTCTAAATTGGAAGAGATGATAGTTCATCAAACATCATGGCCTTTTAATCTAATCTAACCTATAAAACTAACAAATGCTTTTCATTTGATCAGTGATAACTTGCCAAAAGAGAATCTCCCCAAAATTAGGGCTGAGAAAGGGTTTAATCTCTGTCTTTTCAGGAAAATAAATATATCCAGCTAAGGAATCTGAAGACTACTGGACAAATGAGACATCTGAAGAAAAAAAACAAAGCATACAGAAAAAATGTCTCAAGAAAAAGAGCAAATTGGTCTATTATTATATCACATTTCCAACAAGGTAAAATTTCATAAATCTTACCAAATGTATGTTTCTGCTATTCTCTACAGACATAAAATGCAGATTTTTTTTGTAGTCCCAGTTTAATTAAAAATTAAAGCTGACTTTGGAGTTGGAGTGCAACTCTCTCTTCTAAACCCAAGCATGATTATTAAAGTGAAATTTAAAATCTCTGTCTCATGTCAGAAGAGCCACCTAATATGGGACAGAAGAAAAACAAAAATTTAAAGACTATTTTATTGATACTAATCTCATAATCCTTTGGTTTTATATTGACAGCTTTTCTTAAGGTATAAGAATTATAATATATATGTGTGTATATATATATCTTTGTCATGATATAAATGGTCATATAGAGTATTAACTAATTCTAGAAAAAGATTTCATCTACCTTCCTATACATGATTTCAGATTTGAGTCTCTATCAGTTTTCTGCAGCACACCTAACAGTGACCTTTGAAGTCTCCTTAAGGAGGATGGGGCCCTACAACAATGAATCCTCCAGGACTATGATAACACTACTAAACTGAAAAGTTCCACCTAAGGATTGGTTTTGGACTACAAACTGCTCAGAATAATTTTGAGGTGACAAGCTGAGATGATCCAGCCTAACAGACTACTCTAGCCAGGACTTGAGACAAGCCCTGCATTTTCCCATTATGCATAGACTGGACCAAAAAAATGATTCAGCTGCCTCTCCCAGGACTTGACAATTAACCCAAATTTTCTTTTCAGGATCCTATAAGATACCATCATCCCTGGTCAGCAGGAAGTAAATTTAAGAATACAACGCCCACATTCCCAAGAGGTAGGGTGGATGGTTTTTGTTCGTTCAGTGAATTATGGATGTTTGTCATTGTTTAGAGGGTTGGCTACAAGTTGTTATTGGTAATGGTCAGAAAAAAAGCTAAACAAAGGAAATTAGATTCTTTTCTTGTTTTGAAAAGAAAAAAAGGGGGATATAGATACAATAAGATAAAGGGGTAGATTATTGAATCTAGTCTGAAAAGAAAAAAGGGAGGACAGATATGATAAGATAAAAAGTTAGATTATTGAATCTACTTTTAAAAAGCAACTACTAGTTTTAAATTGAATTGGAGCTTTGTATATTGTATATAGATTTGTATATTGAGATTGCCTTTTTGTTTGTTTGTTTTTTTGTTTTTTGAGACAGGGTTTCTCTGTAGCTTGGAGCCCGTCCTGGAGCTAGCTCTTGTAGACCAGGCTGACCTCAAACTCACAGAGATCTGCCTGCCTCTGCCTCCCGAGTTCTGGGATTAAAGGCGTGTGCCACCACCACCCAGCGAGATTGCTTTTGTTAGAACATATGATATATACATTTCTACTCTTGTTCAAGTATTGTACCTATATAAGTCATTTAATAATGTATTGCAAATTTCTAGTCCTTGAAAATTATTATTACCAATTGTTTCATATAACAAGGAAATGCAGGTTAGTAGTTAATCACTTAGTATTATCAAACTGTAGTCACATTAGGTACATTTCAAGGTTAAATAAAGATATATTTTAGGTAGACAGGTCATCTTCAAACACTTCAGAGATCTACAAATATGACATTTAAGATGTTTTAATAAACTATGTTCTTTTTTTATGACAATGAGATATGAGTCGAATGGATCTCTGTGAGTTCAAGGCCACCCTGGGCTACACAAGATCAAAGCAGAAATGAATCCAGATGGTGGTGGCTCACACCTTTAATTCCAGTCCTATGGAGTCACACTTTTAATCCCAGCACTAGAGGGAATATAAAATGGGAGGAGAGAGAGGCTTAGTCTGTTTTAGTCTGTGGCTGCCCAGCTGTGGTAGAGGTAAGACTTCTCTAGTGGCTTGTCTGCTTTGCTTTTCAGGTTGAACCCCAATTTCTGTCTCTGTGTTTTTATTACTCATGCATTATATTCTGGTGCAGGTGAAGGGTCTTCCTCTTCGACACTGCTGGCTTCCAGGGTGCCTTGTACTCTTGGTTTTCCTCTGTGTCAAGGACATTCATTCTCACGGTCCTTTACTGGCCTCAGTCCTTGGACCTTTTTCTCTCTGGACACTCCCTCCCTAGTAATCTTACCCTGGTCAGCCCCATGTTCAGCCCCAGACATGCCCTTTCCCCTCATCAATTCAGTGTGGTCCTCAGGGCCCCACCTGAACATGGGACAAGACCACACTAAGAAGTATACCAAAACAGAATATTGTCTTCTCCTCCACTGTGCTTAGGTGGAAGATAGATTTATTTGTTTGCCTCAGTAAAGGCGATCTTTTCCCAGCAGCTCAGGACAGGTCCTGAGAGTTACAGTCCATCTTAACCCTTGCCTTACCCAATCCACCAGGTTTGGCTTTTGCCTATATATCTAGAGACTGACTACCTTTTCCACTACCACTGCTATTCCTCGTCAGCGTTTCATTTGTTTTGTTTTGTTTGTTTTAGGCAGGGTTTCATTACGTACATAGCCCAGGTGACTCTAACTTAGTGTCCTCCTGCTCAGCCTCCAGAGGAGCTGGGATTACTTCACTCCACTGCCTTGTCTTTCTAACTGGATTCTGCCTTATTGGCTTGTGTGGTATCTTGGTTAACACAAATCCATTGATGAATAGTCATGGAGACTTTGTCTTTTCTTTGTCTTGCTGTTGTCTCAATTATTTATTTATTTCCAGTCTTGAAGCTTGAGTCCATGGTCTTCTACATGACAAACACACACCAATCACCGAGCAACATTCCAGCCCTAAACCTTTTTCTGATATAGCTAGTCTGGCTGTCCTGGAACTCACTCTGTAGATCAGGCTGGCCTTGGACTCAGAGATTTGCCTGCCTCTGTCTCCAAGTGCTTGGATTAAAGGCGTGTGCCACCAACACCCAGCTTCTCTTTGTATATTTTTAAATTATGTGTTTTCAAAAAAAAGTCCCTTTCTTTGAAAAATTCAAACCAGAGAGTTAATCCCAGCAATTGGGAAGCAGAGATCAGTGAGAACTTTATCACCTAAAGTCCCTCTCAGCATTCATCTCTACCGACCCAGGATAAGATCTTTAGCATTTAAAACAAATATAGCCAGGCAATGGAGGTGTACACCTTTAATCCCAGCATTTGGGAGGTCGAGGCAGACGAATTTCTGCTGAGTTCCAGGATAGCCTGGTCTGCAAAGTGAGTTTCAGGACAGCCTGGGCTACACAGAGAAACCCTGTCTTGAAAAAGCAAACAAACAAAAAAATGAAATAATAAGAATCTTAAAAGCCCAAATATAGTCTTGACGAAAGAGGAGAGTTACTTTGTTTAAAGGTAAATCCCCAAAATTTAAAAAGCGATTTTGATTTAAGGAATGAAGCAAGGAATTCGAGTGTTCAACGAAGGAACGTATGAAATTTATCGAGACTTTATTATGTGAGATCTAATTATATTTACAGGTAAATATATACAATTTTTACACAGGAGAAAGTGGAGGCACAAGAAAAAAAAATCATGATCCGCTACCTAGGTTGCAAGGTGGTGTAAAGCACCTGACAAACATACACAAGGCTTTGGTTCTTAAGACCTGGAGAAGAAAAAAAATTCCAAATAGAAACCCAGCTCTAACAATGTGTTCTCTACTTCAGACATTAGGAGAATATGTTAAAAAACAAAACAAAACAAAACAAAAAAACCCCAAGAAGCCGGGAGGTGGTGGTGCACGCCTTTAATCCCAGCACTCGACAGCCAGACGGAGGAGGATTTCTGTGATTTCAAGGTCAGTCTGGTCTACAGAGCGCCTTGACAGCCAGGGCTACACAGAGAAACCCTGTCTCGACACATACTCCACCAAAAATAAATAAATAAGACACCTTCTCGTAGGTCTGAGCCAATTCTCAGGAGTCTGGCCCTGTTCCTGCCTTGCCGGCAGGCAGCTCAAGACCCAGGCTTTGGGAGCACAAAGGGCGGCACCGAAGACTAGCGGAACGCAAAGGCGGGGCTGTGTTTCTGGCCGGAGCACTCTCTCGCCTCTCCCGGAAGCGGCTCCCGCTGCCTTAGGTAACGGTGGCGGCGACTAAGCAGCGATGGATCTGGAGCAGGCGGTAAGGACCTAGAGGACCGCATGGAGGTCTGACTCGACGTTTCCCTAACTGAAAGAGCCCAGGGAGCCAAGCGGAGGAGGAGCAGCGCGAGGAGGAGGCGTCGGCGGGGGGCGGTGACCCACAGAGGGGGCGGGGCGAGGGGGCGGTGGCCACGCGGCCCGGAACCAGGCCACCTTCCCACTCGGGGAGGGTGCGGGTGCGGGTGGGTGGAGTGTTTGTGCCCTTGGGGCGTGGGTCGGGAGAAGGATGAAGCTGTGGGGTTGTGGGATGGCCACCTCCATGGCTCATCCTCTCTGGAATGGACCATCCAGCAAAGCTCCCATTGACGCTGGGCTGGGGTGAGGAAGGGCAGAACCTGAACTTGGGATTCCTCCAAGAAACCCGTATCAGTCTGTCCCGGGTACCGATTCCAAACCCCTGCAGAGGACATTCCAGTGTGCTGTCTTAGTTAGGGTTTCTATTGCAGCAATAAAACACCATGACCAAAAAAGCAAGTTGGGGAAGAAAGGGTTTATTTGGCTTACACTGCACATCATCTAAGGAAGTCAGGGCAGGAACTGGAGTCTGAAGCTGATGCAGAGGCCTTAGAGGAGTGCTGCTTGCTGGCTTGCTCCCCATGGCTTGCTCAGCCTGCTTTCTTATAGAACCTAGGACCAGCAGCCCAGGGCTGACACCACTTACCGTGAGCTGGGCCCTCCCCCATCAAACACCAATTAAGAAACTCAATCTTATGGAGGCATTTTCTCTACTGGGCTTCCTCCTAAAATGACTTTAGGTTGTGGCAAGTTGACACAAACCTATCCAGCACGTGTACCTATCTATACCTCATTATAAAAGTGATCAAGATGTTGTTGAACTTCAAATGACCTTTACATGATAGACATATTCAGTAACGACCCATAACTCAAACACCAAAGGTTTTGGATCCAAGTCTCTCTGTGTGTATTCTGGCAGAATAATGATAGAGGGTCTCATAGTAGACTCTAAGTATAATACCAATAAATGTTGTATGATGGATGGTTAAAGTTTAGAGAATAAGTTGATAAAACTGAAATTGCAATCCACCATGATCCATCCATATAGAGCATGGGTGAATCTTGTGCTCCTTTTCCTTAATGGAGCCCCGCAGCACACGGTTCCACGTCTCATACACATACAGTTGATACCCTTGATAGTGCTGCCTAAATGCACCAGAACTTGAAACAGCCACTTCTTGGTACATTTTCAGTGCTACCAAGGAAATGCCAACAGGGTTTCTACTCTTCGCATTTTTATTTTGCTTACATATGCTGGGTCATCTTTCTCTCCCCCACCGCTTCCAAGGAACTTTACCTGTTTCTTTGTTTCTAGTTTAGTCTTGTCTAGCTTTTCTTCTTGGTTCTCAGTCTGCATATTTTAGTAGCTTTGTGGAATAGTTACAGTGTTTCTTACTACTAAAGAGACTGAATTTTTTATTTTTAGATAGTCCTATGTATTTTTAACTTTGTGATTTTTTTTTTTTAATTTGGGGGATGAAATCACCAGGAATCCTAGAGGTAGAACTTAGAACCATGAGGTTTAAGATGCAGTGTACCAGCCTGACAGTCAGGTTTTCTCTTTTCTACAGAAATCGTTCACAGACCGCTGTTCACAGTGTGCTGCTGTCTCCTGGGGCCTTACCGATGAAGGAAAATACTATTGCACTTCCTGCCACAATGTCACAGACGTAAGTAACATGCCACTTGTGAATATGCTTATGCTTTTAAAATGGCAGTTTCAGCCTGGTGCATGGCCTAGTTCCTAAAAATGGATCTGTTTTCATTACTCATTCAATGGGCAAATTCCAAGAATAGAAACAGTCTTCAAGAGTACAGTCTTGGATTAAGAACCTTGCAAATTAGATAGGAGATGAAATTTTAAAATTATATCGAGCCCCTGGGCAGTGGTGGTACACGCCTTTAATCCCCACACTTGGCTGAGGCAGGTGATTCTCTGAATTTGAGGCCAACCTGGTCTACAGAGTAAGATCCAGGACAGCCAGGGCTACACAGAGAAACCCTGTCTCAAAAAATTATGTGTTTAGCTACATTTATAAATGAATATTACATATAGACTATACGTGTATGGATATATCAAACATTACACTTGAAAGAAGTTTTTAATGTGTTGCACTAGTGTAGAGACTTGGATGTGAGGTGATGGGGGGCTTATCTCTGTAGTTCCTTTAAGAGTACCACGTACTTTCTCATATTTTATGTAGTCCCTACCTCACAACAACCTGTGACATACAGTGTTATGCCTAGACAGCAAGTAAAGCTCATCAGTCGAATTCGTGGTTTTGTTGTTTTTATTTTTTGTTTTAAGACACAGTCTTACTCTGTAGACCAGGCTGGGCTCCAACTCAGAGACCCGAAAAAGCTGGGACTGAAGGCCTTTGCCCCAACACCTGACACCGGTTGAGCTAGTTCGCTAACACACAGGAGTGCAGAGACTTGAGGTGGGACTTGAATCTCAGTCTTCTAACTCTCGGGTTCATTTCACCCCATCACCCCTGTTTCCTAACTAGAGAGTGTCACTCTGCACTGTTAACCTTGGTAAATGAGGCCATCTTCACACTAAAGTTTTAGGTCTTATTTTGGCAAGCATACTCTTCTAATTCAGCCACAGTAATCACAGCGTGGACAGCCTGCTGCTGGACCAGCTAAGCATGTCAGGACTGTTCTCCATAGGACAGGATTTGCTGGAAGTGCAGAGCCAGGAAGGAACACGTGCTGCCTTCACTGCTTGGTCAGAAAGGCTAGTTGGGGCTAAAGAGTGACTGTGCCCCAACGTTAAGTGTGGTGGGGGCCTGACTTGCCTTCCTAAGTCAGTGTTACAACTAAAAATCTGGGCACAAGATGTGAAACAAACAAAACCCTTCAGAAGCATAGATAATTTAGGTGACAACTCAGTTATGCAAGTGCTTTTCTCTTATAAAAAGGTATGTCTATATGTGTGAGTGCAGGTGCCTGTGGCGTCTAGAAGAGGGAGCTTGTGAGCAGCCTGACATAGGTGTGGAAACCCAAGGGTCCTTTGCAGGACCTGCACATGCACTTAGCCCTGGCCCATCTCTAGCCCCACACAAGTGTGTTTCCTTGAGGTGACTTATTCAGTCTGCAGCTCAGATGCTTGTTTGTATCTCTGTTAGTCAGGCAGGATATTAATAAGATAGACACTCAACCGAGAAAGAGCACTAGGGAATGACTGAGCGCTAATCTCCTTGATAATGGTGATGGTCTCATGGAGACATGTCTCATCAAGATGTGTAAATACTCGTGTACACAGATATATCAGATTGGACACTTGAAACCTGTGCGGTTTGTCTCTGCTTTGATGCTTGTTGAGGCGCCAGTGGTTTAGTCACTCTTAATTTTGTACTGTTGTCTAGATGTAAATATAGTGGAGGAGCAGAATGTCACGACGGAAGAGTTGCCATTTGCAGGTGGAGTCAGGGCCTATTTTTAGACAAACTGAACAACCGCAACTAATGACTTCTTTTATTTCTATCTTTAATGCTTCTTGGTTCTTTCTTTTAAATCTACTACCCTTTTTTTTGTGTCTGGCTTACCTCACTCAGGATAGTGTTTTCTATTTCCATCCATTTGTATGCAAAATTCAAGAAGTCCTTGTTTCTTACTGTTGAATAATACTCTAATATGTATATATTCCATACTTTCTTCATCCATTCTTCCATTGAAGGGCATCTAGGTTGTTTCCAGGTTCTGGCTATGACAAACAATGCTGCTATGAACATAGTAGAGCATATACTTTTGTTGTATGATAGGGCCTCTCTTGGGTATATTCCCAAGAGTGGTATTGCGGGGTCCAGGGGTAAGTTGATCCCAAATTTCCTGAGAAACCGCCACACTGCTTTCCAAAGTGGTTGCACAAGTTTGCATTCCCACCAGCAATGGATGAGTGTACCCCTTTCTCCACAACCTCTCCAACAAAGGCTATCATTGGTGTTTTTGATTTTCGCCATTCTGACAGGTGTAAGATGGTATCTTAAAGTTGTCTTGATTTGCATTTCCCTGATCGCTAAGGAAGTTGAGCATGACCTTAAGTGTCTTTTGGCCATTTGAAGTTCTTCTGTTGAGAATTCTCTGTTCAGCTCAATGCCCCATTTTATAATTGGGTTGGTTAGCCTTTTACAGTCTACTGAGAACTCAAGAACAATGGCACTGGGTTTCTGATCCTACTGCACGTACTGGCTTTGTGGGAGCCTAGGCAGTTTGGATGCTCAACTTACTAGACCTGGATGGAGGTGGGGGGTTCCTTGGACTTCCCACAGGACAGGGAACCCTGATTGCTTTTCGGGCTGAGGGGGGGGGACTTAATTAGGGGAGGGGGAGGGAAATGGGAGGCGGTGGCTGGGAAGAGACAGAAATCTTTAATAAATAAATAAATTAAAAAAAATAAATCTACTACCCTCATTTTTAGTTTGAAAGAATATAATATTACTATCTAGTTTCATATTTAATACTCTCAACCCAGCCGGGCAGTGGTGGTGCGCGCCTTTAATCCCAGCAGTCGGATCTCTGTGAGTTCGAGGCCAGCCTGGTCTACAAGGGCTAGTTCCAGGACAGGCTCCAAAGCCACAGAGAAACCCTGTCTTGAAACAAAACAAAACAAAACCATAAAACAAACAAAAGACTTTCAACCTAATAGAATAATGTACAGTCCTTGAAGGTGGGTGATATTTCTTTTTCCTACTGTGTATGGGGATGACCTAATAGGCATGTGCCATACTAGTTATATCCCTGGTCTCTACATGTTTTTGTGAAAGGCCCTGAACCTCATCTTCCCTTCACACAATAGGCAAACCTCTGTGTGTACAACTTCCATTGTTATGTTGGCTTTACACTAATCCGGTCATATTCAGCTTGTAGAATAGTATACAGCTGGTGCGCCCTAGGGTTGTGTGGTGTGGAAGTGTTGATTCAGTGGGTGAAGAAACGACCAATGAGTCAGTGTGCTGCAACAAGTGGAAGCTCCTTGCCCTTCCCTCAGTTTGTTGTGCCTGATTCTTCAAGCTCTTGGCACAGAAAACAATTCCAGCAAAGCCTTCTGATTAGAAAGCATTTTCCCTGGTGTGTTTTAGTCAGGACACCATATATTGTTTGCAAGTTCTTAAGTATTTAATAAAAATATGGGCTCAAATTATGAATTTAATAGATTTTATAAGAACAATGCGTGATCATAGTAGGAAATGGAAAACTATGCAAATGAAAGCAAAAATCACTAATATTCTCAGTATTCATTCAGCAGCTTCCAGTCAGTCTTTTGTTTGCTTGTGTATGGAAAGGAAAAGGGAGACTTGTGAGTACCACCAAGTCCTTTGTCTTGATGGTTTTTACTGTGTTATCCTAAATATTGCAGATTTGTATTAGGAATGTAAATAATCCACAGTCTAACCATTCAGTCTGCTGATGATAGCTTCATGGGGATGTTCAGCCTTCCCTGCTTTGCATTAGTTGTTTATGTCCTAAATAGCTCAGGGTGAAGCCCCTCCCACCACTTTGTTCTACCTGTCTTTTCTCAATAACTGTTTTAGTGGAGTTTGTGTGTGTGTGTGTGTGTGTGTGTGTGTGTCCAGAAATCCTAATGTTAGAAGCATGTCTCTTATAATGTTTGTTTGAGACAGGGTCTCATGTAGCCCAGGCTGGCTTTTGGATGTTGAACCTAGGGCTAGGGCATGTTAGGCAAGCATTTTACCAACTGGATTACATCTCAGCCTGTGCGTTTTATTATTATTTTATTGTTTTTATTGAGCTACACATTTTTCTCCACTCCCCTCTCTTCTTCCATTCATCCCTTCTACTCTCTCCCGTGACCCCCACACTCCCAATTTACTCAAAGGAGATCTTGTCTTCTTCTCCTTCCTATGTAGATCCATGTATGTCTCTTTTAGGTTCCTCTTTGTTGTCTAGGTTTTCTGGGATTGTGAATTATAGGTTGGTTTTCTTTGCTTTATGTCTAAAAGCCACTTATGAGTGACTACATAATATATTTGTCTTTCTGGGCCAGGGTTACCTCACTCAATTTTTTTTCTAGATCCATCCATTTTCCTGCAAATTTCAAGATGTTTTTATTTTTTACCACTATGTAATACTCCATTGTGTAAATGTACCACATTTTCTTTATCCATTCTTTTTTTTTTTGGTTTTTCGAGATAGGGTTTCCCCGTAGCTTTGGTGCCTGTCCTGGAACTAGCTCTTGTAGACCAGGCTGGCCTCGAACTCCCAGAGATCCGCCTGCCTCTGCCTCCTGAGTGCTGGGATTAAAGGCGTGCACCACCACCGCCTGGCTTCTTTATCCATTCTTCAGTTGAGGGATATCTAGGTTGTTTCCAGGTTCTGGCTATTTTGAATAATGCTGCTATGAACATAGTTGAACACATGTCCTTGTGATATGATTGTCTTTTGGATATATACCCAAAAGTGATATTGCTGGGTCTTGCCTTTTGTTCTTTTTGAGATTCATTCTGCTGGTGTGGTATAGCCTAGAATTCCAGTACTTGGGGCAAGGCAACCACAAATTTGAGGCTTTCCCAGGCTATCTGGAAGCATACCCCCACCTCAGCAACCCCCAAAAGATAAGCTTCATTCTTTAAATTTATAAAAAAATATAGCAATGCCATTTATTATTTAAAAATTTTGACTTTTCTTTAGAAATAAGACTCTGTTTTGTTTTTGGATGGAAGAAGATCAATCTGAGATAATCCCCGTTGACAACATTCATCACTGATCAGTTTGTTATGAGTGTTACTAACCATTACTATTCTAAAATTCTGTTTTATTGAAAATAAAAAGTAGTGCTTTTATTTTTTTATTTTATTTTTTTCAGACAGGCTCTTACTTTGTAACCTTGTCTGGCCTGGAACTCACTATATAGACCAGGCTGGCCCTGCTTTTCTGTTTTTTTTTTTTTTTTTTTTTTTTTTTGATTTTCAAGAAAGGGTTTCTCCGTAGCTTTTGGTTCCTGTCCTGGAACTAGCTCATGTAGACCAGGCTGGCCTCGAACTCACAGAGATCCACCTGCCTCTGCCTCCCAAGTGCTGGGATAAAAGGCATGCGCCACCACCGCCCGGCGTGGCCCGGCTTTTCAAGAAGTAGGAGTCTCTCTGTGTGTTGCTGGGGCACCAGCAGTCTCACTGAATTAGTAATTGACTGGTTGTTTGGTTTTTGTTGTTGTTTGCTTTGAGGGAGGGTCTGTGTAGCACAGACTGGCCTTAAACTCCTGATCTTCCTGCCTTCACCTCCTAAATCCAGGATTATGGGTGCGTGCCACTTTCCCTAACCATAAATTGATCTAATGCTAAAATGTATTTTTCATGGATAAAAAATTGAATATATTTTATTCTTGGTCTGTTTTGAAAAGCTAATATATTGTTTCCCTTATTTTTAAAAAAATAAATTTACTTTTTAATACTTTTCTTTTGTTTTTGTTTTCTAGATAGGATCTCTCTGTGTAACCCTGCTGACCTGGAACTCACTCTGTAGACCAGGCTAGCCTCAAACTCACAGAGATCCGTCTGTCTCTGCCTCCCAAATGCTGAGATTAAAGGTGTGTGCCACCATGCTCAGCTTTTTAAATCAATATTTAATTAAAATATAATTACATCATTTAAAGTAAAAGTGTATTTGTTTGGCTGCTGTGTGCTGGCTCTTTTAGAAACCGAAACATTTTATGTGAAAAAGCAGCATAAAGATTAACCAGCATAGTATGGCTTCACTGTCATCTGCCTAGTCTCTGTCTGTTTCCAGACACTTCCCAGAGCATGCTGGGAATCTGCTTCAGGGGCATAGAGCTCTCTTTTCTTCACTGTCTGTTTTTTTCCTGCAGCGGTCTGAGGAAGTTGTGAGCACTGCAGTTATTCCCAACACCAAGATCAACTCCATCTGCAGGGGGCTGAGGAAGAGAAGCAGGCATGGTGAGCACCCGCACTGCCAGGTTCTCCTCACATTTTCCTTCACGCTTTGAGGACACAAAATAGATATTTTTTATTTATTTATTTATTTAGATTTTTCGAGACAGGGTTTCTCCATAGCTTTTTTGGTTCCTGTCCTGGAACTAGCTCTTGTAGTCCAGGCTGGCCTCGAACTCACAGAGATCCGCCTGCCTCTGCTTCCCGAGTGCTGGGATTAAAGGCGTGCGCCACCACTGCCCGGCTTGATTTTTTTTTTTTTTTTTTTTTTTTTTTTGAGACAGTGTTTCTCTGTGTAACAACCTTAGCTGTCCTGGAACTAGCTCTTATAGACCAGGCTGGCCTTGAACTCACAGAGATCCGCCTGCCTCTGCCTCTGGAGTTCTGGGATTAAATGCATGCACCACCACTGCACGGTCTACAAAATGAAATTTTAAATAAATTCCAGACAAAATGCCAACATTTTAAGCAGAAAGCCCAAACTCGACTTGAAGTTACGGCTGGTGGTAAAATTCGAAGCAAGTGCATTGCAGCATGTGTTGTAAGCCACTCTTCTGGTGGGCAGCCGGCGTGCAGGAGGTGGTACCCATGCTGGCTGTCCTGTCTGTGCCGTCACCAGGATGTCACTTTCTGAAATGCCTCAGCTATGGCTTGTCATTAGGCAAGTTAAACATTATATCCAACTTTCAAAACACCATTTCTCACATTGAATTTTGAATATGCCTTCTTAAAATAGGGAAGATTAATTTTTCCCTAAAATGGCTACAGCGTAGCTATGGATCCAGTGAGCCCTAACCATGGGCTGTCATGGAGAAGGCTTGGGAACATTTGGCTGGTGATTTGTATTTTGTGACTAACTAGGACCAGATAGATTTTTAAGACAGAAACCACCAACCTAATGATGACAGTAAATAGTTCTACAGAAGGTAGCTATAAAGGCAGACATACAAATATATTTGTGTATGCATATATATAAACATACATATAGACATACATGACATACTTATATTGACATTCTTAGATGAGTATCAGAGAGAATGCTGAAATATTAACACATTTTAAAAAACGACTTAAAGATTATTTTATGTATTATATGTATGTAGGTGTTTGTCTGCACGTATGTGATGTGGACTTCCCCTTTGTATGCTGTGAATACCATTGGCTTGGCCTGGTAGGGTAGAGTAGGGGGAGGGGACTAAACAAAATGCTAGGAGAAAGAAGGCAGAGTCAGGAGAAGCCAGAAATATGTTTAAGCCATTGGCCAAACAGTATTGTAAATAATATGGTTTTTGTGTCATTATTTTGGGGCTGAGCAACCGGGAACAAACAAGCGGCCTCCTACAACACATATGTCTATGTACCATGCCTGTGTGTGTGCAGGCCAGTGTCTGTGTTGGACCCTCTGTGACTGGAGTTACAGAGGGCTGTGACCCACTCTTGAGGTGCTGGAAACCAAACCCAGGTCCTCTTTGAGAGCAGCGAATGTTCTTTTTCATTGCACCGTTCATCTCTCCAGTCCAGTAGTGACTTTTGATAGCCTAAAACCTGAATAATTTTTATTCAGTTTTATCAGAGTAAAACTTGATTAATTGTTACTCATATATGTAAGTAGTTAAAATGTGTAGTTTGGGCTTAAATTGTCTACAGAACCTTGGACGCTCTGTTAGGTGTGTCTCATAGTCAAGGCGGTAGTCACTGGCACTTTACCTGTGAAAGGAGAGTAGCGCCCATTGTTAGTTACAGCAGGCACTTGTGGGTGGTGTAAAATCAGTGTCCAGGTTTATATGACTATGTGGGAGCCCTGTGCATACAGACAGCTCGAAGGGGGTCAAACCCTCTTAACCTCTGGGTCATCAGAAACCACAGGCTTTTGGTTATCCCTGAGACTCTTTCCCGGAAGGATTGGACAGTCAGTGGGGACAAGGACATCTTGTGTTATGCGTTAATCTGGCAAGTGAAAGGAGTTCGAATCTTCGCCCTGTGCAGAGAAGTTACGTGGGAGTCAGGCAGACCTCAGAAGCCGTGTGAGAAGTTTGAATAGCATGCATTTGAACACATTTCTGTATTTGTCCGGCAGCGGCAGATAAAGCACAAGGTTCTTAACCACTGTGACATTTTTTCAGCTGGTCATTACTGTAGTTAACATGTAATTCTGACTGCTTTGGCAGATTTTCATATGCCTTCTTAGGTTGTTGAATAGTCCGTTTAAAATACTTAGAAGCTGGAACATGGCCCCATCAGTGACCTACCTGACATACAAAAGACCTGGAGGACAGATCCCCAAAACTTATATAAGCTGCTAATGACAGCATGTGTCTGTAACCCCAGTATTGAAAGGAATAAGGCCGGTAGATGCTTGAAGCTTATTGGCCAGCCATCTTAGTCAAATCGGTAAGTTCTAGATTTACCAAGAGACCTCATGTTAAAAAGAAAAAAAATAGAGGTGGAAGGACTGGAGAGATGACTCAGTGGTTAAGAGCACTTGCTTTGTTGGGACCTTCATTCAATTCCCAGCACTCATTGGTGGCTTACAACTGTCTGTAAATGAGCTCCAGGGGATCTTGGGCAGCATGCATATGCATGTGGTACATATACATACATACATACAAGCAAACATCCATATGAAGTGAAATAATAGTAATTTTTAAAAGATGCATCATGTTCAAGGAAGACCTTGCCACTGATCATAGACCTACACATACCTGCACATAGCTACATACAGCCCACCTACATGTGTACATATACCAACAATTGTAAACACTGCACACAAAACCATACACACACATTTTAAAAGGGAAAAAATAAAATGCTTAGGACACATATGGTACCTAGGTGTTGCAAGGAGTGTGAGTCCTTTGTTCCCATTACCGGGCTAGCTTACACCCAAAATAATCACACAGAAATTGTATTAATTAAATCACTGCCTGGCCCATTATCTCTAGCCTCTTATTGGCTAACTCTCACATCTTGATTTAACCCATTTCTATCAATCTGTATTTACTACGAGGTCGTGGCTTCCTGGGAAAGATTTAGCATGTCTGACCTCTTAAGAGCTGTAGGGTTTTGCAGCTAAAGCTGAGTCAGGAAGCCTCTCTTAGATGAGAGCGCTTGCTTGCTTCTAGCAAGCAGAGCAGACCCGAGAAATTGTTGCTACCAAGAAAACATGCTTTACTTTATTCTTTCCCAAGCTTTCTCAGACTTTACGTGGAGTTCAGTCATCCACGTCTGGGTGCCATTCTTTTGAAGGGAGCTGCAGGCTTTAACTTTAACATAGTAAAATTACATATAGCAAAACAGTTATCAAGCAAGAATTACAGTTTATGTAATATTTATGTCTATTTTATCTTTTATCATAACAAAGGAAAACTATAACTATCTATTCTTCAGCTCTATCAAAGACTTCAGAAGGATATAATATTACCTATGTAAACTGGAAGTGCATTATAAACAACTTCCAAAACTCTAGAATTGACAGAGACATCTTGCTGCCTAGACAGTCACCCAAAGTTATTCTGTACTGTTGGGGCATCCATCTTCAGCTTACAGGCCCATAGTATTCAGCAGACATTTTCATGAAGCAGGAAATTTTAAAGACAATTTAGTCACTTTCTTCTGTGTCCTGCAGAATGTCTCGCAGACTCCATCATGAAACAGGAACCCCGAAAGACCATCTCACCTTTAGGCAAGTTCAGCAGTCCTCTCTCTGTGGGTACTGCATGTCCATTGAAGCAGTCCAGGCAAGAGCAGTTTCTTGCCCACATGGCTAGCAAACTCCCTAAGGAGCCTCTTCGATGCCTATCTTCATCTTGAAGTAGATTGGTGCTTCCAGTAGCAGACATGTCTCATTGTCATGAAAAGCCTTAAGTTATTAAAACATTTTAAATGCCATATTCTGTAGTCTTTGAAAGATATGAAGAATGCCTATCTAACTGAAATATATCTCTATGTAGCTAGAAAATCTAACATGACTACAAGCTTGACTATTATCGATGATTATCCATTAACAACCTATATTTCCTAATTATACATTACATTTTAAATGAACTACACAATCACAATACCTTAGTCAAGAGCAGAAATATACATATAACAAGATTGACCTTAAATTTATATCAATAAATCAAAATCCATACCAATGCAAATTATTCATATCTATATCATATCCCTCTTTAAATGTAAAAAACAGTTATAAACACTATTTGGGAATATGGGCGCAATTTTTTCTCTCCAAACTGCTTCGCGCTGTATGGGGGTGCTGTTAATCAGGTGCTTTTTGGTTTATCCTTTGTGTTAGGTTCATCTCAGTCAGCAATTGGGTGAAGTAGTTTTCTAAGGGTGTTTACAGCAACCTTTCAGGAGGGTGTGGTTTATCATTCCATATTGGTCTAGAAGCAATCCACAGGGTCTCATCTTCTGTGAAAACAAAAGAACCTCTTTTCCAAAGCATCATATCCTTAGACCCAAATTCTGAAGTCTTAATACTTTTATAATATACATGTTAGATTAGCTTAGCAGCACATACAATGAAAAGTCTCTCTGTACTTAGCTCCTTCACAGTCAAAAAATTTAAAGAAAACAATATACAGAATCCAGACTCTCTGTGGATTTTCCATTTTTACGTGGCTTATTTTCGTTTTTTGTCTTAATCTATAACTATCTGTACTCTGTCTCTTTAAAGACTTTACCCCCTTTTTAAAAGTACTAACATTTTTATGACTTTTTATACTCTTTTTCTTTTCTCTCTCAAGCCTACATGCATTTATTTAATACTGTGACCCATTTAGAGGTCGTTTATGTCTGAATCTGTCCTTTTTACATTGTCTGTAGTTCTCTACTTCTAGAAGAGCTTTTAAAATGCTAAGCAGCTTGGTTGCAGATGCGCTGTATGTTCCACCTCTTTCCAATTTCAAAATGGTGTTTGTACCGTTTCTGCTAGCTCTGGAGCCGCCAGGTAGGAGCCGCACTCAGCACTTGAACTCTGAGAATGAGCGAGCAGCACGTAAAATCTTTTATCTGAGTTACAGCCAAATCTGCCATGCAGATCACTGTGCAGCCTGGAAGCATCAATGCATCAAATACAGAAGGACCTCCTACACCACCTAGGCACCAGTGTGTACTAGACTCCTTATTTTCAGTTTCTCTATAACCTAGAACCATTTTCACAAAAGCAGAATGCCACTTGGAGTTTATTTTCTTTAAATATTCCTATTGCTCATTCTGCACATCTGATGGAGGAAGGTCATTGGTTAATTAAATAAAGAAATTTTTTGCCCTGATAGGTTAGAACATAGGTGGGTAGAGTAAACAGAACAGAATGCTGGGAGGAAGAGGAAGTGAGCTCAGAGGCCTTGCTCCCCTCTCCCAGGCAGACGCGATGAAGCAAGCTGCCAGGTCAGACATGCTGAATCTTTCCTGGTAAGCGCACCTCGTGGTGCTACATAGATTATTAGAAATGGGTTAAGAGGCTGAAACTAATGGTCCAGGCAGTGTTTAAAAGAATACAATTTGTGTGTTGTTATTTCGGGGTATAAGTTAGCCAAGCGGCCAGGAGCCGGGCTGTGGGAAGAGTCCCACAGCTCCTACAACACACATCAGTTCTTGGTTCTTGTCACTTACATTTGTTGACCAAAATATGTGTTGAAATGGAGCAGAAAATTGGTAGAAGCAGTGGCCAAGTATTCCAACATAGCAATATCTTGAGCATTGTAAAACACATTTGAAAGCTTAAATCTCACTGGGTGTGGTGGGAAAGCCTTTAATCCTAGCACTCAGGAGGCAGAGGTAGGCAGAGCTCTGTGAGTTCCATACCAGCCTGCATATTGAGTTGCAGGATAGCCAGGGCTACATAGTAAGACCCTGTTCAAAACAAAACAACTAAAAACAAAAACAAACAGAAATCCCAAACAAACATAAATTTCACCTGTTTATTTATTTTTTTAAATATTTATTTATTTATTTATTTATTTATTTATTTATTATGTATACAATATTCTGTCTGTGTGTTTGTCCGCAGGCCAGAAGAGGGCACCAGACCTCACCACAGATGATTGTGAGCCACCATGTGGCTGCTGGGAATTGAACTCAGAACCTCTGGAAGAGCAGGCAACGCTCTTAACCACTGAGCCATCTCTTCAGCCCACCTGTTTATTTTTTTAAATATGCCAATTAGTAAGTTTTCTGCCTTTATGATAGATAATTGAAAACAATTCAATATGTTAACAGAATGCTTACTTTTGTTAAATATAAATATATACAAATATATCAAGAATACATCAGATTGGAGTTCACAGCTGGATATGGTAGTGGATATCTGTGCTCCTGGCACTTCGAAGGAAGAGACAGAGGTAGGAGGACTGGTACAAGTTTGAGACCTGCCTGGTCTGCATACATAATCAAGTTCTGGGCTGGACAGAGTCACATAGTGAGACCTAATTTAAAACAAAACAAACATAAAAGCAAACAAATAAAAATGAGCTAGAGAGATGGCTCAGAAGTTGGAAGCCCTGGCTGCTTTTCCAGAGGACCTGTGTTTCATTCCCAGCACCCACCCACATGGCAGCTCACAACCGTTCCAGTTCCAGGGGTCTGACACCCTCACAGACACACATGCAGACATGCATAGATAGATGGATAGATAGATGGATAGATAGATGGATAGATAGATAGATAGATAGATGATAGATAGATCATTTAGAAAAAGACAAAGTACACACACCACACGTAGACACACACACACAAAGAAAGAACAGACTATTTGAGACACAGAAATAGTCTTTTGGCATATGTAAGCAGAAATTGCATTATGTAGAGGAGCCATAGTAAATTAGGAATGTATGCATCTAAAGCTTTTTATCTGTTCTTCAGAGAAAGGCTGGGATTGGTATGTGTGTGAAGGTTTTCAGTGCATACTTTACCACCAGGCGGAGGCCCTGAAGACCCTCGGAGTAGGCCCAGAGCTAAAGGTAAGTCATATGTGTCCAGATGTTGGCTCCTTGTTGTTTGAAGTGTGAGATTTGAGTAGACCTGGGGAGGAATCCGCAGGAAGAGCCGGGCTCTGGCCCTGACTAGAAGTGTAGTCCTGGATAAATTGTTTCCTTTCTGTGATCCAGATTATGTAAAAGAATAGGCTGGCTCTGTGGTGATCTTAATGTCTATCTATCCTTTCCCCTAACTCCAAGACTTAGAAGTATCTCTTGAGGACTATATTTAGTCTCCTGCGCTGAGAAACAAAGTGAAGCATTTATTATTCAGTGTCCCCATGTACCTGATGAGGGAGAGCAGGTGAGAAGGCATTTGATTGGAGGTGACCTGCACAGGAGGACAGCGTGTGTGGTAGAGATGTGATTGTGTTTGCCATCATGATGATGCACCCCTTGCTTCCCTTCTACCTTAGGACAAAGTTTTACACAATTTTTGGAAGCGTTATCTTCAGAAGAGCAAGCAAGCCTATTGTAAAAACCCGGTTCGTACAAGCAGAAAGAAAGCCAAGGTGAGCCATGGAGCAAAATCTGCCTGTGTGGCAGACAGAGGTGCTGTGTGTGGCTTCTTGTCTGACTGTGGTCCATGTTTATAGGTTTTTGGGGAAGAGGCTTCTGGTGCAATCTGGAATGATCCCGACTTGACAGTGAATTGTGGCTGTTTATTAAACCATTTGGAACATTCAGGCATTTAAAGTTCAGCTTCCTTTTTTTTTTTTTTTTTTGGTTTTTCGAGACAGGGTTTCTCTGTGGCTTTGGAGCCTGTCCTGGAACTAGCTCTGTAGACCAGGCTGGTCTTGAACTCACAGAGATCCGCCTGCCTCTGCCTCCTGAGTGCTGGGATTAAAGGCGTGCGCCACCATCGCCCTCAGCTTCCTTTTTAAAGTTTTTGTTGGTTTTTTTTTTTTTTTGAGTCAGGATCTTACTCTATAGTCCAGGCTAGCCTTGTACTCCAGTTAATCCACCTGCCTCAGCTTTTCAAGTGCTAGGATTATAGCCACAACACCCAGCTCACTCAGAACTTTCCAGAATGTCTTACTTGTTTTGCAATGTTGTGGTCAAACTCAGAAGCTAGTAAATCACCAAGCCTCTGAGCTCTACCCCAAGACTAGAAGAATGGCTCTTGAGGGACTCCTGTCATGTATGTGGGGTTTGCTTGTCTTGTTTTTTGTTGTTGTTGTTAGAATTTTTTGCATATGTTATTCCTATTATTATTATCAGTAGTAGTATTACTGTTTTTTGAGAAGGGACCTTATTATTTATCCCTGACTGGCGTTAAACTCACAGAGATCCAATCCCTCTGCCTCCCAAGTGCTGGGATTAAAGGCGTGCACCATCACCTGGCTTATTTTGTTTTATTTTGAAATAGGGTCAGCCGGGCGGTGGTGGCACATGCCTTTAATCCCAGCACTCGGGAGGCAGAAGCAGGCGGATTTCTGGGAGTTCGAGGCCAGCCTGGTCTATAAGAGCTAGTTCCGGGATAGGCACCAAAGCTATAGAGAAACCCTGTCTCAAAAAACCAAAACCAAAAAAAAAAAAAAAGAAAGAAATAGGGTCTTATATATCCCAGGCCAGGTTTGTTTTGTAGTTAAGGACGGCCTTGACTTGCCTCCACCTCCCAAATGCTAAAGTAACAGACATTAAGTTATGGTGCCCTGTTTATGTGTAGAGGACCAGGCCAAGGGCTTTGTGCATGCCAGACAAGCAGTCTACCACATCCCTAAGCCCTGCTCATGTCCTTTCTTTGACTTGACATTCCTGCTTACTTATCCAGCTCCCTTCTTGTCTGTCTCAGAAGCTTTGAAGTGAAGTCAGGCCACCTATTAGAGCACCTATTAGAGCCGCTCTGTCTGTGAGCAGTTTGTTCTGATGTTCTTTAGACATGTGTTATCGTACCTTTTCCTTGGAATTGAGAACAGTTCCACTGCAGACAAAGGCAAGTGTCCCAACCACAGACTTGTCCCATGAGTGGTTGCTACCCTCCAGGGCTAAGATGAGATTCTAAGCCATGTGACTCAGGTGTGGTAGGAACTTGGGAGCTTGGCCCAGCATTTCCTTGTTTGGTCGGGTCCTCATAGGTCTGTATGCAAAGGTCAGTGATCCAGGACTGAGAGTCCTGGTCCAGATGAAAGGAATAGGCTACAGAGGTGAGCGAGGCAGTGCCCCCAAGCTGTACATGCATCCTCCGTGACTAGGGTAGACCTGGGGCTGAGGTTAGTCAAACCATGCTGACAGAACTTAGGGAAATGACCTAGGGAATGACCCTCTCATATAGGAGATGATAAGCTTCAAGCAACTCCTGAAAGGTAGTTTGAATTAACTGGAAAAAAGAAACATTTTATGATCATAAAGTTATGGGATGCTAGCCTGTCTGGATATATGAGTCACATGCTTGTCCAGAAAAGCAAAAGATGCTGTATGGTTTTATGGTGACTCTTTAAAAGGAAAAAAGAAAAAGAGAGAATTACTTAAAGCAGTAAGGACATGATGTTCAAATCCCACACCTGGTGTTTTGTTTGTGGTTGTCTTTGTATACTGTGATGTTGTGATAGAATATAGGAATGAGAGTCTAGGGTTCTCTGTGACACTCTAATCTCTTTAGGTTAACTGAAAACTTAGAGACAAAAGTTTTGTTGGTGTGAGTAAACACCTGGGTGAACACTATCACACTAAACCCTGGTGAAGAAATAAGAAGTGAAATTGGAAGCTCATGGGTAAATATTATTTCTGTCTCACGAGTACAGCAATACTCCTTTTGAAAGGAAGAGAGAATTATATTTTAAAATAGAAACAGGCATGGGGTATATAGCTCACAGACAGAACTTGCCTTGCAGTTAGTTCAATTCCATGGGTTCCATCCTCAGAGATACAGGCTTCTCAGTAAGTCTACAGACGTGATCCTAGAGCTCTGGATGCAGCTGTTCTAAGAATTAGAGATGCCTGCATCAGAATCCTGTCCTACAACTTTTAAGCTATGGATAAACTGGAAATTTCCAGAACAAGCCAACAAATGTGTATAATGGAGCAGCAGGAAGGATATTACATAATCCAGAATGGCCAGGGGGACTTACCAGGGAGATGAGGGGGTTCTGGAACTGGGATTAACATGAGGTGTAGAGGGGAAGAAATGCTGAACTTCAGGCCTCACTGGGACCCACAAGCCATGCCTACATTTAGTGAGAGCCATCAGGCTGGGGCCTGGCAGTACACAGGAGATCCAAGCCTACATTTGGTGTGTGGTGTCAGGCTGAGGGCTGGCAATGCACAGGAAATGATGAGTAGGGCACTAGATGAGCTTTGGAGATAGAGCCAGGAGGATTTCCTGATGGACTAGCGGTGGGATGTGGGAGGCAGGCATCCAGGATGACTACAAGGTTCTCAGCCTAAGCAGCTAGAAGGAAGGAGTCACCTTAAACTGAAAGGGCAGGTGGGACTGGGAGATCAGGAGTTGGGCATGGGACATGTTAAGTTGAGGCAACTGTTAGACATCCATGAGGAAATGTCACGTATGTAGTGAGACAGATGAGTCTGCAGTTGAAAAGACAGGAATTGCAAACTGTCACTGTGCATTATGGTCATCACATCTGAAATGTTGTTCTTTATAAACAGGCCCCTCCCTGCTGTAGAGGCAAAGTCTTGGGCGGTCCTTATGGGCCTCAGACTCAGTAGGTAGCTGAGGATGACCTTGAACTTCTCATCTTCCTGTCTCTCCCTCTTTTATGCTGAGATCATAGCATCCATTACCATAGTTTGTGCAGTGCTGGGGATTGAATCCAGGGCTTCATGCATAGTAGGCAAGCATTCTGCCTCTGAACTATAGCCTCTAACCAAGTCTTAGTTAGGGCATCTATTGCTGTGATAGAACATCATTGTCATTATCAGCCAACCCTTGCTGTGTAGTCAAAGACGCCCTTGACTTGCTTCTACCTCCCAATTGCTAGAGTGACAGCCATAACTACGGTGCCCAGTTTATGTGCAGAGAACCAAGCCAAGGACTTTGTACAAGCCAAGCAAGCAGTCTATCAACTGGGCTTCATCTGCAAGCCCTGCATCTTCCATTCATTTCTCTTGACAAGAGAAACACTCCTGGAAGCACCCACCTGGTGTGGGTGTGTGCCAGCAGACTGTTTGCCCACTCACCCTTGTTTGCAGCCCCTCTCCCAGAAGCCTTGCGGGGGAACTGTCGGGGAACCGTTCCCCAGGAAGGCCTATCACAAAAGCTAACCTTTACTCTCCAGCAGTTGTTTCTGTCTGTTATTTTATGGACAGGTATTGGAAGACAATCAGCAGAGTTCAGATTGGGCCAGTGAACTTGAGCTGCTAAGTGACACCTCCTATCCCCTTGAAAGTGGAGCAGAGTTCCAGTCTGAGCCCCAGATTCCAAAGCCTTTCCCTGTCACCAAAGCATCACCAAAGTCAGGTAAAGGAGAACCAGTCTGTCTAGAACCTTTTAGAGAGTCACTTATTTCTTATTCATGTGTGTGCAAGAGTGTCCTTGTGTGACAGCTCATGGGAGGTGGTTCTTGGTTCTCTTCTTCCGTAGTGTGGGTCTCAGATCTCTAACTCAGCCTATCCATCTAACAGTGCACTGACTGCCATCCTGATGTGTAGTGATGAGGCAAGCAGGCCTGCATTTTGTCCTGCCAGGCTCCCACACTGCTAGCTTTACACCCGAAATAACAACACACAAATTGTATTCATTTAATCACTGCCTGGCCCATTATCTTCAGTCCCTTATTGGCTAACTATCACATATTGATCTAATCCATTTCTAATATTCTGTGTAGCACCACGTGGTGGCTTACCGGGAAGATTCTAACCTATGTCCATCTTGGGCCGGATCTTCATGGCATCTGCCTGTCTCTACATTCTTCCTCCTACCATTCTGTTCTGTCTTCCCCGCCTACCTGTGTTCTGACCTATCAAGCCAAGCAGTTTTATTTATTAATTAACCAATGAAAGCAACAGATAGATAGAAGACCCTCCTACATCACTGATATTTTCAATGTTAACGCCAGCATTGCATTTTAAGACTAACATAGTCCTGCCAGGTGTGGTGGTGTGTGCCTATAATCCCAGCACTTGGGAGGTAGAGACATGAGAATCAGGAGTTTAAGATCAGCATTCCTTGAGACCCGCCTGGACTGAGACAATATCTCAAAAACAAACCAATGAACAAGCACCTGTCTCCTGGTGTTCAGGATGTGTAAGGAGGGAACTTGACCTAGGAAGAATGACTTGCTGAGTCATGTGACCAAGAAGAACAAACTGAATGAAATCTTAGTGGTTTTTTGTTTTTTTATTTTAATTTTTTTATTAAAAATTTCTACTTCCTCCCCTCCTTCCATTTACCTCCCCCTCTCCCCTCCCCCCACTCCTCTCCCCCTCCCTCTCCAGTCCTAAGAGGAGTCAGGGTTCCCTGCCCTGTGGGAAGTCCAAGGTCCTCCCCCCTCCATCCAGGTCTAGGAAGGTGAGCATCCAAACAGACTAGGCTCTCACAAAGCCAGAACATGAAGTAGAATCAAAACCCAGTGCCTTTGTCCTTGGTTTCTCAGTCAGCCTCCACCATCAGCCACATTCAGAGAGTCCAGTTTGACCACATGCTCATTCAGTCCCAGTCCAGCTGGCCTTGGTGAGCTCCCGTTAGATCAGTCCCACTGTCTCTGTGGGTGGATGCACCCCTCGCGGTCCTGACTTCCTTACTCATGTTCTCACTTCTTCTGTTCTTCATCTGGACCTTGGGAGCTCAGTCCAGTGCTCCAATGTGGGTCTCTGTCTCTATCTCCATCCATCGCCAGATGAAGGTTTTATGGTGATATGCAAGATATTCATCAGTGTGGCTATAGGATAAGGCCAGTTCAGGCACCCTCTCCTCTGCTGCCCAAGGACCTAACTGGGGACATCTTCTTGAACACCTGGGAACCCCTCTAGAGTCAAGTCTCTTGCCAACCCTAAAATGGCTCCCTTAGTTAAGATATCTACTTCCCTGTTCCCATATCTACCCTTCCTCCATCTCAACCATCCCATTTCCCCAAGCTCCCCACATCCTCCATTTCTCCCTTCTCTCTCCCCATCTCCCTTTACCCCTACCCCCACCCCTGTGCTCCCAACTTTTGCCTCTCAGTCTTGTCTACTTCCAATATCCAGGAGGATAACTATATGTTTTTCGTTGGGTTCACCTTCTTATTTAGCTTCTCTAGGATCACGAATTATAGGCTCAATGTCCTTTATTTATGGCTAGAATCCACTTATGAATGAGTACATACCATATTCATCTTTTTTGGATCTGGGTTATCTCACTCAGTAAAGTGTTTCTATTTCCATCCTTTTGCATGCAAAATTCAAGATGTCTTAGTGTATTTTTAAAAAGGTATTTTGGGGACTGGAGAAATGACTCAGTGGTTAAGAACCCTGCTGCTCTTCCAGAAGATCCAGGTTCAATTCCCAGCACCCACATGGTTGCTCACATCCTCTGTAATTCGAGTTCTAGGGGATCTGATGTCTTCTTCTGGCCTGTGCAGGTACCAGGCACACTGGTGGTACACACACACCTTCAGACATACTTGCACAGAAATAAAGAAGAAAATCTTTAAAAAAAATTATTTTTAGAGCTATCTTTTAGTTTTTACACTAATCATGAATACCATTCAATATAAAACTATAAAGTGCAGAGTTACAAAGAAGACAAAGCACCAGCTGCCATCCCACTCAGATATAACTACTACCACCATAGGTAATCATCCAGAAAGCCTTTTATTCTAATATATTAGAGAGAGAGGCAAGATTGTATGTGCACATAATTCAAATGTCTCTTCATGCTGCTATAATAAAGAGAGCGAAGTGTAGTCTACTGTCCTCACAAAATGTTCTGTTCATTTTCAACATCCATTTAATATTATATCTTAATATAATTCAAATGTTACATATTAATCTAAACCAAAACAAAAAAATCATAAAAATAAATGCAGAATCAGAAAGAAAATGAAATAGGATTCAGGAAATCAATCCAGAAGGAGAGAGGAGACAGGACAGAGGTTCAGAAGGTAGTGACAGAGAGCCTAGAGTCAGCTAGGTGTCCATCCACAGACGTTTTACTAGAGCAGAGCCCGTCATCAGTCTGGTGTAGCACAGGCCACAGTGACCACCCAGGCGTGTGTGCAAGTGTGGTGTGTGTATGTGTATTTGTGTTTGTGTGCATGCATGTGTGCATGTGTGTTTGTGCATATATGTGTAAGTGTATGTGTGCATGCCTGTGTGTGTGTGTTCAGTAAACACATGTGGAGCTCAGAGGACAACTTTCAGGTGTCCGATTCTCCCTTCCACCATGTGGGTCCTGATTATTGAACTTAGGTTATCAGAGTTGATGGCCAGTGCCTTAGCCTGCTGAGCTAGCTCCCTGGTCCCACAGTGCTAACTTTGTAACTACTGTTCCAAATCAGAAATTTGATCCCTGAAAAGGAGGAGGGAGCAGCTAATCCTGCTCCTCCCTAGTTAAACGCCTGCTTGCCAGTTGTCCGTGTGTCTGGAAAGACCTCATGCTTACCACTGCAGCTCTGTGTGCTTTTGGAACAGTAGCTCACTATGCTGCCTAGCCTGGCCTCTGACTCAACCTTCCTACCCTACCCTTGCTGATGCTAGAAACACAGATCTGTGCTACCACACTTGATCAGTGTAACATCTTGATTTCTTTGCCATCTCCTTTGTCTTGGCAAATGTCTTCATTCTTGTTGCATTTGCCAGAACCATGCTTGTTTTCTTCTCTTAGCTTATACCAGCCAACCACTAAGCCCTTCTGATTCTGCCTTCAAGTCTGCCTCGAACCTGACCACTCTTCCCCATCTGTAGTGAAGTGCTTTGCTCCTGTCCAGCTCATGTCCTGACTGTCCTGGAAGAGAGACTGCCTGTTTCCATCCCAACCCTCCGTAATTTCATCCCTCTGCTGTGGGTGGTCTGTATTAAGCACAGGAGTGAGGCCATGTTGCCCTCACATTAAAACTCCCTAAAGTTCTCTCCTTACCTAGAGTGAAATCCAGAGTATAGATCCTGAGCTCGGAAGTGTGGTTTCCATACTCTGCATTATAAGCTGCCACTTTCCCTCACTTGTAAGCCCCTCCCACGCATGCACACAAATACAAACAAATCCACACACACTTTTTCACTGCTGTTGGCATGTTGGGATTTCCCCTCAAAGTAGAATTCATCACCTTTCTGCTCAGATACCACCTTCTTAGAGGGGACTTTCTGACCACCCACTCAAAAGAGCCATCTTGCCCCTCCTCCCTTGGATGTCCTTGGATGCTCCTGCATTGCCATTTTTCTGAATAGCACCTTTCTCTGTCCATTGTAATTTTTGTTCATTGCTCTTAGGAGAGAGTAAATTACAGGAAAGGTGAGACCTTGTTCACTGTCATTTCCCCAGCCCTCGGGGAGTGGCACAGTGTGAGATCCATCCCTGTCTGTAGAGTAGACAGTGTCCGCTAGAGGGTACCTGGAAGGTGGGTTGGGTGGGAGAAAGTGCTGCCTCCTTCTCGGGTTCTAGGAGAGGGCTCCCTGAGAGGTCTTCAAGCAAAGGACTTTCACTTTTCTTTGTAATTGTTTATCCTTTTATTTTAAAAATAGTTTGTTTTGGCTATCTACAAATTTGTATCTCTTTTCAGGCTCTCAATCCACCCCACTTCCACAGATAACCTAGTTATTTTTAGCCTGGTTCCCTTCTAAAGCTTTTGTTGGCCTTCACTGCTAGATTGTTTATACAGAGTGAATCAGTTATAATCTATTTTGAATGCCCCTTGATTTGTTATCCATTTTTAAAAATATTCTTTGTTTGTAAAGAAGCCCCAGATGTCTGTTCTGGATCTGTTGATGGAGTGGAATACTCAGAGTGGAAGGAGAAGGGTGTCCCGAAGATGACTGTACCCAGGACCCTGGCTCTCTGCTCTCTGTCCTTGCTCTGGCAGAGAGAAACCATTACTCTCTCTGACCTTCTGAGGTGAGTGGAACTTCCTTCCTGATTGTTTTTCCATGATCATCTGTGTGAACTTCAGAACAGCCTTTGGATATTCTTAATTTTACAAGAAAGCCTATAGTGAGGAAAGGAATGGAAAGCTTGGGTAGTACATGGGTTACTTTTCTCTTTGTGATTAAGAACTGATGAAAACAACTAACTTAGAAGAGGAAAGATTTGTGTTGGCTTGTGGTGTAAGGGGATGCAGGCCGCCATCTTGGTGATGGGCGGCGGCTTACTCATATCAGATCATTGACTAGAGGAAGGGATGTCGCTGTCCTTACTCCATTTGGACCAGGACCCCAGCCCATGGGGTGCCAACTGCATACCCAGTGGGTTCTCCCATAGTTAAGCCTCTCCAGGACTATTTCCTCAGATACACATGAGGTAAATGTGTCTCCTGGGTGAGTCCAATCCAGTCAGACTGACAGTGACAGTTAATAATTGCGTGGAACTTGGATTCAAATTCCTAAGTTAATCAATGATATGATAGGAATTGTAGTGTTCCCCTCATATGAGATATTAGAAAGTTAATTATCTAATGTGAATAAAATACTTAGAAGAGAAAAATGACATTAATATTCCTGTGCAGACTTAAATATTTTTCTTGGAAAAGATGAACAGGGGATCTTTTTTTTTTAAGATTTATTTATTTATTATGTATACAACATTCTGCTTCCATGCATGCCCACATGCCAGAAGAGGGCGCCAGATCTCATTACAGATGGTTGTGAGCCACCATGTGGTTGCTGGGAATTGAACTCACGACCTCTAGAAGAGCAGTCAGTGCTCTTAACCACTGAGCCATCTCTCCAGCTGAACAGGGGATCTTTTACTAACAAAATGACTATTAGTATTTGTATAAAACTATGTGTTGTGGTTGTAAAGCTAAAATATAGGCACCCTGTTTATTAGAAAAGTTGATTTCAGAATTATAGAAAGATCTTGTTATGCAGTAGAAGATATTTACATATTTTGAGGTAGTCTAGACAGTTTTAGACAGAAAGACTGACCAAAGGAAGTGCATGCTTGAGCTACAGCCAACTACACTGTACTAATGAGCTGAGTGTAGAAGAATCAGTCACTTACCAGGCAGACCAAAGTCATTAATGTATTCATTTCTCCTTTGCTTTATATGCGTTCTGAATAATAGCATTGGGTTTAATCAGTGTATGGAATGCTTACAAGGGCACAAGTTTGAAGCCAAACTCTGGACTCTGCCAGTTTGTTGTTACATGACATCACACTAAGCAAGTCAGGAAATGCCTGTTTCTGCTTCCTTAGGTGAATGGGTCTGTAATAAAATGCACCTTAGGGCTCCAGCTGCTCAGCCCTTGGCCCCGCATCACAGTTAGAGCATCTGATCTGAAGCATCGCTAGAGCTCTGGCTTGCCGTGCTTGTTCAGCGCTCCTCATCACCGTCATCATTATTGGTGCTTGGCCCTTTTATTAGATAGCATGCTTCTAGTAAATGGCTGTGGTGCCTTTGATTTTGGACATTAACCAAATAACAAAGCTTTTCTGGGTGTGAGCAGCTGCACATAGACCACTTGTGATTCTCTGAGTTGAGGATTGCCTTGCTTTGTGCCCTCACTAGATGACATCATCTTCTCCCAAGACTTTAATTATTGTCTATATGCTGAAGACTCCCGACTCTGTTACCAGCCCAGACTTGTCTAGTAAGGGCCAGACCTGTCTGTTCATCTGTAGAGCTGCCACTGGACATGACTACTTGATGTCTTTATGGTTGAATCAGTATGACTAGGAAGTGCCTCAGCATCTGTCTCCTTGACCCTGCTCTTCTCTAGTGCTCTTAGCACATGCTGTGGACCCTGGTGTTCTGTCAGGAAACCTAGGGCTGTTCCTGGGCTCTCTCCTCACTCGACACACGCGCCAGTCATTATGTTCTGTCTCTTCTACTTCCCGAAGCCCTGGAACCCGTCCTTCCCTCCATGCCTCACCTCACCTGGGTGCTTGCTCATTTCCCAGCTGAGCTCTCTGTCTGCAGTCTTGTGCTAATAACCAGAGGGTCTTTCAAGAAAGATTCCTAATCATGAGAACTGAATGGTATCTTCCGAGCTGTCCCAGGGCAATCTGTATGGGCATCAGAACTCTCCCAGAAACTTAGCAAATGAAAAGAAAATATCTTTCTGCAGTTCTTAGAGAAAACACTGTGTGCCTGTATAGACAGTCCCAGTCCTGAGTTCCTCCCATGCTCACCATCCTTTGCTCTGACTCTCCTCCTCCGCAGAGGGGAATTCTAAAATGCCTTCAAGGAGATCGAGTCTAGTTAGCTGGAGGGCTGTCACTGTGCTCCCTGGGGTGTACAAGTTGGAGACTTAGTTCCTTGGGGCGGCAGAAGAAAGGGCTGTCACCTTTGTTCCCCCAGAAAGAGCTCTAAGACAGATCTCAACTTGTCGCTTCTGAGTGGGCCACCCTAGCATTATCCGGGGACTGCGGCAGAACTGGGGTAGGGCCTGTTTATCTCTGTTGCGTTGCCTCCAGGAGGTTCTTCAGGATGTTCAGCCTGAGAGCTATTGCTGAACTTTGAAAGCTAAGAACGTTGGTTTGTAGGGAGACATCGTTCGCTTGACTAGAATTATATATGTCTTTCCTTCCTCTCTCTCTTTCATTCTTCCATTCTTTCTGTTTCTCTTTTCTTTTCTTGAGACAGGGTTGCTCATTGTGTAGCCCTGACTGGCCCCTAACTCAGAGATCCGCCTACCTCTACCTCCAATTTTGGGATTAAAGGTGCCACCATGCTGGCCCTACAAATCTTACCAGTGATTGTAAGCTGTCATTGCCTATTTATCTTCAGAGCAGCTTCCATAGGCCTCAGGATTAGTTCCTATTCCTTCACATTAGCCATAAAGGACCCTCCTGCTAGCAGTAATGATAGAAAGTAACAACAGCCAACATTTACAGTACAAATACTTGTTGAGTATCTGCTGTACTCACAGAGTGGCCGAGGGTTTAGACCCTTGAGGTACATACAGCTGAGAGAAGTGTGTCAAGTCCCTGCTCTCGTGCAGTTGAAGATGAGAGGGAGAGACAGATGGACGTAAATAAAGGGGAAAATGATCGGCCAGGCAGGTGCAGAGCACGGGCTGAGCTCGGACACTGTAAGGGTATGACTGAAGGCTGCTTTAGATTGGTATAGAGGCATTTGAGCTGCACTTTGAATGAAAGAGCAGCCAACCCATGAAGATCCCAGTATTCCAGGTAGCGAGGGCCACCCTTGTTAGTGCCAAGCTCTGAGCAGGAGTGGACTCTGTCTGATCAAGGAAGTGAGGAGTGGGCCTGGAAGAAGAGAGCTGATTGAAGGGCGGAGGACTGAGGTGAGCAGGACAGAGGTGTGTCTTTGTAAGCCATGCTAGGGTAGAATTTTTCCCCCTTAAAAAAAATTCTTTGTCACTTTCATACATGTATATAATAAATTTTAGTTGTTGTTACCTTTAGTTCTCCTCTCATCACCCTTAATTTAAAAATTTTGAAACATAATTTACATATATAAAATTCTCAACCATTTAAAAAATATGCCACTCCTAAGGCCTGGAGAGGTGACTCTGTGATTAAGTCACTTCCTGCTCTCTCAGAGAGCCTGAGTTCAGTTCCCAGCATTCCCATGGCTCTCCCATCTTGTCTATAAAGTCCAGCTCCAGGGAATCCAGTGCCCTCTTCTGGCCTCCATGATACCAAGCACACATGTGTTACATATACAGATGTGCAGGAAAGTACTCGTGTATAGAATAATAAATAAATCTCTAAGAAGATATACAATTTATACTCAGCCTGATGGTCCAAGCCTTTAATCCTCTGACTCAGCAAACAGAGGCAGACAGAAGTGTGAAGTGTGTTCCAGGTGTGCCAGGGCTACTTAGTGAGACCATCTCACATTACAAAACAAAACAAAAGGTAAAATGCAATTCATTGGTTTTCTGTATGTCCAGAAATACACAGCCATCACTTTGATACACTTCCAGGACATACTTTATCACCGCAGAAATAGCCCTGCACCCATTAGGACTTTGGTTTTAAGTGCTATAACGAGTAGTGGGAAGATTGCAGCCAGAGAGACCATCTGAGCTGTGTTCATAAAGGGTCCCTTGGGCAGCTATGTGGAAATGATATCCTGTGCAGGGAGGCAAGTGGTCTGTGCTTTCTACAGGAAGTGCTGGCCTGGATAAAGCTGGTGGATAGAGAAATGGAAAGGATTGATGGGACAGGACTGTTGCACAGTGCACGCAGCTTCAATGTGGCGCAGCTTTAATGATCTGCAACCTCTGGCGGCTTATTAAAGCCCAGTGTGTCTCAAATCAAAGCTTCCAAAAGCTGCGGTAAAATTATGGGCAAAGAGCATTTCTAGGAGCTGCTAACGTGCTCTGTTGGGTGGGAGAGGGTGCAGGACACTTTCATTTGGTGCCAGTTCCTTTGTCAACAAATTCCTGGATCGATCCAGATAGCCAGCTGTTAGTCCCCGCTAAGGATACAGTTGCCAGCTATTAGTCCCCGCTAAGGATCCAGTAGCCAGCTGTTCATCCCTGCTAAGGATCCAGTAGCCAGCTGTTCATCCCTACTAAGGATCCAGTAGCCAGCTGTTAGTTCCCGCTAAGGATCCAGATAGCCAGCTGTTAATCCCCCTCCCCCTAAGGATCCAGTAGCCAGCTGTTAATCCCCCCCAAGGATCCAGTAGCCAGCTGTTATCCCCCCCCCCAAGGATCCAGATAGCCAGCTGTTAGTTCCCGCTAAGGATCCAGATAGCCAGCTGTTAATTCCCCTCCCCCTAAGGATCCAGTAGCCAGCTGTTATCCCCCCCCCCCCCAAGGATCCAGATAGCCAGCTGTTAGTTCCCGCTAAGGATCCAGATAGCCAGCTGTTAATTCCCCTCCCCCTAAGGATCCAGTAGCCAGCAGTTAATCCCCGCTAAGGATCCAGATAGCCAGTTGTTAATCCCCACTAAGGGAAATAGTGTGTTCGAATTTTGACCGAGCTGCCATCCATTTGAGGGAAAAAGTTTTTCTAAAAGAAATTTCAAATTCTAAAGTAAGACGTTGAGAAGACTGCAGGCAGTGAGTCATTGTAAAAACCCCACACACCCAACGCCTGCTCTGGGACATCTCTGCTTCCCCACTTTTCATTTCTCTCTCCTGCTTCTCCTGCTGCACAGACACACCTCTCTAGCGCACTGTGGTCACGTGACTGCTGCCCTGGAAGAGTGGGTGGTCTCTCCATCTCCTGTTACTACCTTACTTTCAGCACTGGGCACATTGATAGCACGTGTTCTCACCTTTATTGTCCATATATTTGCATATTTTATGTATATATCATATTACAGTTATATATTGTATATATATCAAAGACTAAATAAGTGATGTGTATGTTAGCATTTGGAAGTGTAGGTGGTTTTTCAAGGGATAGGTGTGTTTTATATCATGTATATAATAATATTAAGCCAGTATTGTAGTCTACTATGCACAGATACTTTATATAAACTAAAACAATCAATGAAAACCCAGCTGGGAGAGGTTTTTGTCCATTCGTACCTTAAATGTTTAATTCTTAAGTTTCAGTACTAAAAGGAATCACATTTTAATTTTGAAATTAAGTTTAGGTCAACACTTTCTTTTTTTAGGAAGTTGGCAACAATGGGGGCCAAGGCAGTGCATTCTGGGTGCTTATTCCCAACTGGGTCTGAGTTCCTTTGATACTTTGTTTAGGACTTTGCACACCAGACCTCTGTCCTGCTCTCTCTCGCTCTCTCCTTTGTTTTTAGCACATTGTAGACTTGTTGACTGACTGCCCGCGTTTCCTCTTCTCACTAGAACTCAAGCTCGGCAGGAACAGAAGTTTGGCCTATTTGGGTCACTGCTGTTTTCCCATAGTGCTAGTGCTATGTTGTACCCCACAACTTTGACTTGATGAGTGGAATGTCAATAAGTGTTTTGGTCCATCTTTAAATGTCTGGAGTTTAAATGCTTGGCCTCCTGCTGTATACAAGGCATTGGGACAGAAACCTTAATAGTTTTCCATCAGCTAGTGCGCTCTTGGCTAGGTCCTAAGGACAGAAGGGAGGACAAGGAAATGAGGACCAAGGAAGAACTTCCTGTAGAAGGGATTCACAGTGGCGGAGCTAGTCCAGTGATGGCAGCAGACATGAAAGGAGTGATCTGGGAGCCTGGTGGTGAGTGGGAAAATACACCCTTCTCAGACACACTTATCGAATTAGTTAGAGTTAGGCATTCTGCAGACCATCAGCCGACTGCTCTCCTACAGGGTGCAGGGGACAGCAGCTTTCTCCTTTAAAAATATGCAGGAGATAGAATGCTGCACAAACTACCCCTTCCCTTGTGAAGGGGGAGGTTTTCAGAAAGTTTACCCAGAGCCAGTGTGCAGCTCTCATCAAGACTCCTTTCTGTAAAGCACAGGTTTGTTGAAGAGGACCGTATTCCATACAGAAATGCTTTTCAGCTTTTTCCAGAAGAGATGAAAGTCTATGGTCGCGATAAAGGCATCTTTGCTATCGAGGTAAGTTGTTCCTTTGTACAGTTGTTTCTACGGTCTCTGGTGCAATATTTGATTCTGTGATTTTTCTAACATGTCCAAAATCTAGTTTCAGTAGATTTTCATGAAGAGTATATGTACTCTTTTTTAAAATGTGTTCATGTGACTGCTCTGAAGAAGATGTGGGTCTGTCTGTCACTGATCACATGGCTGCATAGGAGGAAGAAAGTCGTCACTTGTGCCAGGCGGCGCTGGTTCAAGTCTTCTCCTTATGTTAGTTTACCTGCTGGCCTTGAATTCACCATCTCTCAGCCTCAGCCTGCTGAGATAAATTACAGGCATGACCACAGCCCTGGCCTCCTTTGTCTCTTTCTAGACTGACTGCATTGGACATGTTTCTGTCCTTCAATTGTGCTTCTCTATTACATTAGAGTACTCAAAGGGTACATCCCATTCTTCTTCATTAGATGTTTATAAGTATTAATGCTAAGTATTAATAGGAAATGCTTTCTTCCATTTTCCACAGAAGGAATTACTGTGCTAGGCTTTTGTGGCCTCTGTGGCCATGTTTGCAGTGTAAGAGACTTGTGTGGAAGGCGTGCCAGTGGTTTCTGACTCTAGTAATGCTTGTGGCACCTTATTAAAGACAGTGCATTGTATATCACAGTGACATGAAGGCTGAAGCATTGTACCTTTTCCACAGCCTTATATAACAGGCAGATCATGAGGCCTGGGTCTAGGCTGCATCTCCCGTGTTAGATGTCTTCTGCGCCATGACGGTTTGTCAGTCTTTGGTGAAAATAACAGCTAGATAGGTCACAGGTCTTAAGCACTGGACAATAGTGTCCCAGACCCCCAATAACTTGGGTCTTGAGAAATTGACCAAGTGAACAGTACAGTGAAAAGTACTTTATTATAAAAAAAACAAAAGTGAAACAACAGCCACAGAAACTTTCCAGAACTTCCAATAAAAACAATGAGTCTGAAGCGTTTTTTTACCTGAGGTTGCTCCTACCTGTCACCCACTTAGTCCCAGCTGTGGAATGGTGCTGCCAGGGTGCGACTGTTACCATCAGCTTCATTGTTGGAGAGAAGCAGAGGCCAGGTAAGATAGAAACTTCCACAGGGAATGTGACCGACTGCTGATGGACAAAGCAGAAGAGCCTCACTTATTATGGGTATAGCACAGATTCTGAGCAAATGTCTCTCCTGATATCACCACAGGTGGAGAGATTGGCATCAGTCATAAGTTGATGTCTTATACCAAAGTTGAGAAACAGAGTCACATGTGTCTGTCTTTCTGTCTGTCTATTATCCATCTATCATCTGTTCATCCATCTGTTTTTGTTAGTTTCTTTATTATTGTTCAATCTTTCAAAAGTAGGTAGTGTCCCTTTCTTCAGAAATAGAATTTGAGGGGCTAGAGAGATAGCTCAGTGGTTAAGAACACTGGCTGTTCTTCCAAGGGCCCAGGTTCAGTTCCCAGCACCCACGTGGCAGCTCACAAATATCTGTTACTTCAGTTCCAGGGGATCTGATACCCTCACACCAGTGCACATAAAATAAAGTTAAATAATGTGACTGTTCTGGTAGTGATTGCATTTGTTAGTTATACAGTGCAACCGCAGACGGTCACATACATCAAAACAGTTGGTTCCTGCCGACAGAGTCTGTATAGTTATCAGATTTTCTGTGCGATGGCTCCATACATAAATATTTTAAAAAACTTTTTAGGAATTTTCAAGACAGGATTTCTCTGTGTTACAGTCCTGACTGTCAGGGAACTTGCTTTATAAACTAGGCTGATTTTGAGCTCACAGAGATCTGTCTGTGCCTCCCAAGTGCCAGGATTAAAGGTATACACCACAAAAAAAAAATAAATTCAATAAATAAATCATAAAGTTAAATTTTTAAATATTTTTAAAAAGAAAAGAAATAGAATTTGAGGCATGAGAAATAAAAAAGATTAGCGTAGCATGAATTCTAATTGATCTTAATAATAAAAAACCAAAGTCAGATATTAAGGGGTGAAAGCCAAAAGATCAGAGAAGCAGAACAGCCGGCCACTAGTTCTTACCTCTACAAAATGCCCAGAACCAAGATCCTGTCTCTACAAATTCTCAGCCTTGAGCTCCTGATTTATATTCCTCTCTCCCAGCCAGCCATATCCCTCCTTCTCTCCATCTCCCTAGTGCTAGGATTAAAGGTGTGTGACTCCCAAATGCTGGGATTAAAAAGGTGTGAGCCGCCACCTCCTGGCTCCGTTTTTCTTTGAAACTGGGTCAGTTTAGTGTAGCCCATGGTGGCCTTGAGCTCACAGAGATCCACCTGCCTCTGCCTCCTGAGTGCTGGGATTAAAGGTGTGTACCACCAGTCCCTGGGCTCTATGGCTAAGTAGTAACTAGCTCTGCTCTCTGATCTTCAGGCAAGTTTTATTTATTAGATCATAAACAAAATATCGCTACAGATACAGGAGCGGTTTTGTCACCAATTCGGGTGTGCCCAGAAGCAGCCATAGTGTTACCTTTACAAGGAAAGGTCAAAATCAGGATGGTGTTCTGAGAGTGCAACCCCATTACATCCGTTTTTTAAGTAGGTTCACTTTGAGCGGCTTTTACTAATACGAGCTAACTTTGTTAGCAGCAACAGTAGCATGAAAGTACACTGGGCTGTAAAAGTCACCCGGGCTAGTGAGATTGCATAGCGGGTCGAGGAGCCTTTTCCAAGCCTAACAACCTGGGTTCAACCCCAGACCCACATGATACAAAGAGATAAACAATTCCCTCAGGTTGTCCTCTGACCTACACACTAAATAAGTAAATGAAAAAAACCTAATCATACTTATGATCTAGAATGTTATATTCAAATAAAAATCCTTTAATGGCTTATTTCCATTTTTACAATTGTAGCCACTTTTTAAAAAAGATTTATTTACATTTGTCAAGGTTCTTGAAGACACCTTATCTGTGAAGAATTGAGCTTGATACACTTTTGTGAGGTACTATTTTGGAAGCATTGAACCAGATGAAAGTGTACGACTAGAAAGACAGTTGAATTAAGCAGGCCACATCATGTGACTGACATCTCAGGTTATTAAATACTGACTGTCTGCATCTTGAGTTGGGAGTCGGCCATGTTGAGATTTGTCTACACATTACATCCCTCAGGTCCAGCGTCTGATCTTGAAGTTCTAACTAAAGCTGTAAAGAACAGTCCCTAGAACCTTGGCGAGCAGGAAGCATGTCCAGAGGGGCCAATCTGAGGGCTGCCGTCTTTAGTTGCGGCCTTCCATTATGCTAAGAAAGACTGAGTGTGTCCCACATGCGTGTGTGCCTGTGATGGTGAGCCCAGGAAAGACTGAGTGTGTCCCACATGCGTGTGCGCCTATGATGGTGAGCCCAGGAAAGACTGAGTGTGTCCCACATGCGTGTGCGCCTGTGATGGTGAGCCCAGGAAAGACTGAGTGTGTCCCACATGCGTGTGCGCCTGTGATGGTGAGCCCAGGAAAGACTGAGTGTGTCCCACATGCGTGTGTGCCTGTGATGGTGAGCCCAGGAAAGACTGAGTGTGTCCCACATGCGTGTGCGCCTGTGATGGACGTAGAGTGTGGCTGCAGATACAAGTAGGAGAAAACGAAAGGAAATAATAATGGAAATCCTTGTAATGGGGAGAGAGGGGGAGCAGGGTCAGAACAGGAGGCAGACATAGGGTACCAAGGTAAAGGGAGTCTCAGTCTGCTTGCTGAAGCTAACAGAGATGGTATTTAGGATCAAAGGGCTGTGATAGAGGACAGGCTGGTGGTTCAAATGGCCCGAGGCCAGGCCTGCTAGCTAGAGCAACCCCTGGAGTCGTCTTTTTCCTGATAAGGTAGGGGTGTTTCCTGGCTTGAACAGGGATGAGGTCATTGGTGAGAAGGACAGAGGACACCTGTTTTTCAGCAAGCAATCTAGGCCTCAGCCAACATGTCAGAATGTGGTAGAGTAGCCAAACCTGAATGACAGCAGGGAGGAAAGACCGTCCTTGGAGATCTTAGTCTTGGAATCGGCCTGAACTCAGAGTTGGTATTTTATCTTTATGTATGTGTGTATCATGTGTGGCATATTCACAAATGTATACAAATGTCTGCATCTGAGTATGTGATGTGTGTGCATGTGTGTGTAGGTGCCTACACCCATGTACACTTACTTATGCAGAGGCCAGAAAAGGATATCAAGTGTCTTCCACTATTGCTGTTTGCCTAATTACATTGAGACAAGGTCTCTCACTGAACCTGAAGCTTGCTGTTTTGGCTAGGCCAACTGGTCAGCTAGCTTCTGGGAGCCACTTGTCCCCACCCACCAATGTTGGGGACATTATAGCAGATGCAGCCATGCCTGGATCTCATCTGGGTGCTGGGGAGTTAAACTCAGACCCTTGTGTCTGTACAACACATGCTCCTTTCCCCTGATCCATCTCCCCAGCTCTGGTTTCTATGTCTTCAGTGGCATCCCACATACTCTGAGCAAAGCCTGGGCTTTCTAGGCTTCCTTTCAGAGTAGTAGGAAGGTATCTGAAGTCATCACACAATAGGAGGCTTGCTTTAAAAAGAAAATTGATTTGAAGCCGCACGTGATGGTGCATACCTTTAACCCCATCATTCTCAGTGCAGAGCCAGGTGGATAGCTCTGAGTTCAAGGCCAGCCTGGTCTGCAGAGTTAGTCCCAGGACAGCCAGAGATACACAGAGAAACCCTGTCTTGAAAAACCAAAATGGCATTAATAGTAACAATAATTGATTTGCATCTTTAACTTTAGATTTAGTGACTGAAAAATTGTTTATGGCAGCCATGTGAGCCTGGTTAAAACATCCTGCTAAGAAGACCGGAGCTCTGTCCTCTTGTTCTAGCGCATGTCTCTATGTCCTGGAGGACCAGTGTGACTAGCTTGTCACCTTTGTAGTCCTTCTCTGCTTAGCCTTGGCTTATAAAATCGCTCCCTTCTTCAGCCCTGGCTTGTTTGCTTTCCCGACTCTCCCTCCCCACCATTCCTTCCATGGCCAGTGTGTCCTGCAGGCACCTCCTTCCTGTTAAGGTTACGATTCCCCACAGCCGCCGCTCATCAAATACTCTCCTTTTGCTTAGGCAAGGCTGTGTGTCTGTTCTGCTGTGCCTGAAAGTCTTCTGTCAGTCAGTTCCCCAACCAAATCTCAGCCAGGACAGACACCAGCATCTTTTCCCTGGGGGAATGGGAATCTGCAGCTGGAGGGGAATTGGGTGATCGATCACGCAGACCTACTTTACACGGTTCAAAAGTGGAAACTGACCTAAGAGTCCTTCAGTCGGTGAGGATTGTCTGTGACGTGCAAGTATGTGACAGGCATCCAAGCTTCCTTCAGGCCCCGAGAAGGGAGCTCCCTCCGTGATGGGGGAAGGGAGTGATAAAGCTCTGGTGGGGGTGGCATTAGAGGTTTCTGTTAGCCTCTGACTGTGCCCATTCCTATGGGTCTCACAGCAGGGTCTAGATGTCTGTGCACATCCCGCTTCTTTAGTACTTTCATCTTGGTTACAGAGGGCACTGCATCTTGAGCTGGGTTTATGTGTTTGAGATTAGTGTCAAAACAGCTCTTTTCTTTTTAATTAGGAAATGCTGTTTTACTGTTTCTGCATGTGGTATGTACATGTGTGTTGTCTCTCTCTCTCTCTCTCTCTCTCTCTCTCTCTCTCTCTCTCTGAACCTAGGACTCCCTGTTTTAGTTAGGCTGGCTGGCCAACAAGTCCTGCCTATTTCCTGGTACCTACCCCCTTCCTGGGAGTGAGACTGGGATTACAGATGCACACACTTGGCATTTATATGGGTGCTAGGGATCTGAGCTCAGGTCCCCATGCGTCACTGGAAGCCCTGTACCCACTGAGCCACCTCTCCCAGCCCTAGTGTCTCAGTTAGGGTCTTTGTCACTGTGATAAAATGCCATGACCAAAAGCAACTTGGGGACAAAAGGGTTTTTATTTCAGCTTATGATTTCACAGCATAGCCCATCAGGGAGAGAAGTCAGGGCAGGAACCAGGATGGTGCAGAGGCGGTGGAGGAGTGCAGCTTACTGGCTTGTTCCTTGTGGCTTGCTCAGTTTGCTCTCTTTGGGTATCCAGGATCACCTGCCCAGGGGTGACTCCACCCACAATGGGCTGGGCCCTATCATATCAGTCGTTAAGATAATTCCCCACTTATTTGCCTACAAGATAATCTTCTGGAGGCACTTTAATTAAGAATCCCTCTTCCTGTGGGCTGGAGAGATGGTTCAGTTTTAAAAGCACTGGCTGTTTTCCAGAGGGGTTCAATTCCCAGCACCCACATGACAACTGAAAACTGTAACTCCAGTTTCAGTAGAGCTGACTCCCTCACACAGACATACATGCAGGCAAAACACCAGTGCACGTTACAGAAAAGAACCCCTTGATCTAGATATGATTAGATTTGTGTCAAGTTGAAAAAAATCAACCAATGCACCTAGTTTACTTCCTCTGCCCTCTCTACATAATTAATTTTTGGTTATTCATTTCTTTCAGAAACATATACAATATTTCCTTAGGACATTTGTGTACATGCATGTCATTGTATACTCACATTTGCTGATCCTATCACCCTCTCATTGTCTCTTCTACTCCTCAAGTGGTACCCTTTCTGCTTTCACACGCGCGTGTGTGTGTGTGTGTGTGTGTGTGCGCTTAAATCTGTTTACTGTATATGATAGAAAGGGTGATGCTTGTCTTCTGTGTCTGGCTTATTTTGCTTAATTTGATGATTTCTGTCATTTCTCCAAGTGACATAATTTCCTTCTTCCCTACAGCTGAATCTAACCCCATTGTATACAGTTGCCACCTTGTCTTTATCCATCGATGCATGGATAAGCATCTAGTTTGGTTCTATAGCTTGGCTGCTGTAAACAGTGTTGAAATAAACAGGAATACACTAGTGTCTCTAGAGCACTGATGTAAGTCCCTGCAGGTGTACCAAAGAGTGTTGCCGAGGAAACCAAAGGAAGAGCCCCAGCTGTCTACCAGGAAGCAGGGACATCAGTTCAAAAAGAGACTAAGGCTGGCAGGGTCCCAGGATGGGGATTGTTAGAGACTGAACCTCCAGGATCCCAGGATGGGGACTATTAGAGACTGAACCTCCAGGGTCCCAGGATGGGGACTGTTAGAGACTGGGCCTCCAGCGTCCCAGGATGGGGACTATTAGAGACTGAACCTCCAGGGTCCCAGGATGGGGACTGTTAGAGACTGGGCCTCCAGGATCCCAGGATGGGGACTATTAGAGACTGAACCTCCAGGGTCCCAGGATGGGGACTGTTAGAGACTGGGCCTCCAGTGTCCCAGGGCTGGGCTCATGGATACTTGGTTTCCTCGTCCTCTCTGTGTGTTTACATGCATTGTGACTGGGTACTTCAAGCTAATGGCAATGGTGGGTATAACAGGAGGTAAGGATAGACAGGGGCCGCAAGTGGAAGAATGTGGTCAGTTTTTACATACCTGTGAGTTTGCACATATACCTGGTTGGACACTGATGTCTACATTGCTGTTTCTTGTTTCTCTTCCTCTCATTCCTCTAGACTCCCTTCCTTCCCTACCACAGTATGCTGGGTCATATGGTAGTTTCTTAGTGTTTTGTTTATGTTTTTTAGGAATCTCCATATCTCTTTCTACAATGACTACACTAATTTACTAAATTCCCACCAATAGTGTAAAAGGATCCCCACCTGCCCTATCTCTTTGCCACATTTTGTTGGTTTTGTTATGTTTGTGTGTGGTCTTGATAACAGCCATTTTGATTAGAATAAAATAGACTCGGTATTTTGATTTGCATTTTATTGATGTTTTGAGAGACATCTTCACTAGATGTCAAATTCAGGCTACTTTCAGTACTAAATAAAAATGTCATTTCATTGATTTCAGGTCTGCTTGATCTTAATACACATAATTAATTGTACAAATTTATGAGGCATGATCTCTTCAGTACAGGTGTTCAGTGTGCAGTGATCAGATGAGGAAATTGGCATGTCTGTCTTTGTGTGGGGAACATGGAAAGCCTCTTTACTAGCTCTTTGTAGATGTCGTCCTGCCGTGCACTAGACACTCAGAAGCCCCAGGCACTGGTCCTCACTGACCTACTCTCGACCTCTTGAACTGCCACACAGGAGATCACGCTATAGCATCATCATCCTGAGCCCGATCCCTTCACCGTGCCCTCTAGGCTAGTCCAGGTTGCTGTATTAAAGCATTTCATCTTTATGGCAGAACCCATCCTGTTGTGCATGTAGATCATGTTTTCTTACCAGTTTGTCAATAGACGCCTCAGTAGGCTCCATGCCTGGGCTACTGTGAGTTGTGCTGCAGTGACTGTCTGCGCGCAGCTCCAGCACTGACTCCCCGTCTATGGGTGCACCCTGCAGTGTGACTTGGACTCCCCTCTTATGGGTACACCCTGCAGCGTGACTTGGACTCCCCTCTTATGGGTACACCCTACAGTGTGACTTGGACTCCCCTCTTACGGGTACACCCTACAGCATGACTTGGACTCCCCTCCTGTGGGTGCACCCTGCAGTGTGACTTGGACTCCCCTCCTGTGGGTGCATCCTGCAGTGTGACTTGGACTCCCCTCCTGTGGGTGCACCCTGCAGCGTGACTTGGACTCCCCTCCTGTGGGTGCACCCTGCAGCGTGACTTGGACTCCCCTCTTATGGGTACACCCTACAGCATGACTTGGACTCCCCTCCTGTGGGTACACCCTACAGTGTGACTTGGACTCCCCTCTTACGGGTACACCCTACAGCATGACTTGGACTCCCCTCTTATGGGTACACCCTACAGCATGACTTGCACTCACATGCTCAGCTTTTAGGTTGATGTTTGGTATTTTCTTTAGTTGAGCTTGTTTTCCAGACAGTGCTTTCATGGTAGCAAAGGCTGACAGCCTCAAACTTAAAATCCCCTGCCTCAGCAAATACAGGCGTTTCCTACTATACCCACTTCTAGTTTTAATTTCTCTGATGGCCTTTAGTTTACAGTGCCACAACAACGTAGATGAGTTCAGAGCAACAGTTGGGGTTTTTGTCCATTTTTTCCCTTTGGGGTGGGGTCTTTAAGAGTTTTTTCTCCTTACTGTGCCATTTTTTAAAAGAGAAAGGAAAAGGTTTTCATCTTTAATAGGAGTTGTTCTGAGTACGGTGAGATGTTTTCCATTGGCCTTTCTGACAGCTGAGGTGGTGAATATTTTTTCATGCATGTACACGTTTTCATTCATGTGTTACCTGTTATATCTTTTGAAATATTTGTTCAAATCCGGTGTCCATTTAAAAATTGGTTTAAACTAAAATATTCTGCTATTTCCTTCTTTATGTAGTTAAGTGTTTATCTCTTGTCAGATGAATAGTTCTTAAGTATTTTCTTCCATTTTGTGGGCTGTTCTTAATTCTGTTTGCAGTCTGATGTAATTCCATTTATCTGTTTCTACTCTAGTTGCCTATACCTTTGATGTCATATCCAAAAAAAAAAAATCTTTGTTCCGATTGATGCCCTGGAGCACTTCCCTGTGTTTTTCTCTGGACTCTGCATAGTTTTAGGTGATATCTTTAAGCCTTTGATCCACTTTGAGTTGTTTTTTTTTTATTTTTTTATTTTTTTTTTTTTTTGGTTGTTATGTTTGGTGAAAAATGGAAGTCTGGTTATGTTTCTGGTTTTCTTTTTGCTTGGGGTCTCCAGTTTTCCAGGTGCCATTTATTAACAACTGTGCTATCCCTATCCCCACCGTATGCTTCTGGTATTTCCATCAGAACCAGGGACTGTCACTCATGGGTTGTTTCTGGGGTCTCTGTTACTCGCACTGGCCTCTGTGTGTGTTTCTGCTATTGCTGTGGTTAAACCACTCTGGATTCGTAGCACATTTGAAAGTCAGGTCTTATGGTCCCGCCAGCCTTGTTCTTGTTACTAGTGTTGCTTCGTTATGGAGTCTGTGTGGTTTCACAGGAGGCTTGTTCTTTCTATTTATGTGAAGACTATCATTAGTATTTGATCTAGATTGCATGGAATGTGTGGTGGGCCATGTTGGGTCACTTTGGATTGTATGGACATTAAATGATTTCTTTCAGTCCACAAATATGGGGTGTGTGTGTGTGTTCCCTCCCCCCCCCCCCCCCCACACACGAGTTTTTGGTGTCTTTTTCAGTCTCTTTCATCACTGTTTAGAAGTTTTCATTATGGAGTTCTCCATCTCTTGGTTAAATCTTCCTGGGCATCTGCATCATAGCTCTCTCTACTCGGGCCACTTTTTGGACTTCTTGGTACTTATTGGAGCATAGAAATGCTACAGACTCTGGCATGTTGACCTTTCGTCCTGCAGATTTATTGAATTCATTGTCAGATCTAATTTTTGGTTGGGTATTTAGGGTTTTCTATATTTTATGTACAAACAAAGATAGTTGTTTTTCTTCATTCTGTTGGTGCATCTTGTCACATGAACTGATGTGTGTGTGCTGAGCTATCTACATAGCCAGGATAAATCACATTTGATTGTGCTATATGACTAGTGTGCTCTTGGATTCAGTGTGCTAGTGTTTTGTTGGGAATTTTGCATCTCTGCTCATGAGTGACATTGACCTCTAATTTTCGTTTTATTCCACTGGAGTTGTCTGGTTTTGTGTCTGTTCTTTCTCATAGAATTTTACCCCTTTCAATTTTTTGGTAATAGTTTGAGGAAAATTAAACTTAGTTTTTAAAAAGTCTGGTAAAATTCAGCCGTGAAAATTTCCAGTCCAGGACTTGTCCTTCTTAAAAGAATGTTCTTACCAATTCAATTTTGATGTTCCCTTGTCTTTAGGTTGTCTGTGGCCTTAGCTACAGTCTTGGGAGGTCATTCCTTCTAGTTCTTCCAATCTGTTGATAAGTACTTCTTCACAAGAGTCCCCAGTGCAATGGTTCTCAACCTGTGGGTTGTGACCCCTTTGGGGGTCAAATGACCCTTACACAGGAGTTGCCTAAGACCATTGGAAAACACAGATATTTACACTACGATTTATAACAGTAGCAAAATTACAGTTATGAAGTAGCAACAAAAGTAATTTTGTGGTTGGGGAGTCACAATATGAGGAAGCTTATTAAAGGGCCGTAGCCTTGGGAGGTTGAGTTTCTTGGGGCTGTTCATGAGAGTTTCTAATGCGGCTTGTGTTTCTTTGGTGTCAGTTGTAATGTCTTCTTTTGTGTCCTGTTTTGTTTGAGGCTTCCCTCTATTTCTTAGTCTAACTAAATGTCTGTTGAAAAGACTTTAAAATCTCTTTTTTAAAAAGATTACCCCTGCCCTATTTGGGGGGTGTGTGGATGGTGTTAAGAACAATGATATTTGCCTGTAACCCCAGAATTTGGGAGACTGAGGCAGGAAGATTCAGAGTCTGAGGTCACCAGCCCAGGCTCAGTCTCAGAATCAGAGCAAATCAATAATAATCCCTTTTCGTTCACTGGTTTTCTTTTCCCCTCCTGGTGCTGAAAATCCAACACAAAGCTTCCTTTAGCTCTGGGGCTTCCCAGTGATTAGTGTTGCAGCGTTCACTGGCCTCAAGTGTTTGCTTTCCTCTACAGGTCTGCCCTGCGCTGAAGGCTTAGCAAAACCCTCGTGCAGATATCTGCTTTGGTTGTTGATTTGGCTTTGCTGTTTAAGGCTGCAATTTTATTTTGATAGTACTAGGGTTAAACCTTGAACCTCACGCCTGTCAGACAAACGCCTTACCCCAAGCTTCTGGTATTCTGTTGTCTTCAGCAGATCCATCACACTGTGTCCTAGGCAGTCCTTGAACTCAGAGCATTCCTCCTGCCTTATCTTTGCTAGTGTAAGCAGCAGCGTTAGTGCCTGCTTCCTTGTATAGATCCCCTGAGCTTCCTCCCCTTGCAGCTTTACTCTGGAATCTGCCTGGGAACTACATCTGTTTAACCTCTGGAAATCTGTTCCTGACTCCCTGCTCCACCAGACCGTAGGCCTGTCACACCTCAGTTCCTTCCTTACAGTGCGGTTGACAACTGCTTGGGCTGGAAGCAGGTTCCTTGGAGTCTTTGCTCAGGATGGCCTGTTGTCCCACCCCTGAAAACTCCTTTGCATGTTCTTTTCACTTCTCTGTTGTTTATGGTGAAAGGTCATTTCCAGAGTGATTAATCTCTGGGCAGACACAGGAGTGTTCCAGTATTGGGCTTTACATGCACAGAACGGAGTTCAGATGCCGAGCATTTCTTCCCTGGACACCTACGGGCATCAGTGCGGCTGAGCGTGTCTTCCCTGAACATCTGCAGGCATTTCAGTGCTTGTTCAGTCTTGGGTTTTAGAACCCCAATTGTCATCTCTGTCATCTTTTCATAATCAAGACACGCCCCTGCAGAAATTTAGCTGAGCGGTAGAGCACTTACCTAGAACATGTTTCCTATGGGTGGGGTGTGGTTTTGGAGGCCATGGTCTTGGTTACTTAGAATGCTTGTTTGATAATCTCTTCTGTCAACTATGTTTTCTTTCTTAGTATTTTTAGTTGATCCATTTATGAAGTCTATATCACTGCCTTACTATTGGTACTCCAGATAAAATAATCCATCTTGATGCCTTACTGTTAGTACTCCAGATGGAATAATCCAGTGTGACTAACACACCCATCGCTTTATTGTACCCTTCTGCTTTGTGTCCAGGGCCCTGTGTATGTCAGGCAAGCACTCTGCCACTGAGCTATGTCCTCGGCCTTTGAAGTTTTCACTTTGGTGCAGACTCTTGCTCAGTTGCCCAGGTTGGACTTGAATTTGTGACCCTCCTGGTACAGCTCCCCATGAGATCACAGGCATGTTTTATCTACATCATTCCTACAATGATACCTTTGAAATTGGCTTTCAGTTATTTTAAAACACTCATGACATTATTGTTGACTACAATTACTTGCTGTGTAATAAATTGCCAGATTTATTCCTTCTGTTCACCTGAAACTTTTTACCCTGTGACCAACAGCTGCCCATGTCCCTCCATCGCCCAGTGCCTGGCTTCTGGTGACCATCATACTATTCCCAACTTTTGTGAGTTCAGCTTCTTAAAAATCCCACATGCAAGTGAGATATTTGCTTTTCTGTGCCAAATAGCTCTGGGCTCATCCACATCATCACAGATAGTGGAGTTTTCTTCTCTCTCTCTTAGAACTGAGTAGTGTCTGTTTGATAGTCTGCCATTGTGGGGAAGTCAGTGACAGATACTTGAAGCAACTCTTCATGTTCCAAATCTGCAATCGGGAAGTGAGGGAGGTAAACACATGCCTGCTGCTTGCTGGTACTCAACTGGATTTCTCAGCTCTTACACAGTTCAGGACTCTTTGTCTAGGGAATGGTACTGCCCATTGTGAACTGGGTCCTCCCACATCAACTCAATTAGGACAGTCTCTCATAGACACCCCCACAGGCCAAGCCAATGCAAATAACCCCTCATTAAGACTTTTTCCAGGGGCCAGAGAGATGGCTTAGTGGTTAAGAGCACTGGCTGCTCTTCCAGAGAACCCCGGGTTCAATTCCCAGCACCCACATGGCAGCTCACAACTGTCTGAAAATCCAGTTGCAGGGGATCTGACACCTTCACATAATATATATATATATGAGTCTCATGTTCCATGAACTGAGCTGGGTGGGACAATGCTTTAAAAATAAAATAAATAAATAAATAAAAAAGACTTTTTCCAGATTCTGGTTTGTATAAAGTTCACAGTTGAAGCTGACCACCCCACTTTACTTCTTTTCATTTGACAAACCAGACATCACTTTTAAACTATGACCTTGTCCCCAAAGTTTCTCTTTTTAATATGATGTAAAATGCAGATTTGAAAGTCCAAAGTCTCTAAACTATGGGCCCTACAAAATTAAAAACAATTTATATTCTTGAAATAGATGATGACACAGAATAGTATTCTTATCAAAAGGGAAGAATCAGGGCATCACAGGGAATAAGCAGTTCAAAACAAAACCAAATCCAGCAGATATATCCTATAGCTCAGAGTCTTGCACCTGGGGCTTGTCTTCAAAGGGCCTCGGCAGCCCAATTCTTCCAGTTCTGCCACCTGCAACACCCGCAGCTTCTCTTTAGGCTTTGGCCAGCTGCACGCCACATTACAACTGTCCTCGGTGGCCATTCTATGGTTCTTCCATCACCAATATCCTGAGGTCTCCGTTGTGAGACACCTGAGGCTTCACTTCACTATTGGCTTCTCAGGGCCTCTTTGCAAGGACTCTGACCCTGTGACAAAGTGCCAGCCTCAGCTGCTCTCCACGAGCGCCTCAGTCTTGCATCTTTTGTACCATACAAGCAAGTACCATGTAGACAACACTAAGATTGACAAGCTCTGCTGGTAGCTGGAGTTACAAACAGGCCCTGCTGGACCACAGCTGTATCGGCGGCTTGTGTGTGCTCCCCTGAGAAAACATTTTCCCCCAGGAAAGCACAAGAGGTTTCGCTTCAGTGATGCTCTTCCACCACTGCTGGCAGTTTCCAGCCCCTGCCTGAGCAGCACACACAGATTCTTAGCCAGAATGTCACAGGGAAGCCTTGTCTGGTTGGCTTTCTTCCTCCTCAACTGTCTGCATTCTTTTTAAGACCCTCGCATTTTTAAAGTGTGTGTGTGCATGTATGTGTACACACACATGCATGTCCATCTGTGCGTGCATGTCCACTTGCGTGCAAGCACCTACAGAAGAGGACATCAGATCTCCTAGAGTTGTGATAGTTGTGAGCTGCCTGGCATGGGTGCTGTGATCCAAACTGGAATCCGTAGAGCATACCTTGTCCCCCTACCTCTCTCCCTATGCTTGTCTTTTACGCTCCCACTGTAAAGCCCAGTATGCTTTGCTCATAGCACTCAACTGTTTCTCCAGTTACAAGTTCTCCCATAAAATAGTGGAAAAGCATGAAAGCCACATGGTCAGGTCTACCCCAGCAGTGACCGTGTTTCCTCAGTTCTTGCCCTGGTCTGGGTTCATCTGTTGCTGTGGTTAATAGCCTCACAACGAGCAGTTTAGGGAGGAACGGATTTATGTTTGCTTTCAGTTCCAGGGTACAGTTCATCGCTGTGAGGAAGAATAAAGGTCACTGGAGCTTCAGGTCACATCCATAGTCAAGAGCAGAGGACATGAGTGTGTGTGCTGCCCCTTCGCCCACCTGTGACAGCTCCTTTCTCACACAGTTCAGGACAGGTCCATGCTATCCGTCCACCAGTGATGGGCACTAACTGCCTCCATATGTTGGCTCTTGCCAGCAGTGCTGCAGTGAACATGGACTGTGTGTCCGCATGGGATTGCTCCATTTTCAGTGCTTCCGTCCTGTTTATCACAGTGTTTATAGTAATCCGTATTCCCACCAGCAGAAGGTAAGAGTTCTTTCTTCTCTACATCCTTAACAGTCATCTTTTATCCCTCAGAAGAAATCCTGAATGGAGTGTTGTGAAAACTAGATAGATTTCTTACAAATCTTTCAGTAGAAAATCTAAATATAATAAAGATAAAGAATTATTGGTAACAACCATTGAATTGAATTATATATTAGAGAACTTTTTACCCCTTTTCTTTCTATTTAAAAAAAATAAGTGTATGGGTGTTTTGCCTGCATGTATGTCTGTGTACCATGTACATGCTATGCCCTTGGAGGCCAGAAAAGGGCATTAGATCTCCTGGAACTGAAGTTACAGGTGATTATGAGCTGCCGTGTGGGTGCTGGGATTTGTAAGAGCAGCCAGTGCTCTTGACTGCAGAGCCATCTCCAGTCCCAACCTTTTCCTGTAATACATTTTCATGACATTTATGGGAGGGCACTCCGCCCTGCTGCATGTACTAAGTCAGAGGACAGATCACAGGAGGTGGCCCTCTCCTGCCCTGTTGGTCCAGGCATCGTGCTGAACCTATCAGGTGGTGCCAGTCCCGTTACCTCTGAAGCTCTTGCTGGCCCTCGTGGAGAGCTTTGGAAAATCAACCTTCTTTTAGGGATGGCCTTAGATGTATAGGAAAATCTCCATGCTAAATGCAGTCCACAGAACATCCATATTCTGACCTTGACTCAAATTCAGCTGTTACTAACATTTTATTCTCTGTAGAATACAGTCTCTCCCTACCTACCTGTGTAGCTACATAAGTCAACTTCTGAGTCACTGAGACAGTTATAACCATGACTGCTTTCCTCTAAGTACTTCAGCATGCATTTCCCAAGACTGAGAATATTCTTTACATGCTGCAATTTACTTACGAATTTTAATTCTCTTTAGAGCTGTGTAGTAGATGTGTCATCATCTAAGTAATTCTCTGTTGATACAAACTTTGTGTTTGGGGAGAAAAAGCTAAAGAAGGCAGATAGCTAATAAAAAACAAAAACTAAACTAAAAGGTATCTAAATGTCTACAGTAGGAAAGTTGATAAGACATGTTAAGCTTTTCTTGACTGCATTAAACAAATGTGGAAATAAATGGACTACAGCTATGAGGAACAGGAATGGATCTAAGAAACATGCTGAGCTTAGAAAGCAAGACTCAAGTGAGTCTATGTAAAGGGATCTCGTTTTTTAGTATGAGTTATTGCTGATTTAAGTTCACGATACCAGGAGACTGCCTTCAGTGGACAGAGGGCTGGCTGGGGAAGGCGCATACCGGGTGGGGCTCATCCATAGAGATAATGGCCTAGTTCCTGAGCAGGTAGTAGGCTCACAGGATCATCCATAGCCATGTTGTTCTAGTTCCTGAGCGAGTAGTAGGCTCACAGGATCATCCATAGTGATGTTGTTCTAGTTCCTGAGCAGGTAGTAGGCTCACAGGATCATCCATAGCGATGTTGTTCTAGTTCCTGAGCAGGTAGTAGGCTCACAGGATCATCCATAGCGATGTTCTAGTTCCTGAGCGGGTAGTAGGCTCACAGGATCATCCATAGTGATGTTGTTCTAGGTCCTGAGCGGGTAGTAGGCTTACAGGTGTTCACTTTCCTGTCTTAACTTCAAAGGTACGAATGTGTGACTTGTGTTCTTGTGTGTTTCTCAAAAGTTTAGAGGTAGTTAGAGGTCGCTGTCCAAGTGGGGTCCCTCAGAGAGGCCTCAGGCAGCTTATGGTTCAAGGGTATTTCTGTGTCTTACATCTTCACTAATTCTTCATGACTTAGGACCATATTTGCTGGTTCAGTCCACAAGAACTGTATGCATGGAAGAGCTTAGTCTGTGTGGTTGAGCTAATGATAAGAGAGCAATATGAAACAAAATACATTTAAACACTTCGCTTTGGGGAGAGTTCAAATTTTTTACTGAAGTTTTTTTTTGTTTTTTTTTTGGTTTTGTTTTTGTTTTTTTTGGTTTTTTTGTTTTTTTTTTGATTTTTCAAGACAGGGTTTCTCCGTAGCTTTTGGTTCCTGTCCTGGAACTAGCTCTTGTAGACCAGGCTGGCCTCGAACTCACAGAGATCCGCCTGCCTCTGCCTCCCGAGTGCTGGGATTAAAGGTGTGCGCCACCACCGCCCGGCTGAAGTTTTTATTTTTCCACCCAAACCCAAAATTTCTAGAATGCTTCTGACATAATTTTGTGTAATACATCAGAAGTCCATTAAGGAGTACTATTTTGTTTTTTGTTTTCTAAAATGGGCTGGGGAGATGGCTCAGTGGTCAAAAACACTGGTTGCTCTTCCAGAGGACCTGGGTTCAATTCCCATCACCCACATGGCAACTCACAACTGACTGTAACTCCAGTTCCAGGGTATCCAACTCTCACACAGACAAACATGCAGGCAAAACACCAGCGCACATGAAATAAAAATAAACAAGAATTCTAGTAGGTCTGTGTAGTAAATTCCTGAGGTGTATCACTTCTGTTTATAAGCTAGGGCATTTAACAGTAAGAATCATGGGCGTGTCAGTATCAGCTGTGAGAGAAATCACTTTGTTAGCTCTGTGATCCTCGCCAGACCTCCCCAGTCCTCGACAGTCCTTCCTCAAGCCAGCAGTGCTCAGAAACGGTGTCTATGAGGGGACATTTATATTGCTTCTAGAAGAGCCGTACTTGTGCCAAGTGAAACTGGTGATTTCATGTGGATTATCTGTGATTTAGTTTGATCCTGTGCTACTACACCCCAGTACCCAGTGTGCTCAGCCCACGAGTCTCCTCCCTGCACTACCCAGGAAGAGAGTAGGAACTTGCTTTGCTCTTGATATTGGCAGGCGTAAATCTGCTGAAAAAAAAAAAAAAGCCACTCAACTCTTCCAGCATCAGTTCCAAGTGGGGATTATCTGCGCCACTGGACACGAGTCCTTAATCTCCTTTAGTAACAGGCTGTGACACTGGAGCACAACAGTCAGCACAACCCAAAAGTTTGTTCCCAGCTCTGATCCTGAGTCCGGAACAAGTCCCCATCTCTGTAGGTGGCAAGTCCTCCCTGGTTGTCAGTTCCTAATTGTATTTGTTCGCAAGACTTAGATTTGACTGTGCAAATGTTTGTGAGAAAGTCCCGGACCAAGGCTATATACTCCATTCACGCGCTGCATTCACCACACGACACAATGAGCGTAAGAAGTACCCTTTGTTACTACACAGTAAACGTGTAACCATTAAGATAATTCTAGCAGTCTGAAATAGCCTGGCAAGCTCTTTTATGAATCATAATATATGTGAAATTCATTTTATCCTTTCTACATAAAGAATACATGCTATGGTGTTTATGTGTGTGTTTGTATGTGTGTGTGCTTGTGTGTGTGTGATAATTTTATTCCTTGTCAGTTCTCGTGGGACGAAAGTTTTGTGATAAATTTGGATGCACAGGTGCATCTAGTGCTAGCTAGCTCCTTTCTGGCTGGATTTCAGCTCCACAGCAGCCGGGGCAGGGTGCGGCCGGAGGAGGAAGTCGGCTCTGATGGGATATTGTAATGTGCTTTATCACAGGAGCCCTGTTGTGTAACAGAAACTCCAGCTTGTCCTCGCCTGTCCTAAAGCATTGCTTCATGAAGGGAAATCAACTCACCGGAATATTTGTGAAATTCAATTAAAATGCTTTCCCAAGCACTCTGTTTTTAAATGCATGCTGGAACAATTTATTATAGCCTTGTGGTCTTTTACAAAACATACTAATTGGGTGATTCCCTCAGTTGTAATTAATGGATCTGTGTTACTCTAGAAGCCTTGTGTCACATCTGTATCAGGTGGAGTGGTGGCCTACACCAGCCTTGGTTTTTTCAAGAGCAGGGGAAGGTCTGGCTGCTGTGGCCCAGGGTTTGTCTAACAGACAGGCGGCTCTCCTTCACTGTGTGCCTTGCCTGTGTTCACAGAAGTGTGTTCACTCCACTACAGGGTGTTGAAACTTTTCAGTGGAAATGGCTTTCACTAACAAAGGAGCATTTTCTTCCCCTCCCATGTCTTTGCTTTCCCAACTAAGTCTTGGCCTCTTCAGCAGCTGTGCCTCCTCCAGAAGTGACAAAGGTGTGATTGTACTTAGAGATGGTCACGAAGATAATGGCACCTGAGTTTGTGTCGGCTCCTGGGGACTGGTTTTCTTCTGGGTTTGGCTCTATTTTTGTTATTTCAGGAGGTTTAGCCTGCCTTAAGAATTCCAAGAGCAACCACCCCACTGAAAAAGGCTTTAAACCCTTTTCTGGCTCTCCCAATGGGAGCTGTGTCTTTCCATTAGCTGTTCTTCTAGTTCTTGGGGGGCTCTCAGCCAAGGGACAGTCAGTAGGAATGCAGTGGGACCCCAAGAGTGGCGAGTGGGTTGTTTCTTACGGGCATCTGACTCCGGGCAGTCTGCCGAGCCGACAGTACGCACTTTAGCTTCGTTTCTTCCCGCCATCTCCTTTTCTGAGTTGTGATTCCCAGCCCCAAGTGGGCAGCGTTTGTGTTATGTTGTTTACTTAATTAACTTGACGATAACATGTCTTCATCCTTTCAACCAAGGTTCTGGATGGACAGTGCGCTGCTTCTGAAGCAGCGTTTGCTTCTCGCAAACATCATTCGAGTCTTCTTATAGCGTTAAGCTGAACACTTTGTCTTCGTCAGGGAAATCTCTGTCCACACAACAGTTAAGTCACAGTGGAGCAAAAACTTTGGCCCTCGCCACACTGGTCTCCATTAGATGCAGTTTATCTGCTGAAGACCGACAGGCAGGAAGGCAGCATCTATCTTTGGGGCCATGATTCTTTTATACGTTTATAAATAGGTACTAGGTGGCGCATATATCCAACCGTTGTCCTTGGCTGTTTTTCTAACTCTTCCTCTTGAGAGTTAACCATTTCCCATCACGTCACTGTACTTGGTTAGCGGGGCTGAAGAAGACAGCAGAGTCCTTCTGCAGTCCACACGCGGTGTTCTGAGTACTGACAGCAGCATTCTCGCCTCCCTCCAGACAAGCAGAGAGAAAAGATATAATGCAGGCTCAGCCAAACCCACTGAGTGGCACCCTGCCATGATTATTCATTTCGCCTTGAAGCAATCATACACCCTTTGTGAAACTAGGTCCCTTTTGGTTGAAGGAAGAAAAAAGCTCTTCCAGAGCTGTCAATCACTACCTAAGCAGCACCAAATGGAGGACTTAGTGGATCAGGTTAGCACACCCCGTCTTCAGACCTTCACCCTTTCACTCAGTAAGTCACATGTGCCCTTGAGTGTGCTTGTGCAATCTCTGTCAGAATAACAATCTGACAGCATGAAATCCACCTAAGGGAAATGAAGCCAAGTGTGGTGGCAACAGGTGTCTCCAGCTCCCTCGGTCCCACTGCTCTCTCGGGGGTCACTGCTGCTAGACAGTACAGAAGCCCGCTGAGGGCTTTTGTTCCTGGCCTCCCATATCTTAAACATCACTGAAATGAGTGTGCATGTGTGTGTGTGTCTCAAAGAAAAACCAACTGAGGATTTCTGCCACTGCAGAAGAAAATAAGGATGAAAACCACTGTTTTTGTGCATTAGTTCCCACACACACTGGCATAGCGTCTGTTTGTGCATTAGTTCCCACACACACTGGCATATTGTGCGCCCTGGAGAGGCTTCACCGATCCATTGGAACACCTCCAACTTTAGTAAGCATAAGACTATGGCACACCTGGCACCCCAACAGTCAGAAGGATGAAACAGGATTGTGAGACTGGGAAAAGCTTCAGCTATTTATTTAATGAGAGACACTGTTTCAAAAAAAAAAAAAAATTAGCCAGGCGAGGTGGTACACACCTTTAATCCCAGTACTTGGGAGGCAGAGACAGGCAGATATCTCTGAGTTCGAAGCCAGCTTGGTGTAGAGAGCTAGTTCCAAGACAGCCAGGGATACACAGAGAAACTCTGTCTTGAAAAACAAAACAAAAAATTAAATATAATAAATTTTGAAGTGGTGGCTTAGCCGTATCGTCTTAGACCCAGACTGCTCAGGAGATCTGGTTATGCGATCTGAGCAGTAATAAGCATCTTGTGGTGGTTCCGGAGACACTGCTCTGCGGTGCACAGAAGCCTTATCTCTTGCCTCTGTCCTTCCTTTGTAGTTCACACTGAGCCACAGAAGGTTGGACTAATTAGCTGGTAATCCAGGGTTCAGTGGGAAGCAAGATGCTACTTCACCTTTCTAAACAAGCCGAGCTCTGAGCAGGACCCCCACACTGCTGCTTTGGGGTCCTCTAAGCACACTGTGGGCTTCGCTTACCTACTGAGAACATGCTACACCTCCCTGCAGCATTTGTGGGACCCTTCCCTTGGGGTGTTCTGCAGTCTCACTTGAACGTTTAAGGTAATTACATGCTGCCTATCTGAGCCTTAGGATCTTGTGAATATCAGAGACCGACTGCCCTCTCTGGACTAGGGGCAGTAGGACAAAGACAAAAGCATTCCTTTTCTAAAACAAGACTGAGGAGCAGTATGGGCCTGCAAATAGTCCTGTCAGTGGGGCTGTGGGGTGCATCCATGGTCAAGCCAAACCTTGTCTCATTGACAGCCTCCCCTGGGACAGGAGTGGGGTTCAGTGGTGACTTAATTATTTTTTTACTTCATTTGCGGCACTGAAGGAAAAGCCCTTCATCCTGCTCTGGGCTCACTGAATAGTAATCAGATGCATCAGGCAGAGGTCTCCTCATTCTGTATGCCCGGGTCTTCTGGGAAGAAGGACCCTGTCTCGGCGTTATGTAACTAGTGTCAGTTTTTACTCTACCAAAGCATGCCTCCCCTGCTGACATCAGATCAGGTAACTGTTGAGAAGTATAGAGTTTATACATGTTGATTTTTAAAAAAAAAAACTGTCATTAGAGTTCAAACCTGGGCACCACCACTGTGCACTGCTCCTGTGTACACCATCCCATTGTGTGTACCACCATCCCTGTGCACACCACCACCCCTGTGCACACCACCATCCCTGTGTACACCACCACCCCTGTGCACGCCACCATTCCTGTGTACACCACCACCCCTGTGCACACCACCACTCCTGTGTACACCACCCCTGTGCACACCACCCCATTGTGTGTACCACCATCCCTGTGCACACCACCACCCCTGTGCATACCACCCCATTGTGTGTACCACTATCCCTGTACACACCACCCCATTGTGTGTACCACCATTCCTGTGCATACCACCCCATTGTGTGTACCACCACCCCTGTGCACACCACCCCATTGTGTGTACCACCACCCCTGTGCACACCACCCCATTATGTGTACCACCATCCCTGTGCACCACCCCTGTGCACACCACCCCATTGTGTGTACCACCACCCCTGTGCACACCACCCCATTATGTGTACCACCATCCCTGTGCACCACCCCTGTGCACACCACCCCATTGTGTGTACCACCATCCCTGTGCACACCACCCCATTGTGTGTACCACCATCCCTGTGCACACCACCCCATTGTGTGTACCACCATCCCTGTGCACACCACCCCTGTGCACACCACCCCATTGTGTGTACCACCATCCCTGTGCACCACCCCTGTGCGCACCACTCATGACTTTGTTGTTGTCGTCAGTGCAATGTTCTGTATTTCTGAAATTTATGATCACAGTTAGTGATGAAACTTAAATGTTGCTGACATAATACAGTTGTAACATCGATGCACAGTACCAGTGGGAGACCGCCTTAAACAAATGGAATGTTATTGCATGCCCTTTAGTCATCCTTAAACATTCTGGTTCATTCATAAATTTAGAAATTGGCTCTGTTTAAAAATAAATTTTCCCAGGACTGGTAGTTAACATGTGTAATCCTAAAACTTGGGTGGTAGAAGCAGGAGGCTCACAAGTTTGAAGCCAGCCTGGGCTACCTAATGAATTTTAGACCAGTTTGGGTTGCAAAGCAAAACTACAAGCCAAGGAAAATACTTATATAGGAAATCTAAAAGTGGCATCTAAAATGCCAGCTTGAGATTAGAAAAGTTTAGAATCTTCATGAAGTATAAGTGAGTAGATTTACATTGTGAGTAATTGTTTTCTCCTCTGTTCGTATTTGAAAAGATGGTGGCCAGCTCATGACAAGCTGTTTAGATTAATGGATCAGCTCTTTGTGTGGCCGTTCTGAGAACATACTTAGTGTACTAGCCTACCAAATTGCTGCTCATTAGTGACCTGTTTGTCAGGGTTTGTCATCTACTAAATCACTTTTTTTGGGTGAGGTGATTATTTTTCTAAGGGGCCATGTAGTGTTTTGCTTGAAGGTAAAGAGTACTTACTTATGTCTCCTCCTTGCCTTATTTAAGAGGATTAGGGACTGCCATAAATCCTGTCAGCAGTGCTAAAATTGTCTAGCTTCAAAGATACTCCAGGCTCTGCAGAGAAACAGAGTTCTAAATGATTTTTTTAAGGAAACAGACACTTCCCTAAGACTGATGCAAGTTTTGTGTTTTTTCTCTTTTAAATTGGCAACTTAGAATACAGTTAATAGTATTTTAACATATAAGTTGAATTACCTGTTTCAACGTTAAGAAGATTTTAAAAGAACATATTGCCACTTTGAACTGATAGCAGTTCGCTCTGTATTCCCCAGCTGTAGATGAATCTGTGTTGATAACATAGCATGGACTAGGAGGCTTTTTGCTCCAGGTAAAATTCATAAACCTAGATAATGAAATCACGTTAAAATAAGCACAATGCAGGGATAGCTGTGATGACACCGGAAGGTAAAATGAGCACAGATATGAAGTCTAGAAGTCAGCACAGAACTGCTTCCTGTAGACCTAATCCTGAACCCTTGTTAAATATCACCCCGTCCCTTCCATCTGTGAAGAGCTGAATTTAACAACATGAAATTTTATCAAAAAAAATATGATTCCTTCAATTGGCTCCCAAGCCTGTTAACATGTTTAGTAGGCGGGAAAGATGCAACTCAGTAACAGGACTTTCCAACAACTCCGTCTTCCTGAGCTCCAAGTGGGAGAGATTGGCCCTGTTACTAGGGAAAAGTTTTACTAGTAAGCCCTTCAAAAGTAGAAGGTCTGGGGCTGGACAGGCCCTGGGCTCTCAGCGGGAGGACATGCACCTCCACCCTCTCCCAAGAAGAGAGGAAACAGTGGAGTGCCTGCTTGGGGAAGTGCTGGGTTGGAGGCCCGCACCTTCCCACAGAATTTTGTGGGTTTCCTGAGCTATGGTCTTCAGACTGTTTCCCCACGAAGCTGCAGTGCAGAGCAGTTTACTTAACTGGTACTGCCTGCCTCCTCCCCTTTTAATTTTTACTGAAGTAAACTGACATCTGGAAAACGCACATGTCATAACCATGTGCAGCACAGTGGGTTTGCACAGCCCGAGCAGTCACGCCTTCAGCCTCCAGCATCTCCCCCAGCCTACCATGGAATCACAGCTGTCCTGACGTAACTGTGCACAAGACTCAGCCCCAGACTGCTGAGCCCTGTCCTTCTTAAGAACCACGTCCTTCTCTTATGCCTGGCGTCTTTCTTTGAACTTTATGGTTTGAAACCTCACATTGCATGTAGAGCATGCATTTTATTGCTGATTCACGTTGCACTGTGAGATGCCAAGATCTACTCATCAGTCCCATCCCAACAGACATTCATGTTGTTTCCTGCTCTGGCTTCTGCAAACAGTGTGGTTATACAGTGTCTCGTATGTGTTTGTATCTCAACAGGCTTGCAACATTTCTGTCAAGAACAGCTTTAGCAGGGCCCCCCTCGGGTTTCCTGAAACCCCATGAGATCCTGGTTTATAACACCAGCACGTTCATAAGCTTCATGTGGACAAATGAGATGCAAAAAAACAAGGGCAGAGTATGTTCTCTAGAAAACTCCAGACTTTTCTAAATTTCCAAGAGGATTGTCCTTGCCTTTATGTATGGGGCTATAGTATGAAGTTGAGCTGCAGAGTTTTAACTTGTAGACTTTGAGCTGGCGTTATCATCCTCACGGGAGCATGTCTATCAGGTCACTGTAGGCTGCTCCTGTGTGTGAGCTGAGGATGACTGGAGAAGCACAGGAGAGGAAGGGGGGGGGTGTTAGAGCAGTGACGACAACGCTGTGACTTGAGTGGATTGCCAAGTAGAACTATGTGACATTAAAATTGCCAAGTTTATGAGTATTTACCTTTCACATTTTTCTCCATATTCTAAGTTTTATTTAATGACTACCTCGTACTTTTGTGTGTGACTGGGTCTCCCTGTGTTGTCGTGACTGACCTGAACCTCACTCACTGTGTAGACAGAGCTGGCCTTGAACTCAGACATTTGCTTCCACCTGTTTCCAGGTGCTGAGGTGAAAGGTGTGCACAGCCACGCCCAGCCTAATAAATACACAGTTCTCTTACCGCATTTGTTTATCTGCTTATATTGTTGGGGGAGGTACAAGTGCCCAGTACACATGCTATGTGGTATATACGAACCTCAGAGAGCAACTTGTCAAAGCCAGTTCCCTCCCTCCACTATGTGGGTCCCAGGGTTGAACTCAATTCATCAAGCTTGGTAGCAAGCATATGTACCTAGTGAGTCATTGTACCGACCCACACACTACTTTTTAAAAAAGATTTTATTTATTCATTCATGCATTTATTTATTTACTTATTTATTTGCGTGTTCGCATATATGCACATGTGCATGCAGGTACCCATGGAGGCCAGCAGAAGGTGCTGGCTCTCCTGGAGCTGGACTTAAGTGACTGAGTTGAGTCACTTGCTGCAGGTGCTGGGAACTGGTCTTTGGTCCTCTACAAGAGCTCTTAACTGCTGAGCTTCCTTCCCCATATATTAATCTTAAATCAGAAAATACCTTTTGTTGCAATAATTACTGTCTTGATTATGTCTTTTTAAATTTCAGTCTTGGCCTGACTATGAAGACATCTATAAAAACATGATTGAAGTCGCCATATTTTTAGATTTACCTCGTTTTCCAGACATAACTGAAGATTGCTACCTTCATCCCAACATCTTGTGCATGAAATATTTACTGGAGTTCAATCTCCCTGGTGAGCTGTGGTGTGCAGGGGAGGAGGGGAGGCGGGACCTACGTCATCTTTTAAGCAGAACAGAAGGGCCTTTCTTTCAGCTGCAGACTACTCAAGCTACCTGAGGGAGTCTCTACTAATAGGAATTTAATTCAAATGCTTTCTTAAAATAATTCAGACCATACAACGTGGTTAAAGGGACACTATTGAGAAACAGAGGTCTAGTTCTGAATGACTTATGCTTGGAAGAACTCATGTGGTTTTTGTGGTGGGTCTACGTGCAGACAGAGCAGCGAGTTTCTCAGCGTAGGCCATTGATGGCCTGTGTGGAAAAGCTACGCTCTTTACCTGAGAGCATTAGTGCTGCATAACAAATCTAATTTAGAACAAAAGTACCAGCCAAATGTGATGTCAGCCCTTGAGAGGTGAGAAAGAGCTCAAGGCTGAACTGAGCTAGCTGGGGAACCTTCTTGAACAGCTGCCGTATCCTGGAGGCTAACCCACATAGTGCTGGAAGCCTGCTAACGTTCGCACGTGTAGAAAACCAGCGAGCTCTCTAGGGCCGCGAGGGCTGTGCTGAGAGTCAGAGCCTCTCATGCAGAACACACGTGCCAGGCAACCCTGATGCCTCCTGTGAGACAGGCAGCCCTGGATGTCACATCAGACTAGAAATGCAAAGTGCTACTGATGGGGAAGGGCCTATGGTTTCAGGTTCTAAGTCTCCCGTGATTCGGCTTTCTGCTGTAGATATAGCCTACACTGAATGCTTAGTTTCTTTGGGAAAACAGAGAATCTAACTGAGAGCTTGTTGAGCTTCCAGGGCTCCCATGGCACCCGGCAGCCGGGTGCTTCCTGGAGGTCCATCCCACACACAGGTTAAGTATACCTTGCTGTAGAGACACGGGTGAGGGACAGGTATGGAGCAGCACAAAGCTGATGTGTGGCTGTCTGCATGCGACCCCAATGTGTCCCACACATAAATGTTTCAGGAAGTCAGGTAGGACTGCCAAGATCCACCCATTACTATTTCTACACTGGCCTCATCTTCTAGTATTATTTATCAAACATTGCTTTCCAAATTCCTACGTGGCATCACATTTTAAATAAAAGGTTTCTGGGTAAGGTGTTGCAAGCCTACAGAGTACAATCCCAGCCTCCACTCCAAAGACTAAGGCATTAGTCGTGAGTTCGGGGCCAACATGAATTATACGGCAAGAACCTGCCTTACAAACAAAGCAGATATGTAAAGACACTTGGTGAATATGTATATTACTGTGGCCTAGTGAACCAAGTGATTTAATCTGTGTTTAACTGTTTACTTTTCAACAGACGAAATGCACAGTTTGACCTGCCAAGTGGTAAAGATGACTGGAATCGGAGAAGTGGACTTCCTGACATTTGATCCTATAGCTAAAAAGAAAAGGACAGTTAAATACGACGTGCAGGCTGTGGCTGTCATTGTGGTAGTGTTAAAACTACTCTTTTTGCTGGATGACAAATTAGAATGGTAAGTTGATGGCAGATGGCTCTTTATCACACTGACTCCATTTTTAAAAAAAAATAACATTGCCAGGCAGTGGTGACGTGTGCATCTAATCCCAGTACTTGGGAGGCAGAGGCAGAAAGATCTCTGTGAGTTCAAGGCCAGCCTGGTCTACAGAGCTAGTGCCAGGACAGGCTCCAAAGCTACAGAGAAACCCTGTAGGGTTTCTGTCTCAGGGAGGAAAAAACAACAACAAAAAAAAAACAAAAATGGGAAGAAATATAGCATAGCTTTTGCTAGTTACTCAGATTGTGGGAACTGGTGTTTTCCAGCAGGCTGTGGTGTCTGGTGCACTGTAGACAAGGGTTTCTAGCAAGTACCTCAGCTACCTGATTATGCCTGCTTCTGAGCTGGCAGCATCTCTCATCAGCCCTTGTATTTCTGGATTTTAAAGCATTATACATTGTAAAGTGTAGTAATAAGAGCGGTGGGCTGCATCCCCGGCACCCGACCGCCCGCACAGCTAGCTTTACCCGAAATAATTACACGGAAACTGTATTCTTTTAAACACTGCTTGGCCCATTTCTATCTAGCCTCTTCTCGGCTAACTCTTGCACGTGAACTAGCCCATTTCTAATCATCTGTGTTGCACCCCAAGGTGCGCTTACCGGGAAGATTCTAGCCTACGTCCATCCTGGGTCGGAGCTGAATCGCATCCGTCTGCCCAGGAGCGGGGAGCATGGCGTCTCTGTCTGAGGCTTCTTACCTCACTTCCTCTTCCTCCCAGCATTCTGTTCTGTTTACTCCACCCACCTATGTTCTAAGCTATGAGCCCAAGCAGTTTGTTTATTACTTAACCAATGAAATCAACAGATTGATATATGACACTCCCACATCAGTAAAGAATAATTGGCACCCTATCAGGCTCCTTTAGGCTCCTGGCACCACGTCTCTCAGAGATTCTTTTCGATTCTAACAGTGCTTTGCAATGTTATTCTCTTAAAAGTCACAGGGATGAAGATCTTCAGGGTCCTCTTCCAGGATAGTGACTGCTCTCCAGCTTTTCTGCTTTCCCCTGTCAAACCTGGGGGTGGTGGAGCAGACCTTTAATCCCAGCACTTGAAGAGATGGGGGCAGGCAGATCTCTGTGAGTTCAAGGCCAGTCTAGTCTACAAAGGAAAGTTCTAGCCCAGATGGAGCTATCCAGTGAGACCCTGTCTCAGAAAATTAAAGTCAAATAAAAATTCAGTGTCTAGACACATGCCATCTAAAGAAGTTGTCTTGTTGTTGTATTCTCCAGGTCTTACTCTGGGCTTGCTGAAACATATAATGAAGAACACAAAGAAGGTACATGGATTTTGCGTCAGTCAAATTGAAAAGGGGTTGTAAATGATGGATTAAAAGGTAGTCAGTGTGGAGGAGAATGATGGACAGCACATACATGTGTGTTCGTATGTGTACCACCTGGGCCTTGTGCTGTCTCTTCCATCTGTAGGTCTGACTGTTGTATCTGTGGCTACCAAGAGACTCAGGTGATTTCTCTTTTGTTCTACACTCATCTGTTGTTAATTCTTGCTTGCTGCTCGCTAGCCAGACCAGACCATGAGCTTCTGCAGCAGTGTGGTTTCTGGGGCTGCCTGTGCTGGTCCCTCTACATGAAGTGCTCTTCAGGCTTCTTCCATGAGCAGCATTAATAGCACTTTCCTGCCCGCTCCCCACACCCACTCACTTCACACCAGTCCCCCTTTCCCAGAGCCAGAGCTGATCACGCCTGCCACCACTGCTGCTGTCCAGACTTCCACTGGGTATTCATGGAATATAACTAACTCCATGTGGAATAATAGCTAATGGCCTAAGTCTATCTGCCCCTCTGTGCCTGTTAGACTGCTGGTGTTTGTAAACTCGGGTGACTGTGTGGCATGCAGTTTGTAGCTGGTAAGTAGACAGATAGCTGCTGTGCATGGAACATATGACTTCTGCATAGCTTGGCCAGCTTGCCTACACTGAACTATGCACTTAGCCTCTCTTTGCTTTTTCATTTTAAGACAAGGTCTCACTAAATTGCCCATGTGGTTTGTGTCACATTGTACTTGACTTACGATCCTCCTGCTTCAGCCTCCCAAGTAGCTGGGTTATAATCAAGTGCCCACAGGTTCCCATTTGCTTTTTGAAAAGTTTATCGTGTAGACACAATCCGTGTAGTTTTGTGTCTACACGAATTCTTAAATTCAGGAAGGGTTCCTGTTTGTAGAAAGATTTTTGCTCATTAGTTTTAGGAGCTTGGGTTTAATATTCTCAGTTCATGTGTTTTCCATAACATATGTGAAGTGAAACACTCCTTCCTGTCCAGTGCTTACAGTAACATGTACATAGGGTTGAACTTGACATCTTCTGCTGCTCCTTCAATGCTAGAGGCGATGGTCGATTATGGAGACATGGCTAAGAGATCACTTTGCCATGTTGTGTAGTAGGAGGCCGCCCAGACTCCTGAAATAACCACATAGAAACTGTATTAATTAAATCACTTGGCCTGTTAGCTCTAACTTATTGGCTAGGTTTTACAACTTCTTATTGGCTAGCTTTTACATCTTAATTTAACCCATTTCCATTATTTTATATTTTACCATGAGGCTCATGGTCTACTGGCAAGGTTTCAACATGTCTGTCTCTAGCGGCAGCTCCATGGCTTCTCCCTGACTCTGTCTCCCTTCTCCCAGCATTCAGTTTACCTTTCCCCACCTATCTCTACTCTACCCTATCACAGGCCAAAGACAGTTTCTTTATTAACCAATGGTATTCACAGCATACAGAGGGGAATCCCACATTAATGTTATCCTTGTAGACTTCATAGTATGTCTCCCATCAACAGCACAGGATTGTGGTCCATGCCCTATACTGCCCTAGGTACCATCCCGCCATCCCCTTCACCCCTTGAGGAAATTGGGGGGTCAAGAACTTGAGTTGACTTAACTCTTAGTTTTCCTCTGCCCTTCCAGTTCTTTGGGTGGTTTCCTTTCTGTGGCTGTATGGCCTTCAAGGCTGTATTGTTTGTTGATATTGGCCAGATGAAAACATTTGTAATTAGACATGAAAGAGGCCATTCTTACTGGAGGAGAATAGAGAGCTATCCTGTGTATACTTGCTGTGTCCAAGTCTGTTGTCTCTGTGCCTGTGTCTGCTTCCTTCCTCATGGTCGGACTCTCTGAATTAGGAGTGGAAGAATAGAAACAGGTCCTGAGGGAATGCCAGTTTGGATTGATCCACCATAGCAGCACAGCGTTTTTTCCCAATCATGTGCTTCTCACCACAGTTCTGCCAGGGACTGGGGTGCACATCCTGGGTGTGAGAACTGGGGAAGAGGGGTCTGGTTGTGTAGCGGCCTTCTCCAGGAGGCAGCAAAAACCCTTTAAAGCCTAGGAGAAACGTGTAAAGGACATTCCAGGACAGTCTTGTGGGGCCACAGTATAGGTCACAACTTACAGGCGAGAGTGGCAGGTAGCATGAGCGCTGCTGTGGAGACGGTGGCTCTGCTCAGCCTCTCAGAGCTGTCATGTAAGTGTTCTATTTAGGAATAAATTCAGATGTGATAATGTGTTGTTTTAATGGACGAGTTCTACTGCTAAGCATGGGTTTCATTTCTCTCAGATAAACCGCAGTTTGATTTCAGAAAATGGTACCAAGTTATGAAGAAAACCTTTGATGAGAAAAGACGACAATGGGAAGAAGCAAGGGCCAAGTAGGTCCCCCTCCTCTGCTCACCTGCCCCGTGTCCCCTGTTTTGCACTTTTCAATGTGTATCTTGGTAGCATGTAACCTTTCTCCAGAAATGTTGGTTCTGTACATTCTAGTTAGTTGATTTTTTTTTCTTTAAGAAAGGCAGAAAATATAAATTTATGTGAAAATGGGTTGTCATAGTGATACCAAGAGGCAGGTGTTCAGCATGCCCAGGGACTCTGTGGTGGCAGTGACTGACATTAGTTAGTGGAGGCTGCCACTGCCTCTGTGTATTAGCACACTATCATACACTGTATAGAGGATGATTTGATATGGGACCCTCTAGACAGCCTATACCCTGGGGTCTAGTGTCTCCCTGGAAAACGGATTGTATAAATAGACTTATTCCTTTTGGCTGCAAAATACTCCTCTAATGTAGCTAAATGCTAGTATTTTGAGACATACAACTGATTCTAACACTGAAGTATGAATTACTTATTATTTTATTTATTTGTTTATTTATTACTTGGGATGGAACCAGGACTCCCTGTTGCTCTGGACATTATCTTTTGGGCTGTCAGATGGTCATTAACACGTTTCTGAAGTTAACCATGGTATTCTGCATGAGATTATGAAGAACGCTGGTAAAAACAATTGTCTAAACCAGCTTAGTAGGCGGCTTCGACAGCTGCCAGCTTAGCACAGGGTTGAGAAGAACCTGGGTGAAGTTCCAGAGCACATGCAGAACTCATTGCTGGGCTGGGGGAGATGGCACAGCCAGCAAGCATCAGGACATGAATTCAATCCCCAGCACCCATGTAAAGGCTAGATGTGAGTACACACCTGGAATCCCAGCACTGGGGAGACAAGAGACAGAAGGATCCCTAGGGCTTGTGGGCTGCCCAGTCTAGTCCAATTAACAAGCTCCAGGTCCCCATGAGAGACACTACCTCAAAACCAAGGTGAAGTGGGTCCTGAAGTTGACCTCTGGCCTTCACACATGTGCATATATGCACACAAAGGAAGAATAGAGGGAGGGAAGATGGGAAAGAAAAGGCTCGCTGATCTCTTGGGTTAGGTAAAAATTTCTTAGATATAACATCAAAACTTTGATCCATAAAACAGAAATTGGTGAGCTGGAGAGATGGCTCCGTGGTTAAGAGCATTTACTGCTCTTCCAGAGGAGTTGGGTTCGATTTCCAACACCCACACAGCAGCTCACAACTATCTCTGACTCCAAGACCTGACACCCTCACACAGACATACTTGCAGGCAAAATACTAATGCAAATAAAATAAAAGTAAATAACTTCTTTAAAATAATAGAAAAAAAAAGAGAAACTGGTAAATTGGACTGTAGAGGGGAAATTTTTCCAAAGGTGCTTAAGAGAAAACAAAACCTAGACTTAGAGAAAACAGCTGAAAACTGGGCGTTAGTCTCAGCACTCAAGAGGCAGAGGCAGGTAGATTTCTGAGTTCAAGACTAGCCTGGTCTACAGAGTGACTTCTAGGATAGTGAGACCCTGTCTTTTAAAAAAAAAAAAAAAGTGAAAGAGAGAAAAAAGAGTAGTTGAAGATTACATATATGATGAAAGATTTTTATTTATAAAATACAAAGAATTCATAAAATAGGAAAACAACTCAATTTTTCAAATGAAAAAACTGAAGATGTACAGGATACACAAGGAAAGATGTCTACTATAATTAGAAGGGTCCACTTTCAATACAATTGCGTATACCAAGTATTGGGGTCTAAAATGGTACAGCTACTTTGAAGAGTTCAAGTAAAATGAAAATTTATGTTCCCACAGAAGTCCATAAGAAATGCTTTTGTGACTTTTGCTGGTGATGAGAGAGAGTAGCTGGCATGTCCACACCACACAGCCACACAGCCCACTTAGAATACAAACCAAAGCCTCCCATCCAGCCAGCAGTGACTCCTGAGTCTTATGTGCTAAACAGAGGGCCAGAAGGTTGCATGCCATACACGTCTATTTATATCACATTCTGAAAATGGCCAAGCTTACAGGGTAAAGACCGTGGCTACCTAGATGAAGGGTGTAGGAAGGACGACTACAAAGGGCCCTGGCTGTTGGAGCGCTGGGGCTGTCTGCATTAGTCACAGTGCTGATTACACAGCTAGTGAGAATGCTAATTGGAAGTGCCCTGAAAGGGGTTTCATTAGATGTAAATTACACCTTGATCCTTCTTCCCAAACAGTCAGACAAACCAAGTAAAGATGAGGAAGCATAGACATGGTCTAGCTAGAAACCCAAGGCCTTTGTGGTGTGTCTGTTTGGGAACCTCTGTGTCCTGGGAGAAGCAGGCAAAGGAGGCTGATATCTGGAGAAGACTCCATTTCAGAAGGGTGTCCAAACAGTTGGAACTTTGTCATCTTCAATCACTCTCCCATCTTTTGGGCATCTGGCCTTGGGTGGTAGTAATGCCTCCTTGATTATGGTGGTGGCCATTTGTCTAGGCCTTCATTACCAGTGCACAAAAAATACTGTGTAGACCCAGCTCCTAAGGGAAGCATAAGAGTGGATGTTCCTAAGGCCGTGACTATACAGGGTACTTGTTACACTATCACTTAGGAAAATAAATGATAATTGTAAAAAGATGTCTTAGAAAATCACAGACTCACCATAGAGCTAATGACACCTCACTGATACTTTGTTGTTGTTTTGCTTTTTGTTTTTTTGGTTTTTTTTTTTTCCAAGACAGGATTTCTCTGTGTAGCCCTGGTTGTTCTTGAACTGACTCTGTAGACCAGGTTGACCTCAAACTCAAAGATCCACCTGCCTCTGCTTCCTGGGTGCTAGGATTAAAGGTGTGCACCACCACACCTAACTAATTTGAATTTTTTAATATTTGAGAAAAATCTCAGTTCCTAAATTTGGTAAAGTGATGTTTGTCACTTATCCCTAACATTACTAAAAAGTCCACATGTATTTTGTTAACTAACCCTTAGAAATGAGAATAGTATCAATTTTTAAGTTTTATAGGTAAATAGAGATATTTGTGGTTTTGACTTTCTGTTCCTTAGTGTCTTTTCTAGAAGGTTCTGCTTGTTTCATGAATACCTCTGAGCCAGGCAACCAGACACTCTGCCAAGCACTAGATATATCACATCTAATGCCTACACAGGGCTTGTACAGTGTAATGTGGTGGTTGTTTCTCTTGTTATTAAGACAGAATCTCATGGAGCCCTGATTGGCCTCAAATTCACCATGTAGTTCATGCTGGCTTTGAACTCCTGAGTGTTGAGATTACAGGGCTGTACCACACTCCTAGCATCACATAACAAGACATGTTATCTCTTTTATTGTTGTTGTTAAGACAGGGTCTCACCATGTCGTCCTGGCTGCATTCTGAGCACTGGGATTAAAGGTGTTCTCAATCACCACTCCAGACCTCACAAATATGGCACAAATTACTCCCATAACAGTCCTGTAAGGGTAGGAAACGGCACAGAAGCTAAATGTGGTTTTGGTTCATTTATTCATTTATTCCATTATAATAAACAAATATTTAAGTTGAATGCCTACAGTGTGCTATCCCATCTCTTTTTGTTTATTTGTTTTTGTTTTTCAAGACAGGGTTTCTCTCTAGCTTTGGAACCTGTCTTAGAACTTGCTCTGTAGATCAGGCTGGCCTCGAATTCACAGAGATCTGCCTGCTTCTGTATCCTGAGTGCTGGGATTAAAGGTGTGCACCACCACTGCCCAGCCATCCCATCCATTGTTAACGAACACTTCAGTTGAATGCCTACTGTATGCCCTAGAGGGTATAAAGGAGATAAGACAGCCTCTGCCTTCCAGAGCCTCTGTGGTCACTTGGGCTGCTAGACCCTGGCGGAAGCAGATCAGACCCTGTGACTCCGTGTCCTTTTCTGCTGCCATGGTGTCTTTTTTTTTTTCTTTTAGAGGCTTGAATCAAGATAAATATTTTTATTGCGACTTCTAGAAGTCTCCTCCTTTAGGTAGCACAGGAAGGATGGACGTGAGCTTAGAAACACATCATCATCTTGTCCCACACCAGCAGCCTCTCCTGGGCCGTTCACTAACTGCCTGGACCAGAGATGGTTATGTCACCATTCATTTCTGGTCACCAGTCACCTGCGGGAATGCCAGATGGCACTTAGCCTTTGCCCTGGGGTGCGGGTCGGGGACCCTGTGGACCAGCTCAGGCCAGCACCTCTCTGTGATGAACACACCTGTTTGCCCTTCCCCTAGGAGGAGGTTGCCTTTGCAGGCGAAGGGATGGTCTTAGGTCTGTCAAGCTAGAATCTGGGCCATTCCTTCTTCTCACCAGGAAGAGGATGTATGCCAGAGAGACTGGCAATCACTGTCTATTTTGTATGAGGTTCTAAATCAGATTCCTAAGGACAGCACTCAGAGATGAGCATTTGGGGCAAAGGCAGGAGAAGAAGCAATGAGAGTAAACAGCACGGTTGTGTGTGGTGATAGAAACAGTCTCTACTGCATGCTGTGTAGTGGCGCCTAAAGGGTCCCTGACTCCTGCAGAAATGGAAGCCCTGAGAGAATGTAGACAAGTGCCTGGAGCCACGGAGCTTCAGGTTCTGCCTCCGTCTCTGAACTGTGTGGATGTTCGTCCCTCATTCTGCTTCACTTCTTTCCAACCGTGTGTAGATATTATTGGAAAACCAAAAGACCGATCTACCGTTCGCACATCGACAAGTCAGTCGCTTATAAGAGAAGAGGTGAGTCTGCTGGTTCCTGTTGGGTACCAGGTAGCAGTAGAGTTGGTAGTATCAGCCGTCTGCATATGGAAAGCCAATGCATAAACACACTTCCACTTGATGGGGATGTGCTCGTGTCTAATTCCTGCCAAAGTAGAAACCACATAGACATCCACATCCGGGAATTTGCCTGCATCTTCACAGCAGAGCTTAAGGGCCCAGCAATATCTGTGACTGCGAGAGCTCTTTTGGGAAACTGGCCCTGAGATTGTCTGGTGTTCTTCTTCAATCATTGTTAAGTAACTGCCTGAGGCCCCTCACGCAGCTCCAGCCTCACCTAAGGCCACCCGCATGTTACTGCGGTTATGAAACCAACTGGGTGCGAGTGTGCACTTAGAAGACGAAGGGAGGCGGCTCCTGAGTTGGAGACCAGATTGCCCCCACCCCACCCCCACCCCAGAGGCTAAGAAGCCAACACTAGTCCATTCTTACAAATCCTGGTTTACTTGTGAATTGACCTTTGCCTCTGCCTTCCACCTGCAGAAATGGTGAAGAATCTTCAGAAGCAATTCAGTGCCCTGCTCGGCACAACACCTGTGGTGGAAAAGAAGGCCCCTTCAAGTTTTCAGTTCAGCTGGACTGAAGGAGACACCGATAGCCCTTGTTTCCATGGACATAGCCTCCAGGGACTCCTGATAACGAAAGGCCAGTCCTTGATAACCAAGAACTCACTGTATTGGCTCAGTACCCAGAAATTCTGCAAAAGGTATGTATGTTTTCAACACTCCAGAAGCATGAGGCATGATGAGGCCTCCTGCTCTGCCTGAGGAGTGTCCCTTTCTTTTCTTCCATGAAGTTATAATATAATCACACTATTTCCTACCTCCCTTTCTTCCTTCCAGACTTTTCCAAAACCCCTCCTTGCTATCTTTCAGATGCACTATCTTGCCCCCTTTTTCACTGTTACATACATGTATGTATATACATATGTATTCCTAAATACGTGAGTACACCCTGCTCAGTCTTTATAGTGTTATGTGCATGTATGTTTGCAGGGCTGACCATTTGCTATTGCATAACCAAGTGGTGCGTTGTTCTCTGGGGAAGACTGTTTTCCCTGCTCTTGGCATGCCTTATGCCTGTAGTTCTAGGCAATGTCGAGGCCTCGTGGGCTCCTCTCCTCCCCATCCATTTTGGCATGTCTATTGTCCTGTTCAGCTCGAGTTTAGGCAGTTGTAAGACTTTATGGGTGTAGCTTCCGATGTTAGGCGACATAGTCTCATAGCAAATTCCTGGTCTTCTGCCTCTTACATCTCTGCCCCCCCTCTGCTGAGTGCCCTGAGCCTGAGGTACAGGAGTACTTTGTAAATGTGTCCATTAGGACTGGCTGCACACCTCTGCATTTTGATTGGCTGTGGGTTTTCTGGACTGGCCCTTACTTGTGGGACTGCACTTACTTGTGGATGGAAGGATGGACATAGAGTGTAGTTAGGATAGTAAAGTGGGGGTCGTAGGTTCTTCGTTAATTAAAAAACAAATGAACAGACAGCAAAATCCTGGGAACTTAGGGCCACACACACACATGGATCACACTGCTCAGAATGATGACCCAGGGGTGTGTGTGTACCTGTCTTTAAACATAACTGCGGGCTAGACCAAACATTTCAGAAATTGAGACTGGTACAGTGAGCCCCTCCTGTCCCCAGCTTAGCAACCATAGACACTGTGAAGAATTTTCTCTTCATATAATTAAGGACCTCAGCAAATTTCCCAAGTTTCCTTTGAAGTCATAATACTGTTTTAACCATATATACTGGCAGAGGGATTTGGGGGTGTCAGTGGATGGATGCCAGAGTTTCTGAGTTACTATTTTAAGATAATTTACCTCCTTTTCCTTCCCATTCTAGCTACTGTAAACATGTGACAACCTATGAAGAGTCAAACTTTTCTCTGAGTTACCAGTTTATACTAAACATCTTCTCGTTCTTACTAAGAATAAAGACTTCTGTTCTCCATGAAGAAGTGAGCTTAATTGAAAAGAAACTTTTTGAAAAAAAATACAATGAATCAAAAAGGAGGTCAAGACCCAAAAAAGTAAGAAGACACTGAGAACCAGAGAAGGGTGTGCTCTATAGGATAACATCGGATCTTAGGGAATTGTGGGAAACACATTATTCTATACACATACATGTTGATATATATCTTTATATGCATTGTAAAATATGTGAACTTTGAATTATTTTCATAAATGTTTTTTTTCAGGAAAGTAAAAAATTGTGTAAATGACACCTGGAAACCTGTATTCATTGGATTTTAAAGCTCAACTTTCTTTTTCCAAGATGGGAATTAGCCATTTAGTTCAGACCGAGAACTCAGTGTGCAGCTCAGGCTAGCCTGGAATTCACTACTGTAGCCCAGGCTGGCCTCAATGCATCTCCATCTTGAATCAGGGATTGCAAGCATGCACCAGCGTGACTGGCTTTGAATTTGCTTCTTAGATTAGATTACGCTTCACTTTTTATAAAGCTGATCCCGGGCGGGTCAAAGATCTAAACAGTGTAAGAATGCTGAGGACACAGGATGGTTGATGCTGGGTCTGGGGAAGACCTGAGCTTATCTCAAACTGGAAGCCACAAGAGAAGATGAGCAGCATCACCGTGACAAATGGCAAACAGGGGCGGCGTGTCTGAGCACACAGTGGACAGAAGAGCAGTTTATTTGATACAGCAATGGTGCTTGCAGAGCAACAGGGGAAAAGGGGGCAATTCAAAGGCCAAGCTGAAAAGACATGATACTCAAGCTCACTCACAGGGAAGAAATAATGAATGAGCCGTTGTTTTCCACGTGATCAACTGGCATGTGGTGTAAAGACTGTATCATGGCGAGGCTGTGGAAAGTTGGGCCTTCCTATTCAGTTACTTTCTCGTCGAGAACTGCCATGTTCTGGTCACAGTCTAGGCCCAGGGGTACAGCACTGAACACGTGTCCTGCTTTAAGGGTCATATGATTGAGTGGAGCTGATATTGGTCTGTCTTAATGGGGAATGAAACCAACCAGGAACAAATGAGGTGACTGTTGAGGGAGAAGAAGGGGTACTCTACAAAGCACCATTGAGAGGGACCATCTAGAGAGGTGACATTAGAATGGACACCAACTTGCACGAAACACAGCAGAGGGAACCAGCTTGTCACCTCAGGGAAGATCACTTATCACAGAGGGACTAAGCACAAAGGCCGACAGGTTCAAGAACAGCTGGGGATGTCGGGGTGCAAGAGAAGGGCCAAAGAGGACAGCATGTCATTCAAGGCTACAAGAATTCTTATCCCAAGTTTGTCATGGGAAGCTCTGGGAAAAATATAAACAAAAACCTAAGGAAAATCTTTTTATGTTTGCTGGTTTCAGGTATTGTTTTAGAAATCAGTAGTGAGTCCTGTCGTTTTAAAACAAATTTGGCATCTCTGAGATGATCTGGTGGTCTCGTTTGGTCAGCTCATGTAGTCGTTTACATTGACTGAATTTTAAATGTTGGATCAACCCCACTCCCTTCACCTTGACTCACCATCTGTTTTATATATATTAAGTTTGGTTGCTGGGAAATGTGGTTTTAGATTTGTTAGAGACAACATTTTGATGGCCTTGACTCAGTCCTGTCTCAGCCTCTGAACCAGCTGCGGTTAGAGGCACAGCTGATAGGCTAAAATGGTGGATAAGTCTCTTCTCAGTTCATGAGGGACATTCTGGTTTTCTTTTGTATGGTCTTGGACTTTTTGAGATCACTATTAGCAATGGGTTCTGCTTCCATCACTGGGACTGTGGCGGTCCTTAGCTCTGAACTAATCAGGAAGAAGGTAGATCCAAGATGGCCACATGGAGGGCTGGAGAGGTGGCTCAGAGGGTAAGAGCACTGGCTACTCTTCCAGAGGTCCTGAGTTCAATTCCCAGCAACCACATGGTGGCTCACAACCATCTATAATGAGACCTGCTGCCTTCCATACCAGCAGTACATTGTATGCTTAATAAATAATTAAATATTTAAAAAAAAAAAAAAACAAAAAAAAACTGTCCAAGATGGCCACATGGCACGTGCAGGGGAAGCCCTGACCTGCCTCACCTGGCAGCCAGGTGCACTGACTCTTAGGCACAGGGACCACAGTCCAGAGCAGCACATGGCAGTCTCAGAAATGTAAACGTTTTCAAAACTGATACAGCCTACGATGCAACAAAAACATCCCAGCTCTCCTGCATTAGTCTTACCAGTCAATTTTGACCCCGTTACCATTTTTTAGTACACAACCACGAGCATGTGCACTGGTCCAGCTTGGACACCTCCTCTGCAGAATACCGACACACTGCTGCCTATTCTTAGTAACCCCCCCCCACACACACACACACACTAAAATATGTGTGTTCTTTGGTAGTTTGAGACTTGGCAAGAGTGCCCCCGTGCAGCTCTGGATCCCATACACAGGAGCAGTGGGCATCACTGTGGGGCTGCAGTGTTGGTTTCAAGTGGGTGAAGTGCTTCATCCCCTAGAAGTGTGGTGGTGGTAGGGGCATGTAGAAAGCCTGCCTGCCATTGACCCTTAAAAGAGGAACCACTCAACTCTGGAATGAAGGGGGAGAGCCCCGACACCTGGCAGCCAGCATGGTGAGTTCGCCTGTACAATGCCTCTAATTCTTATCCTCACACCCCAGCACCATTCGTGGCACATCTGTGACTCGGGTGTTCACACAGAAAAACACTGGGAAGGGTGGCACACCCCGTCTTCCAGAAGACTGAGTTTCCAGGCACAGCTGCAGTACAAGTTACCTGAGGTACTTGAATGCTGCAGACAGTGAAGAGTGGAGGTCTGTACCAAGTGTGGAGCTGGTGAGGTTTTATTGTTTCTAACTTAAAATGCCTCTGAGTTCTTGAGAGCTGAGTAAATTCACACGGTTTAGTCTCTCACAAAATACACTCAAGGAGCTCTTGTGTGTGTCCAGTTGTTTGCCGCCTTAGTGTGCCAGGTTGATCTGCTAACACACATGACCAAGAGGACTCAGTAAATGAAGAGCCCTGTGTTTTGGCTCACTTGGCCTTTTGCTCTTCTGGGGTGAGTGATTTCCTTTTGGAACAACCAGTGCATGCCTTATGAATCTCTGCAGGGAAGTGGGGCTCGTGAGCTCCCCAAGGCCTCCTAAAGCCATACTGCCACTTGTATATGGTTGCCTTTGTCACCACTGCTGTTCACAGGAGGTGCATTAAGTGGTCCGTATTACCTGAAGCGGAAAGGATGGGGCTGGGGGTGTGGCTTTGTGGTGGAAGTGCCTACTGCACTAGCCATGAGGACCTGAGTTCGGATCCCCGGCATCCAGGTAGAAAACCCTAGCTCGGCAGCACTCAGCTGTAAGTGTGGTGCTGGATTGGAACCTAGACGGGTGGGTCCCCTAGGCTCACTGGCTGGCCTGTCTAAATATCAGGGAAGGAGGGAGGGAGGTCATGGGAAGAAAACTAACCCCAAGGCTAAATCAGTGGGAGGATGGAAGATGTTCTCAGTTTTCTCTTAGAAATTCCCACCAGAAGGAAAGTCTTTCTGGAAAGACCCCTGCGTGTTGGACTGCTCTGTCCTCTCCCTCCATGCTCACCGCAGCCAACTCCTCTTCTCTAAAGCTGGCTCGGTTTTCCTCTTGTGACTTAGTTTTAGCTGTCCCTATGTCTAGCTGACATGCTTTGCACAGTCTAGTCCTGCATCAGAAGGGGCACAGATAAGGAGCATCCCAGAGTCACCCTGCAGGGCAGAGTGGACAGGATGCCCACCGCCCGCACATGTCCCTTAGCAGGACCTGCCACTGGGCACCTTCTCCCTGGTGCTTCGTGTACCCTCTTCCCTTGCTTTGCTCCCTGGCCTTTCCTTGGTGCCTGATTACTCCTGTCTCTCCATCACTCGGCACCTCCAGTGTCCTACTTGGCACATTTAACACAGTTAGCCTGCCTGGGTCCTCTTGTCCAGGCTCATCTCTTACGGCTCCTTAGAGAATCCTGCTGTTGGTAGATGCTCCAGCTATGTAATGACTAAGGGGAACATCGCTAACTGCTCCTCACTCCAGCAGTCACTGCAGCGCACTTTGCATTGTTTAATAGTGTTCTGAGTATTGGTTCTGAATTACTCTGAGTTCTTAGAGAGGGGAACTGGGCATTACTTTCATGGCTGTCAAATAGCTGTCTCCTTCCTAGTGTTCCAAGGCCCTGCTCCTGAGAGCTGCTCAGCCTCTTACCTACCATGACATGGCTCCCCATTATTTTATGATCAGCCTCTTAACTACCATGATGTGGCACCCCACTATTTTACGAGTGTAAATGTTGAAACACCGAGTTCATTGATTGTTCAGGGTCAAACAGAGCCAGAGAGTCAAGATCTGATCCCAGGCATCCTGGCTCCACAGTGTGGCAGCTGTATCCACTCACACGGCTACCTGGTGTGGATGAAAACATTGCCCCAATCTAAAGAATCCTCAGAGCTGCCCCCACCCTCACCCCAAACCTCATCTCCCTCAGAAATGTCCCCTGCCTCCCACTCACACCAGCAACAAATCTCTAGCCCTCCCTGCCCGCGGCACTAGTCTCCATCCAGCCTGACACAGCCCCACGGTGTCACTGCCCAGCTCAGATACATGCTCCCCTCTCTTCCAGGGGGATTGCAAAACCTCCCTTCTCTCCCGGCATTTATCATTCCTCGGCCAGTAATTTTCCAAAAATAGATTTACTAGCACTCTGGGGCTCCAAATCCTCTGATGGCTCCTTGCTGTCTAGAGGCCCAGTGGCTCGTCACTGGACCATGGCTCCTGTACTCCTTCCTATCTCCTGCCTTGCATGCTTCCTCAGCTCAGACAAGCCATGACATCTCGTTCCTCCAGGCTCTTGCCAGGGCTGGTGTTGCTGTCAGGGATGTCCTCTCTCTTCTCAGAGCTTTTGCTCCCTGAGAACACTACTTAGATGTCGTCTCCAGCCAGCCTCTGCCAGCCCAGCTCAGCTCCCCAAGGAGAGTTCCTTGTGCCCAGTGCACACACCACGGTCAGTGAATGAATGACATTTGTGCAGTTATGGTTCCCTAGGCAGAGCAACTGGAGAGTGGCGGTGGGTTTGGCTGTGCACACATAGGTCCAGTGCCACAAGCCAGGTAGGTCAGCTCAGCATGTCCTCATCAAGAACTAGAATTCCTAAGAGTGTAGGCGGCATTCAAAGACGGGCACCTACGACACACCACACAACTAAGTACAAATGGACGCACTGTGGTTCTCTCTGTTGACCATGCATCTCCCCAGAACTGCAGGGTCGCAGTCTCCCATCTTGGCTGGTGATTCAGGTCAGGATCCGTCCTAGGCAGAGCTCTAGCACTGAGCTGCAGCTCTAGCTCTTTTTTCTTCCTGTCTCAAAAAGAGTTTCCTACCTTGCCCAAGCTGGCCTTGAAACCAGGCCTCTGAGTAGCTGGTGTCACAGTGCTGGCTATCCTGTCTGAGTTTTCCTTGCGCTGTCTGTGAGTTTCTCGGCTTACCACACACCCACTCACTTGGCTGGGGATGCTACAAAGTGGCAGAGATGATGTGTAAGACCCTGGGTTCCATACTCAGAAACAGGCATGCATGCATACTCTCTCACTGGTGTGCGCGCGCGCACACACACTCACATTCACTGGCCCTCTGTTGTTTTCAGGCTGCAGAGAAGCCCCCCACCATTGGCCAACCCCACCATAGCTCAGAGCAGGGTAAAGATGAAGTCATATGCTTCCTGGAGGAACTCGTAAGATTGGGTTAAAGGAGGGATTGGAGAGATGCTCTTCCAGAGGACCTGGGTTAATTCCTAGCGCCCATGTGGCAGCTCACTACTATATGTAACTCCAGTTCTAGGGGCTCCACCTCCCTCCTCTAGCCTCTGTTGGCACCAAGCACACTGGCGGCGCACAGACATACATGCAAAACTTCAGTATACATAAAATGATAAAGTAATTTAGAATGTTTTTTAAATCTAGGATTGAAGGGTATCTAAGCTGAGTGTTGCTGGGCGAGCTCCCTGATCCAAAGCAGCAGCACTACAAATGCTCACGCTTGTGCAGACCGAGACCAAGCCTGCCCTGGAGAGCCGTCACGAATTTCCCCTGACTGGCTCCTGCTTTTCCTTGCTGATGCTTATTGTAAAATGCCCTCGATTACCCCTTTCTTCAGCCTGTAGTTCTTTATTCCAATTAGCACTACAGAAGTTACTCGACATCCCAGACACTGGACTTGGTGGTTTTGTGGTTGAGAAAGGACATAAAAATTGAGGGCAAAAATATGTGATTTTTTTTTCAAGAAAAGGAAGTTGTCAGCAGGGAAATCACGTAAGATCCGGATCAGTGAACTGTGAACTCTGAGCAAGTGATTCAACCCTTGCTTGCTCTCCAGCTACAAAGCAAGGTTGTCTCCCCTTTCACTACGATGTATGTGATGCTCCCACAAATTTAAATAAATTTAAATAAAATAAATACTTTGTATCAAAGAGATGACCACTAGTTCCCACTAGGACTGCTACTTCCAGGAGCAAATGTGGCCGTGTGAGCCAGAAAGCAAGGCTTAGCTTCTCAGACCCCACCTGGGTGTTTTCTTCAAGTGGCAGCAAATCTGATGGCTACGCCTATGCCCTGTTAGTCATAGGTGAGAGGGCTTTCTGGAGGTTAAGGCCTACGCTCCTAAGCCAAGGGCTTTCTGGTAGCTATGTCGCAACTGCCGAGCCCTTGCTGGAACGATCAATTGACAGTGAAGCCACAGGAAAAGAATGCCCGGTATCCTGATTCTCCCAGTTGCCAGCAAGCTGGTGACGCCCCATCCCACTGAGCCTCTGCTGCCTCCATTCACAAACAGGCGCACAGATGACTTCTTGGTGACTGGAGTCTGGACCAAGTCCCAGGTACCTGACAAAACTCACCCGGCGTTAGTAGACCTGGCGGTTGGCAGACAGGATGGGGGGAGGGGGACCAACCTTCAGCAAGCGTGTTCATGGCAATTGTCACATTTGAAAGTGGAGTGGATGGATGATAAAACGGACCCAATCCTGAGAGTCGGTGGAGTTCGATATTTGAGACTCTGCTCAGGCAACCACCAAACGCCATCTCCAAAGCCAGATACTGTCACTAGAAAGTGCTGGCCACAGCTCTGCCATGTTCAGTGTGTCCAGACTGCTCTACAATGGGGTCATGGGTTAATTTTGGAATCTCAGATAGAAACATCAAAACTTGTTAGAAAGTATGGGGTTCAAGATGTCGGAGTTCACATCACACTTACTGGCTTTGAGACCCTGGAACTCTCTCTACAGCAGCTTCTCCATCTATGAGAGATGACCTCAGACTACCTCAAAGGACTTTAAGGATCAGAAGCTGGGGGGGGGGGGTGCCTGATCATGCTGGACACTCGATACTCCCTGAGGAAGGCCAATGTCATTCCCCTCCTGAATAGCAATGACCACTGATGCTAATATGCCTGACATTTGTGGGGTTTTTTTCTTTTTAAATAAGAGGTAAAGTTTTTATCCTAGAGGATAAAACAGCTTATGCTAGGATAATGGAAAAGTGAGGAGGTTGTAAGTTTAACATTCGTTAAACTCTTGTTATATGCCGGGAACTGTATGGGGCATTGCGCTTTTCTTTTCCTTTGAGAGGGTCTTACTGTACAGCCGACTAGTGCTGACTTCTTAAGCCTCCTGCCTCAGCCTTTGGAAGTGATGGGATTACAGGTATGTCCCATTATTCCCAATTTGTGACATTTTTCTTCAAAAACTAGCGAAAGGCTTTACTAATAAGAGTGATAATAATCTGATTGCCCACGGTGGACTCAGAGGTTAAACAGCTTCCGACATCTCAAGGCTGGAGGCAGTGGGGACAGTCAGCCTTCCTTGCCTCCCACACCCTGTTCTCCAGAGTGGAAAGTCTTTCATCTCAGGCTGGCAAAGGGTGGGGCGGTTGGAGATCTGGCGCAGAGACTCTGCCATTATCATTGAGCCACTTGAGATGTCCTTTCCTTTACCAGCCTGTCATCAGGACTCAAATCCCAGGAGGAAGCAGCTAGTGCACAAATGGCTGCTGTGAGGCAATGAGGTGGTGTGCCTCGGGACGATAGCGTAGGTTCCTGCTCTTAGAATATGTTTGTTGTTGGGATGGAGGATGGACTATCAGGGACTGAATGTCAGTCCTGGCACTTTCTGAGCACGTTCTACCATGAGCGACCTCTACCAACCTCAAGATCTTCAGAGAAGAAAGAAGACATCTTTAAATGTCCATAAGCCGGGAAATGTGTTTTTTTTTTCCAGAAGATTTCTCTGTGTAGTTTTTTTTTTGAGGTTGGATATTTATTTAGTGGGTTATGGAGGGGAATGGGGAGAAGAGGAGAGAGAGGCAGAGAGAGAGAGAGAGAAACAGAAGAGGGGAAGGGGAGAAGTGGGAAGAGACAAAACAGCCTCTTCAAGAGGAAGACAGAAAAAAACCTCTTTGTGTAGTTTTGGAACCTGTCTTGGAACTAGCTTTTGTAGACCAGCCTGGCCTCGAATTCACAGAGCTCCACCTGCCTCTGCCTCTGTCTTCTGGGTGCCACAATTAAAGTTGTGTGCCACCACCTCCCGGCTCATTTTGTGTGTGTTGGGGGGGGGGCTGGTGTTTAGGTTTAGTTGTGTCTTTAATTTTTAAAGCTAGCACACATGGTAATGGGTTTCATTATGACATTTTCATGCATATGTGTCATTCGACCTTACTTCGATTCCTGCTCCTCCTCTACTGTCCCCTCTCACTAGCTCACATCATTCCCCCAGTGTCCCCTCTGCTTTCATGTCATGCACTCTCTCACACACCCCTGTGGGAAATTCTGGAAACACACCATTCCAGTTAACGCCACAACACTCACTACTGCTTTCCAAATGGAAATGCAGGACTATTAGGGACATAGCCACCTGGGGTAAAACTGTGATGCTGACCTAGAACTTGAATCCTGATCTCGAACAGTCACGTGGGACAGACACTAGTGAGAAGGCAGAGCAGCCTGAGAGGTGCAGTCTAGGAAGGGACAATGATCAGAGCCCCTGGGAGCAATTGTAGTGGCACAGCAGGTTGGTTTAAACCCAGCCAGGGAAAAGGGCTAAAATTCAGCATGTGTGAACCACAGCACCAGACACTGTAACGGGGGCAGAGCGATAGAGTGTGTTGGAAGCTTTTAACTGGGGTGTCAATTAGGAAACTTGTTGGGGGCCAGGTTGGGAAAGAACTGCAATGTCCAGGGTAATTTTGATCACAGAAACTGTTCTTAGAGCCCTGGGACATAAGAGCGGGATGCCCAAAACACACGCATGCGCTCTCTCTCTCTCTCTCTCTCTCTCTCTCTCTCTCTCTCTCCATGTTTGTTTTACTGGGGCCCAAAGAGAAGTAAGTATGTTAGGAACACCTCACTAGCCAGCAAGAGCAACCTTGACACACTTTTTCCAGAGTCCATGGCTACCACAGGGAGGGAGATGCAATGGGTCCCCTACTCTGATACCCATCACTTAGGATACAACCTTCTTTTTAAAACAGTGCCATCGACTAGGCATGGTGTGACACTTCCGTAACCCTAGCTCTTGGGAGCCTATGACAGGAGAATCATGAGTTGGAGGTTAGCAAGAGATAGGTAGTGAGACTGTCTGAAAAACAACAAGCACATCCCTCCAAGTTAAAGTGACAGTAACAAAGAAAATAAGACTGCAGCTGGGTGCATCGCTACATGCCTGGACACAGCTGCTCAGAAGCCTAAGGGAGAAGAATTGTTTAAGCCCAGAAGTTAGAGATCAGTTGGGGCCATATAATCAGATTCTATCTCAGAAGAACAAGGCAGAAACCAACAATACTACCCCATTCTTTTGGTTTGGTTATTTGAGACAGGGTTTCTCTGTGTAGCTTTGGAGTCTGTCCTGGAACTTGTTCTATAGACCACGCTGGCCTCCAAGAGGCCAGAGATCCGCCTGCCTCTGCCTTTGGAGTACTGGGATTAAAAGCATGTGCTCTCACCACTCGGCTCCCATTCTTAAGTTTAAGAAGCCCCTCCAAAAATATAAGCCCCACTCATAACTTTAAAAAAATGCAGTTTAGAGCAGTAAGATAGTATTTTTTTTCATAGCGCTCTCTGACAATGTTTGGTGTTGGCACCATCATGGCTTTGGCCAGTTTGAGTGGCTAATTGGAAAAATATCCGTAAAAAATCTAACACAGAGATCCGCCTGCCTCTGCCTCCCGAGTGCTGGGATTAAAGGCGTGAGACCAGCCTGGTCTACAAGAGCTAGTTCCAGGACAGGCTCCAAAACCACAGAGAAACCCTGTCTCGAAAAACCAAAAAAAAAAAAAAAATCTAACACATTCTCCCTGTGCGCTGGTGAGAGCTAGATCAGTGGACGAGGCACCTGACGCACAGGCCTGTGAACCTGAGTTTCATCCCTGGAGCTCACGTAAAGGTGGAAGGAAAGAACTGACTCCATCATGCTGTCCTCTGACGTACATACACCATGCCACACAAACAGCCCCTCCCCATGCGCACACATGTACAATAGTAAAAATGTTAATTTGAGAATTCCAAGTGTGCATATGCTTCCCCCACCAACTCCAATTCTTGGAATCTACCCTCTGACTATACCTGGCCTACTGAGCAGAAACATACTTGGGAGGATGTTTATCGTGAATGGCCGTGATTCTGAAGGGTAAGGGAAAATTTATTGCTGACCACCAGTCTCGAACACACACCCACTCAGAGAAATCAATTCCAGTGCTCTGACACAAAAGTTGTGGAAATTTTTTTATTTTATTTTATTTTTATTTATTTATTTATTAAGGATTTCTGCCTCCTCCCCACAACCGCTTCCCATTTCCCTCCCCCTCCCCTGATCAAGTCCCCCTCCCTCATCTGCTCGAAGAGCAATCAGGGTTCCCTGACCTGTGGGAAGCCCAAGGACCACCCACCTCTATCCAGGTCTCGTAAGGTGAGCATCCAAACTGCCTAGGCTCCCACAAAGCCAGTACATGCAGTAGGATCAAAAACCCACTGCAATTGTTCTTGAGTTCTCAGTATTCCTCATTGTCCGCTATGTTCAGCTAGTCCGGATTTATCCCATGCTTTTTTAGACCTAGGCCAGCTGGCCTTGGTGAGTTCCCGATAGAACACCCCCATTGTCTCAGTGTGTGGGTGCACCCCTCGCAGTCCTGAGTTCCTTGCTCGTGCTCCGTCTCCTTCTGCTCCTGATTGGGACCATGAGATTTCTGTCCGGTGCTCCCATGGGGGTCTCTGTCTCTGTCTCCTTTCATCGCCTGATGAAGGTTAATATTCATGAGGATGCCTATGTGTTTGTCTTTGGATTCACCTTATTTAGCTTCTCTAGGAACATGAATTATAAGCTCAATGTCCTTTATTTATGGCTAGAAACCAAATATGAGTGAGTACATCCCATGTTCCTCTTTTTGGGTCTGGCTTACCTCACTCAGGATAGTGTTTTCTATTTCCATCCATTTGTATGCAAAATTCAAGAAGTCCTTGTTTTTTACTGCTGAGTAATCTGAGTAATACTCTAATATGTATATATTCCATACTTTCTTCATCCATTCTTCCAATGATAGCCGTTGCTGGAGAGGTTGTGGAGAAAGGGGTACACTCACCCATTGCTGGTGGGAATGCAAACTTGTGCAACCACTTTGGAAAGCAGTGTTTCGGTTTCTCAGGAAATTCGGGATCAACCTACCCCTGGATCCAGCAATACCACTCTTGGGAATATACCCAAGAGAGGCCCTATCATACAACAAAAGTATATGCTCAACTATGTTCATGGCAGCATTGTTTGTAATAGCCAGAACCTGGAAACAACCTAGATGCCCTTCAACAGAAGAATGGATGAAGAAAGTTGTGGAAATTGTGAGAAGCAGGAACTCGTCCCTGTAAGAACCTTATATGCTTTCATTCACATAGAAAAATCTGGAAACACAGAGAAACAGTTAAAAGTGGTTAGTTCTCTCAGGAGAGTAGGGATGGGGACGGAGGAGCCCATTTGGACTCCAGCTCTCCTGCATTGCTTAAATGTCTTCCTTCCCTTGCTCACTAGTTTCTTTATCTTGAACCATGAGTAGTTATTATTTTTATAATTAAAAATAACATTGAAGTATAATTAAGGGCCTTTGGGATGGTTCAGTGGGTATGGGAGCTTGTCATCAAGTCTGATGACCTGAGTTCAATCCCTGGAACCTACGTGATGGGAGGAGAGAACCATCTCCCACAAGCTGGCCTTTCATTACCATGGGCATGCTATGGCCTTTCATTTCCACACACTAAATAAATAAGTGTAAAAAATTAAGTAAAAATAAAGACATAGCCGGGCGATGGTGGCGCACGCCTTTAATCCCAGCACTCGGGAGGCAGAGGCAGGCGGATCTCTGGGAGTTCGAGACCAGCCTGGTCTACAGAGCTAGTTCCAGGACAGGCTCCAAAGCCACAGAGAAACCCTGTCTCGAAAAACAAACAAACAAAAAGACATAATGCTAACAGCCCACAGATGTGGACTTGAAATTCAGAATGTATTAGAAAGAAATGGAATAATCTTATCTTGAAGTTTACTGATAAGACTAAGTTTTTCAGTTTTTTTGTTTTATAGCTGGGTCTCATGTTACAATCATGAGTCTGGCCTCGAACTCAATATATAGATGAGGGTGACTGCCTCTACCTCCTGACTGCTGGGATTACAGCTTTGTACCCTCACACCTAAGACCATATATATTTATCACTACATCTATATGATCTAATCCCAGTGGGACTAGACACTGCTCTGTTTCTGACTTTATGACTTAACATGTCTTTACTGTTCCTGTTTGTCTGGCACCTACCATGTGTTAGACAGTGGATCCAATGGACCAATTCACCTCAGTGTTCTCTCTATCGAGAGCCAATCTGCCAGTCCCATAGGTAGGCCAGAAGAGACCAGACTGTGGGGCCTTGGATGCCTACAGAGAACTGTGCCATTTGATAACCATCTCCAGGACATTTCCACGTACATGCCAGTGCTGGGGGCCACACGGCAACAGAACAATGCCCTCTCTGGAAAAGCTCGCCTAACAATCTTGCACATGGAAAATGGAGCATGGGAAATGTTGGAAGTCTGCTGGAGGCACTGTGGGTCACACAGGATGGCTGGCTCACTGGGCCGAGGCTCAGGAAGTCTGGGTAGGGAAACGGAAGTACTCCTGAGTCTGTGAGTGAAGTGGGTGGAGTGTGCTAACTTCCAGGGTAGCAGCGGACTTGGGAAGGGTGGGCTTTATTGGAAGCAACATAAGCTTTATGAAGGGACACTCTGGCAAGAGTATGAAGACTCTCTCTCTCTCTCTCTCTCTCTCTCTCTCTCTCTCTCTCTGTGTGTGTGTGTGTGTGTGTGTGCGCGTGCGCGCGCGTAATTTTCTTAAATATAGAACTATCACGTAAAGAGAGAACAGGTGGTAGGGCCCCAGTGTCGCACCAGGGCTGGGCACAGAGACTGGAAACAGCTAAGGTTACCGACAGGAGCACTAACGCCTTGGAGAAGTGAGAAGGCACGGTGGAGAAGAGAGGGTGGTTAATACAGGAAAAAGGAACAGGTGGCCTTATATGCTCAGTCCTTAGCAAGAGCACACCTTACTTCTTGGTCTTCTTGATCCAGCATCTTTCACTGGTCCCCACACTCAGCCTGTGTCTGCCCTGTCTCCTCTACTGGCTTTTTTCTCTCCACACCTTTGCTGTCAGAGGCTCCGGGACCCAGGGTCTATAGCATCCTATTTCCTCCTCCCTGCCTTGGAGGGTCAGCCGTTTCAAGGCCTTTGAATTCCACCGTCAGGGTGACCATGCCCAGAGGTCAAATTTCGGTCCAGATTTTCCTCCTGGACTCCAGTCCACTATCTGTGTATCTATCATCTATATATGACAATTGGACTTTAAACCAACACATCTCAAACAGGACCCTTGCCCATCCCTAAATGTATGTGTTTGCTGCCCCCCACCACCTCAGGGGACAACAGTCATTCATCTCAGGAGATAAAGTCATACTATCCAGTTGCTCGGCTGCAAAACTTCTGGTCACTCTTAACTCTTCCTCCTTTTTTGTCCGGGGTGAGTTTTACTTTGGAACTGGCCTGAAACTGGAGAGCTTCCCTGGCTTGGCTTCCTGAGGCCTGGGAGTGCACACACACCATCTATCCATGAAACTCTTTAACCTGCTCTTCCATTCTCAGAAAATCCTGTCAGTTCTGCTAACAATTGCGTCTAGAATTCATACACTTCTTACGGCCCCATCACCCCAGGCCACGCTTCTGGCTACTGTTTATCTTTTCCTAGTAGTTTTGAAATTGTCTCCTAATGGTTCTCCACCATCCAATGGCCAGATTATTTTAAAACACGAATGAGGTCTGTCTACGCCATACCCCAAGCCCTCGGCAAAGTTTCCTCCTTTAAGACCTCACAGAAGCCTGGGAAACTCTACAGTTGCTGTCCGTGCCCAGTTACTCTGGTCTCGGCTCTCCCAGCCCTTCAGTGGACACGCTGATGCCCGGGCTACCCCATCCATGGCTGTGCCTCCACCCATACTGAGTACCTTAGATGCCACACCTCACTACCGTCATCTTTAAGCCCCCATCCACCTTACTCTCCCCACCTGCCTGCAAAGCATGCCACCTCTCGGTACACCAAAGGAATCACCATGACTCCCAAACTAGGATGCTCTAGGAAGCAGGGGAAATTGTGAGCTCCGTCTCTGCCCTATCCTCGGTGTCTGGACTGTAGTAGGCCTCAGGCTGAGGTTAAAGAAGCAGACCCGGAGGGGGGAAAAATTTCCATCAGGGAAAAGAGAGTATAGGAGGAAGAGGGTGGAAACTAACCAGAAGCTGGCCAGAGAGAGCACACAGGCAGCTAGGAGGTGAGGATGCTGAAGCCCAAATGGAGGTCCGAGTGGATAAAGAGGCAAGTAGAGATGTGGGGTCTGGAGCTTGGGAAGAAGGCTTATTTAGCCCCGTGCCACTGACACGAGATAGGCGCCCAATAAATAGGGACCGCTGTCTGGGGGAAATGGGCTATTAAGAGGCCGTGCAGACGTACGGCCCACATACAGTGGACACTAAGAAATGGACCAGCAGGAAAACTCCAAACCTGCACAGCAGCAAAGACAGAACCCTTTCCAAGATATTTCCCAGGGAAAGGCCATGGGGCCGGGGAAGTGACCGCGAGCGAGAGCTGGAAGGTGAGACGCGCCCACGCGGGTGCGCGCCGAAGCCTCGCGGCGCCGGCGCCACTACGGACCGGCGCCACCGGGGCCAGCGGCGCGCAAGCTCTCCAGCGCCGCCGCGCACCGCGTGGCCCCCGCCCTCCCGCCCGGACCTCAGACTCCGCCCCCACCAGCCATCTCACCAATCACATGGCGATCTCCGCCCCCCAGTTGCCTAAGCCCCGCCCCTGACCGGCGCGCCGCCAGCCAATGGGAGGCCGAGCCTAGCGCCCAGTGCGCGCAGCCCGCGCCGAGCCGGCTCAGAGCGAGAAAAGCGAACCCAACCCGTCGGGGCCGCCGCTCCGGACCCACCGCCTGCCGCCGCGCGCCGCCCGCCGCCGCCTCCTCCTCCCCCCGGATCGGGTGTACTGTCCCAACCCGAAAGTCCAGTTCTGCGGCCCGGCTGCGGCGAGCGAGCGCGATGACACAGGAGTACGACAAGTGAGTGAGGCGCGGGCTCGAGTCCGGCCAGGGCCCGGGGGCCACCGCACCTGCCGCCGCCACGGCGCGGGCTCCGGGGACCTCGAGGCCGGGCGGGGCGGGGCGAGCTGGGGGACACCCGGCCCTCGGCCCCGCCGTCCGAGGTCTCCCGAACCCCACGCCCATGGCTCTGTGGGGACGGGTGGACCCTGGGCAGCCTGCTGTCACCTGCCAAGCTGCGGGAGCGAGAGATCTAGGGGAAGGTTGAAGTGTCCGCTGCCCGCGCGTTCTCTTCGCTGCGGCTGCTGTGTGAGAAAACGGCTGTGGGTGTTCTCGGGCCCTTGCATCACCGATGGTAATTACAGAAGACTATTTCTGCTGTTCGGGAGTATCCAGAGGAAGAAACTGCAAGCAGGGTGATAAACTAGAGACTTCTTTCGAATCGGGATTGCCTTTTGGAGTGTGGGGTTTAAGAAACGAGCGAGAAATGTACAGTGGTGGTGTAAATGTGATCGGACGTTGGCAGGACTAAGGGCGCACGGATAGTGCTCGATTTTACTTGCTACTTTTCTATAAATATAAAGATGTCCTGAAAGACAGAGCCCGTCTATTTCAGCTCAGTAAATCTGGAGCAGAGAATTGGCTTCGTGGTTGCTTGATGACTCTGTGTTTTTCTCGTGCCTGTTTTCCGAAGGAAGTTAGCTCAGTGTGGCAGTCAGCAACAGATTAATCTTGTCTCGTAAAAAAATGCAGTTCAGTTAGTGTTCGGCTCTCTTGAAGATCTGAGTCTTATTTGAAAACACTCATGAACCTTCAGGGCTGGAACAGCAGCTTGCTGGTCATGAAGAAGTGGGCTGCAATTGTTCTTCTGTTTATTTCTCTACTTACTGAGGAGGCAAAAGTCCCGGCGCTAACCTCTTGGCCTTAGGCATACTTTGGAAATATAAAATGCCTTCAGGGTGATTGCAGACATAAAGCCTCTTGGAAAATATTTATTTTTTGATGCTTGTATCAGTGTAGGATGGGATGGGAGAAGATGGAAAGCTTGAAAAACTAGCATTACAACTGTTGAACGAGCCAACTGCTGTCAGAATCTTCTGGAAGTAGCTATTAGACTATTAATAATAGCTCAGCCGTACACCAGAGAATCTCAGCAGGGTACCGTACCACCACTGGACTCAGGACCCAAAGGCTTGGAGAACACCAAGTTGTGGGTTTATCTTTCTTTGGTTAGAACTTGATTTATGGATATACGTCTTTTCTATTTTTAATAAACCTGTCTCCAGATGTGCGCCCTTAGAATTGCCTTCATGGCACGAGTTAAAGGCCATGGGCTCCAAATCAGCTCTGCCTGCTGAGGGCAGACGGAGTTTTCCCTCCCCTTTTCAAAGATGTTCTCCTTTTCCTCCTTTCTTCCTTTCTTTCCTCTTTCTTTCTTTCTTCCTTTCCTTTTTTCTTTTTTTCCTGTCATTTTTTTTGTTCTTCCTAAATCTATATCTGTTGTTGAAGGATTGGGTGACTGCCAAGCCCTAACCTTTGCTGATTACTTGAAAAGATAATCAGACTTTCTACACTCACTTTTAGAAAAGATGGGGTCACCTCTAGGCCATTTCCATATTTCACTCGTGTGTTGCAATGAGAGCCGAGCCTCGAATTCTGCTTGTCAGGACAGCCATCATTCAGGGACGTTCCAGACACCTCCATTCTTTTCCCTTCACACACACACAAAGGGCTGCTTCGCCTCGCTAAAGTCAATGCTCCACTTTTCCCTTTCTGTTGACTTACTAAATAGTACCAGCTGAGCGAGCAGTTGTTGAGACTGTTGACATTTCCAGTTTTTGGAATCGGTAATGTTTGCTTGAATCATTTAAATTAAATCTCCTATAAAGCGTTGCTAAAGTCACCATTGATTTTCCTTAATTTTCCCACAAACTGCACTGTTAACATGACATAGTCCTTGCCTGATGTGAAAAACTAATAAAGATTTTATTTATTGTGGGGCAGGGGAGCACTGGGGATTAATCCCAGGAAGCCCTGGACTCTGAGGAGAGAGATCACATGTTCAACCCCTAGGCTGTGCTGTCAAATCCTAAAGCCTAGGAAAGATTTTCTTTTCCACGCTTTATTTATGTTATTGTATAGGTTTGTGTGTGTGCTACACACACACACACACACAGGTCAGAGGACAGGTTTTGGCAAGTTCCCTCTCTCCTTCAACCATGTGGGTCTTGGAGATGTAACTTGTGTTCCTTCACCAGCCAAACCATGTCATCAGCAAAGGAAGATTCTTAATTGATTAATTTGTTTGGTGTGCGTGTGTGTATGTGTGTTTGAAAATCAGAGGACAACTTGCAGGAGGAATCTGTTCTCTCCTTCCACACTTCCCAGGGATAGAACTTCAAGCCTTCAGACTTATGAGTGAGTGCCTCTACTGCCCACGCCATCTTACCGGGGGCCCATGTAAAGACTTTTAAATCGGATTTGTTTACTATTTTTTTTAAGAAGGCTGATTTTCATTTGATGGCTTCATTTGTCGGAGGTTGTATTTATCTCTAAGATAAGCAGTTCACTCCCATGCCAGAAAATTATGCTTCTTTATTGATTTATAGTCCCCTTTGGCTACATTCCAGGCTCCTTCTTCTAGTAACAGTAGAGTCTTCTAACTTTCCCATACACCCTGAAGGATTAAGGGAAATGTCCCTCTTGCTCTCGGTCCTTTCTTCCCGTCCCTGTTTCTCGGAAGTCACGTGGGACAGCACGATGAGCCCTGTGTGGGCTTAGGAAGAGGGCACCAGCCTGAGTGTGTTTGAGATGTATCTATGCCTTTCCATACCTTCCTGCTGTAGGATATGTGCATAGCCGTGTCTTCTTGGGGGTATTTGTGGGTTTGGGCAAATTGCATCCTCTCAGGGTCTCTGGCGGTGGTCCTCGGGTGTGCCCTGCCTTCTGAACGTGTCTTCATTTGACTTATTGGGGTCATTGGTCTAGCTCACAGGCCACAAGGCAATTTAAAGCATGCCTTTTGAGGAAGCATTTTGTAAATTAAAATTTGCAAACCTGAATTTTCTGAATGTTTTTATTTATTTCAAAAATGCCTTTAAGAGGAGCATGGACACCATTTCATTTACTTTATTGAGTTCTCTTCAGGCAGGTCTTCAAATGGTGTGGGTATTTAATTCATTATAACGTAGGAGGTGGAACCCAGTGCCTTGCTCATGCTAGGCAGTTGTCCTGCCACTGAGCTGCCCCCACCTGTAATCACCTCCTGGCACGGGGCCGTGTTCCTATTTTATAGAACTGTCAAAGAACTGTTTGTTCAGTTTTGGTTTTTGTTGGTTTTATTTTTTTTAATGGCTTGTAAGTTGTCTTGCTGTGGGAAGTGTGGATTTAACTTTGACTTTCTTCCTCTGAAGCAAAAGGCCAGTGCTGGTCCTTCAGAACGAGGCCCTTTATCCGCAGCGGCGCTCCTATACCAGTGAGGATGAGGCCTGGAAGTCTTTCCTGGAAAACCCTCTCACTGCAGCAACCAAGGCCATGATGAGCATCAATGGGGATGAAGACAGCGCAGCTGCGCTGGGCCTGCTCTATGACTACTATAAGGTGGGTCGCAGGCTCTGGACGGCCGGGCATGACGCTCCCAGACGCACCTGATTCAGCAGCCTGTAAAACAGTCCTTTGCCGAATGTCGGGATGAGTGCTTCTGTAGTGGCTTATAAATAGTTTAATGAGCACTCGGGATTTCTGTGGTTCAAAGCTGAGCATCTGCGATCATAGAATCAAAGGGTGATTCTTATACGGCTGCTCTGGCCCTAGCTGAAGGAGACGCTGCTGTAAACGAGGTAGTAGCCAGGTCCCCCGCCAGTTCGAGCATTTTAACAAACTTGGTTCCGGGTGCCATGAAAAGGGGCTGCCGGCCGACCCGGCTCTCCCCTGCCATGACAAGGGGCTGCCGGCTGACCCAGCTCTCCCCAGGGCATTCGCCATTTCTGTAACTGCTCCCACAAAGTCTTAGGATTGGTTGGGGAAAATGCACACATTTTCAATTCTGGGGCCCCGTTCTAAAATGAGAACACGTTTATCTTGTCTGTCTCCAGACAGTTGAGTTAGCCTTAACTGTCGTGTATTGTGTGTGAGTTTCTACCTCACAGAGTCCTAGTAATTCAGCTGCCACTCACTGACGACCTGTGTCACACTGGACAGCCTGTGTGTCACTTTGACCCTCAGGCCCGGGATTCATTTAGGGTTCCAGCCCAGTTCCTGCCACAGACTGTCCTCTCTGGTGCTGAATTGTGCTGTGTCTGCTGTCTCCCTGGCTTGACCCATGGCAGATGCTCAGGGATGGCCCTTTGAGCGTCTTGGATGTGATCACCCTCTGTTTTATCACTTAATAACTAGCAATGCCTTCAGAACAGATCGCTACTAAATCCAACAATACTTAGTTTCGTGTTACATGTAATGTACGGGGATGTACGGGAGAGTATCTGCAAATGAATGCAGGTGCCCAGGGAGGCCAGAAGAGGGAGAGGGGTCCCCCGAAGCTGGAGTTAGGGGTGGCTGTGAACTGACTGATGTGAGTGCTGGAATCCAGACTCCTATGCTAGGGCAATGAGCACTCTTAACCACTGAGCCATTCTCCCAAGCCCCTTTATTTTGTTGTTAGTGGCGAGATATGGAAGAATTCTTGCACCGTAGATACCTCGTCCGCACATATCTCAGCAACATTTGTGCACCCGTTTGGTCCATGTCTCTGGTGGGTCGGTGTCACAGTGTGTCCAGTGTCTTTTGTCTGCCTTTTGATTTTGGAGCAAAGAAAAAGAACTATAGAAGGAGTAGAATGGGGCCGAAGAGAAGGCTCAGTGTTCAAATAGCACTGGCTGCTCTTGCAGAGGACCTGGGTTCAGTTCCCAGCACCCACACCGTGTCTCACAGCTGTCCATGACTCTAGTTCCAGGGCATCCGGCGCCCTCTTCTGACCATGGGCACCATTCACTCATTTGGTACACGGATGTAGGCACAGGAAAAACATTCATACATATAAAGCACATACTTAAAATTTCTTAAATAAAGGAGAAAGAAACCCTTACTCCATGACAGACAGAGTCTGTTCGCCCTTGCTCGCCATCTCTGGTGGTGACTAGGCTGTTAGCGCCATCGGAGCAGATTGGTGCTCAGCAGCCCATCAGGAGATGAGATAAAGGCTGCTCCTTCAGGTGAGGGCTTCTCCCCTGGATACGGACTGAATCCCTTTCCTTGGTGTTAATGCTTTAGGTTCCCAGAGAGCGCAGGTCATCCGCAGCAAAGCCAGAGGGGGAGCACCCGGAACCAGAGCACAGCAAAAGGTAAGTGCGGTGGCCAGTGCACACAGGTGTGCACACGTGAAGAGGTGGGCAGGCCCCGCCAAGTAAAACCAGAAGGGCCTGGTGGGAGAGACTGTGGAGAGTAACTGCCGTCTCAGAGTTAGAGCCTGTTGCAGGCAGCATTCCCTTGCCTAGAAAGCCAGCATCAAGCTCTTCTCCTCCAGAGGGATGTTTTTAGTAAAGCGTGACATGCTTGACCCTCTAAAGGGGAGCAGAGTCTAAAAATCACCTGGGTGTGGTGGCACGTGCCCGTAACCCAGGACCTGGGAGGCGGAAACAGGAGGCTCCGGAGCCCCAGCTAGCCTGGACTCTTGTGCAAGCCCGTGTCAGACAAAGCAACCCTTGGGATGCAGCTGAGTGATGGAACACTTGCCTAGCATGGACAAGGTCCTGGGTTCAATTGCCACATCTGCATAAAGAAAAAAACAAAGCAAAAAAAAGAAAAAAGGAAAGAAAAGGTACATAGCAATGACTCTGGAATAGTTGCCCCAGTAAAACTTAGGGAATTAATGTCCATACTCCTCTTGAAGGCATTTTAGGTTAAAACTTCGGTAAATTAATTACAACTCAATCTTATGGCCAGGAAACATTTTAAAAGACACATTTTACATTTATTTATCTTGTCTGTGTGCATGGACATGTTGATGCACACTGCGGTGCATGCCTGACAGGATAGCTTAAGAAAAGTCCCCTCCTGCTACTCTGTAGTAGCGAACTCAAGTCGTCAGACTTAGTAGCAAGCACCGTTACCCACTAAGCCATCTTGTTGGCTCTAAAACCAGCTCTTAATGGATTCTTGTTTTATTAGTAATAAAAAATAAAACAGCCGGGCATGGTAGCATACACCTGTAATCCTCGGGAGCCTGAAGCAGGAGTTCAAGGCCAGCCTAGGCTGTGGTAGCCAGATCCCATCCTCAGGGGAAGGAGACAGAACCTGATTTAAGGACTGAGAAACAGCTCATAGTTCACACGCCTGGTAACTGTTTCTTTACCATGATTGTGGTTCCGCTTGCAGATCATTTTTGGAAGTGCACATTTATGACACGTGATTTGTTTCATAAATGTTTTCCATATTGCGATCTAAAATTTCACGATTTCTTGGAGAGCAACATACTTATAGATTCATTTTACTATTTATTATGAATCTTTTTGAGCACAATAAAATGGTAGAAGCCGGTGTGTATTCATTGCCAGCCTCAACAACTGTAACGTTCATCCTCGGAACCAGGTGAGAAAGGTAGAGGGAGAAACACGCCATAGAGTTGACTTCTGATCTCAGCAGGCTGCCATATATATATGTCTCTCTCTCTCACACACACATATACATGTTTACACATACAGGTGTATACACACATACTCAAAAATCATTATTTTTAAAACTATTCATATTACCTATATAGTAAATCACAGTTAATTTTATATTAAATATCTATTGTTAAGTATGCTAATGAGTTGTCCTCTGGGAAGCCAGTTAGCATCAGTATTAGAAAGTGAAGCAGCACTTACTTGTGAGTGTCTGGAGTGTCTGTGTGCAGGTGTGGTCCCCTGGATTCAACCCCCAGCACCCATGTGAGAGGACGGATGCCCACTGTTGTATCGGTTTGTTTGTCCAGTCAGACCTACCCGGGCACAGGAAATCTCAGCTGAGGAATTGCTTCCAGCAGATTGGCCCATGGGCACATCAAAGGGGCATTTTCTCCGTTGCTGACTGATGTCGAAGGGCCCAGCCCACTGTGGGCAGGGCCGTCCCTAGGCAGGTAGTCCTGGGCTATATAGAAAGGTAGCTGAACAAGTGGGACAAGCCAGTAAGCAGTGTTCTTCCCTGGTCCCCTTGGGCTTCTGCCATGGGGTCCCTTGATGATGAGCTGTGACCTGCAAGTCTTTCCTCCCCAAGTTGCTTTTGGTCATAGTGTTCTATCTCAGCAACAGAGACACAAGCCTAGGACAAATTGTTTTTTCTTTTCACAGATAAGAATGGAGCCCGAGAGACAAAATAGCTTGCTCTAGTTGGCACACAGTTTGAACCCAGGTGGCCTCACTCTGGAGTCTATGAACTCACAGTGTCAGGTTTTATAATAAAATATGAGGATCCACATTAGAATTACCGAGAATAGCTTGTACTGGAGCAGCACTCCGAGCCCTGTCAGAGCAATTGTGCTTTCGCTTTGGTTTTTTTTTTTTAATTTATTTAAATTTATTTTATGTGAGTTAGTGTTAAGGTGTCAGATCCCCCAGAACTGCAGTTACAGACTGTTGTGAGCTGCACCATGGGTACTAGGAGTTGAACCCAGGTTCTCTGGAAGGACACCCAGATCTCTTAACCACTGAGCATCTCTCCAGCCCCTATGTGTAGCCCAGGCTGGCCTCGAACTTGTGATCCTCCTGCCTCTGCCTCCTTCAGCAAATCCTACCAGCATGCACCACCACAAGCAGCTGCTTTGGGTTTTGCTTGAAGCTGTGAGGTCTTCACCAGGAATGGGTCCTTCCTCCATTTCCCGCTGAGTCGGCTTCTGTCTAGGGTATTGCTGCTGTGAGGAGCCCAGACCATCAGAGCACTGAGTCATATATGTAGCATGTGCTCCGCGTGCATGAATCCCTGGTTGGAGCCCCATCACCTGTTCCTCCCAAATCCTCCAAGCCCCACATCAGCACCAAGGTTGAACATACAATGTCCTTTCTCCTTTCTTGAAGAAACAACATGCCAAATGTGGCGGAGCAGCCCCTCCTTTCTGCTGGAGAAAACAGGGTGCAAGTGCTGAAGAACGTGCCCTTCAACATTGTCCTCCCCCATGGCAACCAGCTGGGCACTGATAAGAGAGGCCACCTGACAGCTCCCGATACGACAGTCACTGTCTCCATAGCAACCATGCCTACCCACTCCATCAAGACAGAAATCCAGCCGCACGGCTTTACTGTGGGAATCCCCCCGACGGTGTATCATCCTGAGCCCGCTGAGCGTGTGGTGGTTTTTGACCGGAGCCTCAACACTGACCAATTCAGCTCTGGCGCTCAGCCGCCCAATGCTCAGCGGAGAACTCCAGATTCCACCTTCTCAGAGACCTTCAAGGAGGGCGTTCAGGAGGTACAAAAGACAAAAACATCTTCCTAAGACAGCAGCGTGTTTGTCTAAGTATTGGGTTCCACCTTTTCCTGGTTATGTAAGCTTGAAACTTAGCCCAGAGTGAGTGGATCAGGAATAAAAAGATTTTTTTTTTTAAGAGAAAGGCCCGTAGGTATAATTTGTAAGCTAAACCTACAAATCCAAAAATTATTATCAAGGGCACATGGGTAATCTTACCAACAGCTGAGTTAACAATTATGGTTTCTGCTAAGAGATTTGCTAGAGAGAAAGAGAGAGAGAGGAAGCCTGTGCGTAATCTCCCTCTGACCACAACTGCGTTCTCATAGCTTTCTTCAGCTCACGTCCTAGACCCAGGCGAGCTCCTGAAGCTTGCCTAGCATGGCGCCGCTTATTTCGTGTCTCCACCGGGCGCCGCTTATTTCGCCGCCTAATCCAGAGCTTGAGACTTGAAGGCATGCGGACGTCACTTGGGGGTACATTGGCACTCAGGGTGTTGAAGGCAGGTCTTACTGCCCTGGAGGGTCTTCTAGGGGTAGAAACGGACACTTTCCAGGAAAGGGTAGTAGGCTTGCACAGCACCGGTGCAAACTTGACTCTTGGCCCTTGTGTTTTGGCTGCAGATTCTAGACTCCAAACACGTGTTGTGTGGGAGAGATAAGGAAAGGGACAGAGTGGATCGAAGGCACTGTGTGTCTATCTGTCTGTCCGTGATCATTCTCATGAATGGTATATAAAATTAGATGGTTACTTTTTAATATTTATTTATTGGTTTTTCAAAACAGGGTTTCTCTGTGTAGCCTTGGCTGTTCTGGAACTCACTCTGTAGACCAGGCTGGCCTCGAACTCAGAGACCTGCCTGCCTCTGCCTCCCCTGTGCTGGGATTAAAGGTGCAAGCCACCACCACCAGACTTATATTTTTATAACTTTATTAGTATATTTTTATACTTTTTATAACTTTCATTAATTTAAATTTTTCTATAGATTCAAAACTCTTATTTTGAAACACGCCTCAAAAGAGTTGTGGGTGACCTTACACACACACCTCATCCATACCAGACCTTCGTCGTTAGTAACGGTGATAACAGTTAAATGGTCGTGCCTCACTGCGTTGATATTTCAGGTTTTCTTCCCCTCGGACCTCAGTCTCCGGATGCCGGGCATGAACTCAGAGGACTATGTGTTTGACAATGTTTCTGGGTAACAGTTGCCTTCTTACCTGACTTTTGGACTTTCAGTCTCTGTGATCACTTCTCTTTTTGGTGCGTTGATCCTGACAAATCTGAGGTGGCTCTGGCGTGCTTTTGCCTTCCTCTGACTCCGCCAACTGTGGCCTTACCTTGGGTCGGGAGCTTTTCCCGCAATGATGCCCTGCGGGCCTCTGGTTTTTCGGCTTCCTTGATTCCTGGTGTTGGTGCTTTCCCTTCCCTGGCTTCCTTCTGTGGTGACGTGGGCTAGACTCTGAAGGAGATAGGGATGAAGGTAAATCACTGGCTGTCTGTTCCCTAAAGTGTGCAGAGAGATGACAGTTTAGGGATGAATAAGTTGACAAAGGACTTATTATTCTTATTAATGATAAAATAAACAAGTGTAACTTTTCCAACCTGGCAGCTTGTTTTTAGCTTAGCAAACTTACACCCTACTCTGGAAACAGGAGCATTTTCTAGGTTCATGAGAAGTATACAAACACCTCAAGATTGTTTTTAAAGTTTAGAATTTCCTTTTTATTTTATGTGTCTAACTGCATCATATTTTGCAGTTAAAAAAAAAAAAGAAAAAAAAACCAAGGCCAGTGAGGTGGCTCAGTGGGTAAAGGTGCTTTCTGCCAAGCCTGATGATTCCAGTTCAATCCCAGGAGCCACAAGATGGAAGTAGGGAATCTCCACACACATACTAAATAAATACATAAATGAATGTAAGGCCCTTGGTTTTCTGGATCTGCGGGATTTATACTTCCTTTATAAGTATATCCCAGGGTACAAGGGTCATAAGCTCACAGACATTATGGTTTGGGATAGAACTTCTAAGCTTTCCCTGTGATGAGTTAGGTAGTTTTAGGCGCTGTGAGCTGGACAACCTCTCTAGTTTTGTGACTAGCCAGCTTAGCTGTGTAATGGAAAGGGGGTCTTCAGATAAGGCATAAACTGGTGGCGTCGCTACGTTCTAATAAAACTTTATTTAAAAGTATAGGTGTAATTGACTGACCATCAGCCTAGGAAGGTTCTGAGCGGTTGTGTAAAGTAACAGGAGACGTAGGCAATCATGGAGTACCTGTCTGGGTGCAGGTGGAAGCTACAGAGAGTGCTGGCAGACACATGACCGAGTGCTGTGCTCCCAGCCCGTTTGCAACCTCTGCTCCATAAAGACCAGATTGGCAGCAAGCCCCAGGAGGTTCCTGCCTCCACCTGTCCAGTTCCTGATGTCATTTGTAGCACAAGCATCCAGATGTCTAGTTGTTGACATTACATCATAGAACATCTAATCGGTGTTTCGTAGCCCACTGTGTGAGGGTTTTTGGTCACTGAACACTTGTGTTTAGGATTCTATTTATCAATAAAAGGGGACAAGTGCTGCTTTTAACATGGCATAGTCAGCTGCATGTTTGCTGGTGCTCTTCCGTCCACGCACGCACGCACGCACGCACATACTTCAGGATTATGGTGTACCAGAAGCTTCCAAGAGACTGGCCCAGAAACCTGTTGCTTCTTTGTTCTGTAGGAACAACTTTGAGTATACCCTCGAAGCTTCCAAGTCACTTCGGCAGAAGCAAGGGGACAGCACTATGACATACCTGAACAAAGGGCAGTTCTATCCTGTCACCTTGAAGGAAGTGAGCAGCAGTGAAGGGATCCACCACCCGATCAGCAAAGTTCGAGTAAGTTCTGTACCTGATTCTGTTCTCCCGAAAACCCTAATACTTCCAGGCCTGAAGGGGCCAGGGCTTGTGGGCTGGTTTGTTTGTTTGTTTGTTTTTTAAGGATTATTTTTACTTTAATTCTTTTTTTTTTTTTTTTTTTTTTTTTTGGTTTTTCAAGACAGGGTTTCTCTGTGGCTTTGGAGCCTGTCCTGGAACTAGCTCTGTAGACCAGGCTGGTCTCGAACTCACAGAGATCCACCTGCCTCTGCCTCCCGAGTGCTGGGATTAAAGGCGTGCGCCACCATCGCCCGGCAACTATTACTTTAATTCTTATGTCTCTGTGAGTGTTTGTGTATGTTAGAGATGCCCTTAGAGGCCTCAGCTCCCTTGAAACTGGAGTTACAGGGCTGATGTAAGAGGCCCGATGTGAGTGCTGGGAACTCAGGTCCTGTGGGAGAGCAAGTACTCTTAACCACTGGGCCTCTCTAGTCCTCCACAGTGTTGTGTTCAGCCCTAACTGTCAGCTCTCATAACAGTGACTTTCCCTGAAGCTGCTCACCCCTTGCTGACCTTACGCTGTGCTACATTCTCATTCCTAGAGCGTGATCATGGTGGTTTTTGCTGAAGACAAAAGCAGGGAAGACCAGCTAAGACACTGGAAGTATTGGCACTCCCGGCAGCACACGGCCAAGCAGAGGTGCATTGACATCGGTGAGTGACCAGAAACCCACCTTCGCTCTCGGAGGCTCGAGTACCCCACCTGCCAAGTCCAGTTATTTTTGGCAGTGATGAACTTCCTGCCGAAAGCATTTGAATTTTGATGCCAGCCACAGATGTGTTCCAGGCAGTGTCCTGTGCCTCCTGGAATTAGGACTCCGTCCTTACTTCCTGCTTGGGGCCTGTGCCCAGGCAATGGTTTGCCATGTGACTGGAACCAGGTACTTTAGTCAGCTAACACAGTGTCTTCTTTCAGCCTCTCTTTCTGTATGTCCCCTTCTCTGCTGTGCTGGGCATGAAACCCGGGACTGTACACATGCTAGACAAGCACCCAGCCGCCGAGCGATAGCCCCCCACTCTGTCTGCACATTTGGGGAGCAGTGATGCCTTCTTTAGAAGTTGCTGGGGTTTATATAGAGATAATGATAAGATTTCCAAATGTGCAAAAGGAAATCACTTATCCAGCTATGTCCTGAGCTAGGTTGCTGATCTCGTTGGTCTGTGATAACCCAGTGGTAGATACCCAGGGTATGGCCCTACAAAGCATTTGTCCCCTTCCCGATTCCAGTCTCACACAATGCTCCTGTTTCCTTATCTTCTGGAGTTCTTGAGCTCTCTTTTCTGTAAGGCCCAGAAGAGCTGGGGCTGGGGACATGGCTCAGTGGTTAAAAGCACTTGCTGCTCTTCCAGAGGACCCGGGTTCAATTCCCAGCACCCACATGACAGCTCACAACTGCCTGTAACTCCAGTTCCAGGGTATTCAACACCCTCATACAAATATACATGCTAACAAAAAAAAGAATGACATGAAAAATAAATAAATAATTAAAAAAGAAAGAATCAGAAGAGCTGAGTTCTCTCTTCGCTGGGACAAGGTCTTTCAGTCTAGTTCATGCTGGTCTTAAACTCATTGCACATCCCAAACTGCCCTTGAATTCACACCAAAATCTTCCTGTTTCACCTCCTAGTTTCTAGGATGATAGGCATGTGCCTCCACACCCAGCTTAGAAGAACTGAGTTCTAACCTTGGTTCTGTAGATCAGTTTTGGGGCCTTAAGACCATTGCTTAAGCTTTTTAGACTTAAACTTCCTAATTTTGACCCAATGATATGGAAATAACTATATCTAAGCTTATCTCTATTTTTAAAAAAAAAAAAAACAGAGTCCTGGAATTATTTTTTCCTCCTTTATTTCGGCATTTCTTTCAACCCAACAAAATGCTTATTTAAATTGTCCAGAGGCTAATGCCGAAAACTGAGCATTTCTTGGCCTGCTCTAATCTCACGTTGACACTAACAGCCATGACTTTCTTTTTTCTCGTCCACTGCTTCATGTAGCCGACTACAAAGAAAGCTTCAACACCATTAGCAACATCGAAGAGATCGCTTACAACGCCATCTCCTTCACCTGGGACATCAGCGATGAAGCGAAGGTATTTCGTAATGTCCAGGGCACGTCCCCTCCGGCTGTGTGGAAAGGGGGTGGAGCGTCACGATTTCACAGCTGCTCTGCTCTGTGTTGTAGCTGTGGTTATGAAACTGTCCTTCCAGTCCCCACCCTCCTCCAAAGCCGTTTCTCTCGCCGTGCCTCAGCACAGGCTCCGGTGTGTGGAGCTGTCATCCGCAGGTGCCTCTTGTCTGGCCCTCACTCGGCCTCACTTCCTCATTTGCAGAGTGGCACACACCCTGCCCTCCATCCACAGTGACATAGGGATCAGTACAACAGCATCCCGTCAGCCAGGTGGGGTTCCTGCAGAAAGAGTAAATCCAAGTTACCAGCGGTGTCCATTTCCCATTGTACCAAACACAGCCGAACGATTCTTCTGCCTCATGCTTTTACAGTGCACAGTCGCCTCTGATTCAGACGGTCCCTTGGGCGATTTTCTGGGGTTTTTCAGGGGATTCTTAGGGACAAGGAAGCATATTTTCTTAAGCTGTGTCTCCCTTCCCATGGCACTCTCTCCATTTGCTTCATTAAATTATTAGAGTTTTGCCTGGTAGTGGTGGTGCACAACTTTAATCTTAGTACTTGGGAGGCAGAGGCAGTCTGATCTCTGAATTTGAGGTCAACTTGGTCTACAGTGTGAGTTCCAGGAAAGCCAGGGCTACACGGGGAAACCCTGTCTTGGAAAAACAAAAATAAAAAAATATAGAGTTCTGGTATCTGGTTCCTTTAAAAATCTGACTGAGCCCCAGAAACTCTTGGACAGGTGTTGGGGCAAGGTCCATCGCATGCTTTTTTTTTTTTGTTTTGTTTTTTTTTGTTTTTCTTTCTTTTTTTTTGGTTTTTCGAGACAGGATTTCTCTGTGGTTTTGGAGCCTGTCCTGGAACTAGCTCTTCTAGACCAGGCTGGTCTCGAACTCACAGAGATCCGCCTGCCTCTGCCTCCCGAGTGCTGGGATTAAAGGCGTGCGCCACCACCGCCCGGCCATCGCATGCTTTTGTTGCAAGATTAGTAATGCTTTTCTTCCAGGGTTCCCATGCACAGTCTGGTCACCTTTCTTCCATGTTTCACCCTCTCCTTTCTATTCTTCTATTTATTCAGCAAGAATCTTAGTCCTTATTGAGAGCGTAGCCCTTATAAAGCATGCCTGAGACTCTGGCTTGATCCCCAGCATCTCATGCCTGCTCCCCCTCAAAACAATTTTTTTTTAATTCATGCAACAAGATATGACATTAGAAGCTTAGAGTCACCAGGGCTTCGGCTTCTGTTATTTAAAGTTTCTTTTAAAAATCAAATCATGTGGCTGGGTATAGTGGCTCACGCCTTTACTCCAGCACATAGGAACCAGAGGCAAATGGATTTCTGTGAGTTCCAAGACAGCCTGGTCTACATAGTGAGTTCCAGGCCAGAACCAGAACTACATAACGAGACCTTATCTCGAGACGAAGAAAAAAAAGAAGGAAGAAAGAAAAAAGGAATCAAATAATGAGGTTCTTGGGAGTCACGTGAAGCTAATTCTACTGTCCCGCTGTGCCATGGTGGTTGTATCTAAGGCAAAGGACATCCTTCCACTGTATGAGATGGTCTGCAAGGAACTCTGGGGGTGCTGGGCGGTGGTGGTGGCACACGCCTTTCATCCCAGCACTCGGGAGGCAGAGGCAGGCAGGTCTCTGTGAGTTCGAGGTCAGCCTGATCTACAAGAGCTAGTTCCAGGACTGGCTCCAAAGCTACAGAGAAACCCTGTCTTAAAAACAAAACAAAACAAAAAAAAAAAAATAGAAACTCGGGGTCTGGAGAGATGGCTCAGTGGTTAAGAGCATTGCCTGCTCTTCCAAAGGTCCTGAGTTCAATTCCCAGCAACCACATGGTGGCTCACAACCATCTGTAATGAGGTCTGGTGCCCTCTTCTGGCCACACAGACAGAATATTGTATACATAATAAATAAATATTTAAAAAAAAATAGAAACTCTTGGGGCTGTGACTGCTCTCCGGCCAGCTCCCACCACAATATCCAAATGTCAGCTGGCTGCTTCATCCAGAGCTGGGTACTGGGTTCAGTTTTAGAGGGGCTGCTGGGGGAAGCAAGCCCACCACTTCCTGTATGTTTATCTCAGTTATTTTGAATTTAAAACTACAATAGGACTTAGTGTGTGGTTTCTAAGAAGCCCGGTAAGGGAGTTGGCCCTGCCCTCTGGGTGCTTCTGGTCTCAGGCTCTTGAGTTCTTCCTGCTTCACACAGGGAACCTGTGGAGCAGCAGCAAAGAAATACTGGACTGAGTTCTCTTTTCTGACTGCATTGACCTGTCAGTCCCTAGCTCAAGGGAGTTTGATTTTGTTTTTTGTTTGTGCTTGTTTGTTTGTTTGTTTGTTCGTTTGTTTGTTTTTTGCAGCTTTACTACCTTTGAAAAAGCAAAAGGCTGCTGAGGCCAGTTCTGCTGTCTGTTGGGTGTGGCTGGCATTAATAAGCACTTGTCAGGGCCTTGGAGATCTGGGCTGGAAGGACCTGCGTATGGGCAGGGAGCTCTGGTTTTTTTTTTTTTGATGTGTCACTCAAGGAAGACTGAGAAAACAGGGCCAGCAGGCCTTGTGCTTCAGGCTGACAGGGGCCTGCACCAGAGAGAAGTGCTCCTGGGGAGTCTTAGCCCGGCTAATGCACTAACGTGGAGTCAGAGCTGGCTTCCTCCTCTTACCCACTCAGAGTCTGCGCACAGTCCTCTCCTACTCCCGGGACATGGTGGTGTGCCATTTCTTAATGAGGCTGCTCCCTTTTGAAGCTGATACCAGACATCAGTTTCAAGCGTATGCTGGAATCCAGCAAGTCGATTCTTTGCTCTCCCCAGCCAAGTCTGTGCTTCTGTTTTCATACTTAAAGTAATTAATGCCTTGAGGTAGCTAAAGTGAGTAGTGTGCGTGCAGAATCCTGTAGAGCTGGGATGCTTTGTTTACTTACTTATTTTATGGAAGTATCTACCTTCTTAAATGGCTCCCTTTCTTGTTCTCACTGAGGTATGTTCCTCTTTTAATTAACTCATTGTTTTCTTAGTAGTGCTGAGGAATAAACCCAGGGCTTCATGCTTGCTAGGCAAGCGCTCTTCCAGCGAGCTATGCTCCAGCCCAGTATATGTTAATTCCCGATTCTCCCACGCAGACATCCAGGCTGGTGGGAGATGTATGGCATTGCTTTACTCTGACTTCTAATGGTAATATACACTCTCCGGCATGCCAGCATGAGTAAATCCAGAATTCTGACCCAGTAGCTTTCTCTGAGTCCTGCCTATTCGTGGGCTTCTGCCTCTTCATTTGATGTCACTGTTTTGAGAACAAACAGGTAAATCCTGAACGTCTCGACTCACGCACTGCTGGGGAAGACACAGCTCCAGTCTGGCTGGGCTCCACTCAGTGCGCCTGTGCGCACGCAGCTCATGGATGTAAGCAGGAACCTGCTGGTGCCACAGAAGCCTTAAGGGAGAAGCCATTTGTTTTTAAAGCAGACTTAGAATGTGAAGTTTGAAAACTAGGAATGTCTGGGTGTGGTGGCACACGCCTTTTATAGCAGTACTCAGGAGGCTGAGACAGGCAAATCTACCAGGGTTTACAGAGCAAGTCCAAGGCCAGTCAGTGCCGCTTAGTGATAGACTTCTTTGGCAGCCAGATGCCTTTGTGTTTTTAAAGACTTAGAAGTCTATAGACAGGTTACAGTTCAGCCCTTGACCTTTCTCTAGGCAGCCGTTCTGATTTCTTCTCTAACTCCGTGTAGCCAAGCTGGGCTCCTGAACATAGTTCAGCAGGAAGCGGCAGCATCTGCATTTGGACCTTCAAAGATTGGCGAGGTGCTGAAGTGTAGGATTTGTGGGAAAGGCAGAGGGCTCTCTCACCCAGAGAAGAAGAAGAGGAGATGAGGAGCAGGCATACAACAGAGTGGGCGCACTCAGCTGCTTGAACATTCCCCCTGGGCCAGCAGGCTCCTTCTGCCCTACAGGAGCCAGACTTCATCCAGCTAGTGCCTGGCGCTTAGACTAGCAAGGCTCTCCTCAGACTCCTAACTCCAGGTCTGGGGTCCCAGACTGTACCCCTACGACCATAGCTTACACAGGTCAAGCATTAAATGGACTTTAGGGAAGTAGCTTACTACCTGAAGTATAAATATAACATCACCATGTCGAGGGAAAATGTGTGCGTTTACTTTACACTTGAAGTTTGGAGACAGAAGTTTCAGTCGGGGTCTCTGTTCTGCATTAGTTAGAGCAAGAGGGAAGAACTGTGGATCTGCTGAGCTCCTGGAGTCTGCTTTTATCTGGCTTGGGTCATAAACCTTAAGTGTTTACTGCAGCACTGAGATTAGTGATAGGGAGGGAGAAGCCAAGAGATAAGAAATAGTGAGAAGTGAGAGGGAGAACTAAGTACTGTACTTAACTGTCACTCAGGGGCTGTGCTGACAGTCAGGGGCTGTGCTGACAAGTGGGCTGTGCTGACAGTCAGGGGCTGTGCTGATACCCGTGGGCTGTGCTGTCATTCAGGGGCTGTGCTGACACCCGTGGGCTGTGCTGTCATTCAGGGGCTGTGCCGTCACTTGTGGGCTGTGCTGACAGTCAGGGGCTGTGCTGACACCCGTGGGCTATGCTGTCATTCAGGGGCTGTGCTGACACCCGTGGGCTATGCTGTCATTCAGGGGCTGTGCCGTCACTCAGAGGCTGTGTCCACACTCAGGGGCTGTGCTGACACCCGTGGGCTGTGCTGTCATTCAGGGGCTGTGCTCTCACCGGCTGTGCCGTCACTCGTGGGCTGTGCCGTCACTCAGGGGCTGTGCCGTCACTCGTGGGCTGTGCCGTCACTCAGAGGCTGTGTCGACACTCAGGTGCTGTGCTGTTACTCAGGGGCTGTACTGACACTCAGGGGCTGTACTGACACTCAGGGGCTGTGCCGTCACTCGTGGGCTGTGCCGTCACTCGGGCTGTGCCGTCACTCGCGGGCTGTGCTGTGCTAGGGTGCCTTGCCATGCTCACACTCTATCCAGTGCCATGCAGCAGAGCTTAGCACTCTCAGGATCTTGCTGCAGCTTGGTGAAGCCAGGCACCTGAGGAGCAATACTAGATCCCGAAGTGGATAGCAAGTCCTCCAGGCTGGGTATTATTGTCTAAAGCTCTTGTCGCTGATAGGACAAGCATTGCAGACTCACTAATAGAAATTAATCTAGAGAACACTTTCACTGCTGAGAAATAAGTTTACTTTGGATGCTAGTCAGCTGCAGAGGAATGGAAATTATAAACCGAAAAGCAACTGGCCCTGGACAGCAGCACCACGGAAGGTCATCTAGCGGCAGCCTGGAAGTGGCTCTGGTCACAACCAACCAGACAGAATGGCAAAGAGGAAGATGGCAGCGGTTCAGAGCGTAGCTTCAGATCTCTTTGTTGTTTGCTGGGACGCAAACGGTTTAAGGATGTGATGGACAAAATCTAGCCAGTACGTTTCTCTAGTGCTAGTCTAAATGGCCGGCCTACGCTGTAGAGTGTGTCATGGCTGCATTCATGTGTCCTGCTCAGAAACTACCCATACCAAAGAGCTAGTTCCTGTGAATCGTGGGCCAGGCCCCTGTGTGTAGGGGGTGGGCTGATAGCAGGGAATGCTTGCACAGAGCCTGGTATGCTTTGCGTGTTGTGCCTGCCGCGGCTTGAGGCTGCCTGGGCCCTGGGTCTTCCTACACCACGCACCTGCAAGGCCCCTGGTACTCTGTGACATGTCATCAGACCTCCAGAAGGGGCTGCCTAGTCTCAGTGTATCACCCATGGGACTGACCCAACTGTGGGTGTGACAGCTCAGTTGACACACGGTTCAACTCTTTCCAGTTAGCTTCCTCCCACGCAGGGCCTAGGCTGAGGGAGAGGGCAGGGGCACGAGCTGCCTAAGGTTTCCAGCAGCACAGCAGCCTGTCCCTAGGAAAGCTGTGGGGTCCGACTGTAGGCCTCAATGTTTGCTGTAATCGGCTACTCTGAGAAGGGGCTCCCGGGACTCTGGGTGGTTGTTCTGGAGCACAGGTGTTTGTCATGGAAAGGCCATGTTACAGAAGAGAGAGGATTACAATGACTTGACGCCTACCTTGAGCTTTACTGGGAAGGTTCTTGTGTTGGGTGGAGTGACATCTTTCCTTTTGTCTCCTGGTCTCCACAAGAGCCGGTGGAGTTCCTGGGGAGGGACTATCCAGGCCAGAGGCTGTAAAAGGGGTGTGGCCACCCAGTCACTTGAACTTGGGATGTTTTGCATGTGTGTGTAATGCACTGCTTCTGAGATTGTTGTTTTGTCTAAGCATAATGTTTGGAATTCATTGTGAGAGTGTTTTTTTTTTTTTTAATGTGCTTGGACTGAACACATTGCTTGCATTTAAAGGGATTCCATTCTAGTGAAGCATCCATCGGGTGATATTAAAATAAGGCGGTGCCATGTTTGGGTGCATTAAGCTGGGACAGGTTTGGTTTGTTTCACAACTTTAAATCTCCAGTGTGAATGGGAGGGCAGGAGGGGAGAAAGAAATGAGTCACACGTCATCCTTGTAACTGCAGAGAAATGATGGGCCGGGGACTCACAGCTAAAGAGTCCGCTTGCTGGGCTGCCTAAGTGGAGCCCCATCAGGAAGCACTGTTACTCTTAACGGGAAGGACGTGGGCCAGCATGGCGGCTTCGCGGGCAGATGACTTGCTACAGAGCCTAGCCATCTGAGCTCAACCACCTGGATTTACATGGTGGAAGGAGATGACACACCCCCATATTTCTCCTTTGACACCCTGTCTCCCACATAACAATACTAAATAATAAATTCTTAAAATTTCAGCAAAGAAGTGACTTTCAGAGTCTAGGCAGGCAGACCATGGCTGTCTCTACACAGACACCTCGCCTCCCACCTCCAGGAACACTCAGAGTAGCAGCTACCTGCGTGGCGTTTATTTGACGACGAAGATTTTCTCCTATGTAGTTGAAAACACATAGTTGGGGTTGAGGAGGTGGCTCTAGGGCCTGAATTCAAGACCATGGCGAAAGCCTTGTGTGGCTACGCCCATCTTAAGGAGGATTGCTAGAGGGGGTGGCTGTGCACACCTGTAACACTGTTGTGGACGGCAGAGACAGGAGAGTTGCCAGGGTTTGGGTTCTGAGAAAGACCCTGTCTCCAGGGAATAAGAGAGAGTGTTGACAGACCAGAACACACACTAAGTAAATAAGTAAAGCTAAAACACTCATTAAAGTAAAAATTTAAAAACATGTGCCAAAGAGAGAGCCGCATGCCTGCAGAGAGTGAGGCGTCTGAGAGCCAATCTGTATTTAAAATGCCAAGATCATTTATTTCCTTGAGGCCGCTGCCCTGGGTGCCATCGCAGGAACAATTTACCTTTGAGACGTCTTTCTTTAAAAGCTGGGGTTGGGGCTTTGCGGCCACGTTATTTCAGAGTGTGAGTGCTCTGCGGTGTCTAAGGGAGAAGTTCCGTCTAACTGTAAACTGAAACACTCCGAGTCATGGCAGGGCTTTAGAACCCACGGATAACAATATGAGCATTTATTCAGTGTGTGCCTGAGGGTGAGGGCTGGCCGAAGGTGTCTCTGACTGCCGTGGAGACACTTGGCAGCTGAAGAAAGCCTCCGTTTGGTAGTGAAACTTTTATCCTGTGGAACAAGTTTCAGGCACCCCTGTCTATTTAGACACCGTTTGTGTTGTTGCTTGAGTTGCGTGTTTTCTTTTTCTCAGGGGAGGTGGAGCGAATTTTTACCCTTCCTCCACTCTGCCACTCTTGGGAAACAATGAGCTTCTTCTGTAGAGACTTCTCATTTGACAACTTGTCAACCTAACCTGCCGTCTCGTGTTTCTTCCTGGAAATCCCATCTGTGGCTTTCTCTGTCTTTTCAGTCAGGTCTGCCACTCCTATGTTTTGTCTTAGTTTTAATTTTTTTTGTAGGTTTGCTGCTTTTAACCCAAAGCAGAACAGTTAGGGCTCTGTACTGATGGAGCCTTGGAGTGAGGGGTCTTATGAGTAGCAGCCTTCCCACAGGCCCCTTGGCCTCTCCGCCTTAATCCACAGACTCTCCACCCTTAGCCCATTTTCTTTAGTGCAAACTCTTTTGGTCAGCAGTCAGCTTGCCTGCCGGGTCCCCTTTGTGACCCATGGGCTCGCTCACCTGTTCTGTTCTGTGCTGCGGGGATGGAATGCGGCCTGTGTTTGCCTTGAGTCACGCCCCCATACGGTTCTGCAGGTCTCAGAGCACACACTCTGCTTATTTGGGACAACAAGTGCCAGATCACTGCACCTGCCAAGTGTCCTTAGGTTCAGCGGGTCTTGCCTAGGAACATAACAGAGAAAAGGGGAGCAGGCAGGTCCCTCTAAATGTTTTCTCCTCCGTGCCTCTCTTTTATCTCGGTGACTTTTCCCCTGGCTCTCTGCATGGCACAGAAACCGAGACACTGTGTGGGCGTTGTGGGAAGCGGGCTGAGGCAACAGCCTTGCTGACTCGGAGCTTGTTTCCCCTTCAGGGAACGCCCCTCCTGGCCGTGGGAAGACTGCTAGTCAGTACTTTTTCCCCTCCCACGTCCCTGCCCGCCCCACCCCTTCCTGCCCATTTTCTCTTTTCTCTTGATGGTCATTTGATAGTCTGAGAAGCAACCCAAGTGTTCAACTGCCCTTGAAGCCCTCTGAGCTGGGCAGCAGTTGGTGGTGACAGTGTCCTTGTCGTCGTAGCATGGTTAGGACAGCGCAGTCACCTCCCGTCAGAGCAGGGAGCAGGTGTGACGCACCGGGTTATCTGGCCCATCAGTAGTGGAACTGGATGCTGCTCGGTGGGTGACTCAGTCTCGATACCGCCTCAGCTCCACACACTCATTAACTGCACGTGGACCGCGCAGCCTGGGGGTGGAGGCGGCCCAGAACCGAGAGAGAGGCGGGTTTGTTTGTTTGTTCTGCTCAGGGTGGGGGAGGGGAGGGCTGTGTAAAGGCCAATAAATGTTCCCTTTTAATTATATCTCGGCCAAGAACTGGGTCGTGATGTATAGTTTAAAATCTTGCCTACCCTATCAGCTTCGATCCAAGTCTTTAGCCTCACTGAACTGTACTAAAGAAAGAGTGATTTCCCTGTCTAGTGCTGTTGGAAGCGAGGCAGGAATGTGACCAATATTTTCATTTCGACTGTCGGGCAGTTTCTCCCCAGGAGGAGCTGCTTGCATCTTTACACTGATTTGGATAATTAAGTTTGAACTTACCCTATAGTTTCCACTTTCTTTTAGAATATAGATTACATTCTAGAAAGGACCTTATAGATATTTTATGTGTTTGACTAAGTTGAGTTTTGATATTGAAAAAAAAAAAATTGAGTTGGATTCCCAGAGGCCACTGGGACTGTATCCAAGATGGCTGTCTCTGTGTCTCCTGGAGCCATGTGGGCATCAGCTAAGTCCTGTGACTTATCTGCAACAAGTAGGAAGTTTGGCAGCAAGGAGCAGTTTGGTTTGAAACACAAGAGACCTTTAACTTCATGCCTCATGATCAAGGTGACCTTCCACTCCATTTTCTGTCTGGGTGTTCATGTTCCCCCGCTTTCCCGCTTCTCCAGTGTTCCATTGGTGCCTCTCCATGAGGGGCCAGGGAAGGCATTGATTGGCTCTGGGGTCCTGAGAGCTGGGTCCTACTAGGGCTGATGTCTCTATCCTTCTCCATCAGTGTCCTCTAACCCTGAACCTCACAGCTTGGCCCTGTCTGTCTCTAGTGAAAAGACTCTGAGAGCCAGAGACCATGGGAAGTGTGGCGTGAGAGAGAAGCGCGGACATCGAGGATCAGTGCATATGGAGAATGTCAAATTGTCCTCAGTTACCATGGTAACCTGACCAAAGCATCTGCCCCAGTTGAACCCACCTGCTTTTTCCTTTCGCCTCCATCGGAGCTTTTCTTGTGATGTGTATTGGGCAGTTAGAACTTTTTAACTGTGTCTTAATGCACAAGTAACAAGTCCTTCCCCGGAAGTCAGTCTGCTGTATAGGAGTACAGTGTCACTGGTTCACCCTTGAACTTCTCTGGACTAGTGTGACTCATTACTAACTTCCTTCCAGGGAGTTCTACACACAGAAATCAGTGCTTTGCCACTAGGGCAGAAAAACTGGCTTGAGAGGCCACTTTGCAAAATGCTGGCATCCCTGCCTGATCAGCCAGGCAGCCAATCACCTGTGCAGCTCTGGGAGGGGCCAGGCATGATTGGAGCAGGCAGCCTGACCTGAGGATCCTCCGAACTATGATGCTCATCATTGGTATAGCCAGGGCTGCTCTCGGGTCTGTCATGAGTGAGGCAAGCTCCGTGTTCTCGGGAGTTCAGGGAAGGCGCGTTTTCAGCCAGGGAGCCATAGGCTGCTGAATATTTTGGCCAAGCCTGTTTGAGATGGACTGTTCTCTTTGCCTTTCTGGGCAGCTGCTGTGAATGTAGGTGGGAAAGAAGCACCTGAGGCAGCCTGATCTGAAGAGGAGCCGCCATGTGAGGACTTAGCATGGCCCAGGGACGGGAGAAGCAGTGGTGGACTTGGGCTCTGCAGCTCCAGAGCCCACACTTAGTCACATTGGAGACTAAGCTAGCCGTAGTCCTCCCTGTCTAATTGCGCTGTAAAGCCGCAGATGGTCGGTGACGTAATCCCCATCTTATGGTTTCTGCACTGTGGTGAAACACCGTGGTCAGGAGCAATGTGGGGAGGAGAGGGTTTACTAGTCTTCTATTTCAACATCACAGTCCATCACTGAAGGAAGTCAGAACAGGAACTCAAGCAAGGCAGGAACCTGGAGACAGGAACTGATGCAGAGGCCACAGAAGGTGCTGGTTTACTCCTCATGGCTTGCTGAGTCTGCTTTCTTACAGCCACCATGGGCTGGGCCCTTTCCCGATCACTAATTAAGAAAACGCCTATAGCCTGATGGTGGAGAGGCATTTTCTCAGTTGAGGTTCCCTCCTTCCGGATGACTCTCGCGCTTATCAGGTTGACATAAAACCAGCCAGCTCCAGTAGCAAGTGAAAGCTGGGGCTGAAAAGATGATGCACTGGGTGACCCAGTCCGCGCTGTCGAGAAGCACCATGAACAAGTGCAGCGTGGGAAGGAAAGGGTTTATTTCACCTGTAGGTTCCATTCTATCATTGAGAGAAATAAGGGCAGGAACCTAGGGGTGGGAACTAACACAGAGACTGTGGAGGAGCAGTGGCCTCTGGCTTTCCCCCTGGCTTCTAGGCTCACCTGCCTAGGGATGGCACCACCTATGGTGGGCTAGGGCTCCTGGTGCTTTGAAAGGAAATGACCCCCAAAGGGAGTGACACTGTTGAGAGGTGTGGCCTTGTTGGAGGAAGTGTGTCTCTGTGGGGCGGACTCTGAGTTCTCTTTCCTCAGACTTCACTCAGCGTGAGTCAGTGACTTCTTATTGCCTGCAAGATGTAACGCTCTCCGCTCCAGCACCACCTCTGCCGGCACACTGCCATGCTCCCCACAATGATGATAATGGACTCAAGTTCTGAAACTGTAAGCGAGCCACTCCAAAGAAATATTTTCTTTATAGGAGTTGCTGTGGTCATGGTGTCTCTCCACAGCAATAGAAACCCTGAGACAACCCTCCTGCAGTGACTAGTACTTAAGAAATGGCCTCCCGGGCATGCTCACGGGCCTCTCTGGTGGAGGCAACTCCTTATTGAGGCTTATTATTCCCAGGCATGTCTAAGTTGGTCTCACCAGCACAGTGGGTAGCGCGTTTGCTATGCAGGTGTGAAGGCCTGTGTTCCATCCCCAGAGCCCATGTAAAAGGTGTGTGCCCTCAGACCTGGCAAGAGACAGCTCTTTATGTTCCTGCCTCTGGCCCACATCCCTGCCTGCCACAGAGAATGCTTGGTGTTTGCAGGCACGCTTGCTGTCACGGTCCCTTCTGTCCCCCTCAGGTCTCACCAAGAGCCAGTTCTGGCAGTGTGTTCTACTATTTCTCTGTTTGAGAATTGGGCCCCTGAAACAAAATCTTCGTCCCTTAAGAAACCTAGACTGGCCGGGTGGTGGCGCACACCTTTAATCCCAGCACTCAGGAAGTGGAGGCAGTGGATCTCTGTGAGTTCGAGACCAGCCTGGTCTACAAGAGCTAGTTCTAGGACAGCTAGGACTGTTACACAGAGAGACCCTGTCTCGAAAAAACAAAAAAAAGAAAAAAGGAAAAAGAAGAAAGTCAGTCCAATTGCCAAGGTGTGATTCCTATTGTTGACTGGGTCACCCACTCTGTGACGTCCTTACTACCGTTAGAGCACACTGCGTCATAAAAGCCAGAAGAGAGTGTTTTCACCCCCACAGCAGAAGTGTACCACAGCATGCAACCTTCTACCTGAATCTCTCAGTGGGATAAAAGTCAAAGCGGTGCCAGTCAGTGGTCATACTCCTTGTACTTGTACAGAAACATGGAGTGGCCGTCACCACCGTCACCGTGGTGCAGTAAAGCCAGCCTTTTTGTTATTCATGGGAAACACCAAGGGGTAGTGAACCCCACATTAATCAATACTGCCATGCAGGATCTGGCTCAACTCCACGGGAGTTTCATAACGTTTGGCTGATGGAGTCCAAATGTTTTGGTTTTCGAAGGCCAGGGGCCCAGGTGCCAGGCAAGCGCTACACCTGTGAGCCGCGGCCAGCCTTGAATTCCAGGTGTTTTGTGGAGGTGCCCTTTTCCATGAATTTGATATCTGGTTCAGAGTTCCCAGGTTTCTCCCTACAGATTAATGCACTTGCTAACTTACATGCCAGGCTAGTCTCTTCACAGCCCGTGGGTTTTGCCGGGATTGCACTCAGCTCGCAGTTAGGAAGAAAAGCCCCTAGCGAACTGGATGAATCAGAGGCTTAGGGACTTTACTTTTAGTCTCCTCTGCTTTGCCCACTGGGAAGTGGCTCCTGGGCAGTCATTTCTGAGCGCACGTCCTGCCTCCTTGTGTCTCTTCTGCCCTCTTCTTCCTTGGAGGGTGGACATGGGAGGGGTTGCCGTGATGCTTCTGGGAGAGTCCTTGCACAGCAGTTTGAGGTGTGGAAGAGCATATGGACAAAACTCCTGATAGGTCAATCCTCGGCTAACGTACATCCCTCATTTCAAGCTGCATTTTGCAAAACCAATGGAAATCTTTTTAAATATTCTGAGTGTATGAATTCTCAACCAGGAATGAGGAACTGTCCTAGAAAAATGGGCTGGACGTTTAAAAAGAATCTTGCAGAACATCTTTGGCCTGTTCAGTAGTTGGATTTTGTGATTAGGGGTTTGGTTTTGTTTGTTTGTTTTTTAGGTTTTATTTCCCTTGTAACGATTTTGGGTAGGAGCTTTAGTTGTGATCTTTTGAGATTACTGTTTTGATTGGTTGAATAACATCACATTTTCCTCAAAATAAACAACAAGGAAGTGTAAAAACAAAAGTCAGCCTTGAAGGCTCCTTCCACAGTAGAGACCTTCCCAGCTCTCTGAAGAAGGGAATGTGTGTGTCGGGCAGCCTTTTTGCAGATGTTAGCTATAGAATTGGAAGGGGTGCATGTGTGTGTGCGTGCTTGTATCTGTACACTCATGCATTCACGTGTGTTTCATGGAGGGGAAGTTGAGTATGTACCCATCTGTCTCCCTCTTTTACTCCTATGACTTCTCTGAAAAACTGGAGTTTACCCTGTGATGCTATCAAGGTGATTTGATCACCTGCCGGGAAGAATGGAGCAGTGTTTATCTTATACAGACTTGATTGCCTTGCTTTGCTTTTATTCTGGAATCAATCAATCAATCGCTCTTTAAATTACTTTATGTGTTTGGGTGTCTTACTACTTCCCTAAGTGCAGAGAAACCTGGAGGTTGATCTTCTTCAGCTCCCCCTCAGCCCCGAGTATAGCCAGCCAGTGTGGCTCTAGAACTCAGTGAAACGTCGTCAAGCCTGGGTTGGATGGCTTTGTAGACAATGGAAATGTTGGACTATGGAAACACTCCTTCTGCTTTGTCTTTTATTAAAACACATAAGCCGGGCGTAGTGGTGCATGCCTTTAATCCCAGGATGAGGAGGCAGAGGCAGGTGGATCTCTGAGGTCTAGCCCAGCCTAGTCTATAGAATAAGTTCCAGGACAGCCAGAGCTATGCAGAGAAACCCTGTCTTAAAAAAAAAAAAAAACCAAGAAAATGATGATAATGATAATAATAATAATAAAAACATATGCATTGAGTATACACATGTCTCTGATGCCAGGAACAGAGGCATCTGTGGTGTGATCCCAGGGGTCACACATGGCATGCAGTTCAGAGTCACTGCTAGAATCTCAGCCTGGGCACATTGCTTCATACAGAGGTGTTCGTTCTGAGAAAAGTTCTTCCCGACTTTGGGTAGCTGAGGATTGGCGTATGACCATAGAGAATACAGGCTCTGTGGATAGCGAATGTGCCTGATAGGCGTGTACCTCTGTAAAACACGCCTTCAGATACATCATGGATGAGGCGGTTTCATAGTCTCAGAGTTTCGGAGCCGAAGGAGGCCTTTGATGGTTTGAAGTATGCCAGTGTGTAGGAGACCATCCCCTTCACAGGGTGGTGTGATCCTGGTCGATCTTGTGACTACCCGGTAGCACCAGAGGGCGGTTCTGGTGTCAGACCCACCCAAGCAGAGGTGTTCCAAATACTCAGCCATGTGACCTACCCTAATGGGCTTCGGGATGTGAAGGATTCCAGCATGGCTGTTTTATGGAACAGTGTTTGAGAGATGGGCTCCCTGGGGTTTTTGGGTGCAGTGGCTCCCCTAGAGTGCTTGTCGGAGGAGGGAGGAGACAAGAGACCTATGTGTCTACCAAGTTCCCAGGCCAAATGGAATGAAGTTACATGGCACCTTTAATGTAACAGTGCTTATAGAAAGTTGATATCGGCAAATGTACTTTCATTTGTGTGTGTGTGTGTGTGTGTGTGTGTGTGTGTGCGCGCGCATGCGCACATGTATGTGGAAACCAGAGGTTGGTAGTGGGCTGTCTCCGTCAGTCACTCTCCACCTTATATTTTGAGACAGTCTCTCACTGAATTCAGAACTCACCAACTCTCTAGACTGGCTAAAAGCACAGACCCCAGTGATCCTCCTGTCTCTGTCTCCGCAGCGCTGGGATTATAGCTGCCATGTCCAGGTTTTAGGTGGGTGCTGGACCAAACACAGGTCTTCATGAGTGTGTGTCCCCAGACTCCTCTGTTTGACTCAGTCATTTTATCTGCAGTGTAATGACAGATTTGGGGCTCATCCTTCTTATCCACCGTAGACAGAACATCACAAGGGTCTGGAGTTGAAAGTGACCTGGAGATTCCGTGCCTTGGCTGGTCACGTGACAGCAGGGACCAGGGTTACAGCGCTAGTTAAGGACAGAGTGGGGTCAAATTTAGTTGCTTTGATTTTTCAGATCAAATCTACCTCTTTTGAGCACTTTACCCCTCCCCCAGTGAAAACATGGGGGGCGGAGGTATTGCTTTTTTTTTCTGACCTTTGGTGAATGCCTAAACCAGCGTGGGTATCACTTGGTCTGGCCCAGGATGTCCATGATGGCCTGGCATATTCTTCCATGATGCTACTGTGTGAGGCGTAGTAAGCCTACTGGTATGGCTGTTTTATCTGAGGAAGGAAGCGTTAGGATGCGTCAGCCCTTTGTGATAACTTTTGAAGCCTAAGTTGAAAAGAATGTTCATAAATAGGAAGCAGATGCGTCTGAGAAAGAACATGGAAGCAAGACTGGGAGCTGCTTCCCAGAGGCTCTGCCTTCAGCCTGATCCTGGGATCTGGCTAATTTGAATAGAGGCTTGAAGCTGGGAAGCAGGGAGACCGGGTTTGGGTTGCATTGCTGTGAAATCCTCTTGTCATGGGAATGGCCCTTTGAGTCAGAAGCTTCCTGGAATTAGGGAAATAGAGTGAGTTTTCCCAGGCAGCCATTTCTGAGTTAGGAATTGTGCCACATGGCCCAGGGTGACAGAAGTTTAGATTTTTCCATTTGGCTGGGAGCTGAAATGTACAGTGGTTTAGTAACTTTTATTGTTTACAATGACGCCTTCTTTTGTCACCCTTTTTTCTTATTAATTTTATTTTTCCCTTTCAGATTTCTTTTTTTCCTCACATTTATTTGTGTGTGTGTGTGTGTGTGTGTGCGCACGCGCGTGCGCACATGTATGTGCATGTATCACAGCATGCATGTAGGGGTCAGGTCTGGGTGCCAGTTCTTTCCTTTCACCATGAGGATTCTGTGTGCTGACCCCAGGTCGGAAGGTGGTGGCAAGTGTCTTTCTTTCCCTGCTGAGTCATCTCACCGACCCTGTTCCATATATGCCTCCTATATCCCATTTCATATAAGTGTTTTAAATATGTAGGAGAAGTCATCAAGTCAAAGCACGGATTTTTTTGGTAAAGCAGTTCATAAATCCCACGAGCCACTTCCCACTTGCGCATCTAGTCTTTAAACACAAAGAAAGTAGGGCTGGGAAAGTGACTCAGTCAGTAAAGAGCTTGTCTTGCAAGTGCGCAGGCCTGAGTCTGGTCTCCTGCTGGGTGTGGCAGCGTGCTGCTCCGCCTTTGTCACCCCTGTGCTGGGGAAACAGAAGAGGGTGATGGCTGGGATCCCCTGACCATCCTAGCCTCATTGCTGAGCTTCAGCCAATGAGAGGCCTGTCTCAAAGGTGGTAGATGGTGTTTAAAAGATGAAACCTAGGGCTGTTGTCTGGTGTGCGCGCACACACACACACACACACACACACACAAGTTGTTTTTGCTTTTTTAAAATTGAGTAATTTTGTTTACTGGAAATCATTAGAAAACTTTTAGAAGCAAGATACCATATTGCCAGAGTGTGAACAGTCTGGAGAGAGGGAGACATCTGAGCACCCTCCATCGAGATCTCCCACGAAAGGATAATGTCTGTGGGATTAGGTCCTGTGGAAAAGGAGGTTGCTTCACCATGGTAGAACAGCCTTAACAGCTCCCGGGCCTTCAAACACGGGAGGACAGCGCCCTCTTCTGGGCACAGGGATAGCTCTGTAGGTTGTCTAACTGAGCCTGGCCGGACAGGCAGAGGAGAGCTGCGGGTGGACCCTACCAAATCAGTAAGGAGGCTGCCAGGGCCAGCATGAGGTGGGACTGTCAGTGCCCAGGGACAGTGAGAAAGGTCTGGGGAACGCTGGTGAAGGAACAGATAAGGGGTTATCTTCAGATCTTGTAATTGTGTATGTCCCCAGTCTTTTTAGGGTGTTCGGTCTTTTCCCACATAGGCAGAGTAGAATAACCTTCTAGCCCACTTTGAACCCTGCTTGGAACTGGCTCCTTGTTACTGTGGCTCTGATTCTCTTTCTCTCCAGCTTCTCTTTCTATCCTCTTCTCTTCCATCCAATGCCCGAGTAGCACACAGTCCCTGTCACATACCCATTTACAACCCAAGGCCATCCCTGCCTGTGTCTTAGCTGAGCTGGACAGCTGTTCTTGACTGTTGGGGCCTAGGCACTGGAAGAAATCCTGGTTGTGTGGCATAAGGGTCTTTTGCATCTCTGAGATTGCCCATTTAAAAACAAAACAATAACAAAAAAACACTCCTATGATTCTAGGGAAATAAAAAGCATTTGACCTCAGACAGATTCAAACCCAGATCCATGAAAGGGGGAACAGAGCATGCTCACTAGCTATGTAGAACCATAGAAGGGGAACGGAGCATGCTCACTAGCTGTGTAGAACCATAGAAGGGGAACAGAGCATGCTCACTAGCTATGTAGAACCATAGAAGGGGAACAGAGCATGCTCACTAGCTATGTAGAACCATAGAAGGGGAACAGAGCATGCTCACTAGCTGTGTAGAACCATAGAAGGGGAACGGAGCATGCTCACTAGCTGTGTAGAACCATAGAAGGGGAACAGAGCATGCTCACTAGCTATGTAGAACCATAGAAGGGGAACGGAGCATGCTCACTAGCTGTGTAGAACCATAGAAGGGGAACAGAGCATGCTCACTAGCTGTGTAGAACCATAGAAGGGGAACGGAGCATGCTCACTAGCTGTGTAGAACCATAGAAGGGGAACAGAGCATGCTCACTAGCTATGTAGAACCATAGAAGGGGAACGGAGCATGCTCACTAGCTGTGTAGAACCATAGAAGGGGAACGGAGCATGCTCACTAGCTATGTAGAACCATAGAAGGGGAACGGAACATGCTCACTAGCTATGTAGAACCATGAAAAGGGAACAGAGCATACTCACTAGCTATGTAGAGCCATGAAAGGGGGAACAGAGCATGCTCACTAACTGTGCAGAGCTCCACCAGCTTTGTCGAGTAAGTTTCCTGTACTGCACTGAGTGTCTCCATTTGCTTTAACTTTGAGAAAATGAACATGGGGTGACCAAAAGGGAGGCGAGCCTAGGTGTGCCACTCTCTGACTTCCTCCTTGAAAGAGGGCATATGGGCTGGGAAGCTTCTCTGCCAATTGATGTGTGACTCAAGGACATGCCAGCTCTTCCGTGGAGCTGACCCTATTGGGCTTAGTGACACAGCCTGTAAAAACTGTCCATGTGGGTCAGTGGCATTTCAGAAGCTGGTGAAAGGTAACGAAGGGGCAGGTGTGACCTTGGTGCCATCTGCCCCTCTCCCCAGTGCCTTGTGACGGCCTGGAGGGGACATGTCCTCCAGTGGCCTACAGAGTTATTTTCTCCCATGTCCAAAGGCTCCCCCAGCCCATAATAATGTCTTCAGAGTTTCTGTATGTCTTAACCACATTCTGTGGGGCCTTCTTCAGTGAAGAACATAGCAGTGTTTGTGTCTGCTCAGGAGGCAGCATAAGAATTAAAACCCATGGAAAACCTTGCCAATGGTAGTATCTACCCAGGCCCGTGGTGAATCCAAATTATATTTAAATTATGGAAGGCTGCCTAAAAAGACTGTTGGACATCATTGGGATTTTGAACTATTCTCTGAGGACTTGACCCAATGTGGTTCTGTTACCAAACACCCACAAGAAAAAGAAACGAATATGCGCGTGGGCTGGGACGCAAGTGAGTGTTGTTTGCTTGTTTTTCGAGACAGGGTTTCTCTGTGTAGCTTTGGAGCCTGTCCTGGAACTGACTCTGAAGACCAGGCTGGCCTCAAACTCTCAGAGAACTGCCTGCCTCTGCCTCCCAAGTGCTGGGATTAAAGGTCTGCACCACCGCCGCCCAGCTGCAAGTAAATTTTAAAATCAAACTACAGATTGGGAAAAGCCAGCTTTTGTTCAGTCCTGATACTCTAGGGCATAGCCTGCTGCGGATCATCCTGAGGTGACAGCAAAGGTACAGGTGGTTCCAAAGAGGATGCACAACTGTCCCCCAGCAGCCAAAATACACAGTGCAGTGTCCCTGGCAGATGGCCTTAGCCATGAGGGCCACACTGTCTGCCTATCCTAGAGCCATCCTGGGAATAAACAGCTTCTATGCACCCCCCTTCCTCTCACACCTGTGCTCAGACTGCTCTGGAGATGCATCCTCCGCCGCCTCTAAGGTTCCTGAGAGCGCCAGCTCACTGGCAAGTAGTGCCACCCCTAGATAGGTGACCCTGGGTAGTCAGAGAGCGCAGTTTGAGCAAGCCATAGAAAGCAAGGTAGTAAGCACTGTTTTTCCTTGGTCTCTGCCTCAGTTTCTGCCGGGAGTTGCTGTGCTGACTTCCACTCATGATGATAAACTGTAATGCGGGGAAAGGAAAAAAAAAGAATCACAAGCGTCTTGAGTGTCCATCATTTGCATAGGCCGGGCTGGACTGGCTGCCGGAGCTGCCACTCACGGAGGCTTCTCTTCCTTCACAGGTGTTCATCTCCGTGAACTGCTTAAGCACCGATTTCTCTTCCCAGAAAGGCGTGAAGGGCTTGCCCCTTAATATCCAAATTGACACCTACAGCTATAACAACCGCAGCAACAAGCCAGTACACCGGGCCTACTGCCAGATAAAGGTCTTCTGTGACAAGGTGAGCGAGCGGCGGGCTTGGGGAAGAGCGGATGCACCCATCCTTCCCAGGCTTCCTTCCGCAGAGCCGCTAGCCTTAACCAGGCAAAGAAGCTAAAGTGTAGAAGGAAGGGGAAGATGATATCATGTGAAGCTTTGTCGTTGTGCCCCGGTCCTGGCCTAACTCCTTTACTGACTCGCTTCCCTGGAGGCCGTTAGGCAGGCCATGCCCAAGATTTCTGCAGCCACTTCCTGCAGCTACTTAGGGAAACACCTGTGTCAAGTCAGACTCTGGCAGGCATCTGACCACTGGAGGGCGCCTGGGACCTTCACCTTCAGAGCTGTCTCCCAGAGCCTGCCAGATTGGGCACATCTGCAAAGCAGGGTCTTTACCTGTAACAAATGATGACAAATTCAGCGGCTTAAAGCAACATTGTTATTATCTGTTGGTAGCTCCCTCTTGAGCTGACTCAAGGTGTGAGCAGGTCTGCATTCCTTTCTAGACTAGCTCCAGTCTGTCTCCACGCCTTTTCCACCTACTTGCGACCATGTCTGTCTCAAGCCTGCAGTGGCTCACACGGGATCGCTCAGACCCCCTCTGTATCTTCATTATGCCTCTCTCTGATTGTTCTGCTCTCTGATCCCTCGTGAGCACTTCGGGCTTCCACAGCTGACCTAGGATCATTTCTCATCTTCCAGCCTCCCCTCTCCTTTGCCGTGTAATCTCCTGCCCAGCCCCGGCATCAGGTGTGGAGATAATGGACACAGGTGCTTCCGTGGGATGCACTGGAAGCAGTGAGTCACAGCTGGTGGGCACGAGGACTTGTAACCTAGGTCAGGCTCTTCCCACCTGACCACATTCCTCCATAGCCCGGAGAAAACAGCACGATCCAGATGTGTGGCACCAGCACCTGAGAGGCCAAGAGAATTGGGAGACAGAGGTCCAGCCTGGGGTACATGGAGCATGTACACACATACACACATACACACACACAGTCTCAAACAAAGACAAAGCAAAAACCCTTAGGAGGGGCTATCAGGGTATTTGTGTTATTTTTATAAAACTAGAGAAATTGCAGTTTTATTCAAACCTTTTTCTTTTCACATCTGATATTTATGTTCAGTCTTTCCTGACTAATAATTTCCCTGGGCATTCTTGGGAATTCATGGGTTCATTTTTGAGTACCATGAAGGTACTGGTTTCTTCATAAGGCCTCTGCTTAGCAGAGCTGCCTGACTCTCTACTGCCCCCTGCAGCCCTTACTCCGTCCGCTGTGACCCTGCCCCACTTGTTTGCTGGCTTGTGATTGCCTTCTGCTGGCTCTCAAGCTCTCACTTATGAATCTGGTCTCTGTCTAGTGAAAAACTAGAACTAAGGCGCTTTGGGTGTCCTTCGGTGTATCAGCAGTGTATTTCCTTCCTAAGGAAGTTGTGTCGTCTCTTGTTAGAGTTGCTTAGCTGGTTTGATAAATGAGTTTCTCATCTTTTGGGAGTAACCGCCATTCAACACGTTTTCAGAGGAAATGTGGGCAAAGTTTGGATTTCTAACCAACGGAACTTGGGTCGCTGCTTTTTCTCTCATCCCATTGGCCCGTCATTTTGGTTTCTGACACACTGTTTAATTAGCCGGTGCCACCATCTCCCTGACACTCCTGCAGAAGTCAGTCTCCTCGGCAGCTGTAGTCATCTTCGCCCAAACAGGCAGCAGGTTCTTGAAGCTAACGTTTTGGGACAAGCCCTGCTGTGTCCGAGCACATTCCCGGAGGGTTATGAGGAGAGTCCTAAGAGCTGGCGGTCAGGTGGTCCCCATACCGTCCCAGGACTTCCTTTGACATCTTTCTGCATCTGAACTGGAGTGAGCCCTTCAGCGCTTCTGTGTGAGAAGTGCTTATTTCGTGCTCAGCTCTTGTGCTGGGTCTCTGGTCTGTCTGTCTGTAAGGTCCGTCTGTCACTTCACAGGTGCTGTACAGACTTGCAGCCAGCACTGCTGATGTAGCTGCAGCCATCCCATTACACATTGCATTTTGTGTGTAAGATCTTCCTGTCTGGCCGGGCGGTGGTGGTGCATGCCTTTAATCCCAGCACTCGGGAGGCAGAGGCAGGCGGATCTCTGTGAGTTCGAGACCAGCCTGGTCTACAGAGCTAGTTCCAGGACAGGCTCCAAAACCACAGAGAAACCCTGTCTTGAAAAACCAAAAAAAAAAAAATCTTCCTGTCTGTGACCTTAGGGAGATTCTTCTTTTCCACCACTGGTGGGCACCTGAGTCTGATGAGGCTCCATGTCCTTGAGTCTGCTAAGCATCTGTGTGTTTACACTTTCGTTGGGTTTAGAACATGTCAGGCCGTTGTATCTTCAGACACGCCTGCTCCTTCCACTCAGGTTCTCCAGTTACATCCGTGAAGTACTTTGAGTTTCACTAATGGCCTGTTGTCGTTTGGTTTTTCTTACTTCTTTCCAGAGAGTTCCCATCATTGTGTGCTAGGTTCGCTGATCCTTTGCCAGGGCTGAACCGATGACTGAGCTCCATCGGTGATATTTTCATCTCAGAAAGTTTAAGTTGAACCCATTTTAGGTCATGACTCTACTTAACAAGCGGTGGGCTTGGTTTTGTTGTTGGTAGTGATGTTGTTGTTGGTGGTGGTTGTTTTGGGCAGTTTCTGTTGTGGTCCTGGGCAGCAAACATGGGGTCTTGTGCACACTAGGCAGTCACTGTCCCACTGAGCCACCCCTCAGTCCAGGCTTAGTTTATTGATAGCTTTTGAACATATAGGATAAAATGACATTACCGACTTAATGTCTGTGCCTGGTATCCATGTCTGGGTCCACTTCCATGATTTGATTTCCTTTCTGTTTGGGTGCAAACCTGGCTGTCTTGCTGGGTTTCTGGCCTTGTGCATTTGGCCTTGCTGGGGCTGGGTAGTTTTATTCCTAGGACTCTTCTTCAAGTTTGCCTGAGACCTCATTAAGTCTCTTGGAAACAGATTTGTTCAGATGTCATCTTATGATCTGATAGGTGTCAGGCTCATTATTCTGCTCTACTGAGCAGGGTTTTCTTGGGTATTACTCAGGGCCCTGTGAGGGGGAAGTTCTTTCCAGTCCACTTGGTGGGAACAGACAGTAGTTTACCCTGTGTGCATGTCGGGGGATGTTTCTCTGTCTGGGCTATGTTTGGAGTAACCTCTTTGAACCCGTGTACCTGGAAGCTGATGAGTTCTGTCATTTCAGAATAGAGTGTGAGTCTTTCTCTTGGCAGCAGCCTGTCTGTGAGACCACCTTTGGGGTGGATGTGGAGCTTCTCGTCTGACGAGGTTACTGTAGGGCTCTTAGGAGGCACTGGGAGACATGCAGCACTATCCAGGATTGACTAGGGCCTGCTTCTCTATCAGGGAGTCTGTGCCTGAGGAGGCCAGAACTTGATGTATTGGGTCTCCCTTGAACACTTTCCGTGGTCTGTATTGAGGCAGGATCTCTCATTTGAACCCAAATCGCCAGTTTGGCAGCTCCTGCTAGCCAGCATACTCCAGGGTTGTAAGATCTCTGTCTCTTGCTCTCTGGGATAGCAGGCAGGGCTGCGGTGCCCACCCGCAGTCTGCATGGGTGTTGGGGATTGAATTCTAGTCCTTACCGTTGTACTGCAAGCATTTTACCTGCCGAGACGTCTCCCTGGCCCCACATATAGCCGTTCTTCCACGTAGGCTGCACATCTACCGTGTACGCCATCCATGTACAAGGTGTTGGCACCTTTTAGAGCAAGCAGAAGGTTTTGTGCTCCGCTTTCAAACCTGATCCTTATCGTGTAATGATGCCAAAGATCAGCGAGAGGCCCTTCACTTCCTGCTTCCTGTCAGGGAGGATATTTAACAGAAACATAAACCAACAGTTCCTACCTCGCTGGGCAACTGTAAGGCCATCCATCTGCACAATCCAGAGACATTAGCACTAGACAAAGAAGAACGAGTGCATGTTTCATTGTAATGTGTCGAATGGTCATGCTTTTTACTAGTAAAGTTCTTGTGAATATTTGTGTGGGTTCAGTTGCATGATGCTGCAGTGGATATGCATGGCACAAATACAGGGCACAGCACAAAGACCACTAGTGACGGCTTTGTTTCTTGTGATTGATACCTGATTGTGTCTGCTGCTCATGGGTACCATGTCTTTGGTCAGAGCCACTGCTCTCTGTGATGACATTAGCCACACAGAATATTCACAGGGCCAAGTTTTATCCTTTTTCTTTCATGGTCCTTTCCTATGAAATGGGGGAAAGGTACCCACACCCCAGCAGGCAGTGTGATGTGATAGCAGGTTCTCTCAGGTTCGCCTTTACCTCGTTACATCTGTTATCAAGAAGAATTCTGCTTTATTTGTGTCTAAAATGTTCCCCATGGGTAATTTCATGTAGCTAGAAATGATATGAAGAAGCTGTAAAAGTGTCCCCATATGTTAATTGTAGAAAGGGGTTTCCGTATGACATTTGCATACGTGCCTATTATGTACATCAGTGAGAGGAGTGGGCTTGTAAGAGGAAGCAGGCGTGGCAAACCCGATGCTGGCACTCACTTCCAGAGATCCTAGTAGTTCCCAGAGGCCCTGATCTGCACTCTTGTCTCCTCTGTCTACAGGGAGCTGAACGGAAAATCAGGGATGAAGAACGAAAGCAAAGCAAGAGAAAAGGTAAGTGCGCTGCCTGGAGTTCCCAGAGAATGCCTGGCTGCAGCTGTGTCCTGCCAGCCACAGCCCAGACCCTGAAGAGTGCGGGCTGGATGGGGAGAGACTGGCATGGCGAGCACCAGCACCAAGGCCTTCCCCAGCAGCTGTGGAGGAGGGCAGGGGCTTACAGAACTGCAGGCCATGTCTTGGGTGGGCTCAGGCCTTTTCGGATGCTGTAGATCATAGATCAGGCTGGCCTCCAAGTCATAGAGAGGGAGCAGCCTCTGCCTCCCGAGTGCTGGGATTACAGACGTGCGCCAGCACAAAGGCAGCCATAACCATCATCTCTTGGTGACTTGTGGGTTTTGCTCCCCAGTTTCTGACGTTAAAGTACAGCTGCTTCCCTCACACAAACGGACGGACATCACGGTGTTCAAGCCCTTCCTGGATCTGGATACCCAGCCTGTCCTCTTCATCCCGGATGTACACTTCACTAACCTGCAGCGCGGCAGCCACGTAGGTACCAGTCTGCCTAGAGAGGCTGCGCCCCCTGGCGGTTTTCACAGTCAGATCGCAATGGCCCCTTGACCAGTTAGTGAGCTCTCTGGAACTTTCAGTCAGGTGACATGGTACCAGTTACAACCGAATGGTGAATGATGCTGACCCAGAGATGCAGTGCTGACCTTTCACCCCAGGTCCATGCGTATTCTTTCCTGTTGTAGCTCATTTAAAGGTGTCAAGAGTGGCCTCACATTTGGGGTTTGAGTCTGTGGCCTTGTAAGTTTGGCTTGGGTGACACCTGTGTCTGGAGGCCCCTTCTTATAGTTCCCGTTACTGGGTGTCATTGACATGTGCCACGTGCTCTACAGCCATATCTTAGCTACCCATGCTAAATTTAAAATCCAGCCACACCCTGCCTCGTGGGACAGGCATTTCGGGAGAGTGTACCTTTCCTTTTTATACTGAGGTCGGGTAAATTCACAAAGGAGACCCTGCCGTGCACTTAGTAGACAGATTTCTAAGGGACTAATGAGTGGTCAGAGGTGTTGGCCAATCCTCCAGTTCTAGTGAGATTGCTCAGAGCGAACTGGAGGCTGCCAGGTTTTTCTGTGAAGGGGCTGGTGCCAGTGAATATTTCCGACTTTTTCAGTCTGTGTCGTCCCCCATCGGCTGTTCCCACTCTGCATTCTGTTGCAGAAGGAGCCACACACAGTGAGTGACTGACCGAGTAGCGGCATCTAAATGTTTACATCAGCCAGCCTCTGTCACAAAGACCAGCCCCCTGGGTCAGCAAAGTCAGAGAGAGCTCTAAAAACTCTGGGTGTTGAAAAATACGGCTCCAGGATTGTGTCTTTTAGAAGGGTTTGGTGTTTGGCTGGTCGCATTCAAAATCATTTCCATTTGGGACTGATTTACGTGTGGTTTGAAGCATCTGCACAAGTTTGGAAAGTGATCTGAGTCTGTGTCTTTGGCCTTAGGTTCTTTCCATGCCCCCGGAAGAGCTGGAAGGTGAAGGGTAAGGTTTACATTTTGTTTCACTCAAACTCATTCAAACTCACCGAAAATGTAGAGACACAATACAAAGAACTTGCTTTTCCTCTGAGCTACTTAAGCATAGTTTCTCAGCCAGGCGTGGTGACACCCACCTGCCATCCTAGCACTGCCAAGACTGAGGCAGGAAGATGTGATTTGCGGCCATCCTGGGCTGTACAGTGAGTCCCAGGCCAGGGCGTCAAAGAATAGAGAGCTGACCCAGAGCCCCACTGTTCCTGAGTATCAGGTGTGTCTCCTGCTAACGAGGACCTCGCTTGTATTCACGGTGTGGATGGGAACACTGCTGGCTCTGTCGCAGGCTCATTCAGGTCACACTGATTGTGCAGTAACACGGTCATGCAAGGCTAGATCCAGTTCAGAGCCTTCGTGTGGTGTGTCTTTAACTTGGGGGACATCTGCAGTGAGGCCTCTCCGTGCACCCCAGATGTGTCCTCCTCCCCTGGGTCCTCCCTCACTTTATCTCATCCCTGTGCCCACAGTGCCTGTATGACTAAGCCTCTTCTTAGATGTCTTTCCTTTTCTCATGTGCTACGGAGACAGTACGCTGTACCCCATATATCCCTCTTTCACCTCCAAACTTCAGCCTGCTCACTGATCTTTGTCGGTACAGGGCTCTGTTTCTCACTTTAAGCTGTAAACCATCCCGTCCACTCACAGGAATTCACCACTGCCGCTGTTGACATGAGGCTCCTATCCCTTGGTGCCGCCCCTGGTCCTTTTGACTTGTATTCAGTGCTGGTGTCTTCCTTGTCTAGCCTACAGAACCAGTCTCTTGTCCAAGAAATGCAGATTTCCCATAAAGGAGGCAGTGTGTAGAATCCAGGACTGGGGCCCCAGATGTCCCTCTGAAGTCTTGATGCTCCTCTCTGTAGGTAGCCTGCTCATCTCTGTGGGCTCCGTGCCCAGAAGTCCCCTGCTATTAGAATAGCCACAGCCTACACAGACCCCAGCCTGGCTTGTCCTTAAGATGGCTTTGGGACTGAACTTTGAAGACATAGTGAAGTCTGCTTTGGGCATTCCCTTTCCTACTCACACAGGAGTGCATAGAGATGAACACCCAGCTCTTGGTGGCTTCCTTAGCCCTCTCTCCCTGCATCTCGGTTTTGGGTTTGTTTTTTGAGACGGGGCTGTACCCTGACCCAGGCTGGCCTAGGACTCACTGTGTGGCCCAGCCTGGCATCCGGCTCAGAAGCAGTTCCCACCTCATGTTTCTGAGTGTTGTGATCTCAGGTCCAAGCCCCTGTACCTGATTTTCTGGGTCCTGTTTTTGCTTTCCCTCCACTCTGACCCTCTCCCAGCCTGCATTTGTCGCCTCTAAGCCCGTGCCATGGTTCCACTCATGGTGTCTCAGACATGGCCTCCTGCGGGCACCTTCACCAAGTACATGTTGCAACTAAGGAGCTGAGATGGACTGATCCTTTCAGGCCTGTGCTGTCCTTATTTCTGGTCATCTGTCTCTTCATTCACCCCACAGACCCTTCCCAGAACACATGCCTTTGCCAGCAGTGGCTCAGACCCCTGCACTTCCCTCTCAGGCTCCTTGTCCACTCTCCCCTGATATTTCCATGGAAGCCTTTAGAAGCTACACTGTGGTCACAAGCCTTCTGCTAGACTATCCTACCTGTGGGCCTGGAATTTCCTGCAGCATAGACCACACACCTTTTGGCCACAACTGTCCACCTGACACAACTTTCAGAGTCCCCCTGACCCGAGACATAAAACCCACAATTCCTTACAGCTGAACGAAGGCAGCCATGGCCTGTCTAGTGTGTATTGTGTCACAGCGAGCATGGCTCTGCCTTCCCGCGCTCAGTGCTGAGTTAGTGGAAGGGATGCCCAGCCGTGGAGCCCTCCTAGTATGTCACTTGGATGGCCTAGGCCTGACGAGCCCTGCCCAGGTTGTCGTCTGGCTTGGACCCCATAATGAATGGAAAGAGTTTGAGTGTAAAGTACAGCAGCTGTAAAGAACCTCCCTCCTGCTCACGCAGACCAGCGGAGTTGAAGCAGGTGACCTAAAAGTGCTTTGGCTCCCCCACAGGTCTGTCTTGAAAAGGGGGCCATTTGGAACCGAAGATGACTTTCTAGTTCCTCCACCAGCTAAGCTGACCCGGACAGAAGAACCGAAGAGAGGTGTGTTGGGTCCTCGTGGTGATGAGGATTCTTAGCAGTCAGCTCATGGTCTCACCCCCTGCATGTCCACCCTTCAGACCGCCACCTCCCCCGAGAGTTCAGGGGAAACTGCCGTTGGGTCCTGGGGCTCACACTGAGGTGGCATGTGTTGCTCTCCCTCCTGGGGCTGTGTCTGGCTATCCTAACTAGCACCTGTGATCCGTTGTCATGAGTTTCACTCATGTGAATTAACTGCTTTTCTCCCCTGTCCTACCCAGTGCTGCTCTATGTCCGAAAGGAGGCTGAAGAAGTCTTCGACGCCCTGATGCTCAAGACCCCGTCTCTGAAGGGCTTGATGGAGGCGGTAAGTAGGACGCACAGCTCAGTCCCTCTGTAGAAATGGAGGGAGCCTCACAGTCCCAGTCAAATGTTCTGTTAGACAACCTGATTCCTCTGTTGCACTGGAGCCGTGACCTCTTTTCCCAGCCATCCTTTGTGTATAGCACTGCATGCCTCTGACCCGCCCTGGGCATCCTCGCTTGACTGCAGCTCTGTCTGTCCCTTGTGACCAGCCAGGAATTGATAGGTGTATTGAATTCCATTTGTGATGGCCTAGGGGACAGTTTAACTTTTATACTCTTGATCGAAGAGAAAATTCACATAGCAAACTGCTTAGAAGTTGACAATAGTGAAGTCTTAAAACAAACCATCATCCATAAACTAGTGGTTCAGTCAGACTTGATACAGCATCTGTAATTTCTAAAACTCTAGAAGCTAAGGCAGAAACATTGAGAATTTGAGACAAACATGTCCCCAAACAAAAACTCCAGCTCCTGGTCTATCTCTGCTCCTCACTGGGTACCCGGTCTTTCTCTGCTCCTCATCGGGACCCCAGTCTTTCTCTGCTCCTCATCGGGGCCCCAGTCTTTCTCTGCTCCTCATCGGGGCCCCAGTCTTTCTCTGCTCCTCATCGGGGCCCCAGTCTTTCTCTGCTCCTCATCGGGGCCCCAGTCTTTCTCTGCTCCTCATCGGGGCCCCAGTCTTTCTCTGCTCCTCATCGGGGCCCCAGTCTTTCTCTGCTCCTCATTGAGGACCCTGTCTTTCTCTGCTCTTCCCTGGTACTCTCGCCTCCCTCTGTGCCTTCCTTGTCTTTGCTAACCATGGTAGACCTTATCCAGAGTACATCCGGGAGGATGTAGAGGTGTGACCTGTGATGACTACCAACCCCCGGAGCTGAGCTCATGTCCCCGTGGGATGTCAGGAGAAGCATGGGAGGAGGGCTGCATGCTGACTCCCCTTTCTGGTTTGTCTTGGCCAGTATCCTAGCACCAGTGATGGCTCCTGACACTTTCCAACCCTAAGCCCGTGCAAATCACAGAAATTTTGATCTCAAAGTGATGCATATTTGAAATGCCCCTTAGCTCCCTTAACAGCTGCAGCGTGCTGAACCCACTTGAAAAGTCTTTTTAAAACAAACACAAAACCTTGGTCCTGCTGTGGAGTCCAGGCTGGTCTGGAACTCACTTATATAGCCCAGTCTGGCCTCCGACTCCCCATTGTTGGGATTTCAGGCATGGGCTACCACTCACAGCTTTATCCAGGTGCACTGTAGGCCCTGCAGCCACCAGACTAAATGACATAAGCCAAATAGAGTGGTCTGCCCAGACAGGAAGACAGAGGACAATGAGATAAGCCAGAGATCCACAGGGAAAGTGTAATGAAGGTGCATAAATCAAACGAGGTGACGGTAGTCCCCGCATCCCTCAGTGCGACCCTTCCTGCATTAGCCTCCTGAGTGCTGGGATCACAGGCATACCCACCATGTTGGCTTTTTTTTTTTTTTTTTTTTTTTTTGGCTTTTGATTAAACCTGTGTGACTTGTCCGCAACTCTCAAAGATGAATATGTGCCATTTGCCAGACCAGCAGCATGAACTGCACAGGGTAGGCCCGGCATGCACCGGGCTTCAGTGGGTAAAGCTGATTGGCTCCTAGATGGAGCAGAGGTGGCAGAACAAGTCAAGGAGCTGTCACAGGGAGCTAAAGCCACTCTGACACAGGGCCTCTGGATGACAACCCTGGTCACTAGCTGTGAATGGTTCTTTCAGTCAGTTGACTTGTTGACATCTGAATTAATTAGGGGAATCACCAGCTTCCTCTCCCCAGGACATAGTCCCTTTGTTTAAGCAACTTTTAAAAACAGGAGGCTGACAACCAGGCTGTGGTGGCACACGCTGCCTTTAATCCCAGTAATAAGGAGGCAGAGGCAGAGGCAGGCGGATCTCTGAGTTCGAGGCCAGCCTGGTCTACAGCAGAGTTCCAGGACAGCCAGGGCTACAGAGAAACCCAGTATTGGGGGAGGGGAGGTAGTGCAGGACAGGAGGAATTACAAATTTGAGGACAGCTTTGGCTATGGTAAGACCTTGTCTCAAAACACACACACACACACACACACACACACACACACACACACACACACAGATGGAAAGATGGGTCAGTGATTAAAAGAGCACTGGCTACTCTTCAGAGGATGTGGGTTCAGTTCCCAGCACCCATATGATGGCACACAGCTGTCTGTAATCCTAGAGGATCCAGAGGTACCAGGCATAGTGTGGTACAACAGACACCCATGCAGACAAAACACTCATATACAAAAATTCAAAATTGGTAAATGTGTACACATATAAGTAAAATCTTAAAAAAAAAATGATAAAACAGAAAACAGTATAATTGTGTGGTTTAAAAAAAAACTTTGACAATATTCTTATTCTCTGTTCTTTTAGATCTCAGACAAGTATGATGTCCCCCATGACAAGATTGGGAAGATATTTAAGAAATGCAAGAAAGGGTGAGTAATGGCCGCATTCTGTGTGCCCCTGAAGACAGCTGTCCTCAGCACTGACGTAACACACTGTCAGCGGCACACAGCCCAGAAGCAGCCAGAAAATGCAAGTGTTAAATAAATCTGGGCTTTCTGCTCTTATTTGTTTGTGGGGGAGAAAGTGGAAGAGTGAATCAGAGTCACTCTCTGTAGCCCAGGCTACCCCTGAACTCATGACAGTCCTCCTGACCCAGGCTCCCCAGTGCAGGGAGTGTAGGTGTGGAAAACTATGCCTCACTTTCTCTTCCTTATTAAATTTGAAGATTGGTCTTTTCAAGGGCTAAAGAAATCTGTATTTGCACTTCCGGTGCCTGGCAGCCCTGAAGCGGCTCCACACTCGGGGTGTGTGCTGAAGCTGACAAGGGTGTCGGGACCCTCCTTTCCCATCACCCGCCAGGTGTGAGACTGGACACACCTCACACCACTCTCCTGTGTGGTTTGGCAATGTGGAGCTGTGACCCAAACCAGTTTTCACTGACCCCAAAGCCTTTTCCCTTCCTTCTTGAACACCCCACCCTTGGTTGTATTTTCCAGCTATAGAAAAATGCTTCTTGTCAAGAAATTAATTTTTAGTATATTGTGTGTGTCTGTGTGTGTGTGTGTGTGTGTGTTCATGGAGTCAGTTCTCTCCTACCCCTGGATACCGAGGATGGAACACAGGTCGTCAGGCTTGGCTGCCAGCCTTGTCACCTGCTGAGCCATCTTGCTGGCCCCAGAAGCTGTGATTTTTAGTTCTCTTTAGCATGAATAAGCAGAGTACATAGTATAAGACCTTTTTGTCTTATTTCTAAACCAAATGCTAAGGAATTTTTTGGATGACTCTAACAGGAAGGATTAAACTTAACTACTTTGTTTAAACTTTGGGGGTGGCTTGCCAGGAAGGGTAATCCATCAGGATTTGAGTTGTACTGATTCTAACATAGAGCCACCCACATCGGGTACCATTTAGGGCATGAATACTCCAGCGTTTCCTGTCCATCACACCACCAGTGTTTCTACCACTGGGAGCCTTAACTCGGTTCCCTCCCTGCATGGTCCTCACTGGCCCCCACCATAGGCACTGTGGGGCACTCTGTCTCCTGAAGGAGGCAGCCACCTCATGGGAGGGTATGACAGTGTCCCCACAAGTCACAGTCGATGCCCAACTAACAGGAAAATCCAAGCCTTGCACCAGGGCCAAATAGGACAGTGGGAACTGACGCCCTGTCTTTGTCCAGGATCCTGGTGAACATGGATGACAACATCGTGAAACACTACTCCAATGAAGACACCTTCCAGCTGCAGATTGAAGAAGCTGGCGGGTCGTACAAGCTCACCCTCACAGAGATTTAAGGTGTGGGGCTCAGCCCCAGGTGTGGGAGTTCAGTGAGAGTGTTCCAGAACTTACAGTTCAGCCAGCTGAGGAGCTCGGGCACCCACCAACATCTTGACTATCAGGGAAGGAACTTTTCACGTAGGAGATGATGCTATGTATACCATGCTGTGTTGATGTTTCCCATGTGATAGAAATCCATGCATTGTTGTGTTTAAATTTCTCATATGCTTAGAAAGCAAAACATGAGAACTTTGTACCAGCTCTAACAGACTGTGGGAACCTTGGGGTCTGCTACATTACTTACCAAATCTCTGGAGATCTGCCTCTGTCTGTGATAGCGGTGGGCTGCTGGTGGCCGAGGGTCAGGAAGGCAATAGCTTGTCTTTGAGGATCTTGTGTTCTTGCCTGACCTCAGTCTAACTCCAGCTGCCTTGGGGAGTGGGCCCAGCCCTGAGCAGTAAAGGACTGAGCCCTCTCCCTCCACCTCTCCTCTTCTGATGTTTACTTAGTAGGGTGCATTCCTGGAACCCTCCTTGCGACTTCCTTGGACATACCGACTACCTTTCTTATGAAGAACTTACGTGGTGGCAGCGTGAAGTTAGTTCAGTTAAAGCTGCGTTGTATATAAGTGCAATATCTTTTTGAAGGTCTGCCTGTAAATGTGTACATACATGTCTGATATAAATATATAATATATAAATACAGTTCTGTGTACAGATAGTGGAGGCGAGCAGGAACATCTACTTTGCAAACCCTCCCCAGAGAAGAGGGTAAGCTATTTTTGATAACGTGGACCAAGCAGGTGGAATGCGTTTTCCCAAACACAAGCAAGTGTTCCCTAGCATAGCAAAAAGCCATCTCAAGTGGCGGAGCCACCTGCTCTTGAGAGTGCCGTCGCCATGTGGGTTTCTACACCCTGAGTGGAGCTAATGGAAGACTCAGCTGCAGCTACCGTATGGGGTGCATGTGCAGTGTCAGCAAAGCTGTGCTCATGCGGATCACAGCTGTCATCGTGAGCCAGCGATGCACCCCAAAACGGGCCTACTTCTGCGAGCACCGTGTTTCAGAACTTCAAACCGAGGCTACCGTGCACTAACTAGAAAGCTCTAATGGAATTACATTACTGTGGCAGGGGAATGTTTTGTACACACTTAAATATTTAAGAAGAAACTTTGCAATGTAATTTTATAACAAATCCTGTAACAGAAATACAATTGCAGGTCTCTTTAGGTTCAGGGAACTAGAATAGGTCATTTGTATGAGTAGGAATGTTAGCTGTATACTTAGGTAAAAATATTCTAATGAAGTATGTGAACAAAATAGCTGGTTTTCTAAGCTACGGGATACGGGTCATATAACACTATTTTATATTTTGTTTTATGAAATCAATTTTACTTGTTTTAATTGTATCATTGAATGTGTTTTAAACTAAAGGGATTGAATTTTATATGTCTGATTCACAAGATGTCAGCTCCTGTTACTCCATGCGACTCCTTCACTCCATCCTTTTCCATTGCCTGACTAACCTGGAACTTGCTATGTAGCCCATAGCTCAAGACTCAGAGTTCTGCTTCCCAGGTGCAGGGATTATAGGCATGCACCACCATAGCCTTCCAGCCCCAGGACTGCATGCATGCACCACCATAGCCTTCCAGCCCCAGGATCGTATGCATGCACCCCCACAGCCTCCAAGCCCCGGGATCGCATGCATGCACTACCATAACCTCCCAGCCCCAGGATCGTATGCATGCACTACCATAACCTCCCAGCCCCAGGATCGCATGCATGCACCCCCACAGCCTCCCAGCCCCAGGATCGTATGCATGCACCCCCACAGCCTCCCAGCCCCGGGATTGTATGCATGCACCCCCACAGCCTCCCAGCCCCGGGATTGCATGCATGCACCACCACAGCCTCCCAGCCCCAGGATCGCATGCATGCACTACCATAACCTCCCAGCCCCAGGATCGTATGCATGCACTACCATAACCTCCCAGCCCCAGGATTGCATGCATGCACCCCCACAGCCTCCCAGCCCCAGGATCGTATGCATGCACCCCCACAGCCTCCCAGCCCCGGGATCGCATGCATGCACCACCACAGCCTCCCAGCCCCGGGATCGCATGCATGCACTACCATAACCTCCCAGCCCCAGGATCGCATGCATGCACCCCCACAGCCTCCCAGCCCCAGGATCGTATGCATGCACCCCCACAGCCTCCCAGCCCCGGGATCGCATGCATGCACCCCCACAGCCTCCCAGCCCCGGGATTGCATGCATGCACCACCACAGCCTCCCAGCCCCGGGATTGCATGCATGCACCACCACAGCCTCCCAGCCCCGGGATCGCATGCATGCACTACCATAACCTCCCAGCCCCAGGATCGTATGCATGCACTACCATAACCTCCCAGCCCCAGGATTGCATGCATGCACCCCCACAGCCTCCCAGCCCCAGGATCGTATGCATGCACCCCCACAGCCTCCCAGCCCCGGGATCGCATGCATGCACCACCACAGCCTCCCAGCCCCGGGATCGCATGCATGCACTACCATAACCTCCCAGCCCCAGGATCGCATGCATGCACCCCCACAGCCTCCCAGCCCCAGGATCGTATGCATGCACCCCCACAGCCTCCCAGCCCCGGGATCGCATGCATGCACCACCACAGCCTCCCAGCCCCGGGATCGCATGCATGCACTACCATAACCTCCCAGCCCCGGGATCACATACCTGCACCACCACAGCAGCCTCCCAGCCCTGGGACTGCATGCTTGCACCACCACAGCCTCCCAGCCCCGGGATCGCATGCATGCACTACCATACCCTCCCAGCCCCAGGATCGCATGCATGCACTCCCACAGCCTCCCAGTCCCAGGATCGTATGCATGCACCACCATTAGCCTCCCAGCCCCGGGATCGCATGCACGCACCACCATGTGTAAAATACACCTTCAATGAACATGATGCAATCAATGACTCCAACTCCCCTGGAAGATTTCCCATTGTGCACATTTTCCCACCTTCATCCTTAGGCCCAAGTCCAGCCTGTGCCCACAGCAGGGTTTACTGATGACTCAATGGGCCAGTGTGGAAAGCCGAGTTGATGGCAACTGCCCTGTGAGAGCCCTTCCTCCCAGCCCCTAGGGCTGCTGTTGGCTCCCTCCTCACTCAGCTCTGATTAGTCTAGTGAACAGGGCTTGCTCAGAGGTGCCTGAGAGAGGGGCTGGGGAAGGATGCGCCTTGTTCATTTCTGTGACTCCATGTGCTCCAGGAAAGGAGTGTGTGATTGTCATCCTGTTGGTGACATTGGCATCCCACCTGAGGTCACCAACAGTGCAGCCAGGCTTTGATCCCTAGCCTCTGCCTCCTGGGGATCCCAGATTGTGCTCAGGTCTCCTCTGTCTTAAGCACATGACTCCTGATCCAAACTCTAAGCCCATGACCCCCGGTCCTGAACTCCTATAGCAACTACCCCTTCAAATCTCTGAACCAAAATACAAAAAAAAAAAAAGAAAGAAAAGAAAGAAAGAAAGAAAAGACAATCCCATCAGCTACCAGAATGAACATCAAAGCTCTATGAGAAGGTGACTGGAGGTTTAATGCCTCTCCCCCACCACTACCCTGCCCCCAGTCCTCCTCCAAGGCAGGAAAGTTTCTGGAATGGGTTGTCTAATGGAGACAAGATACTTCTGACTCCACCATCCGTGTAGTAATGAACACTGGTGGAGGCATGGACTGTCAATAGGGATGTGTGAAATCTCACCTCTGCGCACTTCTAGTTAAATGCAACTAATCAGAGAGCTGCAGCTCTGACTACGGACCTTCTAGACGATCTGCAAAGCCAAAAAAAAAAAAAAAAAAAAATAGGATGGTGTTTGTTTGGCTTTAAGGGACAAGATGATGGAAGGAAAAGATGTGTTCTGGGATTCAGAGATCTAGTTCAGGTGCCATGTGAACCCAGAGCTCCTAGGTCTGGGCTGGAAGGAGCCATGCCTCCTCCAGCAGCAGAGCCACTGGCTGGACATCAGATGGAAAACCTCATCCTGTGATTTGGTTACAGCCCTGCAGGGGGTCTATATTAATGTAAGGCGATTGCCTTGGGGACACGGGACTCTGGACTTTGGAATGAGGACATGTGTGAAGATTGACTAAGCTAGAGAAAAGTGACTTTCCATCCCTAGTGGTCATGGCCTCCCCATCCCCAGTGGCCATGGCCTCCCCATCCCCAGTGGCCATGGCTTCCCCATCCCCAGTGGCCATGGCCTCCCCATCCCCAGTGGCCATGGCTTCCCCATCCCCAGTGGCCATGGCTTCTCCATCCCCAGAGGCCATGGCTTCTCCACCCTCAGTGGCCATGGCTTCCCCACCCACAGTGGCCATGGCTTCTCCATCCCCAGTGGCTGTGGCTTCCGCATCCCCAGTGGCCGTGGCTTCTCCATCCCCAGTGGCCGTGGCTTCTCCATCCCCAGTGGCCATGGCTTCTCCACCCACAGTAGTCGTGGCTTCTCCATCCCAGTGGCCATGGCTTCTCCATCCCCAGTGGCCATGGCCTCCCCATCCACAGTGGCCATGGTTTCTCCATCCCCAGTGGCCATGGCCTCCCCACCCACAGTGGGCATGGTTTCTCCATCCCCAGTGGCCATGGCCCCCAATCCCAGTGACCATGGCCTTCTCACCCACAATGGTATCTATCTGCCTTAAAAAAAGTACTCCATGGCTGGAATGGAGGTTATACAGTGGCTCAGCAGCAGCCTTCCCCACTCCAAGGCTGATGTGGCTGTGGCTACTGTTGAGTGCCCAGCCAACCATGAGCAGAGGCCAGCACTAAACCATGCTACAGCACATCTTCAATCATAGAAGGGACAGTGCTTGGCTCGTCCTGGAATAAACATTGAGTTTGCTTTGCCTTTCTTGCTTGATTAATGATCCCGCTAAAACTCCCACCTGCACACTTGCACAGTACCCTATCCACGACCGTGATGCTCCACACAGTTCATGGCCAAGGAAGTCTTCCAGTGAGTGCACGCTCGTAAATGTCTCAGGTCTTGCCATGTTCCTCGCTGTTCCAAGGGCTATCTTAATAGAACCATGTATCAGCTGTCCCTTTGGTGACTCAGTTACAAGGCCACCTGGTCCTTATGGGGCTAAGGCAAGAGTCCCCAGAAAGCTACACTTGAGGGTCATCAGCGTGGAACAGGTGCTCAGGGTTCAGCTACAGCCTGACCCCTCCCATCCAGGAGCCAGAGGTGGTGTGGGAGAATGGTCTGTATTCTGTCAATTATATTTTAAATAAACACTGATTGGCCAGTAACCAGGCAGGAAGTATAAGCCGGTCAATGAAAACAGAATTCTGGGAAGGAGGAAGCCCATTCCTCTGCAGTTGTGACCCTGCCACAGAAGAAGCAAGATGTGACTGCCTCGCTGAAAAAGGTACTGAGCCATGTAGCTAACATATACTAGAATAATGGGCTAATATAAGTTATAAGAGTTAATAAGAAGCCTGAGCTAATGGGCCAATCAGTTTACAACTAGTGTAGACCTCTGTGTGATTTCTTTGGACATAATGACTGTGGGAATCAGGCAGGACAGAAAACTCAGTCAACAAGAAGGTGAAGTGGCAATTGGCACCATTCTGACACTCCCCCCCCCACACACACACCACCACCACCAGAAAAACTGCTTTCTGTCCTGTGGTGGTGGCACATGCCTGTAATCGCAACACTTGGGGAGTGGGAGGGTCAGGAGTCCATCAGCCTCAGCTACATAGATAGTCAAGCCTATGTTACAAGACCCTATCTCAAAAAAGAGAACAAGGAGCCGGGCGATGGTGGCGCACGCCTTTAATCCCAGCACTCGGGAGGCAGAGGCAGGTGGATCTCTGTGAGTTCGAGACCAGCCTGGTCTATAGAGCTATTCCAGGACAGGCTCCAAAGCCACAGAGAAACCCTGCCTCGAAAAACCAAAAAAAAAAAAAAAAAAAAAAAAAAAAAAAAAAAAAAAAAAAAAAGAGAACAAGGAGCTGGGCGGTGGTGGCGCACGCCTTTAATCCCAGCACTTGGGAGGCAGGGGCAGGCGGATCTCTGTGAGTTTGAGGCCAGCTTAATCTACAAAAGCTAGTCCCAGGACAGGCTCCAAAGCTACAAAGAAGCCCTGTCTTGAAAAACTAAATGAGAGAGAGAGAGAGAGAGAGAGAGAGAGAGAGAGAGAGAAAGGAGCTAAGCTGCTCAGCCATTCGAATGTGCACTGCTCTTCCTGAGGACACAAGTTCGGTTCCCAACACCCACTGGCATCTTACAACCACTTGTAATTTGAGTTCCATAGAATCCCATGTTCTCATCTGGCTTCTGCAGGTACTTACACTCATAGAACTCAGAACCACCAGTTTAGGGATGGCACCACCCACAATGGACCTGGCCCATCAATCACTAATTAAGAAAATACCCTACAGCTGGATCTTCTTCCTCTTCTTTTTTTTTTTTTTTTTTTTTTTTTTTTTTTTTTTTTTTTTTTGCTTGTTTTTTGGTCAGGCCAGCCTGGGCTATGGGAGACCTTCATTGATTACAACAGGAAATACTCTTACTGTAGCCTTTAAATCAGTGGACCGGTAAAGACGATACCACTCACTAACCTGGGCCTGCGCCATTCAGCACTTTGGGATCCTAATTAGAACGAGGTGAAGGAAGGGGTGATCCATTCTCTCTTCTTAGGCTTTCTTCCTGCCCTCAGACACACCTGCTCCACTACGCGGCCTTTTCCTCCTCCTCCTCACCCCATCAACCCCCCCTCCGTCCCAGCCCCCATACACAGTCTCAGGTCTCCAGAAAGCAAATGAGTGTTGGTAGAACTTCTCTGACTGGATAATTCTGTGGTCCTAGCGCCTTATTTCCTGTGTGTGTGTGTGTGTGTGCGCGCGCATGCGTACCTGGGCCGTCATCCTGAGTTCAGCTGTGCCCACTCTCAAACAACCACCCAGGTGAGATAATCGCCTGTTTATTTCCCCTCACAGAGAGGTAGGGAGATCACGGACCCTCACCCGAGTACCCAGCTGCTTCTTATCACATGGTCTCAGGGCACAGCTAGAGGATACAGTGGGAGGGGGCTCCACCTATGCTGCATCTCTGCTGGGTGGAGACTTTCTGCTGTGGCCTCAAGTCAGAGAGGCACCCTCACTCCTATGCGTAGCCCCTCCCCAATGCTCTGTGAGGAAGCCCAATAAACTCACAGAGTGAACTTCAGCAGACTCACACCTTGCTTTATGATTGGGACCTTAGAAGAAAGGGTAGACGTTGTTTCTATCCCCCCTGTAGAGGGACTTTTTCGCGACAAAAGATTGCCTATACATGTGTACAGATAAATAGTCTGCCTATCAGTTGATCTATTATCTAACTCATTTTGTTTCTCTGGAGCGCTGGAAGTCACAAAGATCTCATTTCCAGACGAACAGCCCACCTTCCTACTTCCTAGCCTAGACAGTGCCAATAGGTGGTGCTATATGCCCTAATTAAATGCTGTGTGTGCTCATCCTACCAGGGGCTTGACTCAGCAGAGCAGGGAGGTGGCCCAGGTGGAAGCCCCGATTGCCACAGCCCTCCTCCTGCCTCCTGGAGCCTCAGGTCCCCTCGCGGCTGTAGTTCACTCCCGCTCACAACAGGCTGGGTTCTTTCCCTGGCCTGACCCACCATGTCGGTGTGATACGGAGGCATCACGAGAAAGCAGACTTTTCGCTCTGCAGGTGCAGGTGAGCACATGGTGTGCCCAGCAGCCTCCTCTGGCGCTGTTACCAGGGGCCTGCGTAGAGCACTACATTCTGTTTGCACGGCTGCCCGTGATAAGGCTAAGCTAACATCCGCAGGCTGGATCCTGACTCCAGAGCATGGCAGTGCTCCAGGGGCCAGCAGCCTCTATCCAGGAAGTCCCCGGGGAGAGAGAGAAGCCTGTGCCCATTATCAACTCTGCCTTAGAGTCTAGAAACCGAGCGTGGTTGGACAAGGTCATCTCCGTTTCACTGAGAGGCAATCTGTTGTCCCCAGGGCTTGGACTTGTCACACAGCCACAGACGTAGCTGTCATCTCTTCGCCATCCCCAAGGATGTGAAGACACAGCGCCCTTCTCAATGTCTGTCCTCTCCCAGTAAATGGCTCCTTATCCATTTTTATTCTCTGGGAGCCCACCCTCCCAGCAGCAGATGCCCAGCCTGATAAATACTCCCCAGCATCCCTCTGGGTCCCATCGCTTTTCCGTTGCTGCTGCCCTAGCTCCCTCGAGCCTGGGCTAGTTGTTAAGGAGTCTGGTGGAGCCTCCCCAGCCTGCCTCTCAACCTGGCAGCCATGTTCAAGCAGCTTTCAAAGGGTGAACAGTTAGGAGAAAAGTGTCGAGGAGCTCGGGCATCTGGACAGGCTGCTAGAGAGGCCAGGGAGGCGGCTAAGTTGGTAAAGTACATGTTTACCTTATAAACACAGGGGCCCGAGATTGGATGCTCAGGAGTTCTGCCACCTGTGCCTATCATCCCAGCACTGGGAAGGGAGAGACTCGAGGACCCTGGGGTTTGCTGGCCAGCCAGTCTAGCTGCACAGTCGATCTCCTGGTTCAGCGAAACCCTGTCTCTAAAAGGAAGGTGGGGGGCAATGGGGAAAGATACCTGATGTCTGGCTCTGGATCTGTGCTCACACATATACACGCACACACACACACACTGCTGTTGACTTATTTCTTTGGACCTGGACATTTTCAGTCTTAAAGAACTTTGTTGTGAGCCGGGCGGTGGTGGCGCACGCCTTTAATCCCAGCACTCGGGAGGCAGAGGCAGGCGGATCTCTGTGAGTTCGAGGCCAGCCTGGTCTACAAGAGCTAGTTCCAGGACAGGAACCAAAAGCTACGGAGAAACCCTGTCTCGAAAAATCAAAAAAAAAAAAAGAACTTTGTTGTGTCTTTATGTATGTGCATGCGTGAATATGGGTGTCCGTGTGCCGCAGTGCACGCATAGAGGTCAGAGGACAGCTTGCAGGAGTCAATCCTCTCCTACTGTGGGATACGAAATCGAACTCAGGTCGTCAAGTTTGTATAGTGAGCGCTTTCAGCTCACTGTGCCTCCTCACCGGCCCTCTCTGGATTCGTTTAGTTACTTAGAGCATTGTCTAATTAGCTCTGCTTGGGATGGCCCCCATCAGTCCCTGTTTCCAACCTGGGTGTGTGTCATGGCCACCCTCGTCCCGCAGGATGACACGCGACACACCGGAGCTCTTCTCACTGCAGTTTATTCCAGGACTTTATTCACTTTCTCTCTTACTTTCTCTCTTTCCCTCTCTCTTCCCCTCTCTCTCCGGGCAAACCTCTCCCAGCCCGTAAGTAGGCATGGGCTGCCAATCCCGGATTGCCAGGTGGGCACTGCCTATAGGTTCACACATATGCAAGCAGCTGATAATCATTGCGTTATCAGGCCCCAGCCAATATTAGGAGCTGATTATCAGGTGTGGCTCCATGCTGCTTGCTACAGGTGTAGGCCATGCTTTCTCATGTCTTTCCATATTTTGTCTTTTTTTAATGCTGAGCCTTTAGATAGTAACATGGTGTGATGCCTCTGAAATGAGACCCCTGCCTGTCGTCTATTCTATCCCCGCCACATCTCATCACCAAGTGGCTTCTCAACCTGCGTCTGTGCAGCCCACATTCCGTGTACCAGACCCGGCTCCCTCCCTTGGTGGTGAACTTCAGTTAGACACCAAAGTCCCCCGGTCTTTGCTGCAGGGCTCTGTGGGAAGCAGAGCTCCATCTCACACAGGCAAGTCGTGGCCAGCTCTGCTTAGCCTTGGTTTTCTCCGTGCTCGGGGCCTGGAGGTCAGCTGGAGGTGGGATCCAAGGGCCTCCCAGGGTCCTTTCCTGAGCCTGTGCCTTTCCTGACCTTTGTGACATTGTGTGACTTTCCAGGTTCCCAGACCATGGTCGAACTTTGCAAAGCACTTATGCCCTATTCATTCCCCATTCATTGTCCACTTTTCCCTTTGCAGCTTCTGTTTTTTACATGTGAATATGGTGTGTGTGTTGGGGGGGGTGTTTACATGTATGGAAGGACACATGTGAGGGTGGTATATGTGCACCTGTGTCTTGTCTATGTAGCGGCCAGAAGTTGATAACATATGTCTGTATCAGTTGCTCGCCACCTTGTATCTAGAGTGTGCTGTTTGGGTGTAGTATTAGCTAGCCAACATGCTCCAGGGATCCCCTGTGTCTTCCCCCTGAGCTCCAGGGTTACAGTGGTCCCTATACCCGCCCAGCCTTTACATGGATGCTGGGTGTCTGAACTCTGATCCTCGGGCTTGTACATGTGTTTTCACTCACCAAAACATCTCCCCAGCCTTCCCTTTTAAGCTTCTTGGTTAGCCTAGTGTCTGCTCTTGTCAGCTATGAAATCGGGCCACTTCAAAATATTTTTTAACAAAGGTCCCTTGGGGAATACTAGGTGACCTTCAAGTTGAGTCAAGTAAAAGGAGCCTTGCAAAGAGGGTTTCCAGAGAATCACCAACAGTTCAAATGATAACCGTTCTCCCAAACTGAAGCTGTCTTGGAGTTGCAGCTCACATCCTTCCTCCTCCGGAATCTAGCTGAGCCCTGGAAGGAGACAATGGACTGCTACACAGCTCCGAGGGAAGCAACCATGGCTAGACACCACAAAGACTCAGAGGGGCCTCAAGTGTGAGGAGTGAAGTCAGACCACAAAGGGAACTCACTGAATGTTCCCATTCACATCAAGTTCTAGGAAATGCTAAGCAACCTACTGTTACGGAAAGATCTGTAGCTGCCAGGATGGTGCATCCTGAATGGAATGTCATTTCCGGGAAAGACAAAACTCACTACAATTGGCCAAATTGCATTCCTTAGTAAGAGCAGGTTTGGTACATAATTATGTAACTTCAGTTAAGCTACTTTTTGTTAATTTTTTTATTTTGTTTGAGACAGAGTCTCATCTATATGCCCCTGGCTACCCTAGAAATCACTGTAAACCAGGCTGGCCACAGAGATCCAGCTGCCTCTGCCCCCTGGTGATGGGTTTAAAGGTGTGCACCACCATGCCCAGCAGGTTAAACTGTTTGGAAAGCTGGATCTACTGCCTACTAACAGTTGACTTCCTCACCCTATCCCACCACAACACCCACGGCTCCAGCCTCCCTCATCTAGAGCCCATGAGATCCTGAATTTCACTCAGACTAGGTCCTGTTCCAGGTCCTTATCTGCCTTTGGGCCTTCTCCACAGGAAACTTGGCCTGGCCAGTGTCTGCCATCAAACCGGCCCTTTCCTTCTCCCTGGCTAACATTACCTATTCCCATCTCAGAACTTGGGCCCAGGCCCGACCTGTGCTCTCCCAAGACCCCACTCAGCATCCCTGTTGTACCAGAATCTTCTATCATGGCAAGGAAAGAGGGTTGGGCTTTTAGACTCCAAAAAGTACTTCAGGCGAGCCTGGCTTATGTATCTGCCAACCTCAGCAAACGTGAGAACAACCAGCTAGTGAGGGCCTAGAGTCTCGAGGCTTGAGGGTACCTTGGCTTGGGAGTAGGGAGGTGAGGGCAGGAGGCTTTGTGTTCTATGATCTGTTACTGTGATAAAAAAAACAACAACAACAAAAACAAAAAAACAAAAAAAACCCCCACACTCTGACCAAAAGCTACTTGGAGGTAGAAAGGTTTTATTTCATCCTCCAGGTCACCGCCCATCCCTGAGAGAAGTCAAGGTGGGAACTCAAGCAGGAGTTTGTCAGAAACTGGATTACTACTGCTTGCTGACTTGCCCACAGGCTCAGGCTTAGCTAGCTTTTCTTATATGCAAGGATCACTTGCATAGGGAATGGTACCACCCGTAGTGGGCTGGGCCCTCCTCCATCAATTAATAAGATAATCAGGCATACCCACAGGCCAACCTGATGAAGATAGTTATTGGATGAAGACTCTCTTCTCAGTTGACTCTAGGCTCTGCTAAATTGACAACTAAAGCTAACTAACCTTATAACTAGGTCGGGGCTGGAGGGATGGCTCAGTGGTTAAGAGCACTGGCTGTTCTTCTAGAGGACCTGGGTTCAATTCCCAGCACCCACATGGCAGCCTACAGCTGCCTGTAACTCTACCTCCAGGGAATCCAACACCTTTACACAGACATACATGCACACAAACACCAGTGCACATCAAATAAAAATAAATAATTTTAAAAAATAACTAGGCTGTAAGCTGATCACTCAGTGACCTGTTTCCTAGGTAGCACGTGCCCTTTGTACATACTGCTACAAGGCCCCTGACCACAGCCTGCCTGGACAGGCCCAGCTGGGCCTCGGGGCGGAGGGACCATCTGGATGTTCCATCTGCATCTCCTCTGAGAGTCTCTGTCCCCAGGTGAGGAGGACTGGAGCTTAGCCCAAGTTCTGGGAGGGACCACATGTGTCAGAACCCTGTCCAGCTAGATCCTCTGTGGTGCCCCTCAGAACACAACAGAAACTTCAGAACCATTAGTGCAGCCAGGCCTGCAGCCTGGAAGGAACCCCATCCAGGCAGGAGGAAGGAGGGGCCCTCCACACACCCACACATGGGCCAGGCCGTCTGACGCTCCAGAGACTAACTGGCCTGCCAGGGCTGGCTACAGCTTTCCCAGTGGCTGACAGCCAGGCCAGGAGCTGACCTGTGAGTGTCTGGCCCAACTGGCCAGTGGCTGCCTTATTCAGACTGGCCTTGCTGTACAGCTGGAAGGCATGTGACCTCTCTCCTACTTCTAGCTCTGGCCTCCAGATGATTCCAGACCTCTGAAGTTTGCAGACATTCCATGTTCCTGGCACAGAGGCCTCCCACCCAATCCTGCTCCTGGCTCCGGGCTGGCAGGCTGCACTAGAGAGCAGGGCACAGCAAGCGGCACCCACCTGCAAGACAAGAATGACCCGTAGAGCCAGAACCAGGCGCAAGTCCTGTCTGCGAGGGAGCTCAGAAGCCCTCTGCCCCAAGCTCTTCCCTAAAGCTGATGCTTTCCCCCCCTAGGCACCAGTAAGGGGAGGGAGGGGAAGAGCTCCGTCCAGATGTTCTTAGCCAGGCTCTCAGGCTGATGGTGCTGGATTCATGACTCTAGTCGGTGGTGGGGCCTCTGGTGGGGACAGGAATGTGCCCTTTCTCTCTCTCTCTCTCTTTCTCTCTCTCTCTCTCTCTTTCTCTTTCTATTTTTCTTTTTTGATGCCTAGTGTCTTTGGAGGCCAGAGAGGGCATGGGATCTTCTGAAACTAGAGTTACAGATGGTTTGAGCTTCCATGTAGGTGGTGGGAATTGAACCTGGGTTCTCTGGAAGAGCAGCCAGTGTTCTTAACCACTGAGCCATCTCCCCAGCCCCGTCATTTCTTCCCTTAAGAGAAAGAAGATCATGGGTAGAAACTAGTCCATACATAGAGCTGGGGATGGCTCTATTCATAAAGGATTTGCTTCATGAGTACAAGGGCATTGGTTTGAATTTCCAGCACCCATAAAAAAGACCAGTGCAACTGTGCGAACCTGTAATCCCAATACTAGGAGGCAGAGATTGGGAGGCTCTCTAGGGCTTGTGGACCAGACAGTCTAGTCAAATCAGTGAGCTCCAGGTTCAGTGAGAGGCCCTATTTCAAAACAAACAAGCAACAAGAAAACTGGGGAGATGGTGAGGGGGTAAAAGCCCTCGCTGTGCAAGCCTGGATGCCTGAGTTCAACCACAGAGCCGTGTGGAGGTGGAAGGAGAGAACCAACTCATAAAATAGACCTCTGACCGTGTGCCTTGTAGCAGGCGTGCGTCCACACAGTGACAGTCATAGTAACTAACCTTCGTAAAAATTTAAAAAGTGAGGTAGAGGTGGATTAAGGAAGATGCCCAACTTCAACCTCTGACCTCCACACCTGTGTACACAGGAACAGACACCGAGAGTAGAGGGGGAGAGGGGGGGAACTAACGCTCTACCCAAATGGAATCTGAGAACTATTGTGGGATTGTGCTGGTACCATGGAGATAGCTTGACAGGACAATGACATGGAGGTAGCGCAGTGGTGTGATGAGGACCTGCAGGTGAAGGGGTAGAAGAGCCCGGAAGTCACCACCACCCATTGCCCAGAGGCAGTTCTGCTTCAGCTGAGGCAGACCTCAACAAACCACCCAGGAAGTGCTGTCCCAGGGGCTCCCCTCAGGCCTTCCTTACCTAGGGCCTGGGCCTTCCCAGGCTAAGGTTCCTGGGCTCCCAGCAGGGCTGGTCCACCTGCATCTGTCCCTCCTGAGAGGCACCCCCACCTGTTTCCAGCCGACCGGAAGGCTCCAGCACAGGCTTGAGAGGTTCATTTGAGCCTCAAAAGCTTCTGATCTAAGACCTTGCAAGGACAGCTACACTCACGGAGGAGGCTTCAAAGTTCGGGTCACAACAGTGCAGAGGGAATTCTAATTGCATTGCTAGAGGTTCTCCATACGACCAAAGACACAGGCGGACAAGCTGCCTGGTATCTGCCCTTTCCTGGGAGGTGGACACAGGAAGAGTAATAGTCGAGGTTGGCTTTCCCAGGTAGTGAGGTCAAGGCCAGCATAGGCTATATGTAGCTCAGTTGGTAGAACCATGGCCTAGCATGCATGAGACCCTGAGTCTGGTCCGCAGAACTGACAAACAGGGCATGGTAGTACACCCAGAAATGTCAGTACTTGGGATGAATTAGATGTTCAAAGTCAATCTTAGCTACATAACTAAGTAGTTTGAAGTCAACCTGGAATACATGAAAGCCTGTCTCAAAAAAAAAAAAAAAAGACCAAAATGTTAAATAAATCAAATTTTCAATAGATAAATGATTGTAACATATAAATCAGAAGCCGGGCAATGGTGGCGCACGCCTTTAATCCCAGCATTCAGGAGGCAGAGTCAGGCGGATCTCTGTGAGTTCGAGACCAGCCTGGTCTACAGAGCTAGTTCCAGGACAGGCTCCAAAGCCACAGAGAAACCCTGTCTCGAAAAACCAAAACAAACAAACAAACAAACATATAAATCATATAAATAGGATATCACAGCTTTATACTGAGATTAACACACAAGTTAATTTATAATGAGTAAATACAGTTTTATTCACAAGATAAGAAAGAGCACTTTGTAGTAGGGACACCGACAGAAATTCTGCTGCCAGGGACCAAAATGCGCATTGAGTCAAAGGGAAACCAACCCAAGACCCAGCGCCCGTCTGTGATCCATAGGCTCCATCTCACAGGGCGCCAGTTACCAAAACAACAAAGGTCATTAAAAAGCAGTTTGGTAATCAGGTCACCCCCAACCGCTGACTTCGCTGACCTCGGATAATCCTGACTTCTCTCCTTCCCAAACTGTCTTGGGATACTGCCTTCCCTCCACTGGAACCTTAGGCTGAGACTCAGGGCCAAGGGGAACCCCCAGGCAGGAGCCTCTGTTTCCTCACAGGACCCAAGAGCAAACATTTAGACTCCCTTAGTTTGCCTAACTGTACCAAGGCCTTTGAGATAAAGCTGTGCACACAGCAGTCACACGAGACTGTCCTCTCACCCGTGGGATTGGTGGGGGCTGAAAGGGGACTTCTAGGGGTCTGTAGTCCCCCACAGGGTGGCATCTGGAAGGCCCTAGCATGCAGAGGCCAGGAGGGTCTGTGAAACACCTGGAGAATGTGTGAACACGCAGCCTGGTCTGCAGACTGTGCACATGTGTGTGTGTGTGTGTCGGAGGAGCCTCTTGTCTGTTTGGCACATGTTCATGGAAGTGTTCCAGGGCAAAGGAGTAGCATGGGACAAGAAGCATGGGACAGGAGGTGGGGCTTAACCCTCACAGATTCCTCGGCTGTGGAGTCACATAAACAAGTTGGTTGTCACAAAGGATCGGAGGAGTGGAAGGAACACAGACCAGATCTAGGCCTCGCCAGAGTGCCAGAGACTTCGAGGGTGTGAAAACGTGTATACAAATGTGTGTTAGAGGTCTCAGTATTCCAGAAATCAGAGTGAGTGTGCACGAAGTCCAGAAGATCAAATTTCTAGTTATGGTCATTGTGAGGTGACTGTAGCCTGGTCATGGGCCTATGTAATACTTCAGTTAGGAAGCAGCATATAAGCCAAGCTGAAGAATTCTAGGGGGACCCCTGGCTTTAGCCTTAAGAGGATCACAGGCTCAGTCATATAACTAGGAAGCTGGGCAGGTTATATAACACTGTAGACATCACAGTTGTCACCCTTGAGAAGAAAGGTTCACTGCATGTCAACCTTCTGCCTAGAAGCAGCCTGCACAGGCGCTCTCTCTCTCTCTCTCTCTCTCTCTCTCTCTCCACACACACACACACACACACACACACACACACACACAGTGGGGGGGGGAGAGAGAGAGAGAAAGAGAAAGAGAGAGAGAGAAAACACAGGATAGGGTCCACGGCCACAGCAAGAGCGTATGGTTCTTGAGAAAATTGAACAGATGAGGCACCCCAGAAAGTTCCCAGTGTTTCTGAGTTTCCAATCAATACTAACCTGCACCTGTGAAGGGGGCCGTTCCACACCGTTCGGCAGTGAGCTGTGGAAGCTGAGAGCAGAGGGAAGGTCCAGGGAGGCCCAGATTTGAAGACTATCAGTTATTTTTCTCAGGGCCATGACAAAATCCTTGACAAAGACAACTTAAGTAAGAAGGATTTATCTGGCTCACAGTTTGGGGGATGCACAGTGGCACTGGCTGGTTTTATGTCAACTTGACACAAGCTTGGGGAAGTAAACTCATTTAAGAAAAATGCCTCCCTAAGATCCAGCTGTAAGGCATTTTCTTAATTAGTGATTGATGGGGGAGGACCCAGCCCATGGTGGGTGGTGCCATCCCTGGGCTGGTGATGCTGGGTTCAATGAGAAAGCAGGCTGAGCGAGTCAGGAGAAGCGGGACCAGTAAGCAGCTCCCGCTCCATGGCCTCTGCATCAGCTTCTGCCTCCAGGTTCCTGCCTTGCTTGAGTTCGTGTCCTGACTTCAGTGATGGACTGTGATGTGGAAGTGTAAGCCAAACCAACCCTTTCCTCCCTAGTTAGCTTTTGTTTATGATGTTTCATCATGGCAACAGTGACCGTAACTAAGACGACAGTCTAATATGGCAGCAGCAGGAGCATGAGGGGGCTGGTCACATCGCCTCTGAAGTCAGGAAGGAGGGAGAGCGGAATGGTGGTGTGCAGTTTGCTTTCTCTTTATTCAGTCTGGACTCCAGCCCATGGGATGAGGAATTTACATTTAGGTAGCATTCACCTAGCTCAGTGTACTGACTGAGCACAGAGTCTGCTTTCTGGGGTCATGTCCCCTGTGGTATGGATGACTAATCCAGTCTTAGGCTCTTGTGCGACCCACCCTGGCAGGGACCTCCCTCCTAGGTTGACATCTGGCCTAGTTAAGGTTCCCTAGATGTAATCTCATAGACACGCCTACAGATGTGTTTCCATGGCAATTCTAAACCCGGTGGGATTGGCAATGATTAGTGACCATCACAAAGATGGGAGTTCTGACCAGCCTGGGTGAAGAGCAAACACCAAACACGTCAGCCTTTCCATGGAGACCTCAGGAAAGTCACCCTCATTTAAAGTTTGGTTTGATGAGGTATCATTTGCATGTAATAAGAATCACCACCCTTTACACACAAGTCTATGAGCTCCAACAGTTACATACAGTCATGTGATCTCTGCCACAGTCAGATACGTTTCCACCATCTAAAGCAGTCGCCATGCTCTTGGTTACCATGGCTTCCCTGCCCTAGAGCCTCTTAACTTATGCTTTGATTTCAACCCTCGAGAGGACACACTTTGGGAAATGGGGGCACAATGAGGTGGGTAGGTTGTGAGTTGATCCCTAAGACCTAGGTGGAAAAACTGGGTGTTGGGTGCCACCTCTACTGCTCTTCCAGAAGGCCTTCTATCACCCATATCTGGTGGCTCACAACCATCTACAACTCCAGCTCCAGGGGTATTGTCTTAGTTAGGTTCTATTGCTGTCAAGAGACACCATGACCATGCCAACTCTTATAAAAGAAAACATTTATTGGGGCTGGCTTACAGTTCAGAGGTTTAGTCCATTGTCATCACGTGGGGGAAGCATGGCGGCACACAAGCAGACATGCTTGTGTCTACACAAGACTGGTCTACATCTGGATCCGCAGTCATCAGGAAGAAAGAGAGATACTGGGCCTGACTTGAGCATTTAAGACCTCAAAACCCACCTGCAGTAACACACTTCCTCCAAAAAGACCACACCTACTCCAACAAGAACATACTCCCTAATAGTGACAGTCCCTATGGGGAGGGGCGTTTTCATTCAAACCACCACAGGTACCAATGGCTCTGGCCTCCACAGGCACCTACACTCATGTGTACACATGCACACACATTAAAAGTCAATCTTTTCTTACAGTCTTGGTGAAATGCTTAAAATCCCGGTGCTAAGCAGGCAGATTCAGGGATGCTTGTTGGGCATGCAGACTGGTCAGCCCAGCTTACGGAGTTCTAGGCCCATGAGTGACTCTGTCCCAAAAGAAAAAAAAAGACACCCTGATTGCTTTTCGGGCTGGGGGGGAGACTTAATTGGGGGAGGGGGAGGGAAATGGGAGGCGGTGGCGGGGAAGAGACAGAAATCTTTAATAAATAAATAAATTTTAATAAAAAGACAATGCCTGAGGAACAGCACCCAAGGTTGTACTCTGGCTTCTATACACACCCACACTTGTGTACTCCCCCCCCCCAACACATACACTGACATACACACTCATGCTGGGACGAAAATTTAAATGAGCTACACAATCACAATACCTTGATCAAGAGCAGAAATATATATACATATAACAAAATTGACCTTAAATGTGTATCAATAAACCAAGATCCATACCAATGCAAATCTCTATAGCATATCCCCCTTAAATGTAAACAAACATTTATAGACAATATTTGGGAATATGGGCATAGTTCTGTCCAAACTTCTTTCTGCTGTTTATTGGGTGAAGTAATTTTTGAGGGGTGTTCAAGGCGACCTTTCACGGGGTCTTGGTCCAAAATAACCACACAGAAACTATATTATTTAAAACACTGCTTGGCCCATTAGCTCAAACTTCTTATTGGCTAACTCTTAAATCTTCGGTTAACCCATTTTTTGTAATCTGTGTATCACCACGAGGCTGTGGCTTACTGGGTAAAGTTCCAGGTGTTTGTGTCCAGCGGGGCTCCATGGCTTCTCTCTGACCCTGCCTTCTTCCTGTCTTCTCAGTGGGGCTCAAACCCTCTCTGCAGCCTTGGTTTGGCACGTCCCAGCCCGTGTCATTTCAAAAAGCATTTTCTGAAGTTCTTGGTAATGTCAGTTTTTGAAGGATTTTATTTTGTGCTCCAGGTGGCTGGAGGCATTAGATTTCCCCAGTGCTAGCATCACAGGTGATCATGAGCTGACCAATGTGGGCACAGGGAATTGAACTCAGGTCCTCTGCCAAGAGCAGCTCATGCTCTGAAGCACTGAGTTATCCCTCCAGGTCCTAGAAAAAATCAGTTTTTAACACAGAAAAATATTTTCCAGTGTCCATGATGTGGCTGGTCTGCGAGTCCCGTGTGTCAGGGCATTAGGCTGTGTGATCCTGCACTAAGCACCTTGTCCCTCTCCCGGTTCTAATGAGTGTCTGGCACGTGTTTACATCCCTCCTCTCTTCCTCTCTGTCCCCAGGACAAGCCCAGTGTCATCATTCCAGCCACACTTTTGCAAAAGAGGGGGAGGACCCAGGAAATATATTGATCCATTTCCTTGACTGCTTAGGGAGAAGACGTCCATCCTGACAGACACTCCCAGAATCAAGTTTTAGCTGAGGGAAGAGGTACAAGGCACAGGGAACCTCTCAGCTCTAGAGCTCCTGTCATGGAGGTGTGGCGGTCCTTAGAGGCCTGGAATCTTGGATTCCTTCTTGAGAGGTGGGAAACTGAGGGCTACATGGGACAGGTGGCATTCTCCCAGTTCAGCGTCCTGATTCAACATAGGGTCTGTTTTCTGGGATCACATCCTCTGTGGTATGAATGGCTAAACCAGAATATGAGTCTCAACCTCCCGGACACCACCAGGTGGCCGACCGGGCATCACTGGCGTTTTAGCGAGTCTCCCCATGGCACAGGAACAAGGTCTCATCTCTAGCCTGGATCAGCAGTGCCTTGCAAGGCTACTGTAAGCACCCAGTCAGACAACGTGAGTGAGTTCAAGGGATGCCTTTATCTGGGGACACACCAAGAGACAGGGTCCCACAACTCTGCAGGCTAACCCCAGGCACTTCCTCCTACAAACCCTCATGCCCCAGAAAGCTCAGATTTGCTTTCATTCTCCCACAATAAGCTGCTCTACCACCCCTACACTCACAATCGTCTGCACGCCCCCCGCCCGCACCCCCGCCACGCTGAATTTGAATGGGAGTCCTTGTGTGTTTACCATTTATTTGAGTTCTGGGACTTGAGCTCAGGGCTGGTGTATGATGAGCTGCACCCCTAGTTCTCTTTTCCTTTTCAGTTTGACACAGAACCTCACCATGTTGCCCAGACTGGTCTCAGACTTGGGATCTTCTTTCTTCTGCCTCCCTCACCCCGGGATTTTTGGGAGTGAGGGCACAGAGATGCCATCTCCCTCAGCAGTCTGAAGAATTCCTTGAACTTTTAGGGACCGTGACAATGGTGTATTTGAGTAGCTGGGTTTCTTTTTTATCTTTGATTTTTCTTATTTTATTGTACATGTATGGGTGTTTTGCCTGCATATATGTATGTGTGGAACTGGAGTTAGGGACAGTTGTGAGCCACCATGTGTGTGCTGGGAACTAAACCTGGGTCCCATATAAGAACAGCCGGAGCTCTTAAGCACGAAGCCATCTCTCCAACCCTGGTTTTGTGGCTTTGATGCTGGAAGGAATTTCAGGACCAGCCAGTTTATGATAGAGCTGACTTAGCGATTTTGTTGAAGATTATTTTAAGGTTTAAGAGAAAGAGAGGCACGCAGAAAGACATACCTAAGTAAGGTTCTGTGCTTCCTGGAGGAGAGTAGGGGAAAGTAAGGCACGGGAATAGAATCCTTCAAGACAGCACTGGAGAAACCAAGACACCCCTGAGTGTGGATGCCGGTTCCTGGGGGGAGAGTCAGCTGTCCCAGCATTTGCCGCCTATACACCTTTTTGCCTATACACCTTTTTGGTGGCTCTCAAGTTACATCTCAAAGGTTGCCGAGACACCTTCCCCCACCCCTTCTCTTCTGATCAGAGAGAGTTGGGAGGTGGCTTGGGTGAAATTATAATCTGATAAAGGAAGGCCAGGAGCCAGTAGGGTTGCACAAGCCTGCAGGTCCTTTCCCTGAAAAACGGTGCTTTCTGGTGAGATTCCTAAAAAATTACAGATTTGTGGCTGAGAAGGGAGAAGGGCCTGAGCAGCCGTGAATCGTGCTGGTGCTCCGCTCCGGTCCTGCTGCTGACAAAAGCCTCCGCTGGATTCCAGACTGAGGGCTGCTTTCTCCTTCTGAACATCCACTGCCTTAGGATTCCAGGTGCCAGTCACTCTGCCTGGCTCTTTACTCTGGCGGTTTTGTCATCGTTGTTTTGTTTCCCTTCATGGTGGCTCTGATCTGAGTCTGGCGGTAAGCCAGGTACTAGGTAAAGGATTGGATGCAGAACAGGATAAACCTGGGCTTGGTGCCCCTCACAAGCCACTTTGTTTCCTTGGTGACATCCTCACAGGTTGTTAGGACGATAGTGGCGGGCGAGAGGCTCTTGTGAGCAGCTGCGTGGACTGAGATGAATGTAGTGTCCCAGTTTTCCTTGTAGACCTCATGTTTTGGAAGGGTGTTTATGTGTGTGTGTGTTTGTGTGTGTGTGTACACATAAACATAACATGTGTCAGGCTTCTTAGCATAAGTGAGGTACTTTGACATTAGACATTAAATCTTGTTTCAAACAGCACCATATTAAAACAAAATTTGACCAAACTGTCCATTAACCACATCACCAATTTATTCATGAGGTCAAAGTTAGCATGATTAGTCATCAGGGAAATACAAATTAATGTTCCCCAGTGAGAAGCATCCGCTCCAAGCCTACCAGGAGAGTCAAAAGAAAACCACTGATAATCACACTTGGTGAGAGGCAGAGCCCCTGAGAGTCCACTGTTGCTACGGAGAAGCAAAATGGTAGAACCACTTTGAGAAACCAATTTGCCGAATAAAAACCAAAACTACACAGAAAAACGTGGAGACCACATGACTGCGCTCCTGGGAACTTCTGTGGTGGCAGAAGGCAGATTAGTGGGTATCAAAGCCCAGAACTGGAAGAGCATGAGATTGACTGGAAAATGACCCGGGCCACATGACAGCGGGCTTTTACCCCAGTCCAGACTCGCAATCCTTGCCCTGACTTTTCTCTCTGTTTAAGATGGAGTTTCCCATAGCCTGGGCTAGCCTCATACTCACTGTGTGTCTGAGTGAAGATGTCCCCAAGCTCCTGATTGTCCAGCCACCTCCTGCCACACACAGGGATCACAGGTGTGGGTGACCCAGACTGCTCCAGGCCCTCTGTCTGCTCTTGCAAAGCCTCTTCTCCCTATACACACAAGCGTACCCCTCTGCCTTCCTTTCCCCCTGTGATGTTCAGTTCAAACCTGGCCAGAAAACGGGGTTCTGACCCTAGGGCTTGGTAGTGGAAGCCACATGTCCTGTCTGCCTCAGGTTCCGCTGTCCACCTACTACCCACGCACTGCTGGGTCACTGTGGACTCTGTCTCTACCTTGACAGTTGTACTCTGGGAAGACAGCACAAGCTGGCTGTCTGGGGGACCCTAGGCCCAGCGCAGGCCTTCAAGAGGGTTACTGAGATGATGCTGAGGTCCCTGGCCACTCTCTGCAGTCTGAGTCTTTAGCTCTCCCATGCTCTCTAATTGGGGATGAGAATGACAGAAATGGAGACATCTTGAGGATAAATGCTCCCCAAGGCCAGACCCAGTCTGGACACTAGGCCATCTGGAGTTCCCCTGGAACTTTACAGAAAGTAGTGGGGGGGACTACTTGAAGCCACATGAGCTGTTCTAGCCTCATTCTGCCACCTCAGAAACAGAGCCTGAGGTAGAGCAGAAAGGACCTGCTGCTCTGTAAGCCGCCTCCTCCCAGCACACTGGCTGCTGAGGCAGAAGGGGAAGTGATGACTGGGCCCTGCCCAGTATGCCAGGAGGGGATTTCCTAGAAGTTAGGCTCTCAGAGAGAGGTCCTACCTGTCTCCACCCAGGGTATAGCGCCGGCCGAGACACCCTGGCCCCTCCCTTCCTTCCCAAGACAGTACTTTGTAAACCAGAGCCAGGAAGTCAAGCAGCTGGGAACTTGAATGGCCTCCAACCCCTGCTCTGAAATAGCTGAGTGGGAAAGTGTGGTAGAGTCCAAATGGGGCTCGAGGGCCTCACTGGAAGACAGAACGCTCTGGAAAGTATCCTGAGACCACCCTAGCTGAGTGTCGTTCCACATAGCGGGGTTCCCATCCCTGCCGAGGTCTGCATAGATCCCGCGTGCCCAAATGATTGACAGCCTCTCACATGTGTGAGACACCCTGCCGACTCCTCCTCATCCAGGCCTCAAACACTAAACCACTTCCTCCGGCTCCTCCACAAACTGGTTTCAGCGCAGGGACAAGAATAGGTACAGACAGGCAAAAATTAAAATAATAAAACAGTCCGTGGGCACGTCAGCAAACAGTAGGTGCAATGCTGATTGAGTATGTCATCTTGATTCTGAAAATAATTCCGCTAGGGAGCACCCCTGGGCAAGAAGGGTTCACAATGTCTATAAAGTAAGGGGACAGTGAGTTTGGTCCTGGACAGGAGCCCTGGGACACAGACAGTGGCCTACAGCTGAATTCATACACCTTTGAGTACATGTATGATTAAGAACATTCTAAACCAAATCACATAAAATGTGTTTGTATACGTATGTATGTATATGTATTTGTGTGTATGTGTATATATGTGCATATATGTGTGCATGTATGTGTGTGTATATGTGTTGAGCGTGTGTATTTGTCTGTAGGTGTGTATATGTGTGTATGTATGTGCATGTATGTGTATGTATATGTGTTAAGTGTGTATGTATGTATTTGTGTGTATATGTGTGTATGCGTGTGTATATGTGCTGAGTGTGTGTATGTATTTGTGTGTGTATATGTGCATGGATGTGTGTGAATGTATGTGTATATTTGTTGTATTTGTGTGTATATATGTATATGTGTGTGCATGTGTGTGTGTGAACATGGGTGTATGTGTTGAGTGTGTATATGTGTGTGTGCGCGCGTGCATGCGTTCACAGGTAGAAAACATTTATCACTTGTGGTCTGCTTTGTGTCTCGTCACTCTTGAGGCGATGTCAGGATCCCAGTGCTGTGATTTCAAGAAACCAAGACTGTGGGAGTGAGGGGCTATGAGGGTGGGGTCCCGAGTATTGGGGGAACTCATGTTCCTCCTCAGAACAGTCAGTTGCCATGTAAGAAGGCTCAGCCTTCAATACGACTGGGGCTCCCCAAAGCCCCACCTTCTGCTGCCCCTCCCCCACCTCATACTCATCTGTGGGGGCTTTTGGCACCACTTTTGGAACAGTTGGGACAGAAAAGGGAGGCCCAGCTCAGGAAGAAAGGGAGGGACGGCAGTTAGGGAGGAGAGCGGGAGGAGAGAAAGTTTTACTTTAAAGTAGTTATCTTTATTTCTATTTTCTATTAAGAGGACAAACTGCTTTTATACTCTATCATTTAAATTATTTTATACAGTGACTAAAATACTGTATTTTCAATTTGAGCGGGTGGGGAAGGAAGGGTATTATGGGTGTGGTGTAGCTGTGGGTCGGGTGGGGGTGTTGAAACAGAGTCTCACCCTGTAGCCTTGCTAATCTGAAGCTTTCTATGTAGGCCAGGCTAGCCCTGAGCAGGCAGTGATCCTCCTGCCTCTGCCTCTTGAGTGCTAATATTAAAAAAATATGCCACCGTGACCTGGCTTACTTTGTTACTCGGGCTATTCTGGGATTCCTGAGAATCCTCCTGCATCAGCTTCCTAAGTGTTGGAATTGCAGGCACTAATTAAGGTTTTCCACGGAGACTCCAACTCCCATCCTCGAGCCCATTGACAATACGTGATGTATTGACAATATGTGCAGCCCACACCCTACTTGGTAGATGAGGCAGGGCAGGAGGCAGAGGCCAGGGCTTTCACACCCTTTGCACACGCAACAACATGACTCAGGTGAGTGCCTTACCTCTCCTACCCCCTCTCCATCAGGTGATTCCGTTCTGAAGGTCAACTGGCCAGAGACCTCACTGGCCACACGATTCTCCCATCTACCCCACTCTAGGACACACTGTGCACTGCCAAGAGTAGACCTGAAGATCCACAGTAAAGTATGCTTCTCACTGGACAATGCTAGTGCACGCCTCTCATCCCAGCACTTGGAAGGGAGAGGCAGGCAGATCTCTGGTCTACAGAGTGAGTTCTGGGACAGCCAGGGCTATACAGAGAAACAAACAAACAAAAGGAATAAACAGAAAAAGAAAGGAAGGAAGAAGTACGTTTCTACCTGGCAGCTGCAGTCATGCAGGAACAGCTGCTTACACCGTGCCTGGAGCCACCACCCCTGGCCCTAGGACTCCCTCCATCCCTGCCTGTCCACTTCATGTTCTTCTAGGACTCATGCCTTTCTAGGGGCATTAGGTGCATACCTTCCTAGTCTGCTACTCCCACACGCTGACACCATAGTCCTGGGGTGCTGGCCATGGTGACGAGAGATGCTGGTGGTCCGCAGCTCCTCCTACAACCTCCATAGACCCCCATTCATAGAGGATGTCTCAGAATTCAACATTTGGTAACAAGTACCCAGTTCAGTGCTCTGAGGCTATCCAAGAAGACCTGAATTCCCATGGGGTCAGTGAGACCGCTCTTCCCCTTGCCTTCTTCCTGCCCACCTTTGGAGATAATGCTCTCTGCAGAGACAGGGCTCAGCAGCCCTGGGGCTGGGGCTAGGCTCAGAGCAGACAGCTGGGGTCAGAGATTCTCCCTGGGAGCAGAGACAGCCTGACTGCAGAGCTCCACAATCAGTACCCCCTTCTGGTCCATGCAGTTTCCTTCTGAGGCCCCCAGTCTCACCAAGGTTAACCCCCAAGTGGATTGCCATGCTGCCTCCCAATGCCAGAACACACCAGGGGGCTTTGGTGCTACAGAAGAAGGAGGAGGCAGAGATGGAGACAGAGGAGGAGGAAGACAAAGAAGAAGAAAGAAGAAGGAATAATAATAATCCCAAGCTAAGTCATCGTATGTCCTGAAGGAGAGGAATGTGGAGGAGACTCCCTCTCCCGGGCCCTTGGCCAGCCCTTGTATGCTCCCTTATTTGCTGAGCTGGTCTAAGTACTAGGCTGGAGACCACACTGGCTGAGTCATAGCCTGAGGACTTCTGTGTCGGATCTGAGGGCCAGCTTTGCAGGCAGAGAGGAAGGACTTTCCAGGTTTGCTGATGCTGGGCCGCATCAGCTCCAGGACTCTCGGTAGACCCGAGTCTAGGATGCTTCAGTCTCTCACATGGAATGGTATCATTAGAACCATACACACCCTCCATGTGCTTCAGACTGCCTCTAAATGGTTTCTGTTCCTAACGGGAACCCTGTGCTGCCTCGTTTTGTGTCAACACAAGCTAGAGTCATCTGAAAGGCGGGAACTTCAGTTGAGAAAAAAAAAAAAACCTCCCTAAGATCCAGCTGTAGGGCGTTTATTTTAATTAGTGATTGATGGGGGAGGGCCCAAACCATTGTGGGTGGTGCCACCCCTGAGCTGGTGATCCTGGGTTCCGTAAGAAAGCAGAGTGAGCAAGCCATGGGGAGAAAACCAGTAAGCAGCACCCCTCCATGGCCTGTGCATCAGCTCCTGCCTCTGGGTTCCTGCCCTGCTTGAGTCCCTGTCCTGACTTCCTTCAGTGATGGACTACAATGTGGAAGTCAGCCCCTAGCTGCTTGTGGTTATGGGGTTCATCACAGCAGTAGTAACCTTAACTAGGACGAGTTCTGGTGAATAATTGCTAAGCCATATTATTTGGGGAATAAATGGCAAGAGAAAAAAATCTCTGTGTACATTCAGTGTAGACACACTTTTGCAATTATATTTCTTTTGTATTTTAATAAACTAAGCTTGTCTGACGATCAGAGAGTAAAACAGCCCCACTGGTCGGCCTCACAGACCAGGCAGTGGTGAAGCACACCTTTAATCCCAGTAGCCACGCTAGTTTACCATAGAAACCAGGTGTAGTGGTGCACGCCTTTAATCTCAGCCCTAGAGAGGCATATAAGACAGAGAGGAGACAGCTCTCACACAGTCTCATTCTGAGATTTCAGGAGGCAGGATCACACTTCAGACAGAGGTAGAAGTAAGAGCCAATGGCTGGCTGTTTTGATCTTCTGACCTTCAAGTTGAATCCCATTAGCTGTTTCTGGGTTTTTATTAATTGTGCTACGCACTTTCTTTTCTTTTTTACTAAATGTTTTTATCTGTGGTTGGTTGACTTTACCATCCAGCACCCACAGATGTGAAGCCTGTAGCAGGCTCTGTGCCTCCGAAAGGAAAGCAGGCAGGCAGTCTCCCTAACAGCCAGGTGTAACTGCTTGGCCAGGGTACCCTTTCCTATTCTGGAAGAATACAGTCTTTTTTGTTTGTTTTGTTTTTGAGACCAGGTTTCTCTGTATAATACAGCCCTGGAACTCACTTGCTCACTTTGTAGACCAGGCTGATCTCAAACTCACAGAGATCCACCTGCCTCTGCTTCCCGGGGGCTGGGATTAAGGACGTGCGCCACTATGCTGGATTCTTCCACAGTCTTTACCAGGCAAGGCTCTGCCTTGCTGTGCAACCTACAGCACCCGTTTACCAGAACGCAGTCGTACCCACGAGTCCTTCAGCTCCCCATGCCTACTTCCTGGGACCAACTTGCCATGGGGATCTGTTCTTCCACTTTCACATACTCATTCACACACGCACAGACGACAGCTAGGTGTGTATGTGCACACACACACACACACACAGAGACCAGCCTGTAGATGCACTGTGTGGTTAATATCATTTGCTGAAGTGCTGGGGATGGAACCCAGGGCCTCCACAGTAGACTGCATTTCCCGACCACTGTGCATTATTTTAAGAACAAACACAAACCACAGCAAAGCCTTTTAACCTAGCGGCAGTCGTAGATTTGCTGCAAAGCTGCGAGAACCATACAGAGTCCCTCATGTCCTTCGCAGAACCTTGCCCCGATGCTGATGTCTTCTGACGCCCCCCCCACCACACACACACACGCACACACACACATACACACACCACACACACACGTCACACACACACACCACACACACACACATGTCACACACACACACACCACACACACACGTCACACACACACACACGTCACACACACACACGCACACACACGTCACACACCACACACACACGTCACACACACACACCACACACACACACACGTCACACACGCACACACACAGACACACACACGTCACACACACGTCACACACACACGTCACACACACACACCACACACACACACGTCACACACGCACACACACACAGACACACACACGTCACACACACACGTCACACAGACACACACACGTCACACACACATGCCACACACACACACACGTCACACACACACGCACGCACACACACATACACACACCACACACACGTCACACACACACACCACACACACACACACGTCACACACGCACACACACACAGACACACACACACGTCACACACACACACACGCACACACACATGTCACACAGACACACACACGTCACACACACACACTAGAACCAGGCCCCATTGCTGTCACCAGTTCTGCACTCCTGCTCTTCGCATCTCCAGCGCCCATGCAAGCCCCCAGTGTGTCTCTTATCATGGCCAGCTCCCATCTGTGAGGCTTCCGTGGTCCCTCCGGGGTTTCACAACCACAGCCCTTTGGGGGAGCCCTGGTGAGGCCCTCTGTAGCGTTCCCTCCTCTCAGGTTTGTGTGAGAGTTCTTGCAGAATGCGATTCTGCACATCAGTCTGCCATGTTGACACAGCTTGTCACTGGTGAGAAAAATGACATCTGTAAGGTTTCTGCCTCCCCTTCCCATACACTGGGTCTGAGAAAGAGGACGGAAGGTCCTCCCCCTGGCAAGGGCATCACTTCTTTCCCTTATTTACAGAGACCTTCCTAATCGCCCCTTCACAACCCTCACTGGCCCACCTCCCTCCAAAATTAACTCAGTAGACCGGGCAGGTCTCTATGTGTATGAGTATTTTGACCACAAGTATGTCTGTGCACCGCATGCATGCAGTACCGAAGGAGGCCAGAAGATGGTGTCAGATCTCCTGGGACTAGAGTTACAGACAGCAGTGAGCTACCTACCCTGTGGGGGCTGGGAATTGAACGTGGGTCCCCTAGGAGAACAGCCAGTGTTCTTAACAGCTGAGCCATCTTTCATTCATTGTGTCTGTTTTCCATCTGAGGTTGGTTGAGCCCACAACGCAGAACCCAAGGACAGAGTGGGCTGACGACTCTCGGTGCCATTTCAACACACATGTCAAATAAAGTTACAACAGTCTCTCTTCCTTGTCATGAGGAAGCCTCTTTCCAGCTACCTATCTGCCAGTCGTTACATGGCGGGCACCTTTGCCAAGCCTTTATATAAGCTTGATTTCACTTAATCCCATCACATCCCTGTAAGTAACTTTGGTTAGCATCTCCGTTTAGTAGGTGAGGAAACAGTCATAGGGAGCTAAGGTAACAAGGCCATGGGAAATGGAACCCCTGCTATCAGGCTCCTGCTTCCCGCCCAGCAGCTGGCTGAACATCTGGGCTTCCATGGGAACTAGCCAGATGAAGAGTGGATGTGTATAGCAGATAGAAACCCATGCATGGCTGCTGCCCAGCACCAGAGAGAGAAGCACGCACTGAGTAGTCCTGTCTCCCACCTTCCTGTCTGGCATCCCCACATTGCTGAGGGAGCTGCGGGCCGCCCGGCTGGCTTTACACCAGAAATAACAACACACAAACTGTATTCTTTTAAACACTGCCTGGCCCATTAGCTCTAGCCCTTACAGGCTAATTCTCATATCCTGATCAACCCATCTCTAATAATCTGTGTAGCACCGGTCTTACCAGGAAAGATTCAGCATGTCTGACTTGGCAGCTTGCTTCATGGCGTCTGCCCGGGAGAGGGGAGCATGGCCTCTGAGCTCACTTCCTCTTCCTCCCAGCATTCTGTTCTGTTTACTCCACCCACCTATGTTTTAACCTATGAGGGCCAAGCAGTTTCTTTATTATAATTAACCAATGACCTTCCTCCATCACCACATGCTGCCCACTGGGAAGGAGGGTCATTTCCTGCAGGGCAAAGGCCAAATAGGAGGAGGGTAGTGGTGACTGCTTCCAAACCATGAGTGCTGAGCCGTCCAAGACAGGGAAACTCAGTCTCTTAGCTCTCCATGCTACCTGGACACAGGTGACCCAAGAGTGACCCAGGATGACCCAAGAGGGCCCACCGCAGATCTGTGGGGGACACGGAACCTTGAAGTTACAGTGAAGGTACTCTAGCCAGACTGTCCCCAGATGAGGAGTGACCCCAGTCTGTAGCAGGTCCTCCTGAGGTTGAATCTCTTCGTAAATTTGGAGGTAGCAATCCTAGTGTGGGGTGGAGAAAGACAGGTAGGACATGGTCATCAGAATCAATTAACTCCCCCATAGGGGATGGGGCAGTATGGACTTCAACCTGCACATGGGGAAGAAGGAGGGGCTTCCAGCCAGGAGGTGCTGTTGCCACTGTGGGTGTCAAGGGGTCTCCCAGTTCCAGGGCAACCCCTGGCAGCGGAGGCTGCCTGTCTGCAGTGAACTCTGAATTGGAGAATACTCTGCCTTGGGCTGAAGATGGCTCATAAGTGATTAAAAGCATCTTCTGCTGAGCCGGGAGGATGGCCAGCTCATGGCCATCGGACTGTGTGGTCCACGGGGACAGTTGTGCTTGAGCAGAGACCGAGGCGGGAATCCTAAGACATTTCCACTCGGGTCCCCACAGGGACACACACAAAGCCAGCCTTGTGAGGCTTCTCTGCTGCCAATGCCTGGAGCTCCCTGCCCAGCCCGCCCTGCTGCCCGGGATAGGCTGGTGCCAGCTCTGCACTGGGTCACTGGGGAAGCCTGCTTGGCAGCACAACTAATTGTAGGCTGGGCAGACAGGCTGGGCAGCCACGAGACACTTGGGTGGTGGCCCTTCCAGGACTTACGTGACTTATGCAGCTGCCCAAGGCCACACAGCCTTTCAAGTCTTTTATCTGAGGCTGTTTCGGAGACAGCAGCCTTGGTAAATTATGTCCAAGAGGTAGCAGGGTGGCAGGGGTGGAGAGGTGTCTAGCTGTTGGGCCTGTACTCAACAGGCAACATGGACGAGCTGCTTCCGACTGCTAGGCTACTGTCTTTCTCTCTCTGTGAACCAGTAGTCCTCATGATGACCTTGGCCCAGGGCCTCAACAGCTCTGGAAATGGTGAGACATGCAGGGTCTCAGATTCTATTCCAGACCTACTAAGTTTCAGGACAGAACCACAGCCTGGGTCCTGCTGTACCGGGTCTCTGTACCAGGTCATGGGTCTCTCCCTAGGCTCATGCTGATGACTGAGCTCACGCTGCTTAAACAAGTGTCTTGTTAAGAGGTGGAGAATACCATAGACAGGGAGGCATGCCAATACCTGACCCTTGACCCCCAGACCAAATGAGCACTATTGAGGAATCTCTAAGCAGTTTCTCTGGGAACTGATCAAGTCCTCCCTGCTACCCACGAGCCTCACTGTCCCCAGATGTCTCTCCTCCCCTGCCAGATGCACAGTCCTTCCCAGAAGTCTCCAGGAGACTATGATACTCTGGCTCTAGTGTTTTTGTTGATAAAGGATGCAAGTTGAGACCATACAAACCCTCTGTCCCCAGTACCTGACACACATCTGCTTCTCTCTCTCTGAAGGATAGAAGACGAGTCTCACAGACTGAGTGCAGACCAAGTGCAGGTCCATGGGAGTGGGTCCTGCCTGGCGGGAGCTACTCACTGTACTGAGCCTGGCCTCCATGCAGGTCAGGGCTTAGCAGCCTGAGGCTCTGGCTTGGGTGAGGAGGTGGTTCCTGGAGGCCATCACTCACCAGCTTTAGTCCTCTGTGCCTCAGTTTCCCCACATGTAACACGGGGCTGAAATGGAGGACAGCACACCATCATTAGCCCAACACTGGCCTCCTTCTGCTATTAGATGCATGGCTGTGGCCTGAATACATCAGACAAGTCGTCATTGGAATTTCTCTCTGGAGTCCACTACACCTCGAGCAAACAATATATATATAAAAGCTTCTTTATATATATATATACATATATATATTGTATATGTATATATATATATTATGTATACAATATTCTGCAGGCCAGAAGAGGGCACCAGACCTCATTACAGATGGTTGTGAGCCACCATGTGGTTGCTGGGAATTGAACTCAGGACCTTCGGAAGAGCAGGCAATGCTCTTAACCACTGAGCCATCTCTCCAGCCCCTGGATGGTAAATTTCTTAACCACCCCTATGAACATCTCTGTCTTCCAACCCGAGGGCTCTCAGGGGAGGAGCCAGAAGCCTGGGAGCTGGAAGCAGGAAACACCCACCCTCAATCTCTAATTGGTGGAAGTGAACCACTTGACAAGGTGTTCAGCCAACCAGAAAGCCAACCATGCAATCAGTTCCCTCTGTGTTCTGGTCTTTCTACTGCTTCTGACCTGGTGAACTGGACCCGAAGAGAAAGAAAATGTCGGGAAGAACAGGTGGGCCCAGGTTTGTAGCCAATCTCTCTCCAATTCTCAGCTTTTCTCACCTAAACTGGGGAGCGAGTCTGTACAGGGAGGACGATGGCTAATAAGTGCTTTGGTTTTTACAACAAAATCACAAGCACTATTTGGCCATAGTTAAAGACTAATAGAAACCCAAGGCTGATACTAGGCATAGTCGTACACGCCTTTAATCCCAGGGCTTGGAAGGCACAGGTAATTGGATCTCTGAGTTCAGGGGCAGCCTGGTCCACAGAGCAAGTTCTGGGACAGCCAGAGCTACACAGAGAGCCCCTGTTCTGAAAAACAAAACAAAACCAACAACAACAAAAACAGAAACCCAAGGCTAATCCATCTCCAGTTCTCAGACCTGAACACACTCAAAGAGGAGAGCTGCCAAGGCAACCGGCTCATTAACACCAGAACCTGGAAAAACCAGCTTGTTATGTCACGCCTCTTGAGTCCTGCTTGGTTGTTTGAACATCCTCCCTGCCTAGTGCAGGGGACAGCCGATATTGCTAACTTTCCCTATCCCTCAGCGGTTGGTTTCCAACCTTTCTCCTCTCACCAAGTCTGGACCTCACCAGGACAGCTGTCCCAGCAGGTGCTGGGCTTTGCAGGTCACGGGGATGCAGGTGCTACCCTCTTCTTACTGCATCCTTCACCCCACAGCATCCCCACGAAACAGGACCAGCTCCCTGTCCCCTCCCGCCACCACAGGCTGGCCATGTCTCCTGCTGCTCCATTTGCTCCCTAGACTCCTTTCCTATAGCTTATATGTATGCTCACATGTCTGCTCCCTCCAGCAATCACAGGAAATCAAGGTGGCTTTTCAACAACAGGGGGAAAGTTGGGTGGAAAAAACACCAAAGGGGACTGGAGCAATGACTCAGTGGTAAAGAGCACTGGTTGCTCTTCCAGAGGACCCTGGTTCAATTCCCAGCACCCACATGGCAGCTCATAGCAGTCTGTAACTCCAAGATCTGACACTCTCACACAGGCATACATGCAGGCAAAACACCAATGCACATAAAATAAAAATAAATATAAAAAATATTTTAAAAAGTATTTTTTGAAAAACCAAAGAAATACCATGGACTTTCTGGGTTCTATTTTTCCCCATTAGAATAAAAGTGTGTGTGGGGAGAAATCCATTAAATAGCTGGGTATGGGTAGCACACAACTGTAACCCCAGCTCTCTGGAGGCAGAGGCAGGAGGATCCACAAGCACGAGGCCAACTTGGGCTGTAAAAGTGGAAAGGGGAAAAAAGAGAGAAGGAAAGCGAGGAGAGGCAAACAGAGAGGAGAAATTCAAGAAGACACAGCATTACTAGAATTACTAAGGAAATGGGAAGCGAGACCCTGGGGAGATTTCTCAGTCAGCAAAGTGCCCTCTATGCACGTGAGAACTTCAGCCCAGATCCCCAGAAGCCAAGGAAAACAAACAAACAAATAGCAACAACATCAAAAACCGGGCCTGGCCACGTACTTGTCATCTCAATGCTAGCAAGGCAGATGTGGGAATCCCTAAATTCACTGGCCAGCCAATCTAATCCACTTGGTGAGCTTCACGTTCAGTGAGAGGTCCTGTCTCACAAAATAAGGTGGAGAATCAGTGAGAAAGACACCACAACATCAACTTTTGCTCTCCTCCATACATACACGCACCTGTGTGTGCTTGCACACCGTGGGGAATCAGCAGGGTACACAGTCATAACATAGCGTAACTTGACAATATCTCTCTGAACAAAATGCATGTATAGTCATTTGTAGTGCACACACTTGTAATCCCAATACAGCTACAGTCTGTCTCAGAAGAATCAGGAAATATTGGCTAAGTTTGAGGCTAAGGCAAAAGAATTGCCATGAGTTCAAGACCAGCTTGGATTATATACCAAGACCCTGTCTCCAAAATAAAAGAAAAAATGCATACACGTGTATCAGGATTTTAATAGCAGTTTCATTAATAATAGCATCAGACTAGAAACAATCCTAATGTCTACTCTACAGCAATGATTTTTAGAAGAAAACAAACATGGGGGCTGGGAAGATAGTTCAATCAGAAATATTTTGCTGCATAATCCTCGGAACCCGTGTAAAAAGCTGGCACACGCTTGTAGTCTTAGCACTAAGGAAAAGACAGTTCCCCGGGGCTTGCTGGCCGACCAAACTAGTCTAATTGTCCAGCCCCAGGTCCCAGTGAGAGAACTTGTCTCACTCAAAAGCCAAGGCAGACAGCTCCTGAAGATCAACACTCAAGGCTGATGTGGGGCCTCTCATGCGTGCACGCCATTGCATGCACACCAATGCGTGCACACCGATGCATGCACACCCACGTGCGTCTATAAACACTGCACACACGTGCAAACCTACTTGCATGAAACAGCATATTGACTGAAGGAAACCGGACCCCAAAGTTCACACACTGTAAATTCTATTTGTTAAAGATTTCAAACACACACACAAAAGTTATCAATGCTATTAGAGGTCATAATAAGGATTGTGCTGCTCAGAGGGCCAGGGAGGAGGAAAGAGTGACTTGAGGAAGCTAAGGGGGCTTCCAGGTTCTAGGAATAGTGTTTCCTGCTCTGGGTGTTGGTGCACCATAAGTTCATACTGTAAAAACTCACTCATCTATGCATAATGTGTGCTTTCCTGCTCCTATGCTATGCTTCAGTAAAATCCACAGGCAGAGGCAGAGGAGAGAGGAGGGAACGAAGGAGGGAAGTTAGAGACCTCCCCCCAAAGCAGCTAACCCAGCAATTCCCATGCTGGCAACCGATCCTGTAGCTCTCCATGCATATGGGCAAACAGTAGACATGCAGGATATACTGGGAAGTGGCAAGCAATCTAGATGTCCTGGTTATTCAACCGGAAATGTTAAACAATTCATACCACATCCATAATGGAGTGTTAATTAACCATTAACAAGAACAGAGTTGATTTTTATGGGCTGATGCAATAACCTCCAAGACATAATGTGAAGTCAATAAGGCAGGCTCAGAAGGTTCACAGCAGGCAATCATCCTCTCTATAGGACTACATGTACACATGGGTAGACTGTAAGCACACAAGGGAGTCGGGCATTGTGGCCTAAAGGACGATGTTCTCCCTAAAGTTGTTATCTAGAGCTATGTCCAGTCCTCCTTACTGGACCACGCTGTCTCTGAGTGTTGGGTGACAAGGGTCCTTCACCTTACAAACATATCAATATTCCCTTGAATATGAGTTGGTAGCAACAGGAGTCTGCTTGGTTATCTGGAAGTTATGCCCAAAGAGCCATGATCCCAGGATACCCCTGCCATCCAGGGAACGCAGTCTGGAGTGAGACAAGCTCCAGGTTCCAGGAGAGCCATTGCCCTCTATCCTGTAAGAATGAAACAGGCAGACAGCAGGATTTGGGCAAGGTCACACTGCCAGAGGAGTGATTTAGATCCAGAGGCCAAGCACATGGCTTTGTGCTGAGCAGTTCCCAGGGAGCCATACTTCAGACAGGAACTGCCTCCCTCCAGACAGGAGTAGCATCTTTGCAAGGACAGGGATTTGACCTAACACCAGGGCCAAGGGCTCTGTATGGAAACACAGGGAGGGAAGGCAAGAGGATGGGAGCAATGTGAGAGGCAGAGAGGAGATATGGGAGGGTCATGCGTGCTGGTGTTGGGTCCAGAAGAGTCAGGGATTTCTGGGTAAGTCTGAGTGTCGGGATTGCCGCTGTGGCTTTGAGTGTGGGTCTAGTAACTGTCCACTTTTGGAAATCCTTCCAGTGGTGAGAGGCAGATGTCACTGTCAGCCTTCCTAGGGAGACTTGCTGGGAAGTGGTGACAGTCATTCAGGTGTATCTGTGTAGTAGCCCGGACCAGGGGAGGAGTGAGTGACAAGAGTTGATGCCATATTTTAGAAGAAATGGTGATGCCATTGGTGAACGCAGAAACACCGGAAAGGAAGGAGTTGAAGGTGGGCCACATTGCAAGAGTCGAGGGACAGAGCATCCACCCTGCTCGAATGAGGACGTCAAAGTTGGGTGAACAGAAGTTCACTCCCGAGGATATTTGATGAGAGCACCTGTGAGGTGCTTCCAGAACAGAAACCAGCAGGGTTGACAAGGTTGGCTTAATGTTGACTCATTAAATCAACAGTTTCCATGTGCTAACACCAATAAATCAGCCAAGCTCCCTGTCCCAGGAGAGACAGACAGTACACAAAGTAACAGAAAGGCTGCAGACCATGCAGAGCGCTATGGGAGTTAAGGTGGCCATGAGGGCAGGAGGTCAGCTTGAGTCCACAGGTATGCTGGAAGAGGCGCCCTGGGGAGATGTGCCAGTAATATCACAGGATACAGCAAGTAAGTACCACATGCCAAGCTGGAGACAGCAGTTGATGTGACAGGTGACCCAGAGGAGGCCCTGACCCATGTCTTAGTTTATTTTTGTGTGAAAACAAACCACCTGAGACCAGGAAGTTTATATAGTGTTGTGCTTTGTGTGTGTGTGTGTGTGTGTGTGTGTGTGGTGTGTGTCCACATGGAGACCAGAGGTCAGCCTCAAGTGTCACTCCTTAGGAGCCACCCACCTGTTTTTAAGACAGAGCATCTCATTGGGACGTGGTGCTCACTGACTGAGCTAGAATGATCGGCCAGTGAAACCCAGCGTTCCATCCCTCTGTCCCTCCCCAGGTCTGGGATTAAAAGTGTGCACCCGCACACCGTGCTTCTCGTGTGGGTTCTGGGAACCGACCTCGGGTCTTCAAGCCTGCCCTGCAAGCTCTTCACCAACTGACCCACCTCCCCACCTCCTACATGAAAGTGTGCTCGACTCCCAGTTCTGCAGTCCAAGAGCCCTAGTTCTGCGTGGCGCCTGACGGGGGGGGGGGGGGGGGGGGGGGGGGTCTTCCTGCTGGATCCAGACCCCATGGAGTGTCATATGGTCAGATAGAGCGAGCAAGCCAGCTTAGTCTCTCTTAGTATAAAACCTCATGACCTTCCTTAATCCCAATCATCTTCCAAAGGCCCCATCTCCAAATACTATTAACATTTGACTCTGGAGATTATTTCCCAAAACATGAAACATAGCAACCATGAGTGGGAGCGGACAGTGAGAGCTGAAGCGCAGGTCACTGCGGCTGAGAGGGGGCGGGTGTCATTATCGCAAGCACTGTGGGAGACGCTGCAAAATTTAAAGATGCCTGGGGTATGGGGGCTGGAGCCCGGGAGGGGGTGACAGGACGATGGGGAGGCGAAGTAGGCAGGGGTGGATATGGGGAGTCAGAAAGCCAATGGGGGCAGCAGGCAAAACAATTTCAGCAAGTCTTAGTGGAAGACTAACTCCATGTACGTCCAGCTTCCAGGCAGTTAAACAAGGTGAATTCCTCTTTAAAAGCTTCTACTGTTAACTGTCAACACATTCCTTCTCTTTGGCCTGCTTAATCCCACTGTCAAGCCAGTGTGAAACTGCCAGGAAGAGGGCTGGGGTGAACCTTGAGCTTTACCAGTCTAAGTACAGGGCTCTGCCTGCCCACCTGTGTGAGGACAGGCGGCATAGTGCCCGGCTCCAGTCCGCTGAGAGCAGCTATGACTTTTCCATACCTCCCACTGGATCCAGGCTCTGCAGTGAGGCCTCTACTGGAGGGGTCCTATTGCTACACTGTAGGTTGGGACACACACACACTGCATGTACGACCCCTGCTCTCCAAGATTGTGAGTCGTGTAAATGCATAACCTCACCTAGAGACCCACGGAGAAAAAAACGGTGCCCCGGCTTTGGGTCAGCTCTCACGTAGGCCTTTGTATGGACACTGGGAAGGACACCTAGGTCTCATTAGACATACGTCGGGTGGCTGGCTACACGGTTGGTGTTCCTTTTGCAGCAAACTGCAGATCAGAGCAGTGAAGGCCAGACCCAGAAGCTTCAGATCTGGCGCCCTGCAAGAACGAGCGGAGGCAGGAACGTCCCTAAACCCAGCCAGTTTTCAAACCTCTTCCTGGGTAGAGGTGCGGTCCAGGGAGCCAGGGACGGCTTCAAAGAAATTAGAGACCGTCCCCGTGAGTCCCGCCTACTAGACCCGTCCATTGGGTGGGGTCAGCGCTCGACCTCGGCGAGCAGCCCCTCGGCTTGGAAAGGACACGGCTGCAGTCGACTGCCGCCGAGCCGCCGCCGGGACCTTTCCCCTACTTTCCAGGCCTCACGCCCCGCCTCTAGCCCGGACCAAAACACGTGCCGCCTCCCGCCCCTCCGGATCACGCCGCAGCCAGGCTTCGATCACGCGGCCCCACGCGGGCCTCATTGGCCCGCGCCTTGCCGGTCCGGTGCCGATTGGCCAGCGGCGAAGGACACGCCTCCTACGGGGAGCGGTGTATTTTGGTTTGCCCGCGCGCCCCGCCCCGGGCCGCTCCCTCCGCGGCGCCCCGCCCCTCCCGCGCCTCGCGGGCCGCGCGGAGGCAGAGCCGCGCGCGGCAAGGAGGGCGGAGGTGCGCGCCGGCTGCAGGCGCTCGGGACGCCGCCGCCCGCCCGCCGCGCACGTGCAACCTCCGCCACGCGCGGAGCTCCCGATCCGCAGCTTTGTGTTGCCTGCAGGCCGTCGGGCACCATGCACTCGCCGGGCTCCACCGGCTCGGGCGACGCGCGCGCGGTGAGTGACGGGGCTGAGCGCGGAGCGAGGCGGGGGACGCGGGAGGGATGGCGACTCCTCGCCGCCCGAGAGGCTGGAGCAGTGCTCCGGTCGTGGTCGGGGCCCCCGCGCGGCTCGGCAGGGTCAGGGAGGGGAGGGGGTGTGTTAGCGCGGCAGCCAGCCTTCAGCTTTGTCTCTTGTCCGCTGCGGCCCCGCCCGGCGCGGCTATTTCCAGCCATGACGTCACCCGAATCCAGAGGAGGACCGCTGCCGGGTGTGGGTGCGGCTGGCGGGAACGTGTAGGGCGGGGCAAGGGCGGAGCCAAAGCAGGGGCGCGGCGCGAGGGGGCGTGGTGAAAGCGGTCGGTGGGCGTGTCGAGAGTGCCCGGAGAGGGATGCGGGGAGCTAGGTGGTGGGACCAAGGCTTAGGGCGTGGTGAAAGCACCAGGTTGTAGTATGGGGGGGGCGGGGGGGACGGGCCTAAGCTAAGGGGCTTGGTGAGAGCAGCTGGTGGAAGTGTGGGGTGGGGCAAGGGGCGATGCCAACATAAGGAGGTGTGGCGAGAGCACCTGGTAGGGGTGTGCATGGGGCGGGCCAAAGGGAGGGAATGGTGAGAGCTTATGGTGGGAGTGTCGGGGTGGGGACGTGGGTTGAGCCAAACCAAAGGTGGCTGAGGAGGGTTTACTGGACTGAGCTGGACCAAGGCAAGAGTGTGTCTGAAGAGCTTACTGCTAAGCTTGGTGACCTTGTAGGGCTAGAGCTGGGCAAGGGGCAGGGCCAAAGCAAGAAGGGGCGGGGTAATGGGACCTGGCCGGGGTGTAGGGCTTGGGCCTAGCCACAGTGTGGAGCCAAGGTAGGGAACTCCTGTCAGACAGAAATGTTGGGGACCCTGGGAGTGGTGTGCAGGTTTCTGTCGAGAACACAGCAAGCAGTACATGGACTCCAGGGCCTGTATTCATCTTTTCCTAGTCTGTGGGCTGGACATTCCAGTTGATGGCTCAGAGACAAATTATCGTGGTGGGAGGTGAAGTCTGCCTCCCCCATGGCCCTGGATCAGCCCCTTTGCAAAGGTAGCCTCTTCATCTGCTCACTGAAGGGGACTCTAGACGGATAAAAAGTTTGGAGACTCAGGAAATATGTGTGGAAATATATGGGTCAAAGGTTTAAGGTTCTGTTTTGGAAGGGATGGGTTCCAGTCTCTTCCTCCCGCTCTGGTTGTCCAGGTGGTGCACAGGATGAGGTTGTGGTCAAGCTTTCACACTCTCTTCTGCTCACCCCACCTCCTCCTCGCTTTCGGGAGTGACAGGTGACTTAACATTTCTGAATCTACTGAGAAAACAGGCAGTCACCTCTACTTGCATGGAACCCAGGTTCAGCCACTGGGAAGTTAAGCTTGGGGTGATGCTTCCTTAGGGACACTACCCTGGTGGCTTTTGAGCTAGAAGATCTCACCCACCAGCTGGCTCCTTAGCCTCTTTAGCTGCTCCGTCTGTCTGTCTTTCCTGGGGCACCTTCCTACAAGCCACTAGAGTCAGTCTTAATCATCCCCCCGAGAAGAGCTTGAAGTTAGTAACCTGTTTTGTTCTTTTTTATTTTATACTGGTGGGCGTTGAACTCAGGGTCACACATGCCAATCAAGCATTCCACTACTGAGCAAGTCTAGAAAACTTTGTGAGACTCAGGGTTTTGGTTGTTTTGTCTTGTCTTGTGGAAACTGCTTCTTAACCAAACCCAACCTTCAGAACTTGAAAGCAAAGTTGCTGTGAGGGCTCCATTCGGGTCTTTTTATTCCCACGCAGCCTCTTGCTTCGTTAGAGTGCTGCACACTCCATCTGGGGTGGATCCACGGGCCTGGCAGGGTTACCGCTCTCGTTCCCCTGAACTGAGACACCATTGTGTTGTGCCTCCTTTAGGTTGACATCATGGATATCTGTGAGTCAATCCTGGAGAGGAAACGGCACGACAGCGAAAGGTCCACATGCAGCATCCTGGAGCAGACGGACATTGAGGCTGTGGAAGCTCTCGTTTGCATGAGTTCTTGGGGTCAGAGATCCCAGATGAGACCCCTCACACCTGTCTCTGATTCTGGTGACGTCCCCACCACTGTGCTGATGGACACAGCTGCACCTGATCTACCAAAGGACTTCCATTCTTTTTCAACTCTGGTAAGAGGAGGTCGGGGAGAGAGGCATTTTCGTGAACCGCCCAGAACGGCTTAGAGAAAATCACGTTGAAGAACTTGCAGGGAGATTGACTGTGATATAGCCAGGAAGTCCCCTTCACATGGATACCAAAGTGTGAAAATTCATCTCTTAAAAATGTTTTCTATTCCTTGGTGAGTCAGAACTTGCTGGCAGATGGCGAGTGTCCATTGGACAAAGCCCGAAGATGGTTACAGAAAGGTGTGGTATACCAGATGTCCAGGGAGTCTTACGGTAGTGTTGTGAGTTGTCCCAGTCTAGGATGAGGATGTGGAGAGCAGCTAAAGAAAGCTTGTGCTCTGACACCAGACAGCTTAGCTGGGTGGAAACATGTCATTCTGCCTTCCTGTGGGGGCCACCTGCTGGGATTTGGAGTTGATAAGTCAGTATCTTATTTTTAGGTTTTAACTTGCCACACCTGTGGAATTGCTTCTTGGGTTGGAGAAATCAGGCTGTAGATTATTTATGGTAATAAAAGTGAGAAGTGATTGACCTGGGGTAGGAACTTGCACTGAAGACCATGAAGGGTGGAATTGGAAAGGAATGAGTGGCAGCGAGAACTGGAGGAAAGATGGGCTGGCTCACAGTAGCCCCTCAGGTCTTCAGGCTTGGGCGTTTCCAAGGCCACTGATGACTTGCTGGGGGCCAGTACGTAGAGGTTTGGCTCAGTAGAACCACCGTTTCTTTTCTTGGTTTAAGAGCCTGAAAAGTCATGAAAAGCTTTCATTTTGGTTTTTTGTTTTTTGAAACGGGGTTTCTCTGTGTAGCCCTGGCTGTCCTGGAACTTGCTTTGTAGACCAGGCTGGCCTCGAACTCATAGAGATACTGCTGTGTCTGCCACCTCAGTGCTGGGATGAAAGGCGTGTGCCACTGCCACCAATGAAAAGCTTTCATTTTAAAGTATGAATTTTCACAGTCCTTTTAGTTCAGTTGCGTTTTTCAGTAGCTGCACATGACCTAGGGTAGACACCACTCTTCCTTCCAAAGAGGCACATTCATGGTTGGGAAAGGGCAATCCACATAGGAAGAGGTAGGAACAGCAGAGTCCTCAAAGACTCCTTGGGCTGTCCAGCTCAGCCTAGTCCTCTCCAAACGCATCTTTTCCGAGGCAGTGGGAGCAGTGCAGTCAGATAATTTCCTTGAAGCTCCTTTGACCAAAGCGACCTTTGACTTGATGCTTTTCTTTCTTTGTTTCTCTTCAAGTGTATAACGCCGCCTCAGAGCCCAGAGCTCATGGAGCCATCCACAGGGACCCCTGTTCCTTCCCAAGTCACTAATTCCAAAGGATGCATGGTTACCGCCCTCCCCACATCCCCGACTGTGGCCAGCAGAGCACCGAGCAGGAGAGAACCACCGGAGCCCGCCTCTGGGTCCTCCTGCAGGGCTGTGATGACCAGCGTGATCCGGCACACTGGGGAGAGTCCTGCGTTTCCGACCGCCCCGACTCAAGAGCAACAACTGTCCGGCAGCAGAGAAGGACAAGCAGGGCTGCCGGACCATCGTGAAGCTTTGCAGGATGCGCGCTCGGCAGACGGTTTACTTGTTACTAACTCGGTTTCCTGTCAGCCTTGCTTGCACAAGTCTGGTGTCCCGTTCCACACCTACCAAGGCCAGCAGACAGGATGGCCGGCTGCAGTTCAGACCTGCTTACCAAAGAATTCTGAAAGTGACTTGTCAAGGATAACCACCCCTCTGATTTCTGTCCCTGTCTCCAGTCCCCCTGTCCTTTGCCAAATGATCCCCGTGGCTGCACAAAACAGCATGTTCTCAGCTTTTTTGAAGCCTCCTCCCCAGTTGTCTGCAGGGATTGTGAAGCCCATCCTACCCCAAGCTGCTGCGGTACCCCAGCCTGTGTTCATGGGACCATCTATGCCTCAGGGAACTGTGATGTTGGTCTTGCCACAGAGCACCTTCCCCCAGCCTGCTACCTGCCCATCCAGTGTCATGGCCATCGGAAATACCAAGCTGTTGCCCCTTGCCCCTGCACCAATGTTCATTGCCTCCAGCCAGAACTGTACCCCTCAGGTAGACTTTTCCCGAAGGAGGAACTATGTCTGTAACTTCCCAGGTTGCCGGAAGACCTACTTCAAAAGTTCCCACCTCAAGGCTCATCTTCGCACCCACACAGGTAAGTGGCAGGCTGCCTGGTGTGCTGGAAACACCAGAACTTCGGGGGGAGAAAAGCCCCCTGTGCCTCTGGGAAGAGGCAGGAGGAGCAGTCAGGGTCATGAGCAGGTGGCTGCTGGGGGAGAGGATGGGGGCTTGTGATGGTTTTAGGGTACTCTTTACCTCACTGCAATAGGCACTTTGTTCACATTCAGTATAGGCATCACTGTGACTTGGAAGTCTTTCCACGCTGTCAAAGTTCTTATTGAAGAATGATTTAAGAGTATAGGAGGATTTGGTTGTTGTTTGCTCTTGTTTTGTTTGGGTTTGGGTTTTTTTTTGCTTTTGAGAATATATAGTTTTTAGTTTAAGAATTCACACAAGGGAGCCGGGCGGTGGTGGCGCACGCCTTTAATCCCAGCACTCGGGAGGCAGAGGCAGGCGGATCTCTGTGAGTTCGAGGCCAGCCTGGTCTACAGAGCTAGTTCCAGGACAGGCTCCAAAATCCACAGAGAAACCCTGTCTCGAAAAAAAACCAAAAAAAAAAAAAAAAAAAAAAAAGAATTCACACAAGGGGCTGGAGAGAACACTGACTTTCTTCCAGAGGACCTGGGTTCAATTCCCAGCACCCACATGACAGCTCACAACTGTCTGTAACTCCAGTTCAAGGGGTCCTGACACCTATGGCAAACACCAATGGACCTAAATAAATAAAACCCCTACAATTTAAAAAAAGGCGCGTAAGAAGTTGTAATAGCCTGCCGGGTTTCTTTATTTTTTCAATTCTGTCTTCAGTCATGGAAACATCCTCTAGCCTGTAGAGTAGCGGCTAGCCACGGGCACTTGAAGCAGGCTGGTTTCACTGAGGAACTCAATGGCACATTCTGGCTGAAGCTTTACACTCAGCTTCGGGAGGTGGTGGCTGAAGCTTTGTCCAGCAGGGGCTGAGTGCCACTCCACAAGCCACTTTGGTAGATTAGAGAGAGCAGCGTATCTCGGGCCGTCTGCGAATTGATGTGTTGTTTGTCATCTTCATTGGCTCCATGGTTACGTGGTCTGCTTGTTAACACTTGACTTCAGAGAATCATGGATTTACACGTAAACACATGTACAGATGTGCGGGTCTACGGGAAAGTGTGCATCTCTCTCTAAACTCATGACCCTGGAGCATCGTCCCTCAGTCCCCGTGAGAATGTCTGAGTTGTAGAGTCTTCTACAGGAAGGCCTGGGGCTGGAGGAGTTACTGCTCTGTTTTTATTTTAAAATGGTGTTGCCATAGCCGGCTTCTAATTAGCGCAGTCCGTGCTGGCCATGGCGGACTCCACTGCTGAACAGTGCACTCTGGCATTCAGACGGTCCAGAAAGAGCTATTCCTCCATACTCTGGAGCGTGGGTGGCTTTAGGACGTGGGCCCTACACCTGTCCTGTGAGGTACTTGTCTCTTGGGCAGAGCAAACACAACCTCTTTTGTTCTCATCCACGGGTCCACCTCAGCCCGCCCCCAACCCCTGCCTATTGAGACCCTTTCAGGGCCCGCCCCAAATTAGCTAGTGAGTGTTTGTTCACGTTCTTCCTCTTTGACCCCATGGGTATTGTGTGTAGCCCTGGCCATCCTGGAACTCGCTCTGTAATCCAGGCTAGCTCAGAATTCAGAAAGCTACCTGCCTCCGCCTCATGAGTGCTTGGATTGCAGGTGTGTGCCACCACACCCTGCTTACTTTTGCTATTTCTAAAATGATGTTTCTGTGTGTGTCTGAGTGCAGTGGCCAGCGGGTTTGGCTCCACAGGAGCTGGAGTTCTAGGTGGGTGTAAGTTGCCTGCTCTGAGTACTGGGTTCTACTGTGGGTGTGCTGCAAGAGCTGCATGCTCTCTAAACTGTGAGCCTGTCTCCTTGTCTCTGCACAACTAGATGACTATCCAAGTGCATAGAAATTCCCGGTGCCACACTAGTAAACAGATGATGGTTGCCACTTTAGCAAGGTCATTCTGGTGGCTATGTCAGATGAAGGGGTGACCTGTTCTGTTTGGTGGGCTCTTTGGCATTGTGAACCCCTATTCTGTTCAGTAGGCTCTTGGGCATGGTGAGCCCTTCCCCCTTTTTTTTAACTTTGTCTATCTAGATGAACTTTGCATCAGTTTTCCCAAATAAAAATACTGACAGAGCCGTAAAACTTGAGAGAAAGCTAGTTTTTCTGCGCTCTTCAGAGAAGTAAGAGCAGTTTGAATGAGCTGAGGGCTCTGAGTCCCACTGCTCTGCCATGGACTGCTCATGGAGTTGCCAGTGCAGTTCCTCCATTGGAGTTCTCATAAGGTCTGGAACTTCGGGTGGGTTTATTTCAGATAAAGACTATGTTTCAAGTTCGTCCACCAACCTGAACAATATTTCACTGTGAAGGAGGTGAGGTGAACGGGTACTCCATTTTGGCTGAAAACAAGGAATTTTCTAAATTGTGTACTGAGGGGCTGGCAGCCTCTGAGCAGCTCCTGGGCACTGGGTATGCTGCTGACCTTAGGGAAGCAAGAGTGGGAAGTGTCAGATCCCCTGGAACTGATCTTCAGACAGTTGTGAGCTGCCATGTGGGTGCTGGGAATTGAACCCGGGTCCTCTGGAAGAGCAGTCTGTGCTCTTAACCACTGAGCCATCTCTCCAGCCCAACAAGGAATTTTCTAAATTGTGTACTGAGGGGCTGGCAGGCTCTGAGCAGCTCCTGGGCACTGGGTATGCTGCTGACCTTAGGGAAGCAAGAGTGGGAAGTGCTGCTGACCATGTCTGCTGTCGGATGCTTTGAAGGAATCCAAGAAAGAAGTCTACCAAGTTCAGGGCTCTGGAGTTGCCAGTCTAAAAGTATGTGTTCTCGGCATCTCTGAGGGCCAGCCTGCAACATTCCCAGTGTACAAGAGGGCATCATCAGGTACAACAGGGTTCGTATGCCAGAGAGCTTGCTTGTGTAACAGCCGCCCCTGGGACTCTGTTAATCTATAACTCCAGGGCTCAGTACCCCATCAGTGACCAAAGAGCCTACCTGTTAAGTATCAGTAGTGTATGACCTTGGGATTATATTTCCAAGGTGTGGAGTTTGGGGTCATAGTGAAACCATGTTAGCCACCCCGGGCTTACCATGAAGATTCTGAAAGCACAGAATAGGAAGCCTCCCTGCTGCGCTTTCTGTAACTCTGAGGACTGTTGGAGTGAGTGTCCCTTCAGAACTGATTTATTTGCCACCTGCTATAGGAAATCCGCAGAGAGACAGATCGCATAGCAGCTCATAGCTGTCGAGCAAACCAACCCCCGTGCCTGTTTGTAGTCTGTGATTGCCACCGCCAGGTAGGGAAGCTTCAGGATACAGAGAAGGGCCTGGCCCTGTGCTGGCTGGAACAGGAGTTCGTTGGAAAAAAGAGAAGGGGGGGGGGGGCTCCAGTATCTACCTGCCTGAAGGCCCCCTTATCTCTCCAGCTCAGGAAGATAATAAGACAACACCGGGGCAACTTCTCAGAAGCATTGATAACCATCTGTTAGAACACAAACCTTTATATATATATATATATATATATATATATATATATATATATATATATCTGCCTTCTGTGTGGTTACTACTGACAACTTGACAGGATCTAGAGTCACCTAGTGGACAAGCCTGGGTGTGCCTGTGAGGGGCTATCTACATTAGTTAGAGCTGGGAGGAGCCATATTACCTGGGGCTGGACTGGATAAATAAGAGGCCAGCAAGCCGAGCAGGAGCGTTCACTCTCGCTTCTGGACTGTGGACCCATTATCACCAGCCGCCACAATCTCCACCATGATGGACCTGTACCCTCCAACAGGGCCAGAATAAACTCCCTCAATTTACTTTTGTCAGCAATATGGAAAGTAATTAAACACTTGTAACAACATGGAAAATAACTAATATAACCTTCTTGTTAGCGTGATAAGAAATATGGACTCGAAATAATGATTCTAAGAAGGCTTAAAGCTTCTTGGAAGGACTTTCTGGGAGGTGTACAGTTTATCCCAAGAGAGAAAGGATTCTTTTTTTTTTTTTTTTTAAGAATTTTCCTCCCACATCTGTGGATGGGAGTCAGTTGCCCGGCATGCATGCAGCTCCAGGTTTGATCCCAGCACGTAAGAGGTGGGGTTAGGAGACTCAGTTCAGTGTCTTCCTTTGCTAAACAGGGCGTAGGAGGCTGTCCTTGCTTTCATGAGACCCTGTCTCAAAATGCCTATCCCACCCCCACCCCCCCCAAAAAAAGTTCCCTGCCTGCCTGGGCTACTTAGCACAACTCTATCAAAGAAAAAAAATAGGGATGGTGGCACACGCCTTTAATCCCAGCACTCAGGCAGGAGGATCTCTGAGTTTGAGGTCTAATCTATATACTGAGTTTCAGGCCAGCCAGGGTTACATAGTGAGACCCTGTCTCATAAAAGTCTTCCCCAAGTATAAGAGATTTGTTTTTATCTTAAAATGCATCTTTAAAACCAGGGGTGGAGGCACATGCCTCTAACTCCAGGACTGAAGTGGATTCCAAGTTCCAGACCTGCCTGGGCTGCATAATGAGTCTTCATCAGAAAAGCAAAATACGAAGCTGCACAAAAGTGCATGGGTAAAAGTTTTGAACAGTTTAGCCTAGTGCGGTGCCTGTGGGCTTTGGCACACACACCGCGACGTCAGAAGAAGTGTTTGGTGGAGGGTTTGCTGACTTCTGAGCCGCCCAGACTAGAGCAGCAGGTGTCCCTCTTCTGAGGTTTGGTGAAGAGACCTGTGGGCAGCCCTCCGTAAGATGCTGAGTGAGCACTCTTACTTTAATTTGTTTTCCGCCAGGGGAGAAGCCCTTTACCTGCAGCTGGGACGGCTGTGACAAGAAGTTTGCAAGGTCAGACGAACTGTCTCGCCACCGCAGAACCCACACAGGGGAGAAGAAGTTTGTGTGTCCTGTGTGTGAGCGGCGTTTCATGCGGAGCGACCACCTGACAAAGCACGCCCGGCGCCACATGACGACCAAGAAGATCCCAGGGTGGCAGGCAGAGGTGGGCAAGCTGAACAGAATCGCCTTGTCAGAGAGCCCCCGGAGCATCCTCGAGCCCTTGCCGGCCTCGGGCTGAGAGGGTCCATGCTGCCCATCACCTGTGGGCTTCTTCAAATGCCTCTTCAGGAAGGGGGAAGGGACCTGTGTGTCCCTCCCAAAAAAACAAAAACAAAACAAACAAAAATACGGTCTCTGGGCTGTTGAAGGGGAGCTGGTTCTGATGGAAGTACATTAACTTTACTTTCCTGGCTGGGCCTTGTTCAGTCTCTGTAGTGTCCACGCCAACTCCGTCTTGCTCTGTCTCTGTTGCTCTGTCTGTCTCTCCCTCTCTCTTTCTTTTGTGAGGAAATGGAAGAAAATTTGATCTAAATCACCAGCATTCAAGCAACTATTTCGGCAATAAAGTTTACAGAGTCTGGGTTTTTTTTTTTTTAAAAAAATCTTTCTATTCTGTGTTTTGTAGAAATGAGACAGGGTACTAATTTTTATACTTTTTTATAAAAATATTTATACTGTGCTTGAATCACCAATTTCTGGGTAGACAGTTTTACTGCCTTCTTTTTTCCATGTTTTATATCAAAGTTTTGTAATGACCTTGCTTAAGTACTCTTGGTAGTTAGTCAGAAAAAAAAAATCAAAATCACAAGTTTGTTACCAGCCTTTTTATAGCAAATGTTTTAGATCAGAACTGGTTTAATAAAGAGCTCTTTTATACATAATAAATAAAAAAATAAAGAGCTCTTAAAGGGGAAAAATAAGCTTTGTAGTCAGCTTCTTTGTATCAGTAAATTCTAGCAGTCAGTCCTATAGCCCACAGAACCGAAGTGCTAGTTGGGTAAACTAGTCACATGTGTCCGATGTTCCTGTGAAGGGTGTGCCGAGTCGGCCACCTAAGGAGGGACGAGTGCACAGTGTTGACTTTTAGACCATTTGTCTGCCAAGAGCAAACGATCCCATGGCCTGTCTGTATTTAGGCACCAAAAACCAGGAATGCGGCCACCAAAGCTCTGTAGATTGTCCGTTGGCTTCTGGTGTTGTTTTGTACTGCGTTCAGTGACCACACAGAGAGAATCAAGTTGGATAAACTGTCCACCTAAGTGCAGCTAACGCAAAGCAAGCATGCATGCCCATAAGCCCTGGGGTTCAGATGCCTTCCAATTATGGACAGAATGCCAAGAAGTGCTTGCTTTGCTAAGTGGCGGGAGATGCCACTCAGCTGCCCTTCCATTCACTGTGTGGGAAGGAAATGGTTTTGCTCAACTGAGAAGACATGGAATGGGGATTTTGTAGCTAACCTGAAAGCAGATCACCGGTGCTGCTCTGTACCTTGTGAGCATGTGCCCTGCATAGAGTGGCCTCTGTGTGTCCAAATGGCCACAAAAACTAGCTTTAGTTAGAGCTTGGGAAGTTCAGGCAATACAGTAAGCGAGAACAATATATTGCACTGTTTGGGCAGCCTGAGGATATTTTTGTGTGGTATTGTATTAGATTTTGTATTTGCCTTTTAATATTGGCGTTTAACTTTATTTAAATGATGGCAAGGTTGAAATATTAAATAGATAAAATAAGGTTTTATGTTCAGGTCTTTTGAGCCTTATAGAACCTTCTCGTGGTCATACATTGTATGTTGTTACTTGATCCCTGTTAGGCTGCCTTTGGTAGCCTCCGAGTTTTGTAGGTATGTGTGTTTAGGCAATGTCTGGACAGTTCTCCAGTTAATTGTCACTGTTGTCTTTCCACATGATGTAGCCACGGGAGAACGAACTGTACATAGCTCCCAAGTGTCCCAATACCCCAGTCCTGTCCTCCACACTGGCGATTGCACAAACGGCAAATGGCATCCAGTGCGATTGTCTTCACCATGACATGCAGAGTGGTGTGTCCTGTCCCTGTGTTTCTGTGAGTCACGGAAGGTCTCGGAGCGTTCGGTTGATCGTCACACAGAACTTAGGTCCTCTGACCAGTGTTGTCTCTGAAATAACCGATGTGTTGAAACACTATAGGGTTCCATTTCCTGATTAGATGTAGAAATCCCTTCTGCAGAAGAACCCCCACCGTCTGTCTACTGAAAGACTGAGTTGGAAAACATTTCCTGTCTGAAAAGGACTCCTGAGCCCCAGAGCCCCAGGAGGGCCCTGCTCCCTTGAGAGCCCTCCCTGACCCCCTCATGTTGAGGTACCCCCAGTGCACTTTATTGCTTCAGCAGTTCTGCTTGATTTGATTTTTTTTTTACCTTGTTGAGCCTTTTGGTAGTTTTAGTAATAAAATTTAAATGTTTCAAATCCTTATGTTTATGTAATAGACTTATTGAAATGAGTATGTGTGATGTAACCTTTTGCTTTGAATCCTATAAAACTTCCTTGGTTTGCAGACGTGGCTTGTGTGCTGTGTTGTGTAATTGTGTACAGCGACTTAATACACACAGTCTTCATATGAGTCTAGGAGATTCGTCATGTATTGACCTAACTTGAACTCTTATTTGGGGGGCTCGAATCTGTTTCGGAGGAAGCAGTACAGTGGCAAAGAGGTCAACTTGTAAGAATTCTTGCACGCAAGTTGTGGCAGTTAACATAATAACACTAGCAATTGGACTTCCACTTTTACCTAAGGCAGAGTAATGGAGACAAGCTTCCATTCCCACAGTTACCAACAAGCGCCCATCCACAGCAGGGCCCAGCTGGACGTCCTACTTCTTCCAGGGGCAGAGCCCTGGTCCAGGTTGCTACTGCTTCTCATGACCACACGATGTCACTGTTGAGAGTTGGAACTGGCCTAGGGCAGTCAGCCACAGGCAACCACACACTCTGCTTCCGTTTCTGGGTGTGCAGTTGTGGGGCCCCATCCTGAGGCTACCAACAACTTTGGGGTGCAGACCTCGGGTCAAGTACCTCTGGAAATCCAAGAACTTCTCTGTTCTTCCCAAGGCGCCGTGCCCCAGAGAGGGCAATGCTTCCTTGCCAACACTGGAAAGAATTACTCTGTGTAACCCTAGGCTGTCCTACTCGATCTGTAGACTAGGCTGGCTTCGAACTCAAAGATCTGCCTGCCTCTGCCTCTTGAGTGCTAGGATTAAAGGCTTGAGCCACCACCACCCACAAAAGAAGGATTTCTTTACACCAAGAAACAGTTCTTTCCTGCCTCTCAAGGCCAAGTTTTCCCCAAGATTCAGGCCAGCACCCCCAAAAAAGTTCTAATTATGGAGCCTTCTTCCTAGAGGAAGCAACTAACCTTCAGAGTCTAATAGGTGGTTTGTGGGTTTGCAGGAGGTCTCAGTGGGCAAAAGCACCTGTCACCGAGCAAGGGCACCTGTTTGCTCACTGGAATTCATATGGTGGAAAGAAAGAAGCACCTCCTGCAGATTGTCCTCTGACTTCCACACCTGCACCATGGCATGCACACCCATGTATTACAGACACACATGCATGTGTGCACACAAAATGTAACAGTACTTTTAAAATAAATTGTGAATTTTGCTCTTCAATGCTCAGAATCATGCAGGGATACCTTCCTCGTGTGTGCAGATAGATAGATGATATAGATAATAGATGATATAGGTAAAGATAGATAATAGATTAGATAGAGACAGACAGATAGATAGATTATATACATACACATCTAGGGGAAGTGTATTGCTGTGGCGGGTGCATTATGCCATGCCATCCATGCATGTGGGCATCAGGACAACCTGCAGCAGTCGGCTCTTCCCTTCCACTGGCCCCTCTGGGGGTGGAGCTCACGTCGTCAGGCTTGGCATCAAGAGCTTTTACCTGCCAAGCCATCACCTTAGCCCTTAAAAAAAAATACTACATTTTATTTCTGTACAATTCTTGACAAGAAAAATACTCCATGATCCTGACACTCAACAGCTGGTGTCCTGGCTACTGCCGATAGACTCCTGGTCTCCAGAATGCTTTCTCATGGGGGCAGTGACATCCATTCATGAATCCCAGAGTCCCCAGGAGTGGGTGGGACTCCTGGACATCATTCCAGGAAACGTGCCTCTAGGAAATGGAACACCAAAAAAGAGGGTGCTAAAAGCTTGTCCCAGGCAGTTTTGGCCAATCTCTGCTGGTGCGGGAGGTTCCTTCTGAGCTGAGCCAAGAACCCATGAACACAAGAGCCGAGGCCTGGGGGCTTCTCAAGGTTCTGCCCATATGTACAGAAAAATCTGCCCGGATTTCTGAAGGGCTCGGGTTTTCTCAAGCACAGCCTTGGCACATCTTGGGGGAGAACCCCTGCAGAGCTGGTGACCATCTGTGGTTAGACTTTCTGTGATGGGAGCCAGGGTCAGCTCATGCTGTGCGTAGGCAGATCCCACACTCTAGAGCTGGGCATGTAGCTGGGGAAATAACGTAGGTAGCTAACTGTGAAGCAACAATGCAATATGGGACATTGGAGGGTACCTGACACTTGGACAGTGCAGGAAGTACTCCTGCTCTAGTGATACCCAAGCCCACTTCTGGCAGGACCAGCCTCTCCAGAGCCTGAGTTTCCCAGGACCACAGCTCTCCAGTTGGCACACACTTTGCTCTGGCTAGCCACTGTTCAGAACATCCTTGGAGTTGAGGGAGGTTTGTTTGTTCATTTATTTGTTTTTCTGTGCAGTCCTGGCTGCCCTGGAACTCCCTCTGTAGACGAGGCTGGTCTCAAACTCAGAGAGATCTGCCTGCCTCTACCTCCCGAGCACTAGGATTAAAGGTGTGTGCCACCACTGCCCGGCCCCCATTTTCTCTTAATCAGATGAACGTGCCCACTCAAACATGATACATAAAGCTGTTAATATTCACATCAACTTCAAAGTCTGATTCATTCTTTGGTAAAAATGTAATATTTTAACCTCTTTTAAAATAAGCATTTGTAATATTTAGGGTAAAATATTAAAATAGAAACAACTTCCATCTTCGTATCAAAAGCAGTGCTTTGAGCTTCAGTGAGAAGCTCTGGGAGGTTTTAACCCGATGCTCAGCCCACTGGTAGACACCCGATGGCTCTGGGCTCTGACTATAGCACAAGTCTCCCAGCTGCAAACTCAAAGGCACTCTTGTCAAGTCCTAAAGTTCATGGAATAATTTTCAGGTGACAGCAAAGGACTGTGGATGTGGGGACGGCCCTAGGGACCATTCTTCCTTGGTTCCTGAGATGCTCCATGTTGAGCTCTGAGGTTCGCAGGCCAGCGATCGGATCGCGGGCCAGCAGCAGCTCTCAGCAGAGGAAGGATACTGGGGCAGAGCACTGTCTTGGTAGGGGGATGCAGCAGAAGCTGAGATCTGGCCTGGCCTTGGCCAGAGCTACTACTATTCCAACGTTCTCTACTCTGTTTTCTGACACAGAATCTCACGACATAGTCCAGGCCAGTCTTGAATTTACTACGTAGCCTTCCATTCTCAGGAATCCTCTAGCATTGGCTTGGTGGCTGTGACCTGTAAGCATGTGCCGCCACTCACAGATCTCTGAAGCCTTTCTGCCAGCACCCTCGCCAGCTGTGCGGGTGCTTCCTCAGACACCTGAGCAAGCGCCAGGCCCTACAGGGCCCACACAAGCCCTACCCTCCTTCCCATAGGCTCTCTGCATTTCCCCACCTGTCCACTGGGGATGTCTGAAACCTCTTCTGGCATCATTATCCTGACTGCCTCCCACCCAAGCAGGGAGGAGGAGAAGAGGTTCACAGCCCCCAGGCAGACTGCCAGCCGAAAGAGAGCAGTTGCTGCCAGCCAGGGAGAGCAGTTGCTGTGAAGCCCTATCTCAGTGTGGGTTCCCTCTCTCGGCTCCTATATGGTTCTGCACTCAGCCAAAGCACACTGGCAACTGGGAGATTACAGGCTGGACGGTAGAGCTACCAGACTAACGGCTTGAAAGGTCTCAAAGAACCTCCAGGATTACCACCTCCCCCTCCCCCAGAGAGAAACTGAGGCCCAGAGAGGGCATCGATGAGCTCTGCTTCCCACCACAAGCTCATGTCATAAAGGGATGCCAGCACCGACCCTTCCCCACTTGGAAAGTGAGTAAGCAGAAAGGACCAACAATTCAGATTTCAGGGGAACCACACAGCCAGGCTCCCCCTGTGTGGGAGGAGGCACCAGTGCCCCCACACCTGTGGCCCAGGGCCTGCTTACCCTTAGTTTTGGTCTGCCAGCGGCAGAACTCTGATCACGAATCTTTAGAGACCAGCGTGGAAAGAGAGCTGTATTCTAGAAGTGGTTTCGCTCTGGCTGGGCCACGGGTGGAGCAGGGTGGTACCCTCTATCGGGAGCCCAGCTCACAGGCCACGGGTGGAGCAGGGTGGTACCCTCTAACGGGAGCCCAGCTCACAGGCCTGGGTGGAGCAAGGTGGTACCCTCTGACGGGAGCCCAGCTCACAGGCCTGGGTGGAGCAAGGTGGTACCCTCTGACGGGAGCCCAGCTCACAGGCCTGGGTGGAGCAAGGTGGTACCCTCTGACGGGAGCCCAGCTCACAGGTCACAGGTGGAGCAAAAGGTGGTACCCTCTAACAGGAGCCCAGCTCACAGGCCTGCGAAGCCTGGCCAGAGGTAACCAAGACTGCTCAGCCAGCTCAGCGGCAGTACTCCCGCTCGATGCTCGCCATCAGCTCCTCCTCGGAGTAATCATAGGAGATGGCCGACTGCCCCTCGGGTCTCTTGTGGCTGCTGCTTGGGGCTCTGTGGGTGAGAAACACAGACAAGGGTGGGTATCACCTTCAAACTCGCATTTCCTCGGGCAGCCACAGTGGTGTTTCAGTGGTTCATCCTAACATCCAAACCAAAACCTTTGATCTGGAGACACCCAAATCTCTTCCTACCCAACACACAGACATGGTCATCGTCGCTCATATCTGCCTTCGTCCTCCCATTTTATCCACCAAGACCTGCAATGAGGATGAGGCAGGCCAAGGTAGATGCCAAGCTCCATCCGATGCTCCTGGCTGACCTTCCGAGAACAGAGTCCAGGGCTCTGTATACGTCTCCCAAAACATGGATGAGAGGCCTGGGTACCGCAGCTTGATATCCTGAGATCAGCCTGCCGCCAAAGCCCTGTCTTTCCTACTGTGTCTGTGGGGCAAAGGGGAATATCCAAGGGCTTTGGAGGAGGACAGATCTCAGCTGGCTTTGATGCACAGTAACTGTATGGCCCTGGACCATTTGTCCCTTCCCCCAGGCTCCGTCAGTGAGAGGAAGGGCTGCCACCTCCAGACTGCCTGCGGTTGGCTGAAGTGCTGCGTGTGTCTAGAACAGAGATGAGCGCTTAGGAGGGACTGAACAGTAGCAAGTGTGTGGAGAGTTGCAGCCTTGCAAGCCTGCAACAGTGTGCATGAGAGCTGTTTGCTGTTTGCAACCTCCAAGCTTAGAATAGCTGCCCTCCCAGCCCGGTCCTGGGGAGTCTCTACTGACTGCTGGTAGGGGGAAGGAATGCAAATAATGGTTCAGCATAGCCTTAGAACAAGCCAGGGAGCTGGGCAGGAAGCTGGCTGTCCTTCCAGAATGCCAGAGCATTCTGGAATCCCCTGACAGGAACAAGCCCCTCTAGGGTTACCCCTGCCAGCCCCTGGCACGAATAGATGTGAAAGCTGAAACCTTTAAGGGCAGATGGTACCCAAGGTCACTGGAGACTGGCCGTAGCCTCCCCCACGCTCTGTCTGCTCCCACCAGGCATGCTGATATCCCTGCAGGTGGGACCCCAGAGAGGAAGAGGCAGGAGGGACATGGACCAATGATCCCTGTGCTCCAGAGGACTAGAAGCACAGACATTCCTTTGTGTGTGTTTGTTCATGTGTACTTACTTGTGTGGGTGTGTCAATATATGTATAGGCACTGTGCTATGGTGCACAATAGAGTTTGAAGAACACTTACAGGTGCTGGGTTCTCTTCGCCTATCATGCAGATTCGGGAGATTTAACTCAGGTAGTCGAGCGCCTTTGTCTGCTGGGTCATCTGACCGCCTTGCCCATTTTATCTCGGTACTGGGCAGTCGTTCTGTGCACATGCCAGGCAAACGCTCTCCCCCTGGCCTGTATTCCCAGCCCCTCAGGAGGATTAAAGGCTCTGGGCCACTACTTGTAGGCTTTGGGGTGAATTGTTTGTTTGTTTGGGACACGGACTCACTGTGTAGCTCTGGCTAGCCTGGAACTCGTCCCTCTGCCTCTCCAATACCGAGAGACTGAGCCACTGAGCCGGGGCAGTGGTGGCGCACGCCTTTAATCCCAGCACTCGGGAGGCAGAGGCAAGTGGATCTCTCTGTGAGTTCGAGGCCAGCCTGGTCTACAAGAGCTAGTTCCAGGACAGGCTCCAAAGCTACAGGGAAACCCTGTCTCGAGCCACCAGCCTGGCAGCACCAAGCATGAAATTTACAGGAGTTTCACGTGCATTTTCCTCCTAATGACTTTTTTGGAGCTGCTGGTGGTTACTGTCACTATCTAGGCTCTGAATTCCTTACAGCAAAGAGCACTCTTTACAGATAAAACCACTAGGAGAGCAGGTGGGACACGCAAGTACATCTGAATGGATCCGAAGGGTCCAGAATGGCCACAGAGAAGCCAGGTCATGACCCCATACAGGAGGAAACTCACGCTGCTGTGAGTGACTGGGCTGCGACCTCCCTAGGCTCCCCTTGACAGCCCAGCTCTACCTGAGCCTCACTGACCTGCAGGACGGTGGGGACAGTGGGGACAGTGGGGACAGTGGGGACGGGAGAGCTTTGAGGCGACTGGAACTGGAGCACTGTGGGCTTGCGGAGGATCATAGCCCCTCCCCATACTTACTCAGGGGTACAGCTCTCTTCAGGGTCGTCCTTCGTCTTCTTTTCTGGGGACACCTTGAGTGGGAGGAGAGGAAGCAGCATGAAAACGTGCCCACAGTATAGTTGATTAACGCGCTAGCTTTGTGGGTAAAACAGCAACTGCCAGGCTTAACTCAGGTCTGTAAATATCAGAACGGGCAAGGTTCTCTGTGACTCTGGAGCCCCAGTTACCCATTTTACAGTCATGAAAACTGAGGCTGTGGGAGGGACTTATAAATGAGTAAGCAGAGGAACCAGCAGGGCTGAGGTCAGATCTCCTGCCTCCCAGCTACTTGCTCTTGCGAGGTCATTCCTTCCCTCACCTCCAGACACCAGTGCCCAATGCTGTGTAGCATGAGACCACCTTCTTCTCCCTCTAGAGATCATGTCCAGTCTCAAGAGCCTTAGCCCTCCCAACTTTAAGTATGCATTAAGTATTCATGTTTAACCTGGACACACACTTAAAATTCCAGCATTTGGGAAGCTGAGGCAGGAGGATTGCTGTAAGTTTAAAGACAGCCTAGGCTTCAGAGTGAGAACTTGTCTCAAAATATACATGTGTATGTTTATTTAAACAATGAAAACAATTGCTATTTTTAAAAAGAACTGTGAACAATAGTTATGTTGCATATAAGTGGCCTAGCCTAAAGTGTTTGTTATAGCAGTTTGAAGGGATAATTTTACACAGATTAGGAGGGAAACTGTAAAAGCTTCTAGGATAAGAGCTCAGGTGAAGACTGGTCACCAAAGTCAAGAACGGACGGATGAGATAGACGGCGGTAGGCTGCTCGGTGGCCACTTGCAGACCACAGTCAGATGCTCCAAAGATCTGCAAGAGCCATTTTGAATTTGTAATTCTAATTCTAGAATCCATCAGAATAAAATAATTTTTTTGTTAAGATATATTTATTTATTACATATACAGTGTTCTGCTTGCATGTATACTTGCAGGCCAGAAGAGGGCACCAAATCTCATTACAGATAGTTGTGAGCCACCACGTGGTTGCTGGGAATTGAACTTAGGACCTCTGGAACAGCAGCCAGTGCTCTTAACCTCTGAGCCATCTCTCCAGCTCTAAAACAAATTTTTTTTCAGACATTCAATTTAACAGCTATCCCGGGGAAAAGTGTGTGTGCGCACATGCGTGTGTGCATGTGTGCTTGTGTGTGCATATGTGCGTTGTGTACATGTGTGCATATGTGTGTGAGTGTGCAGGTAGAGGTGTGTGTGCATGCAAATGTGATATGTGTGCACATCCATGTGCAAGGCAGGCTGAAGTAGAATGTATTCCTCTATAATACTACTTTTCTATTTTGTTTTTGATTTTTTTTTTTTGTTTGTTTTTTTAAGCCCAGAGCTCAAAGATTGGCTAAACTGGCTGGCCGGTGAGCTCCAGGGACCCCTTTCTCAATCCCCAGAGCACTGTGGTTATAGGTGCACACTGCCATACCTGGTTTATGTGAGTGTTGGGTATCTGAATCGTGTCCACATGTTTGCACAGCAGACACTTAACCCACTGACCCATCTTCCCAGCCCCCACAGAAAGATATTTGAAGGGTTTGTTTTGGTTTGGTTTGGTTTTAAGCTAGATAGGAGTTGGTAGAGAGATAGCTTATTCGTTGTGATGGCTATTCTTGGTTGTCAACCCGACTACATCTGGAATGAACTACAATCCAGAAATGGAGGGCACACCTGGGAGAGATTTTTTTTTGCTTGGTTTGAAATGAGTAAATCTGATGTGGGATGCCCTTCTGGATGCTGTGAATATGTTTTATTAGCATTGGTTACCATGCTGAGTGGTGGTGGCGCACGCCTTTAATCCCAGCACTTGGAAGGCAGAGGCAAGAGGATCTCTGTGAGTTCGAGGGCAGCTTGGTCTACAAGAGCTAGTTCCAGGACAGGCTCCAAAACTACAGAGAAACCCTGTCTCGAAAAACCAAATAAATAAATAAATAAAATTTTAAAAATTGGATACCATAAAGAAACTGATTTGGCCAATAGCCAGGCTGAATAAAGTCAAATAGGAAATCAAAGCAAAGATACGGGAAAATAGAAGGTGGAATCTGGGAGATGCCAGCAGCTGCCAGAGAAGGCGAGGTGTGAGGTAACAAGCCACAAGCCTTGTGGTAAAATGTAGAATAATAGAAATGGGTTGTTTTAAGTTGTAAGAGCTAATTAATAAGCCTGAGCTTATTATTAGACTAAGTAGTTTGTAATTAATATTAAGCCTCAGAGTGGTTTTTCAGGAACTGACGGGCAGGAGAGAAACCTCCAGTTACATTAATCTACTTCTAGTCTGGACCTTTGAGGTGGGAAGACACACCTTTAATCTGGGCCACACCTTCTGCTGGAAGCCTATATAAGGGCTTGGAAGAAAAAGGAAGCTTTTGCTCTTTGCTTGCTTGCTCTAGCCTAGCTAGCGAGTTCACTCCTGCAATGGCCTTACCACCTACTTTTTCAGGATGTCAGTGGTCTGAAGACCAGCTGAGACATCCAGTCTCGTGGACTGAGCAACTTCTAGATTCTTGGACTTTCCGTTCACAGTCCGCCATTGTTGGGTTAGTTGGACCATAGCCTGTGAGTGGCTCTGACAAATCCCTTTTCTTTATATAGAGAAAAGGAGATCCATTCTATAAGTCTGCACTTTAGACAGCCTTAATACAGTGCTGAATAAGAATAAGAGTGCGTGCCGCTCCTCCGGCGTGCCTGGGTCTGATTACAGCATCTCCGGGTTGGCTCAGAACGGTCTGTAACTCCAGCCTCAGAGGGTCCAGTACTGCCTTCTGGACTCCACAGGCCCCTGCATGTAGAAACACACCCAGACACTTACAACTAAATAAATACTCTTTTTAAAGTCCAGCTGGGATGGATGAGTGTTGCACACTGGTAATCCCAGCTCTCAGGAAGCTACGGCAGGGGGATCAGGAGTTCAAAGCCATTTTCAACTACAAAGGGAGTTTAGGGCCAACCTGAGCTACATAAGACCCTGTCTCAAATACCAAAGAAAACAAAATACCCAGAAAATAAACCACTTTACCTGAGGTAAAATACACTTTACCAGCCTGGTGGTGATGGGTTTGTTTGGTTGGGAGGGGGCTGTTGGTTTTACCTAGGACACATACACATGATAGACAGAAAAGCATTAAGGGACCTCCAGTACCTAATCCACCAACCAGCAGGCAGTTTTCAAGATTTTGCCAGTCAGTGTCCTCTCTTCACCACCAGAGGGCACTGGTCTTCCAGCACGGTGGTTAGCGGCCTCATAGGATGTGTTCCCTTGTGGCTTCCCTGAAAGCCCCAGGCCTCCACGACTACCGCCAGATCTCAATAGCAAGCGAGGCCATGAGAACCCATTCTGACCCTAACAGGACTGGGACCAGTGTGGAGGGACCAAGGCCGTCTGTGCCTCCCCCTCCCTAGGAAGGGCACTTCTGGAATCTTACTGTGGCTACGATCTGCCAGGACCCTGCCCCTAAGATCTGAACGAAGGATTTGCCTATTTTCTTTCCATTTTAAAATTCTTTCTATTCAGAATCTACTCTTTTGAGACAGAGTCTACTGCTATGTAGCCCTGGCTGGCCTGGAACTCCCCAGGTAGACCAGGCTGGCCTCCAACTCACGGACATCTGTCTGCCTCTACCTCCCAAGTGTTGTGCTTACAGGGAAGCAGCATCACAGCCTGGCTCTGAAAGAAAATGGAAGTGGTTTCCACTTCTGGGGTTTCCTGATGGAATGTCCCATCCTTTTATCCAGGGCTGGGCTCCTGGGGTGCTCCCCTGGCCATCTGATGACTGTGGAGACTTCTTCTGGCTAAGGTTTCTCCACTCCTTGACGGCACTCTGCTCCTTGGTGCTGTCTTTCCCATGGGGCATTCCTTCCTCAGCCTTCTTGTTGCAGCGTGGACTCCCTCCTTGTTGCAGCATGGACTTTGTCCTTGTTGCAGCGTGGACTCCCTCCTTGTTGCAGCATGGACTTTCTCCTCGTTGCAGCGTGGACTCCCTCCTTGCTGCAGTGTGGACTCCCCTCCTCGTTGCAGTGTGGGCTCCTCCTTGCTGCAGCGTGGACTCCTCTTTGCTGCAGCGTGGACTCTCTCCGTGGCCTTCCCAGCACTGTGTGAGTCAACCCTATGCTTCACTCTTCGCACTATTTACAGGCGTGATCTTTGCTCTAGCCTTGACTGCAGACACACTGGTTCTTCTAGGAGCTGTTTTGCTTTGACTGTGAATCCAGCATCTCTGTGTCCTTCTGGAGAGTCCACTCCGCAGCTGTGAGCTCCTTTCTATTGCTTATTCACTTCACACTCCACAGCAGTGCAAATCATGATCACCCTAAAGGCTTGGTTGGTGGCAACAGACAAGACTCCCCCAGTCCTCCTGGGCTACAGTAAATCAGAAACTGTGCAAATGCAGGGAGCAAGGTGTCACTCAGCTCCAAAACAAGGTATCGCTGTTCTACACAGGCTTGTGAAAAATGATACTATCTATCTCTTGGTGACAGCAATGCTCTTTACGACTTCCTAGACCACCTGACTGGGGGCAGGGCAGCAGGAAGTGGGGGAGAGCACTGGGTTACTACTCTAGTACTGAAAACACTGAACAGATGGTTTCGGTACAGAACCAAATTCTTCTCTGTAAGCACCTTCAGATGCTGCCAGTGTTGCGTACTCTGGGGCTGAGGCGGTGCAGTAACTCCATGACCTAGCAGAGCCCTATCTGTGACCCTCCCCCACGGGGGCAAACATTTGAAGAGGTGGGAGGACACTGCCGTTCCCTGCCCCCCCCCCCCGTGGATAAATCCATATCAGATGGCTCATTTTGCCCAGGAAGAGACCACTGATTAACGGGGTGATACTGTGCTCTTCCAAATACTAAACGACTGTAAAACCACCTATTCAGATTTCACAGGTTTGCTCAGCCTTCCCATTCTGCAGAGGTTGACGTTTCAGATCCCCAACTAACACGATATTTGAGAGCTACTGACTCTGGGAAAGGACTTCTGCCTCGGGCACTTCATGTGGCCATGAAATTAAAAATTAATTCAAAAACGGTAACAAGAGAGGGGGTTGGGTCCGTGACTTACAGGGCAGGAATTTGGTAGGCTATCTCATGTCCCTTAAAATATGTAAGGATACAAGCAGGGGAAAAATCTGTCTAGGAGATGGTTTAAGTGGGACAATTCAAAACAGACACAAAGACACATAAATAAAATAAGATAGTAAGATTATCCTTACTTTTAATCTTTTTCTTATAACCCTCAATTTGACAAAACTAAAACAAATAAATCCAGCCTCAAAAAATTGCCTAAACAGATAAACACGGTGGTACATGCCTGTAATCCCAGCACTTCTTTGATCTCGTACTCCATAAATAAGTACAATTATTGTGTCATTAAAAAATAAAAATATTAAAAATATGGGTGAGCATGGAGAGAATAAGTGCAAGACTGAGACTTGAGTACTCATTAAAATATTAGCTAAAACTGTATCGTTTGTTTTAATTTTTATTTTTTAATTATTTGTACCTGTGTCTGTGTGGATTTGAACAAAAGTACAGTACCCTCAGAGACCAAAAGGGGGCACCAGAACCCCTGGAGGGAGCCTGATGTAGGTGGTGGGACTCAGGTCCTCTGCAATAGCAAGAAAAACTCAGAACGACTGAGTCATCCCTCCAGCCCTCTAGAACTATTTTTTTTATAAAGATATTTTTTTATAAAAAAAAAATAAAGTCCAGAATAACATGATATTCGGGATGATAATTCAGGGATAATGCATAATCAGTCTTGAAAGTGCTCCAGTCAACAGTGGTTGCAATTTTTTTGTTTTCATTGCTTTCTGGTGGAGTGAAGGATCAGACTGAAGGGCTTATGCATGCTAGGCCAGCTCTTTACTGCTGCGCTCCAACCTCAGCGCACTGGCTGCAGCGTTTAAATGAAGGCCCTTATAAGGTCTGTCATTTTGCTTGGGGGGGACACTGTCTCAACGTTATGAAGGAAGGCCACCTTCTATGGATGGTTCTTGAACTTGCTATTCTTTTCTGTCTCCACTGGGAGTCACCAATCCAGAATCCTGTAAGGTGTGCAGCTCCTGAGGGAATCAGTTACAGATACGGGCAGATGCAGGCAGATGTGAGCAAGCCGCACAGCACAGGAGCCTGGGTTCCAAGCTCTAGAGTGTGCTGCGCTTTTTAGAAGCAGGGGCCTCACTTCCCGACTTTGTCTCTCTTGGAGCTCTGGGATTCAGTCATTAGTTTGAGAAACATTCATGGTCCAGGGGACACAGCTGAGGCCTGCCCCCTCCCCTCCCAAAGGGTGACCACTGCTCTGATGTCGCAGGTCTTTTTGTGTAGCCCTAGTTGTCTTAGAACTTGCTCTGTAGTCCCAGCTGGCCTCAAGCTCACAGAGATCCACCTGCCTCTGCTTCCCAAGGCTGGGAGTAAAGGTGTACGCCGCCAGCTCTGGCACAAACTTTATTTCTTGAACCTACCTCCTCATACCTCTTTCTTGGCTACTGCTTGGGTCCAGGACCCGGTCAGTTGGACAGCCAGAGTCACCCTGGTGGATCGTGGTGCCCCACACGTTCTTCTGTCTGATTCACCCTTCTCCTGCTCTTGAGTCACAAAAACTGTACTCCCTTCAGACTTCAAATGCTTCTCAGTAGAGTCTACACCCCCTCATGTGGCTAAAGACCTCTGCAGCTACACCAGCGCTAACATGCCACCGTCACAGCTACACCAGCATTAACATGCCACCGGCACAGCTGCACCAGAGCTAACATGCCACCGCCACAGCTGCACCAGTGCTAACATGCCACCGCCACAGCTGCACCAGCGCTAACATGCCACCGCCACAGCTGCACCAGCACTAACATGCCACCGGCAAAGCTGCACCCGCGCTAACATGCCACCACCACAGCTGCACCAGCATTAACATGCCACCGCCACAGCTACACCCACGCTAACATGCCACCGGCACAGCTGCACCAGCGCTAACATGCCACCGCCACAGCTACACCCACGCTAACATGCCACCGCCACAGCTACACCCACGCTAACATGCCACCGGCACAGCTGCACCAGCGCTAACATGCCACCGCCACAGCTGCACCAGTGCTAACATGCCACCGCCACAGCTGCACCAGCGCTAACATGCCACCGCCACAGCTGCACCAGCGCTAACATGACACCGCCACAGCTGCACGAGCATTAACATGCCACCGCCACAGCTGCACCAGCATTAACATGCCACCGGCACAGCTACACCAGCATTAACATGCCACCGCCACAGCTGCACCAGCATTAACATGCCACCGCCACAGCTACACCCGTGCTAACATGCCACCGGCACAGCTACACCCGCGCTAACATGCCACCGGCACAGCTGCACCAGCGCTAACATGCCACCGCCACAGCTACACCAGCATTAACATGCCACCATCACAGCTGCACCAGCGCTAACATGCCACCGGCACAGCTACACCCGCGCTAACATGCCACCGTCACAGCTGCACCAGTGCTAACATGCCACCGCCACAGCTGCACCCACGCTAACATGCCACCGCCACAGCTACACCAGCGCTAACATGCCACCGTCACAGCTACACCAGCATTAACATGCCACCGCCACAGCTACACCAGCATTAACATGCCACCGGCACAGCTGCACCCACACTAACATGCCACCGCCACAGCTACACCAGCATTAACATGCCACCGGCACAGCTACACCAGCGCTAACATGCCACCGCCATAGCTACACCAGCATTAACATGCCACCGTCACAGCTGCACCAGTGCTAACATGCCACCGTCACAGCTGCACCCACGCTAACATGCCACCGCCACAGCTACACCAGCATTAACATGCCACCACCACAGCTGCACCAGAGCTAACATGCCACCACCACAGCTACACCCGCGCTAATATGCCACCGCCACAGCTGCACCAGCGCTAACATGCCACCGCCACAGCTGCACCAGCGCTAACATGCCACCGCCATCAGTGTACCTAGGGTCCCTCCCCGCCTTGTGCTCTGCTCTTGTCCTGTGACCACCTCAGACTCAAGCCTTTCCACCCTTAGAGCATGCCTGTCCCTCCTTCCTGTGGACTCCTCAGACTGACTTCTCTCCACTGCATCGTGTACTTGATCTTTGGATCGTTCTGTCCCCCTGGATCCCAGGCCAGCGCTCTGGGCACCTGTCTTTGCCCCTGATACCTAAAGCAAGCCCCGCTTACTGTAACAGAGTCCAGGAGATCCTGTCTCTAGGATGCTCTTCCAGCGGACACTCAGCAAGAGAGAGGGAAAGTTCATTCATTTCCACACCTTTGAAGTTCCCTAAGCACTTGAAAATAATACCGAAAGTTTGTTTCCTTGCTATGTCCAAATCTCCCCAACTGTTTGCTCTTTGTTGGTCTTACATAACTGCAGGCTGATGTAGTCTTAGAGGAATTCCGTTATATAATTCAGTTCTCACTACGGCTGACTTGTCCTGTCATAAACCACCACAGGGCAGTGGGGGAGGAGGGATGTGGGACAGAGCCCTGTTGCGGGTGCAGGGATTGAGCTGTCTTCCCACCATTCCAGTGGCCTTTCCCTGATGCTTGCCCGGTATCCGGGTCCAAGAAGACATTCCCTCTGTCTCGGCGGCCCGCAGTGAAGCCTCCGGGTACGACTGCCTCTAGCCTCCTCTTCCAGCCAGGAGCCGCTAAGACGGTTCTGAATTTTAGCTCTGCAGCACCAAAGGCGTGCCAAACCAGAGCGCTGGTTTTCCATTGTTTTTCTAGAACAGCGGGGGTGTTATTACAAGTGTTCAGCAAGAGAAGATGAGGAAGCCGCATCTTAAAAATAGCTTGCAATGCGGGAATTGCAAGCCAAAGATCCGGACGCGTCCGACGCGGCAGGGCGTTTTCGAACCACTGTTTGGCAGGTGATCCACCCACTTACTGCCTCCTCAGTGTGTCTCCTAATGGCCAAGGCGGAGGCCCTTGCTGGTCAGTTCCCACCTGAGCTGCAAGGATGCTGCAGACTGCATGCAGCCCTGCTGGGAAAGGAAGGCAAGCCCTGGACCAGAAGGAAGTTCTAGGTGTTTCTGCCAACTGCTGTTTGTACTTGGTCCTTTAAGGCTGCCTCTGAGAGTCACCCCAAAATAGAGATAGTGGCGGGCACCCACCAAGAAGGCAGAGTGAGAATATGCAGGGTGGGAGTAAGGAAGGGTCACAGCGCCCTAGGACAAAACGGGGGGGGTGACACTGGGTTGGTTTGCTGGAGACAGGGGCGCAGAGTGGGGAGAGGCCTGGGTGGGAGGACACTGGGGCTACAGAAAGGATGCGTCTGGAGAGACAGGCGCCCACACTCACCGCGGGTGAAAGCCGGGCGGGGCCTCGTGGGGTCGGCTCCTGGGTCCCCCAGGTTTCGGACTCGGCCAGCAACTGGTCCAACAGGCGCAGGGTCTCCTCCCGGCCGCCGGGGGGCGTCGTGGGGCGGAAATCGGGGCCGGTCTCCTCCTGCCTCACGGCCTTCAGGGCCTGGTCAGCTGTACCGCCCTCCGAGGTTGCCTCTCCCGGGTCCGCCTGGCGCCTGTCAGGGCTGCGCCGCCGCCTCGGGATCCGGCTGCTCCGGCTGCTACCGCTGCCCATGGCTCGCACCCAGCCTGGAGCGCGCAGCCGGAGAGCCGGGCCGGACTGGGGCGGGAGTGAGGCGGGCGGGACAGGGCGGGGAGCAGGGAGGGGGATTCCTGGAGGACTGGGGAGGGATGTGCGATGGAGGGATGGGGGGGAGCCACAGGGTAAGGGGGGCCCTGAGGGATAGATGAGCGGGAGGAGTCGAGGGGGTCTCGGGGATGGGAGCGTTGGAGGGCAAGGGTGATCTTGGAGGCTGGAGGAGGTAGAGGCTGATGGGGGGGATGCTCAGGAGGAGAATGGGAGGATGGGGAAAGACCGGGTAGCTTCGGGGATAAGGGGCGCGGGAGATGAAGAGCGGGGGTGGGGCGTGGGGAGTGCCTGGGACAGGGAGAAAATGAGGAAGGCAATCCAGGGGAGGGGTGGTAAGAGGAATGAGGAGAGGGTAGGGGTGACAGCCCGGGAGACCTCCAGGAGATGGGAGGGCCGGGGTAGGGTAGAACTGGAAGGAGGTGGAACAGGGTGAGGGTGGTATGCGAGCCTTAAAGGGCGCGGAGTGGGTAGACTAGTGGAAGGGAAAGCTGGGTGTGGGGATCATCTTGGAGAAGTTTGGGAGAGTCTCACGGGGCGTGGGTGGAAGTAATTCTTGGGGCAAGGAGAGCAAGAGACTGGCTGAAAGGAGCTGGGCGGCAGAGCCAAATGCCAGGGGAAGGGGGGCATCAGGGGTGAGGATCGGAGAGTAGTGTTAGGGGAGAGAGGGGCTCTGGTAACTCAAGGTAGAGGACTGAGAGAGCGGAGGCAAAGTGAGCGGGGGTGGGGGGACAGAGACGAAAAGGAGAAGCAGGGATGTGAGTGAGAGAGCATGTCCGGGGGAGGGGAGAGCTTGGGGTGGCCAGCTGGAGTGCGTGCGGGTTGAGAGGCTCGTACCAGGGCTTTG